>NC_140182.1:61474608-62074608 GCF_963971535.1 Notolepis coatsorum
GCTAAGTGTAGCTAACCGGTAGCATAGCATAGAGCTAACTGTTAGCGTAGCTAGGGCCGTAGCCAGGGTTTAGAAATTAGGGAGGTCCATTTTTGTTTTTATACAACATTTCTTACGCAACTGGCTATCCATTATCTAGAGATAATGTGTTTGTAATTTCCAAATACAAATCTAATCAAATCAAAAAAGCAGTTTTTGCAGTTGAGCTACAGGTGTTGTATATTATACAGCCTTTTCGTGCATCTTTATCAAGGTAACCCTTATCCTAATGATTTTTAAAATAGTATTATGATACGATATGGACCTAGGTCACTCACAGCAACGTGGGCTTAGCTTAGCCAACACGATGCTGACAAAATAACATTAGCTAGTTAACTGCATTATTTACAAAAACAATGCCAATGCTGCACTATTTTACATTGACTGACTGAGAGACCACCAGCAGTAGTCTCACTTTATGATAGCATTATTACGAATGATGTTATCATTCATATTATTATCGATATTAATTGAATTAATCAACATCATCATGGCATGACACACACAAACTATCAGGCTCCTCCTGCTCACTGTCCCTCGGCCCTGTCAAGCTCACATGCTGCTCCACTGCCTGTGTCTGCTCCTCCGCCTGCCAGTGGGCCACCTGAGGCTGTTGCTGCACTGTGGGTGACGACGTTGAAGCTGCAGAAAACATGTCTGTTATTTTATTACATTTGGCAGCATCCACCTCTAGATTAAAAAAAAAATGTCCCCCACAATTTCACTGCACCCCCTTTACGCTTCTTCTGTTTATCAATTTGTTTCCGCTCTAAGCGGCATCTGTTCTCACACAAGAACCAGGTGAGAGAGGGGGGCGGGGCTTAGTAAGAGATATGATTGGGCCAGCTTAATGCGCCGCTGTTCCAGCCTAGTGGGGGGAGGGGGGCTTAGTAAGAGATGTTATTGGGCCAGCCCAGTGTCAGTCAGTAACAATGGGCGGCTGTCCCAGCCTAGTAGTGGGCCAGTCGTTGACCAAACTTTTAAAGGGGAACTATCTTATAAATGGCCTTTTCCAGTGGTTAGCATTGTTTTCTAGCAATGTGGGGTTGTACCAACACTGACTAGATGTGAAATTCTCATTCAGTCCCATTCCTCCAGTTCAGTTGATACAATATCCTCCCCCAGTGAACTAAGCGATTCAGAATTGCCTCGCTTGTCTACGTAGAGATGCTGATTTGCATATCTCAGCCCCCTCTGTGGTTGCAGCCACCGCCCACAATCAACCATTCGAGGAAGTTAGTGTAACATTGACCAAAACGGAGCGAGTGGAAATAATGCAGAAGCAGTTTCCCTGTCAGACACTTGCACTTCCCCAAAAGAGATTAAAAAAGAGATAGAGGGAGAGAGAGAGACAGATAGACAGATAGAGAGAGAGAGAGAGGCTCATACGCTGTGATTCTCGGAGCGATCTCTCCTCTGTCTCTCCCCCTGCTTACACACACTCACGACTCGAGTACACATACACACACACACGCGCTCTGTGCTCTCGTCTCTCTGTCTGTCTGTCTCTCCTCTCTCTCTCTCTCTCTCTCTCTCTCTCTCTCTCTCTCTCTCTCTCTCTCTCTCTCTCTCTCTCTCTCTCTCTCTCCAAAGGTATCTGCCAGTGCAGGTGGCCACTCAAAGCGCATTGCGAGTATGGGCGGAGCCCAGCCAAAAACAGCTTGGATTTTGTAAGGGGAGAAAGTGGTGCACCAAAGTACAAAACAATGCATTTTATTGAAAAAAACCTTACAGATGTGTTCCATAGACTCACAGGAATAGTGTAAAATTGCCCAAATAGTGAAAGAAATAGCTAAATAGTTCCCCTTTAATTATTTTTTATAAATCAATTATAACGGCCCAAAGGCGCATCGGCCCAGGGAAAATGTCCGGTATGCTAGATTACCAGTCCAACCCACGGCGCAGGCTTGTCACTGCTGTTCTGTCACAAGTGCGTGCATGCTTTGAACAAGAAACGTTAGTTCAAAACAAAGCCACCTGTATATGTCCCCTGGGCAGAAGTGACCAAGTAGTGCTGTAGCTATGCAGGGGGGAGTACCTTTGCCAAACATCAGACATTACCGGACATTTCAACTCCCGACTGTACATTTATATTGTGACCTTTCTATATGTAGACACCTGAATATGTCTAGCGATAATTCAATATGCCTAACCTAATTCCTTTTACTCTACTGTGCCCACTGACCCCTCTTGATCCTCCATATTCTAACATTGACAGTGAATAGTGGAGCATGCACTGGAGTGCCGCCGGGGGGAGCTGGTGTGACGTTGGGCAGGACAGACATCAGGTGAAGAAGGATGGGCTGAAGGCGGAGCTCAGACAGCGGAGCACCCTCTTCGTCGTTTTCCAAGAGAAGGAAGAGGTCGCGTGGAGCAGGAGCTCCGGACATCAAGCACGCAGGATATAAACCCAGTTACGAGGCGGGTTATTAATAGAATATGCGATAGCTTAGCTTTCAGTTAAGGCTAAAGAGACTTTGTGAACGAAGAAGCAGACGAGCTACTGCCGAAGAGTGCGGTAGATATTGCACACGTTGCGTTTTAGCTAAAGTATAGGCGTCATGACAGGGGGTCGTCCCGACCCACAGCTTAGCTTCAGTTAGGCCTAGGGCACAGGGTCGCTTCACCTCTCCAGCCGAGCAGTGGACTACTCAATGGACGTCGCGGCACGGCACGCACCTCCAGCAGTCACCTGCCCCACGTCTACCCAGCCCCGCCGCCTGCTATCACGGGACCTCTCGACGGCCATCTCACCACACGGACGTTCGGTGGTGGGAGCAGGCCCGCTCTTGGTTAAGTACACTCAAGCCAATTACCGTGAGCACTCCGAGTGCTGGAACTTTATCGGTAGACATTCTCTTTGTGCGGCGCAGGCCCTTTAAGGGCGAAGAGAAGCAGTACTTTGAACCGACACTGGTAGCAGTGCTTAGGGGCGCCTGACATTTATTATTTTGGGGAAGCCGGCTATAGATAGGACTTTTGTTTTCAACGTGGGCCCACTGTCTTTTGGTTAAATGTGTGGTGTGATAACGTGTGTGCCTTCATAAAATCCCATTCAGTAGCCCCATACCCCTCTCCCTCTGTCTCCCCTCCCTCCCCACCTACGGGTGCAAGAACAGCTATTTCAACCCTTAAAGGGATGGGTGTCATTACTGTATCTTGACTAGTGTGGGAAGAGCTTTGGTTCTCTACCATGGAGTGAGAGCACTAGGTGCCTAGCTTTTCAAAGTTATCTGTAGAGCGATTACGCCACCATGTGTTTTACATCGGTAACAGCACACCCTAACGTTAGTCTGTGTCATTAGGTTGTCTCACCACACGGACGTTCGGTGGTGGGAGCAGGCCCGCTCTTGGTTAAGTACACTCAAGCCAATTACCGTGAGCACTCCGAGTGCTGGAACTTTATCGGTAGACATTCTCTTTGTGCGGCGCAGGCCCTTTAAGGGCGAAGAGAAGCAGTACTTTGAACCGACACTGGTAGCAGTGCTTAGGGGCGCCTGACATTTATTATTTTGGGGAAGCCGGCTATAGATAGGACTTTTGTTTTCAACGTGGGCCCACTGTCTTTTGGTTAAATGTGTGGTGTGATAACGTGTGTGCCTTCATAAAATCCCATTCAGTAGCCCCATACCCCTCTCCCTCTGTCTCCCCTCCCTCCCCACCTACGGGTGCAAGAACAGCTATTTCAACCCTTAAAGGGATGGGTGTCATTACTGTATCTTGACTAGTGTGGGAAGAGCTTTGGTTCTCTACCATGGAGTGAGAGCACTAGGTGCCTAGCTTTTCAAAGTTATCTGTAGAGCGATTACGCCACCATGTGTTTTACATCGGTAACAGCACACCCTAACGTTAGTCTGTGTCATTAGGTTGTGGAATATGCAAAGGTTTGGTAAATATATCGAGAATTTAACGAATGAGAGCAGATTTAAAAATGGTTAAAAATGCCGTTTTAACATTGGAGCGGATAGGAGTAGAAAACATGACCAGGGGTAAACAAGGCACTAAATACTATAACTATTTTTCTAGAGTGTTTCATATTATAAGCTTTTGACACAATGTACATATATGTAAAATTAAGATATTTTCCCAATTTCATGAAATAATAATAAACACAGACACCGCTGTGCTCACACACACACTCAAAATATTTCAAAAAAGTAGTTTTCATGACCAGGGGTACACAAGGGTTAACGTGACGTCTCATCGCGTTTTCGTCAGGGGAAAAAGCTTCGTTGATGACCATATTTAGCTCACTTCCTGCTTCTGCTATGTAAGCTGCTTTTCACTGTCGCTCCGTGTTTTTCCACCTATCGCTACCTTAATGATTTATTATAGCCCTTTCAACTCTAAATACTCTGTACGTTAACTCCCAGTTCCTATGGTACTTCTCCAGAACTGTGAATTTATTTATTTAGATTTATGACCGCAGTACTTCGCCAAAAGGACGAGTAGCGAGATCTCTCCGTGGGAGGACCAGCGAGATGAAGAAGTCTCTGTCTTATTAGCTACACACAAAGGACTATGTCGGGCACTGCTGAAGGCGAGGATATTTATGAAAGGCGAGAATACTTCATAAAGACGCCGGCTGAAAGAAAACAAGACCCACCATTACCAGCTAAGTACCTAGCTTAGCTTCAGTTTAGCCTAACCTGAAAAGACAATAAATAAGGGAAGATGCCGGGACTCGGCTCTCCCACAGAATGTACTAGCTGCCTGAGGATGAGTAAGAGGATTTTAGAGCTGGAGGCTCGAGTTTCTATCCTGCACCAAATCCAACAGGATGACTCTATTTTTGAAGCTACTACAAATATAGCCAACGATACCATGATTGAGACCTGGCCTAGGCTAGCTACAGAACAGAACCACCCAAAAGACGGTCCCTGGCACAAGCAAGGAGCTAGACCAAAGCAGTGGACCACCGTCAAGGATAAAAGGAGAAATAAACTAAACAGGAACACGACTATTACCTCACCCCCGGTACCGCCAGGAAATAGTTTCAACCTACTCTCGGAAACACGCATATCAACACCCAAAGCAAAGAGACTTAGAAGCGTGGCTAACGACGCTAGCGAAGCAAACAGCGAGCGGAACGGAGCTCACGCTAACGACGCTAATAGCAGGAATACCGGAGCTCACGCTAATGCTAGCGAAGCTAACAGCCGGCACATCGGAGCACACGCTAACGATAAGACGACGAGGAAAACAGAGCCACGAGTGACGTGGCTAGCAAACATGACCCAGACTGAGCTAACGGCTAACAGCGAAGAGACTACCATGCGCCGAGGAGAAAGTCGCGGTAGCCGACACCGAAGGTACGAGACCAGCGTTAACATGCCGGCTATTGAGAAGGCTAGTGGTACAGCTAGCGAGGCTTCACCAAGGCCACAGGACTGTGGTAAGAACCGGCAGACTAGGCCTAATCCAAAAACAAACGGCCCCAAAACTGAAAAATGAAAGAAAAATGCTAACCTCACACAGAAAACAGACTGCATACTGATTGGAGATTCCACAACAAGGTATGTGGAGATGGCAAACACAGAAAATATATGTCTAGACAACACATCTGTGAAAGAGCTGGCCGAAAGACTTCCAACACTCATCGGGCCAGACATAACAAAAATTGTCATTCACTCTGGATCGTTTGACATCCTGCGAAGGAAAACGGGCACAGAGACATTGAAAGAGGATTTCACTTGTTTAATGAAAACACTAGACAAATATCAGGATGTATCCATCAGTGGACCAATTGCATGCTATCGCAGAGGACAAGAAGCCTTTAGTCGAATCCTAAATTTTAATTCATGGTTAGAATCTGCATGTCTTACACACGGACTGAATTTCATTGACAATTTTAATGTGTTCTGGAATAATCCTGAACGCTTTCAGAGGAATGGATTCTTCCCAAACCGCCTTGGTTCGAGGCTTCTAGCAGCAAACCTACGTCATGCCTTAGTGACTTCCAAGGGCATCAAACTCATGATACAAGCACGAGCACAAGGCGTCCTGTCCCCACACAAGGCCATCATGGCCACCAGCAACCTGCTTGATCAAATGTCCCTGAGAGAGCTAATCAAATCAGCTCATCATGCTGAACAGCATATGGGACCCAACAACGCACTAGAGGAGATGGACAGTCTGCTAGCACCAAAAAGGGTACTAAATGAATAGTACAAACACCATGCCATCTTTCAAAACATACCGGTAATCTTAACCAGTCAATGGCATGGTAAAACCTATAAAAGATATACACCATCAATGCGTTCACCTGCTATTAACCTCAAAACCATCAAGGTCAAGCCAAAGCAGACCTCCTCTAAAGAAGTCCAACAAATAAAATTAGCCCTCCTAAATGTCAGATCACTGAATAATAAAAAAAAATTAGTAAATGATCTGATTAAAGAAAATAACTTAGATTGCATCTGCCTAGTAGAGACATGGCTCAATTATGACACAACTACATCAATAATGATAGAGGCTTCTCCACCAGACTATAATTTTTATCAAATACCCAGAAAAAATATAAGGGGGGGGGGGGTTGCAGCCATTTTCTCCTCAAAACTTTTGTTTAGAATCACGGAACTAGGCGAGTTCATGTCGATGGAATATCTTGCCATTGAGCTCAAAACAGAATCAACCATTATCGTGACAATATACCGACCGCCCAGACACTCACCAATATTTATACAGGAGCTCTCTGAACTGATCTCATTATGTGTTACCGGATATGATATGGTGATCCTAAATGGAGACTTGAACATCCATTTTAATAAGAAAACAGACTCCAAAACTATAGAGCTAGAAAATCTACTGGATAGCTTTGATCTAACACAACATATAACAAATGCAACCCACACGCTTGGAAATACATTAGACTTAGTTATAACAACAACTGGGCTAAGCATAAAAAATGTCTCAATAACTGAATTACCTGTCTCCGACCATCACTGTATATTTTTTGATACTCAAATAACCCTTACTAAAACAAAAAAAGAAATCATAGTTCAAAAGAGGCTCCTAAACGACAAGGCTGAATCAAAGTTCATTAATCTTATCAGACTACATGAACCACACAATCATGACAGCTCTCTAAATGAAATGGTAGAAAATCTCAATGATGCACTGTCATCTGTATTAGATTCTGTCGCCCCACTAAAAATGAAAAAAAAGAAAACCAGAGCCTCGCCCTGGCTGAACTATAAAAAAGGAAATGTCGTGCAGCAGAGCGAAAATGGAGAAAAACAAAAACCACCATATGCTGTGATATATACAAAGATGCTTTAACTGCTTATAATAAAACCATCCGCTTAGCAAGGAAAGACTACTTCTCTAAAATCATTACAGAACACGCTGGAAACTCCAGAATCCTTTTTCCACTATTAATCTACTACTCAACACTGCCCCTACACCTCCTCAGTCATCAGCGGTTAAGTGTGAAGAACTTGCACTATTCTTTAACAACAAAATAACCTTGATCAGGGCCAGCATTACTCATGATGGAAATAAAGCTGATTGCAGCAAACCGTGCAATGTAACCATGAGAAGATTCACATGCATCACATTAGATGTACTCTGCAAAACTGTCTCAGCATGTAACTCCTCCACCTCAGACATTGACCCTATTCCTACAGCTTTCTTCAAACAGGTGTTTAATAGTGTTTCAAGCCCTGTGCTAGATATCATAAACACTTCTCTTAGAATTGGTATTTTCCCAGATGCCTTTAAAACAGCAGTTGTAAAGCCATTACTAAAAAAACCTAACTTGGATAGTAATGAAATGGCAAATTATCGTCCAATATCCAACCTACCATTCATTAGCAAAGTACTTGAAAAGATAGTTTCAGTTCAAATAAATTCCTTTCTTGAAGAAAACAACATCTTAGAAGAATTTCAGTCGGGATTCAGAAAATATCATAGCACTGAAACTGCCCTCACCAAAATAATCAGTGACCTCAGGCTAAACTCTGACGAGAATAAGTTATATGCCGTATTTGCTATCGCGTTCCGCTCTGCGCCTTATGAGATATACTATCTCCTATGATACCTAATGTATCTCCCACGAACAAAAAATACATGCACCACACCTGTATGGGGCTCCGCCCCCATGGTGACACCGCCCATATAGCAGTGACTCTGGTCACCACACATCCTTCCTCTATTTTCGTCCCAGCGTACTTGGATGCGTGCACCGTACGATAACTAGTAGGATGAAAAGATCAGAGTCATAATGTTTGGAAGCTTACCGGAGGTTGCTGGCCCCTGGCATCTTCGACGCATGTTTTCGGCGACACGACGGGCCTGTGTTGATGTTCCTCGTTTGATGACAGCACATCGAGGTTCAGCTGTACAAGACTGGCTGTCGGGCCAGCTTGTACTCAGGTAGGCCCTGTGTCTTCAGGCATGGGTATTAGTGTTAGTAATGCTGGTTTGTTTTGTTAACACAACCATGTTGTGTGTTGGCGCCGGGGGCAGGATGGTTTGGTGAATGTTCTCTGCAGGGAACGGTTTCCAAGCTGTCATGGGCGTGCTGCTAAAACATCTAATGCTATGCTACATGCTATCGCTAATGCCGCATGCTATTACTACTGCTAATTGCTATGCTGTTTTAATGTCTCCGCCGTGAGATGTTGTCACTCTCCCTCCTCTTGCCCGGTTCATCAATGAAGGTCAGTCGGTAGCTGTTGTGGTTTTTTTTGCTGAGTCCTATTTACCTTTTTCGGGTAAATGGGTTGACAACAGGGTAGGCCGTGGCTAGGTTGCCTAGCCAGGTATTTTACCTTGTGTTCCGGCGGGGTTTGTTGAACGGTGTTCCCATCTGGGTTGGCGTCGGGTAGTGGGGCTATGGGTCCAGCCGACATGGTAAACATGTTGCGTGTCTGTGCACAGGCAATTGTTGTCTTGGGTCCCACATCGCCTGGCGCTAGGCTGCAGTAGTATAAGGGCAGGGCCGCCTGGGAGAAATGTGAGGCCCTGTGCGTTTTTAGACGCGAGGCCCCCCACCTCCTGGGGCGGCCCTGTGTAGGGGGCTATTGTTTCGTTTTGTCACTCTGCTATGAGAAGGTCTGTCTTGCTACAGTTTTCTCTCCTCTCAACCATTCATACTGACGGTCAATCGGTATACTGGGGGAGTAGTGCGGGGGGGGGGCTTTGTTTACCTTTTTTGGTAAATGGGCTAAACTAGGGCTGGTGTCCTGTTGTGAATATTTTGAATGAAGGCGGGACTGGTCCGTCTCCCCTTAACTTTGTGTGTATGGGTTTGCTCATTCTACAGTATTTTGTGGTTTAGCTCTTTTATTCATTTAACCCTTTCATGGTGCACACCACAGTGGAGGGTGCTGTTTGCAATCACCACTGGTGCTCCGTGTTAACATCAGTCCTTTGTTTTTGATATATTGAAACAATGCCCCGCCCGGCCGACACCATGGGTGGGTCGGCCTGGCGAGTGGCTGGTGGGCTGTTAAGGCTTGTACCGCCACGGTATGGAATTGGCAATGATTAGAACTGTGTTCGAATTGCTGTTTTTTTTTATTAGAAAAATGGTGTCTGGTGGAGGGGCCTTGAGGGCCAGCCGACGTCGACACATCGCGCGAGGTTGTTGACGTTATTAGCTTTGACCCAGCCGCAAGCTATAACCGCTCAGGGTTCCCCTCTCCGGATTTTGGTCTTCTGCTGGAGCGCGGGCGGTATTGTCCTAGGCCCTACACCGCCTCACACCGCGCAGCCAGAAGAAGAGAGAGCACGGCCTCGTCAGCGGCGATGACGGGGCCCTCGACAGGCGGCCATGTTTTTCCCCCGCCAGAGGTATCCTGGGCGTCGATTCGACAGGTGTCCACAAGGCCGACAGCCTTGGCGGCCGAGGGATCGGCCATGTAGGATGGGTTCGGCTTGAACAAACAAGCCGTCACCGTCCTGCCGCGAGCAGCCCGCTCTCCGATCGCTCCCTTCCCCAACACCAGCGGAAGAAGTGGGCTCTGATTGTTTCCTTTGGCTGCGGGCCGCGTGCCTTCGTTGATGCGCGGGCGGCCCCCCTTTTCGCTTCTCATGGGGACAGGGGCTGACACCCAGTTTATGGCTGAGCCTGGGTCTGTCCGTGAGAATGTTGTGCTGTCAAGCGGCTCCCACACCTTGATCTGTGTTGGTTGAGCCTGGTGTTACGTCTGTCAACTTAAGTGTTGTCAGCAGGGGGGCTCGAAACCTTTTGAGGCACACAGTGCGGGCTTCCCCGGCCTCGCCTTCGCCAGGCCTGGTATCATGTTGGTGCCTCCCACTCCTGAAATATTGGCAAGTGGTCGCAGCTCACATGATTTGGGGTGGTAGTAATATCACTGCAGGGCTACGGTGTGTAGGAACCCATGGGGGCCTTACACCTTGCATGTCCGGCTGCAGAACAACTCCTTCAGCATGTTCTGGAGGGGTGTTCAGTGGGGGGGCTTTTTTCATCGGAAGCCCCCCGTATCAGACCGGCCCTTTCTGTCGGGGTTCCCCCTTGGGTGCGATTGCCTCGTGGGTGGTGTCAGGGTCAGGTGTTCCGACACGGAACGCGCTCCTCGCACGGTTCCAGGTTTGGCTACGCACAGCGGGGGGACCGGGCCAACTATCTACAGTTCCTAGCGGACCTGCGCCACGTGACGGCGGGTGCGTTGGGAGTGTCGTCACATATGACTACGGCAGTATCATATGTCGAGGTGGATGGAGAGAACGCTGAGGCGGGGACTTGTGTTTACACAACCCCACCCGTTTTCAGGTTTGGTACAGACCCTATTGTCGGGGTCTCCAGCTGTGACAGCTCTGGTCAACGAGATCCAATCTCTGTGGACGAAGCAAGCCATCGTCGTGGCGTTCTCCTCCCGGTGTTCTCTGCCCGAGAAGTCGGGAGGGAGGGGTGTAAGACCCAGGCTGGACCTGTCCCATGGGAAGGTTCAGCATTTTTTGGATCGTCTCCTACCTGTTGAACACTGTCAGGTGGGGGTCTGGTTCTCCTCCATAGACCTGTAGGATGCGTATGCGCATCCCCGATCTTCCATCCTAGGGCTTACCTACGCTTCCTTTGCAGGGTTAGCGTATGAGTACCAGAGGCTGCCGTTCGGTTTTCTCTGGCTCCCCGCATCTTCACCAAGTGCGTGGAGGCCGCACTGGGGCCTCTGCGTCGTCCAGGGTTACGGAGTGTTCTGCCCTGATGACGTTCTGGTCCTTCGCGGTCAAGGTGGATCATCAGGTCTCGTACCAGGCAGGTCTCTACCAGCCTGGGGTTGCTGTAGACTGGATGTAGATTATTCCTCTTCCCAGTCAACGGTTGGAGGGCTATGGGCATCCATCTCAGAGCGTGTTGTCAACACGCTCGGGAGGTTCCGTCCTAGGACGGTTACGGCGCTGTCTCACGTCGCGTTTTCACCGACGCCTCCCTCGCTGGTGATGCGTCGGGCCAACGCAGTAGGGGGCAGCTGGCAAACCATGCTGCCCGGTCTGCGCTACGTTCAATGTGTTGGTGTTGAAAGCGGTCCTTCTGGTCCACAAATGGTGTTGATCAGGACGGACGATACGACGTCAGTGTCGTGTATCGACAGACAGGGAGGAGTACGCTCCCCCTGTCTGCACCAGGCGGCGGGCGGCTGGCTATGGGCGTCCTCCATCTGCGCGGCCTGAGGGCTCCCCACATCCCCGGCAGGGAGAATGTGGGTGCAGGTGTACTGTCGCGGGGCGGCCCTCATCCTGACGGGTGAGGATTACGGCTGGACATGGCCAGGCAGGTCTGGGACCGATGCCGTGCCGCCAGGGATTCTTCCCCATACATCTGTTAGGTCAGTTGTTGGGACGGGTACGTTGAGGGGCGCAGGTTCTTGATCCTGATGGTGTTACCATCTGGAATGCGCATGCTCCCTCCACTGTCGCGCTTACGCGGGCAGATGACATATGTTCCAAGTGTGGTGTAAGGCGGGGGGCCGGGACTCAGTCTCCTGCCCCCTGGATGCTGTCCTTAGTTACCTCCAGTCTCTCCTTGATAGACTGTCGGCTTCGACGGTGAGGGTATATGCAGCAGCTATATCCTCCTATCATGAGGGGTTTGAGGGGATGTCTTGTTCAGCCACCCTCTTGTGAAGCGTTTCCTTTATATTTTTTTTATTATTGCAAAACAAAAATTATTAAAAGTCAGTACTCAACACATAATACATAATGAAACTAACAGTCAAGGTGGTTAAAATTACATGCAAGTACAGAAACAAGATAAAAAAAAAAGTCTATAATAACATTTTAACCGTATACAGTGTATATCCAGCGAAATTACAATTATATAAATGTTTATATAGAACATACCCCTAATACCTATTTTATAAAACCCTACACACATATGCTCCAGCTCGGACCCCCCCCTCCCGGACCCCTCCTTGGATAGTACCTCCATTATCCCTCACTCCTAACAGACACTACCATTATAAGCTTGATTGATTGATTGATTGAAAAGTTTATTAACAGATTGCAGAATGGGTACAGTACAGTACAGCTCAATACATACAATTGTTAAGGGGATGCAGACCAGAGAAAGACTTTCGACTTGTTTACATCAGGGTCCCCCATTTTCAATTCATCATAACATATATGACATACATGACATACAGATAGACAGTACTGCTACATCTATACATTTATGACATATCAGATTTGCAAATACAGTACTGTTTGTGATACAAAAGTGTCCAGAAAAGGAGTGTATATACATTTGGCATAGAACCTGTACATTGGAGGAGGTTGGTTGGGTGGGGTGGGGTTGGGTGGGTTGGGTGAGGGCTGTACATTGGAGGTGGGGGGGGGGGGGGGGGGGGAGTTGGGAAGGGGACACACACACATTTTACACTGTACATTGGAATTAACAAAGCCTTACTTGGTAATTTACTGTACAACTAGGTTAGGACATTTGTAGGGGCCAGTTTCGAATTGCAGTCTCACGTAGGTGTTTTTTGAGAGTGTTTTTGAAGGTGGGTAGTGATTCACATTCCTTTACTGCTTTAGGCAGGGCGTTCCACATTGATGTGGCATAATTGCGAAACGTGTTTAGTCCCTTGTTTGATCCGAATCTGGGTTTTACATGATTTGTGGAGCTCCCTCTGGTGTTGTGATCGTGGTATTCACTGACCTTTGGGAAGTATTTTGACATGTACATGGGTACCTTGGTCGCGTAGTGTATCTTGTAGACCAGGCCCATTGCAAGTTGCTGTACTCTGTCGTCTACTCTAAGCCATCCTAGGTTGTCAAAGTGGGCAGGGGTGAGGTGGGTTCTAGGAGTCAGGTCAAGTAGTAGTCTGACTAGCTTGTTTTGAGATGTTTGTAATTTGTTTTTTAGTGCCTTTGAGGTGCTTTGGTACCATGAGGTGCAAGCATAGTCGTAGTACCCTTGAATGAGTGCTCCTGCTAGAGTCTTCAGGGTATTCTTGTTTACCAGAGAGGAGATCCGGTACAAGAATCGCGTTCGTTGGTTGACTTTTTTTATTACATTGGATGCCATTTTGTCACAGGAAAGATTAGCCTCTAGGATGGAACCCAGGTAGGTAATTTCATCTTTCCTTGTGATAATATTGTCACCCACTGTAACCGAGAAGCCGTCGGTCTTGCTGAGTTTGTTATTTGAACCGAAGAGAATGGACTCTGTTTTGCCCATGTGTAATGATAGTTTGTTGTCGGCGAGCCATATGCAGATTTTGCCTAGTTCCGAGCTGAGGGCTTTTTCAACCTGTAACTTGTTCTTGTCAGAGACCAGCAGGGCTGAGTCGTCCGCAAACAGGAACAAGTTGCAGTCACAAGCTGACGACATGTCATTTGCATAAATTAGGAATAGTAGCGGTCCTAGTATGCTTCCTTGTGGAACACCACAGCTCACTGTGAGGGGGGGGGATAGTGTACCGTTTACTTCCACCATCTGTTCCCTCCCCTCCAGGTAGGATTGTATCCAGCTCACTGATAAACTATCAAAACCAATTGCTTTTAGCTTGTCAATCAGAATGTTGTGATTGACAGTGTCGAAGGCCTTTTGTAGGTCCAGCATGACCATGCCGCAGTATTTGCCCGCGTCCACCTCTTGTTTGATGTGGTCGTTCAAGTAGAGAAGGCATGTGTCAGTGGAGTGGGATGTTCTGAAGCCAGATTGGAATTCGTAGATTAGATTTTTTTCCGCGAGGTACTTTTCGATCTGTTCGTATACTATTTTTTCCATGACTTTCGAGATGGATGTAAGGATAGAAACAGGGCGGTAGTTACCCGGGTCTAATTTGCTGCCCTTTTTGTGCAGGGGTGTTACTCTCGCAATTTTGAAGTCCTTGGGGACGTGTCCCTGTTTTATGGAGAGGTTTATTATGTGTGTGATGACTGGGGTGATGGCTGCTGCTGAGTCTCTGAGGAATTTGGAGGGGATGTTGTCATGGCCAGTGGCCTTGTTTGGTTGGAGGGCGCTCAGTTTTTTGAGTACCTCATCTGTAGTTACTATTTCCAGTTTGAAGTCGTCTTTGTGGACGCCTAGGTTCTTGTAGTATGCTACTATGTGTTCTACCCCATACTGCCCTGAGTGGGAGGGTAGTTTGTTTACCAGTGTTGTGGCTATGTTTGTGAAGAAAGTGTTTAAGTAATTGGCTACATCCAGCTTGTCTGTGATGAGCATGTTGTCCGTCTTTATGTTTATGTTTGAGAACCTGGTTTTGAGTTTTTTACTGCAGCCTAGTTGATTGTTGAGTAATTTCCAAAGTTCACGTGGTTTATTTTTGTTTTCCTCGGTTTTGTCATTGATGAAATTTTTTTTAGCAGTTTTGATCATGGAGTTTACGTCATTTCTTAGTCTGTTTCTTTCTAGTTTGAGTTCAGTCACGTGGTCTTGGAGTTCACTGCTTGTGCTTTTGGTAAGCTTTGACTGACTTTTACGAAACTCAGAGCATTTTTTGTCTCTGGCTTTCATAGCGGTCAGTATTTCAGTGTGCATCCATGGCTCAGCGCGATTTTTTACCCTGGTGGTTCTTAGGGGGGCCATGTTGTTTAGTATTGATGAAAATTTGGTTTTGAAGCCAAGCCAAGTTTCTTCAACCAGTGTACCATTGAGTTCATCTGACCAGTCCAGACTCTCCAGTTCAAGGTTAAAGGCCTCGCTAGAGTAGGTTTTGAGGTCTCTAGATGTGACTGTTTTGTGACAGCCAGCCTTTAGTTTTAGCTTTTTGCGGGTACAGAATATCATATAATGATCACTTAACCCGCATGCTATAACCCCTTTATTGGATATCTTGGACTTGTCAGAGGTCAGTATGAGGTCAATGGTAGTCTGAGTTGATTCACATATCCTTGTGGGTTGGGTGATTAGTTGGCTGAGGCCGTGCAGATCACAAAACCTATTGAAGGATTTGAAGACGGGTGCATCTTTTTGTTGCATATCCGTGTTCCAATCCCCAATAAGAATTTTTTCCGCTAGCTTTTATTCTCTCCACCACTTCTACCCACATTGACATTTTGGATTTGTTGAGACCCAGAATTCTTGCTGTAGATATTTCTTGATATATCACATCGAGATATGTAAGAGACCAAACTTTCCGGCACATTTTTTCCGGTTGAAACCAGCGTGATGCGATCAGTTTTTTAGCTACTGTGATACCCGATAAGACCAATCTCTTTAGCTGTGGATTTACTGCAAACTCAAAAACATCATTTAAAAGTAATACAGAGGGGTGTACTGGTATATTCCAAGATACGAGTTTTGATAATTGATGGGTCACATCTTTCCAGAATGCCTTAACTGGTGGGCAGTCCCAATACATGTGCATAAATGTCCCTTCGTCTCCATTTGTACATTGGGTGCATTTTGAGTCTTGTTTCAGGCCCATTCTGTTCAGTCTTATAGGAGTCAAGTATGTCCTGTGAATATAGTTAAGATTGATTTGTTGATGGTCCGGGTTCCTTGATGTAAGACGGACATTTGCCCATGCTTCTTGCCAATCAAAGTCACTTTCCAGGTCTGGAATATCCCTCCTCCAGACAGTGTCTAGTTGAAGGGTTTCATACGAGGACGTTAGTAATTGATAATAAAAACCTAATACAAAACCTCGCAATGTTTCTCTTTCATAGAAAAATTTGTGGTATCTGTGGTGTTCAACTGGTATGTGTAATGGAACACTGTGAGACCTCAAACATAGGCGTAACTGTATGTAAAAAAGCCATGTGGACTCGGTGAGGTTAAACTTTGTGCATATTTCTCCATAACTACAGAAGCCCTGGTTATTAAAAATATCCCCTAATGAGTGTATGCCTTGCTCTTCCCATATAGGGAATCTTATAGGACGTTTTCCCATTAAGAGTGCATTGTTATTGAATATGGGAGTGTGATTATGCCATTTTTGAGGGTTAGGATATTTTTTTGTGTTTCTCGCCATGTTCTGATTGCATGGGTAATTATGGGGCCAAATTCCCGCCCACAGTGCTTGATTGAAAGTTTAGTGTGTGCTATGTCCTTCAGTCTCTGTGGGGCTACTATGTTTTCTTCCAATTCTCTCCAAGATACCAAAGCCTGGGGATCAAACCATATTGTCAATGGTCTTAATGTGAAAGCCTTAAAATATTGTAAAAAATCTGGAACTGCCATGCCACCGTCTGCTTTATTTCTCTGTGCGGTGGATCTTTTTATGCGAGGTGGTTTGTTATTCCAAATAAATTTGTATGTGGAGGATTGTAATCTTTTCCAGTAGCCCTCTGGAGGAGGTAACGGTAGCATTGAGCTGATGAAGTTGATTCTTGGTAATACATCCATCTTAACTATTGATACCCTTGCCTGTACTGAGTTTTTAAGTTTTGCCCACCTGTCCAGGTCGTCTTTGATTTTGTTCTGTATTTTTGTGTAATTGTGCTTCACCGTTTGCTTTATGGTGGGAAATATTTCCACACCCAAGCATCTAAAATGTTTAACCATGGGTATCGCACCTGGGAGGGTTGTGTCTTTTTTTGCTTGGATGTTAAGAGGAAGGAAAGCCGACTTCGGCCAATTTATTTTAAATCCCGATAAATCACCAAAGTTCTCTATCAACTTGAGTAGATGCGGCAATGTGGTGTTGGGGTTTTGCATGAACAATATTACGTCGTCCGCATATAAACAAATTTTATGTTGTGTGCCCTTGATTACGATTGGTTCTATGTATTGGGATTGTCTTATATATTGTGCTAAAGGCTCTAATGATAGATCGAATAGTCCGGGACTAAGAGGGCAACCCTGTCTGGCTGAGCGTGATACCGGAAAGATTTCGGAGATGAATGTGCCTGTTGTAATCATGGCCGATGGGTCCTTGTATAGTACTTTAATCATATCAATGAATCCTTTTCCTAACCCCATCCTTTCTAATACTGCCCATAGAAACGACCATTCCAGCCTGTCAAATGCTTTCATAGCATCCAGGGATAGCATCGCCTTAGGTGTGGTGTCCTCTTTGTCTGCATCTAGTACGTGCAGTATTCGCCTTATGTTATCATTGATCAGGCGACCTCTTATGAAGCCAGTTTGGTCCGGATGAACTAAAGACGTCATATGCTTTTGCAATCTGATGGCTAATATCTTAGAGTACAGTTTGACATCGGTTCCGAGGAGGCTTAAAGGTCTGTAACTACCGCACTCAGTGGGGTCCTTGTCTTTTTTGAGAAGGACTGAAATGAGTGCGATATTGTGGTGTTTATGGAAGCTCCCCTCCTTGACTGAGTATAAGATCATATTTAGTAATAAGGGGCCAAATATGTCCCAACAAGAAAGGTACATTTCTGATGGGATACCGTCTTTTCCCGGAGCCTTACCGTTTTTCATTCCGGATATGGCCTTCTTGAGTTCTTCTAATGTGATCGGTGCTTCTAACTGTTTAGCGTCGTCCTCCGAAAGTTTAGGGAGAATAATTTGATTAAGATATGTGTCTAATTTGTTTTGATCAAAGGTAGTTTCTGAATTATACAAGTTGGAGTAGAATTCTTTGAATGTATCGTTTATTATTTTGGGGTCTGTTACAAGTACTTGTTGTTTTCTAATGGCAGTTATATCTGCAAATTTTGCATTCATTCTTAATCGCATGGCTAATATTCTGTATACAGAATATACAGAAGTATTCTGTACTTCTGTATGACAACTACAGAAGTTGTATGACAACTATTAAAGAAACTTGAATAGGTGACTGGGTTTAGAACCTTGGAAATACTGCTGTTTTCTTGTGCTGCGTATTTGCATTTCCGATTTTTGTCTGTATATTGCATTGATCTCTGTCTTTAGAATGTTAACTTGATTTTCTAGTCCTGTAGAGTTGTTGTATTTTAAAGAATTAAATAACGTTGAGTAAAGCGTTTCCATTTCAGACAGTTTTGTGCATTGATTTTTGCGCAATATGGAGGAAAATCTATCCGTGAAATCCTTGATCATACCCTTTACCGACATCCATAATATTCTGGGGTCTTGCTCCGCATTTGCATTATCCCGTAAGAATACTGTGAGAGCTTCTTTGAGTTGTGTAATGAATTCCTTGTTGTTAAGCAGCATAGTATTAAAACGCCATCTTGGGGCCCGGGAAGATAGTATACCAAATGTTGCTTTCAGGATTAAATAACAGTGATCTGAAAGCGCATTGGGTATCATTTCCACTTCATATTTATCAAATATTCTCGGGGATGCAAAGACGTAATCAATTCTGGATAATGTGTTGTGTCTCGCCGAACGACAGGAGTACTTTCGGGTCATGGGATTAAGTGAGCGCCATAAATCAATTACCCCTGTAGTCTTTGACCAATCTTTTAATGCTTTAGATGAATTTTTTTGTTCGCTGGAAAAGGCAAGGTAAGATTTGTCCATCCTTGGATTCCAAATGGCATTAAAATCCGCACCTATTATATATGAGTACTCGGGATGGTTTACCATTTCCCCGGTTAGTGAAGTGAAGAAACCCACTTCGTACAAATTTGGGGCATATACCGCTGCCAACGCTATTTTCATGTTATTATGTACAATCCTAGCTATAGTTATACGCCCCTCAGCATCCGACCATACCCCTTTTAATTCGATATTTAATTTATGTCTGACGACTATGGCTACACCTCGAGTTCTCGTACCAAAAGAAGAGTGACTAATATTATGGTATATGTTATCCGCTAACGTATCATGTCTTCCTCTAAAATGTGCGTTTCGCTTAATAGAGCCACGTCCACATGTTCTTTTTTCATCAGTGTGAGCACGCTTTTGCGTTTGTGTTGTTTGTTTATCCCACCAGTGAAGCGCTTCCTGCTTGGCGCTCGACGCGTTAAGCCGGTGCAACGCTCCTTGGGTCCGACTTGGGATCTTCAATTGGTCCTCGGTCGGTTGTCCTTGGCCCCGTTTGAGCCGCTCGAGCAGGCGCCGTTGGGACAGCTGTCCTTCAAGACCGCGTTCCTTCTGGCTGTCACTTCCGCTAAACGCGTAGGTGAGCTCTGTGCTCTCTCGGTACGTCCAGAGTGCCTGTCTTTTCGGACCGGTTGCGGTGTCACTCTGCGACCTAATCCTGCTTTCGTGCATAAGAATATCCGGAGTTCCTTCCGCTCCCGGGATATTGTGGTTCAGGCGTTTCGTCCTCCTCCTCACACTAGTGAGTTAGATGCAGGCCTTCACCTGTCATGTCCAGTCCGTGCTTGGGGATTTACCTCAGCCGTACTCAGGATTTCAGGGTTACCGACCAGCTTTTTGTCTGTTACGGTGGGGCTCGTGCTGGTAAGGCACTGTCGGGGCAGCGCCTGTCCCATTGGTTGTGCGAGGGTTTTACCCTCTGCTACACGTTGGCTGGGCAGGATCCCCCTGGGGGCATCAGGGCGCACTCCACTCGTGGGGTGGCTGCCTCTGCCGCTCTCCTGGGTGGGGCCTCGGTGGAGGACATCTGTGCTGCAGCTTCATGGTCCTCCCCGGGCCCCTTTGTAAGGTTTTACCTCATGGACATGACCGGGGGTTTTGTCTCCCAGGCGGTTCTGGGGTCTGTGGCCTTTCCTGCTTCCCGTCCTTTGGTCGGGTAGCAGGAGTGTATGGGTATGGGCCACAGTGTGTTGAGTCACACGTGGTTCCGCCTGTACGGTGTGTTCAAGGGGTTCTAGTTTCCCTCTTGTTCGCATTTCAGGTGGAGTTGACTGCGCCTCCCCTTCGTTAGGGAGGATGGGGTGACAGGGCTCCCCGCACCCCTTGATGTGGGCTTACGGGTCCTCAGGGGGTACATTTGTCGGGCTTCGCGTCCGCTCTTCCCCATATCTTATAAGGCTCAGAGCGGAACGCGATAGCAAATACGGCATATAACGGTAGGTTATGTAGATAACCTAGTTATATAATAATAATAATAATGCAGGACCTGTTGCAGAGGTCTTTATTCGGCATGCAACGACACTCAATGTTTTAGTGGTACACACAGCGGTTAGTTTTTTTAGCACACACACCGGAACACACACGCATGCATTGTCTCTTTAGAATCGCCGATGCGATTCGTCTCTGCGATTAACCCAACCCATCGTCCTTCCCCCCCATGGGCAGCCGGGAGCAGACAGGCGTCAACGTGAGCCGCGCCAGGGGACCAATCCAAGTGCTCCTGTCCGTCTTCGTCAAGGACGCCACAGCGTTAGCGATCTGTTGTTGTGCATGTTTTTCCATTGGGTTTATCTTATCGGGGGGGAAACCCTTGCGAGCACGGGGAGAACATGCAAACTCCACACAGAAAGGCCTGGGAGATACCCCACCTGGGTACCTGGCATCATGGAAACCTGGTCCCCAAGCGGGAATCGAACCCTGGACCTTCTTGCTGTGAGGCGACAGTGTTAACCACTACACCACCGTGCCGCCAAATTAGTAATGGAGATCGGTAGGTTATGTAGATAACCTAGTTATATTAGTATTGGCTGAGCGTTCCGCTCTGCACGGCCCTGAGTTCCCTCTTGAGGAATCTTTTCCTGGGACGGGTTTTTTGGTGAGGAAGGATGTGTGGTGACCAGAGTCACTGCTATATGGGCGGTGCCACCATGGGGGCGGAGCCCCATACAGGTGTGGTGCATGTATTTTTTGTTCGTGGGAGATACATTAGGTATCATAGGAGATAGTATATCTCATAAGGCGCAGAGCGGAACGCTCAGCCAATACTAATATAACTAGGTTATCTACATAACCTACCGATCTCCATCCTTATCCTGCTAGATCTCAGTGCAGCATTTGATACAATCGATCACGATATTCTAATCGATCGTCTTGAAAACCTTGTCGGTTTCTCAGAACATGTGCTAGGCTGGTTCAAAACATACATCAGAGGAAGGAAATTCTATGTTAGACTAGGAGAGCACATGTCTGATATATATACGACAACAACTATGGAGTTGCACAAGGGAGTTGCTTAGGTCCTTTACTCTTCTCCCTTTACATGTTACCGCTGGGTAATAATATCATCAGAAAACATAATGTAGATTTCCATAGCTATGCGGATGATACACAACTGTACATATCTGCTGAACCAAATGATACAGCGATTAGCTCCATTACAGACTGCTTACTGGCAATAAATAAATGGATGAGTAAGAACTTCCTGAAACTAAACGAGAACAAAACTGAAATTCTAATTATCGGCCCCAAAACTAAAAAAGAAACGTTAATAAAGAACCTGGGAGGACTAACCCCTTGGATCAAATCTGAGGTCACTAGTCTCGGGGTTATCATAGATTCAGAACTGAACTTCAATTCTCATATTAGCAAAGTAACGAAAACATCGTTCTTCCATCTCAGAAATATAGCAAAAGTACGACCATTTATTAATCAGAACGATGCTGAGAAGCTAATTTATGCATTCATATCTAGCCGGTTAGACTACTGTAATGCACTTTTCACAGGTCTCCCTAAGAAAACCACAGAGAGGCTTCAGCTTATCCAAAACTCCGCAGCCCGACTGCTAACTAACCAAAAGGAGAGAGCACATTAGTCCAGTCTTAGTTACTTTACACTGGCTTCCTGTAACATTTAGAATTGACTTTAAGGTCCTTCTCCTTACATACAAAGCTCTAAATGGACAGGGACCTAGCTACATCACCAACACTAATAAATTACACACCAGCAAGAACACTGCGATCATCAGCTGCTGGACTACTAGAGGCTCCCAGAAACAGTCAAAAGAGGATCGGTAATGCAGCCTTTATCAACTATGCCCCATAACTGTGGAACAAACTACCCCAAAACATCAGGGAAGCCAACTCGCTAGACATCTTCAAAAGACAGCTTAAAACCTATCTCTTTGCTCAGGCATTTCAATGAAACATCAGGGATATCCTGACACAAATTGTACTTACCTGCACTATTCTTACCCTGCCTACTTTTATCCACTGCCTATCAAATTCATGTGTCGGTTCTATGCTAATTTTATCTGACTACCTCCTACTGTATGAAGAGAACTATTTTATCACACTTTTTACTTCTTATTGATGCACTGCTGTTGTATGTTAAATACCCTGTTGTATGTCCGTTCTATTTTATAATTTTTAGACTATTTTTAAACTGAATCATTTTAAACTATTTTTATTATTTGTATTACTGAAAACTGTAAGCAGAGAGCCTATTGGGATGCTAGATCCTAATGTGAAACACTGTGATTTACCATACCTTGCTACCTGTCTATCTTTTTTATGCTCGCTTATGCCTGTATTTTTTACTGTTGTGAAGCACTTTGAACTGCAACCTCTGTATGAAAAGTGCTATACAAATAAAGTTATTATTATTATTATTTAGTCATAATCTTCGTTGAGTAAATCAACACTGGTGACGAGGCAGCTCACGTGGGCCACAGCAGCCGGTACCCTGGCCCTACGGGACGCTGGCCCTACGGTACGGGGGCGACAGTGGCTCAGAGAGTTGTCTGGTAATCTGGAAGTCCCAGGTCTGATTCCCGCTCCTCCTGGGCAGCGTGTTGAAGTGTCCTTGAGCAAGACACTTAACCCCTAATTGCTCCCGATGTGCAGGTTGGCACCTTGCATGGTTGCCTCCGCCATCTGTGTGTGAATGGGTAAAACGTGAGGAACAAATTGTAAAGCGCTTCGGATAAAAGCGCTATATAAATGCAGCCATTTACACCTACAGTAAGATAAGATAAGATATTCCTTTATTGATCCCCTTGGGGAAATGTTGGCGTCATAGCAGCATGGGGGAGGGGAGGTAAAGGCATGGGCAAGGTAATAGTAGAAATACATAAATATAGAAAATAACATTTTATCTGAATATAAATCTTATTGAATTTGTTTAAATCTAAACAATCTGGGCAATCTGCGCATGCAGAGTTGGGGAGTAGGTGCGAAAAAGTTACCATAGCTTGGCAGATAAAGTGCCGATCGACTTGGGATTGGTCTCTCCGTGTTCAGGAGACTCTGGCGTATAAAATTATATTGGATCATGTCTCCCGCACCCCCACAGCCGTAGCTATACAACCACTTAATGTCAAGGCTCTCATCCACATTCATAAATGTTCTCCCCCCGCTCTCTCTCCCATGATTTCAGAATACCGGAAGTGTTGCGGTGGTCTATGGCCACAAAAGGTATAGGGCCACCGCGTGAGCAGGCATATGAGGGGGAAACACAATAGGAACTAGATATGTCCGATATTATCAGCATTAAAATGTAATATCGGAAATTATCGGTATCGGTTAAATTTTTTTTTAAATATATATTTATTTACCCAGGCAAGCAAGTAAGAACAAATTCTTACTTTATTTATTGTCAAAAGTATGCATAATGTTGTGTTAATTCCACGACAAGAGATATGTAATGTTAATTACCTGAAATTATTCCGTTTTTTTGGGGGGAAACCTTGCATATATTGGTATCGGTTGATTAAGAGTTGGACAATATCGGTATATAGGATATCGGTAAAAAAGCCAATATTGAACATCCCTAAAAATAACCTACCTACCACAATAGCTTACCTAAGCTCAAATAAAACAATTACTGGATGGTGAAATAGGAAACGGGTGAACGTTGGGTTACTTTTAAAAAGAACCTAGTTACAGTTACTAGTTACTTCTTCCAAAAAGTAACTAAATTACTTACTCAGTTACAAATTATAAAAGTAACTAGTTACTTCAGAAAGTAACTATTGCGTTACTTTCAATATTTTTTTCTACATAAACAACATACACAAATCTAAACTATTTTAATGTTGCTGTGGGACAAAGTGAGACTAGCCTCCAATCAAATGCCATGTATGTAGATATTATAATTACTATGTTTATATAGTGGATCATACAAATACAATAGATGTTTTGGAACTTTTGATATGCATTGCCCCTCAACAGGCCACAACTGGGCAACATTAAATTATGCTTGTTAAGCACTATACCAAAAATAAATAACAAATATATACTGATTGATTGAACATTTTAATTAACAGATTGCAGAATGGGTACAGCAGTACGGCTCAATACACACAATTGTTAAGGGGATGCAGATCAGAGAAAGACTTTCGTCTTGTTTACATCAGGGTCCCCCATTTTCAATTCATGACATTTATGACATACACAACATACAGATATAAGAATCTAATCGAATCTTCTAAACCAGGGGTCTCAAACTCAATTTACCTGGGGGCCGCTGGAGGTAGAGTCTGGGTGAGGCTGGGCTGCATCAAATATTCCACAAAAAAAGGGTTTAAAGTATTCCAAAAAAAAGTACAACTGATCCAATCTTCTCACAAACAAACTCACTAAAACCTCACAAACACCAGCAACTGAGCATTCTCAGTGGTGTCAGTGGACTCATCCACAGCTATGGAAATGCATGTGCATTTTTTTAACAATAATTCTGCTTGCAGCTTGATATGATTTCATTCCATTTATTTTTGTGGTTCTTAGCACTGAATTCTGAGGAGAGGCTGCATCAAAATAACTGTGTTTTGTTTCATAGTGGCGTTTCATATTGCCACTCTTCACAAGAGCTACCGTTTCTTGGTGCTGGGAGGATGCATGCACGCATATTTTTTAGTCCATGCAGCTTTGAATTGCAGCGATTTTCACTGTCGACTTTTCTTTTACTTTCTTTGAACATGCCACATTTTTCTACTAACTGCCTGCTGGCGAAACTAGGCTACCAGCTACATTTATCTCACAGGGATACAACTGGGAATGAGGTTACTAGCTACAGTACACGCAGATTAGACTACCTGTCGATGCGCTATCAACTCGCTCTGACTCGCCCCGCTGAAAGACAACATGCATTCCGTGAAGACCCGCCCTACTCTGCTCTGATTCGCAGACTGTGGGTGGGGGGGAGACACGCTAACGGGACGCTGAATGTGATTGGACCAGAGTAGACAGACACACACAGTGGAGAAGTGCTTGCAGAGGAGATGAGTGGAGAATTTGTGCACTAAACAAGGAAGAACATATTGCCCCTCAGCGCAGATATCTGTATGATGAAAGAAACAGGTTCATTCATAGTAACGCGCCGCATTTATTTGCAGTAACGGTAATGGCGTTATTGAGATTGGAAGAGTAATCCGTTAGATTACTAGTTACTGAAAAAACTAATGCTGTTAGTAACGTCATTACTTATAGCGCCGTTATTCCCATCACTGGTGGAGATATAGCATAGGCATAGGGAATGGGGAAAGGAATATATATATATTTCTTTTTTTAAAGGTTTGAACGCCACTGCCCTGTTATATCAAGCCCCAAGCAACACGGTGTGGTTTGTCCACCAGAATACACAGGGAAGAACGTCACACAACTGTGGCACATTCGCAAAAGATTTCTGTGTGGAAAAAGTGACGGTCAGTTCCCGGCCACATCTGGTCAGTTCAGTAGAGTCCAGTGGCGGCTGGTCCATAGAGGGCGCTAGACCGCCGCCCCCCCCCTGGTTAAAAGAAGAAGAAGAAAGAATTATTTTGCGTGTCCTATTCATCCCCCGGCCGCGTGAATACTTTCCCCAAGGCAGTTGTCCTTCCGCGTTCGGTTTACGCGGCCTGATACAACTGCCTTGGGGAAAGTATTCACGCCCCCAGGCCCCTAGCGGCCTAGCCCCCTCCAACCCCTTTTCATGGGCGCTCGATCTCAGCTCCACGGTCAGTGCGCAACTCATAGGGCAAATACATACGTACGTGTAAATAAATACGTACGTACAACATAACACAATCAAATACGATATCCGAGGGCGCTTGGTCTAGTGCCCGAAGTAGTCACTCTATTGGCTGAGAGTGGCACGTGACATCGCCTCGAGGGGCTACTAGGAAATACGCTCTGCTAGTAGTTGTCTGGTTGTCTGCTAGTAGTTAGCTGGTTCGGTAAGAACAACAACAACAAGCTATATGGCTAGCTGGATGCAGTCTGGGCAGTGGACATGGACATCAACAGTCTGGACAGTGGACATATACAGGACCGAGGCACCCTTCAACTAAACAAGTGAGTCGCGTTCTCTCTCTCTCTCTCTCTCTCTCTCTCTCTCTCTCTCTCTCTCTCTCTCTCTCTCTCTCTCTCTCTCTCTCTCTCTCTGTTAGAGCGATGCTCTGTTGTTGTGAGGGGGAACTAACTAATTAATTTCGCCGCGGGGAGGGGGGCATAATCACCCGGACAATGAATAGTAACTTGTTTAAAATGACAAGATATACATATGTGATTATTATTGGATGGATCTGAGAGAGAGAGAGAGAGAGAGAGAGAGAGAGAGAGAGAGAGAGAGAGAGAGAGAGAGAGGGGGGGAGAAGGGGAGAGAGAGGGGAGAAATATATATATATAGAGAGAGAGAGAGAGAGAGAGAGAGAGAGAGAGAGAGAGAGAGAGAGAGAGAGAGATTAATTGTAGGAGATTGAGGGTTAGAGAGAGAGAGAGAGAGAGAGAGAGAGAGAGAGAGAGAGCGAGAGCGAGAGCGAGAGCGAGAGCGAGAGAGAGCTGTGCGTGTTTGTGTAGGGCTATTGGAAACGTGGTTGCATTTGACTGACTGTGATCATATATTGATTGATGGCAATGGTGATAATATTCGCCAATGCGTGCCTTGGTACATGTTTGCAAAATGTTTGGTATAGCGCCCCCTGGAGAAGAATTCACCAGCCGCCACTGGTAGAGTCAAAACACCTAATGGAAAGGAGACCTCTATCAGTGGCTTGCTGTTTTCAGTTTAACATACAACATGCAGGTTTAATCCTGTGAGGCCTTCGGTTGCAAAATTACAACATCACTTTTAGCTTTTTGCTAAAAAGCTGTTTTTCTTTTGTACATTTACATAGTCAATGGGTCCTGTTGTTCAGCCTCACAATGCTATTGGATAGTAAATGTGTTTATAGGTCCCACATTCTGACTAAGTTGCTAATGGGTTTTAACAAGAGGCATCTGGGGGGGGATGGTGCAGTGAAGGGCCCCTGGTAGAGTTGACCTCTGTACCTGCAGTGGAGGAGAAGGTTGTCACGTCACGGTACAGTACAACAGCCCTAGAAGTGTGGCCCACACCGTGTGAGTGTGTGTGTGTGTGTGTGTAGGGGAGACAAGAAAATTACAGGCTTCAAGCAGCAAGGCGTGGAGGTAGTGGGCCCCCCGGCGTAGTATGCAAATTAGTTGAACTAGTTTTTCAACATATTTGACCAGATGATCCATCTGGATATGACACACGTTCAACTGATTTAGAGAGAAAAGAGAGAAGAGAGACAGGGCGATAATTATCTATGACAGGGGGGGAGGAAGGAGGACGTGTGGCATGCAATTTGTGGAGGTTCTTATGATGAAAGAGAAAGACGGGTTGATTTTGGAGAATGCTGACAAGAGGGCATGTGTAGACACCTGAATATGTCTAACAATAATTCAATGTGTCTAACCTAATTCCTTGTACCCTACTGTGTTCAGGATAACGTTGTGTAAACTCCCCTATCTAACATTGACATTTAATAGTGGAGCATGCACTGGACTGCCGCCAGGGGGAGCTGTTGTGACGTTGGGCAGGAGAGACAGCAGAAGAAGAAGAGAGAACTGAAGGCAGAACTCAGACAGCGGAACAGCCTCTTCATCGTTTCGACACAAAAGCAAGCGGACGTGTAGAGCGGAGCTCTAGACACTAAGGACACCTGAGATATGACCCCCATCACGGGGCGGGTTAGTAATGTCGTATGCGATAGCTTAGCTTCCAGTTAATGCTAAAGAGACATTGTGAACAAAGAAGCAGAAGTGTTACTGCCGAAGAGTGTGGTAGATATTGCACACGTTGCATTTTAGTTAAAGTATAGGCGACAGGCAGTGATGAGAATAACGGCGCTATAAGTAACGACGTTACTAACGCCATTACTGTTTTCAGTAACTAGTAATCTAACGGATTACTCTTCCAATTTTAATAACGCCGTTGCCGTTACTGCAAAAAAATGCGGCGCGTTACTATGATTAAAGCCGTCAACTTGATCTCTGCGCCGAGACACAATATTTTTTTTTTATTAGTGGGCGCTGGGACAAGCGTATAAACATGCTGCCGATTGGCTGAGGTTGAGTACATTTGCATGGTAAGCCAATCAGAGCCTCAGAGGTAGAGTTGGGGCGGGTCTTCAAAAGCAAGTTTACACACAACTTAGAACTTAACAACAAGACAAGCGAGTCACAGTCAACGAGAGACAGGTATGGCGAGCCCAACTGCACCAAAACAAGTAGCCTTCTCTAAATGGAAGTATAGCCATTACTTTTCCCTCAAAGAAATTAAAGGAACGAGTGTAATCGTGAAATGCACATTATGCCCTGGGCAAAAGTACTTATCCACGTCGGTGTCGAGTAATTCAAACTTACTCAAACATATTTCAATGTCGCATGCTGCCACGAAATTAGTGGCTAAGACCTACGAAGGAGAAGGAGACAGTGCCACAAAACCTAAGCAACCGAAGCTTGATTTGAAGGATTCACCACACGTTTTGTCTCGGACCGAACTGAACAAACTGGTAGCCAGGTACGTCGTGGAGGATATGCTGCCATTATCTACGGTTGAGTCGGACTCATTCAGGGCACTAGTTGCCAAAATACCGGTCAGAGGAGGAGTAGCCCTACCGTGTAGAAATACGTTTTCGAACTATATAGAAGCCCAATATACTCAAATGAATGTGGAGCTCAAACAAACGTTTGAGAAGTTAGAATATGTGTCTACAACAGCAGACATATGGACTGCATGTAACAAGAGCTATCTAGGCGTAACGGCGCATTGGATAAATCCGCAAAGCATGAAGCGAGGTAAGGCAGCCCTGGCATGCAGGAGGTTCAAGGGACGCCATACATATGACAAAATTGCAAAGGAACTTGACCATATCTACTCCTCATATGGGATATCATTCAAAATCACCACAACAGTCACAGATAATGGCTCAAAATTTGTAAAGGCCTTCAAAATGCATCAGCCAGTGGAGCGGGATGACTCTGATGATGACGAGGATGAGGTGACGTTTACTGACATCAGTGAAGCCTTGCAGACCCGTGTTGTTTTTGATGATGGTGGTGATGAAGACGATACTGTGATCACGTTGCCGCCACATCAGAGATGTGCGTCACACACCCTGAACCTGGTGTCATGCACTGATATTGAGAAGTGGTTACTGTCAACAACTGGAACAAAACATGCTTACAGAAGTACTACCACAAAATGCACAGGGTTGTGGAATAAAGCAAGTCGGTCAACGGTGGCTGCAGAGACTGTGCATGATGTAATTTCCAAGAAGCTGTTAGTCCCATGCACCACAAGATGGAACTCATTCTATGATGCCCTGGCTCGTATATCTGGGATTCCTATAGTTGAGCTGAACACCATCTCGTCCAAGTTTGGATTGACAGCCATCTCAGAACGAGAACACCAGTTCATTAAGGAGTACTGTACGGTCATGAAGCCACTTACAGTTGCCTTAGACATTCTTCAGGGAGAAGATCATTGTTTCCATGGCACACTCTTACCCACGCTGGAGACATTGATATCCAAGACCCTGCAACTGAAGAGTGGCCTGCACATCCTAATTGACCTTCCAGAGGCAATTGTCACAGTAAGAACTTTAATTTATTTTAGATCTTCAACAAATTACCCAATACATTTATTTTATTATATGAATGGGAAAAGATAACTATTCTATTCTAGCCTTTACAGTTATGAATCATTATGACTACAGATGAGATGATGGACCTTCAAAGCCTTGTTGTAAAGAAATAGAATGCATAGGCATATAGGGAAATTAATATAGGTTAATGTAAAATTAAATATCTATAAATATGTTCATAATAGTCTATAATGCATATTTCTCTATCTGGATAGGGATAGATACAGATAATATAATATGGACTTTGCATCCTTATGTATAATTTCAGGCAGTCAAAACAAGATTTGCAGAGGTGCTGGAAAGCGAGGATGCTGTCTTGGCTGCTGTGACTTTGCCCAAGTTCAAACTACGTTGGCTGCGGACACAGGATAGGAAGGACAAGGCCAAGGCAAGTCTGCTGGCAGAGTGTCGGAAAATTGTCCAAGAAGAAGACCAGCAAGCAGGTACGATTCCCACCAACACGACACCTCAGCAAAGACTCTGCCATAGAGGATGAGTTATTTTCCTTTGAGGATGAGAATGACACGTCTGATACTGCTGAAAGTCAAGTTGCAGATTATTTCAAATCAGGAGAACAAGGGATAGACTCTCTTAATGGATTTGCACTGATAAAGAAGATTTCACTCCGGCATAATGCAGCCACTCCATCCAGTGCCCCAGTAGAGAGACTTTTTAGCTTGGGGAAGCTAGTCTTGACTCCACTGAGAAACAGGCTATCTGACCAGAAGTTTGAGAAGCTTTTGGTTTTGAGATACAACCACTGGTTCAATGACAAGAAGGGGTGAATGGATAGCTAGATAGGGTATCTTACATTTTTGGTTAATTGCTTAAAGAGCATAATTTAATTTAGATGTATTGGCTGGCTGCAGCCTCTTGAAGTGAGATTGTCAACAATGGCCAGAGAAAGAGATTTATTTTTATGGAGATGTATTTTTTTTTTATGTATTACCTGTTTACATTTGGATTCATTTGTTTTGCTATACATTGCACTTTTCAGTTACATTGAAAACACCTCATATTGTTACACTGTTCTACTTTTTCGAGGAAGAAAATACTTGAAGTACAGTATACTGTTATCTACCAATTGTCTGAAGTTGTATTTGCACTACAAAGTTAATTTGTTATTTGTGGTATAGTGCTTAAAAAGCATAATTTAATTTAGATGTATTGGCTGGCTGCAGCCTCTTGAAGTGAGATTGTCAACAATGGCCAGATAAAGATTTATTTGTATGGAGATGTATCACCTGTTTATATTTGGTTTATTGATAAAAGGATAAGAAGCTGCTGAGGTCAGTAACCTGATTGATTGATTGATTGAAAACTTTATTAACAGATTGCAGAATGGGTACAGTACAGTACAGCTCAATACATACAATTGTTAAGGGGATGCAGACCAGAGAAAGACTTTCGTCTTGTTTACATCAGGGTCCCCCATTTTCAATTCATCGTAACATATATGACATACAGATAGACAGTACTGCTACATCTATACATTTATGACATACCAGATTTGCAAATACAGTACTGTTTGTGATACGAAAAGAGTCCAGAAAAGAAGTATATACATTTGACGTAGAAACTGCTCTTTATATCTCCTGGGATGAACTCTGAATGGACTGGCAAGGGTATCTGGTTTCAAGATATTCATTTTATAAGCACATTGTCAGTGACCAGAGAAAGAGATGTATTTTTATGGAGATGTATTTTTTTTTTTATGTATTACCTGTTTACATTTGGATTCCTTCGTTTTGCTATACATTGCACTTTTCAGTTACATTGAAAACACCTCATATTGTTACACTGTTCTACTTTTTCGAGGAAGAAAATACTTGAAGTACAGTATACTGTATCTACCAATTGTCTGAAGTTTTATTTGCACTACAAAGTAAATTTGTTATTTGTGGTATAGTGCTTTGTGACGTACGTGGGTTGGTCATTATCATTATTACTGTATTTGGAAGACCATGTGAACATTAGATTAGTATCGTTTGTATGTGTATGTGTGTGTGTGAACATGAGAGCTAATGATATCTCTTCTTCTCTTCCTGTCAGGTGCTGCCCGTCCCTATACTGAAGGGTGCTGATTGCCTAATGAAGGACAGCTGATGGCAATCACATCAAGAGGGGCGGGTGCACAAGTAGCTGACAGCACACACACACGGGAGTCTCGTTGCTGGAGTCACTTGCCTTATGGTATAGTGGGGAGGCTGCTGTCTCGCTTATCTATGGCCTAAGCACAACACTGTGTGGCACGGTGCCATCTTATTTGCATGGAGTGTGGGTTAGACTCCACAGCTGTGGTGGCCTGGGATGGGCCCAAGGTAGTATCGTGACTACTAAGTGTTTGTTGGAGTTGTCTCATATGTATGTCTTGTTTGTCCTCCCATACCTTTTTCCCTTTGTGTGTGTTGTGGGTTGAAATCCCCACTGACAACATCCCTTTTCCCTTTGGGAAAAGGCAGTGGGTTGGAACCCCCACATTGCAATAAAACATAATTTACCATTTGAAAAACGTCTTTGTTTACTATCTGCCTACCCGGGACTGTTTGAAAAGCATTTTTCTACTGAGGGGGTTGTTTCTGCTCATGTACCACCTGCCCAGTTACTATCTTATATGGTCGATAGACCTCTGTACATGACATGGGGGCTCGTTAAGTTTGCGCAATTGTATGGTTCCTTGTTGGTAAAATAACGGGGTGACTTGTCGATTGAAGCATATCAGGTGTAATAAGATAGCGTTTTCTAAATTGGTAAGTTAGTGGGTTCCATTGTCCGTGCACAGTTGATTGATGTAAACCATTATTGTTGTGATGCTCTTAACCATTCTATTTTTCTGCCACATAGGTAACAGGGGGGGGGGGTCACCTGCTTGGCTAGAGGGTGGGGGGCACGAGTCGTGATTCCGGTGGAATGAATGAATGAATGAAAACTTTATTTAACAGATTGCAGAATGGGTACAATACAGTACGGCTCAATACATACAATTGTTAAGGGGATGCAGACCTGAGAAAGACATTTGTCTTGTTTCCATCAGGGTCCCCCATTTTCAATTCATATAGACATTTATGACATACACAACATACATGACATTTATGGCATAGGGACATATAGGTATTTAGTACTGATACATTTGTGACATAACGGTATTCAAATATACAGTAGTGTTAACCCTAGATCCTGACAGAGTATATACATATGATGGGGAGGGGACTGTACATTAGGAGGGGGTGGGTGGGTGGGAGGGAAATATACATACGGCGGGGAGGGAATATATACATGCGGTGGTGAGGAGACTGTCTATTAGGAGGTGGTGGGGGTTTTGGGCATTTACGGTGGCCAGTTTCGAATTGCAGCCTCCCGTAGGTGCTCTTTAAGAGCGGTTTTGAATGTGGGCAGGGATTCACATTCCTTTACAGCTTTGGGTAGGGCGTTCCACATTGTTGTGGCATAATTGCGAAACGTGTTTAGTCCCTTGTTTGAGCCGAATCTGGGTTTAACATGATTTGTTGAGCTTCCTCTGGTGTAGTGGTTGTGGTATTCACTGACCTTTGGGAAGTATTTTGACATGTACATGGGCACCCCGGTCGTATAGTGTATCTTGTAGACCAGGCACATTGCAAGTTGCTGTACTCTGTCGTCTACTCTAAGCTAGGTTGGCAAAGTGGGCAGGGGTGAGGTGGGTTCTGGGGTTCAGGTCAAGTAGTAGTCTGACCAGTTTGTTTTGTGATGTTTGTAATTTTGTTTTAAGCGCCTTTGAGGTGCTTTGGTACCATGAGGTGCACGCATAGTCATAGTACCCTTGAATGAGTGCTCCTGCCAGAGTCTTCAGGGTATTCTTGTTTACCAGAGAGGAGATCCGGTAGAAGAATCTAGTTTGTTGGTTGACTTTTTTTATTACATTGGATGCCATTTTGTCACAGGAAAGATTTGCCTCTAGGATGGAACCCAGGTAGGTAATTTCGTCTTTCCTTGTGACAATATTGTCACCCACTGTAACTGAGAATCCGTCGGTCTTGCTGAGTTTGTTATTTGAACCGAAGAGAATGGACTCTGTTTTGCCCATGTGTAATGATAGTTTGTTATCAGCGAGCCATATGCAGATTTTGCCTAGTTCCGTGCTGAGGGTTTTTTCAACCTGCAATTTGTTCTTGTCAGAGACCAGCAGGGCTGAGTCGTCCGCAAACAGGAACAAGTTGCAGTCACAGGCTGACGACATGTCATTTGCATAAATTAGGAAGAGTAGCGGTCCTAGTATGCTTCCTTGTGGAACACCACAGCTCACTGTGAGGGGGGGGATAGAGTACCGTTTACCTCTACCATCTGTTCTCTCCCCTCCAGGTAGGATTGCATCCAGCTCACTGATAAGCTATCAAAACCAATTGCTTTTAGCTTGTCCATTAGAATGGAGTGATTGACAGTGTCGAAGGCCTTTTGTAGGTCCAGCATGACCATGCCGCAGTATTTGCCCTCGTCCACCTCTTGTTTGATGTGGTCGTTCAAATAGAGGAGGCATGTGTCAGTGGAGTGGGACGTTCTGAAGCCAGATTGGAATTCGTAGATTAGATTTTTTTCCGCCAAGTACTTTTCGACCTGTTCATAGACTATTTTCTCCATGACTTTCGAGATGGAGGTAAGAATAGAAACAGGGCGGTAGTTTCCTGGGTCTAATTTGCTGCCCTTTTTGTGTAGAGGGGTCACTCTCGCAATTTTGAAGTCCTTGGGGACGTGCCCCTGTTTTATAGAGAGGTTTATTATGTGTGTGATGACTGGGGTGATGGCGGCTGCTGCGTCTCTGAGGAATTTGGAGGGGATGTTGTCATGGCCAGTGGCCTTGTTAGGTTGGAGGGTGCTCAATTTTTTGAGTACCTCATCGGTTGTTACCATTTCAAGTTTGAAGTCGTCTTTGTGGACCCCTAGGTTTTTGTAGTATGCTACTATGTGTTCTACCCCTTAATGCCCTGAGTGGGAGGGTAGTTTGTTTACCAGTGTTGTGGCTATGTTTGTGAAGAAGATGTTTAAGTAATTGGCTACATCCAGCTTGTCTGTGATGAGCGTGTTGTCCGTCTTTATGTTTATGTTTGAGAATCTGGTTTTAAGTTTTTTACTGCAGCCTAGTTGATTATTGAGTAATTTCCAAAGTTTGCGGGGTTTGTTTTTGTTTTCCTCAGTTTTGTCGTTGATGAAATTTCTTTTTGCGGTTCTGATCATGGTGTTTACGTCATTTCTTAGTCTGTTTCTTTGGATTTTTAGTTCAACCACGTGGGCTTGGAGTTCACTGTTTGAGCTTTTGGAAAGCTTTGTCTGACTTTTATGAAGTTCAGAGCATTTTTTGTCTCTGGTTTTCATAGCGGCCAGTATTTCAGTGTGCATCCATGCCTCAGCGCGATTTTTAACCCTGGTGGTTCTTATCGGTGCCATGTTGTTGAGTATTGCTGTGAATTTGGTTTTGAATCCAAGCCATGTTTCTTCAACCTGTGTACCACTGAGTTCATCTGACCAGTCCAAGCTCCCCAGTTCTAGGTTAAAGGCCTCTCTAGAGTAAGTTTTGAGGTCTCTAGATGTGACTGTTTTGTGACAGCCGGCCTTCTGTTTTAGCTTTTTGCGGGTACAGAAAATCATATAATGATCACTTAACCCGCATGCTATCACCCCTTTATTGGAGATCATTGACTTGTCAGTGGTCAAAATGAGGTCAATGGTGGTTTGTGTCGAATCGCATACCCTTGTGGGTTGGGTGATTAGCTGGCTGAAACCGTGCAGATCAGAAAACCTACTGAAGGCCTTGAAGACGGGTGCTGATTTACGCAGCATATCCGTGTTCCAGTCCCCAATAAGAATTTTTTCTACCCCCTCCACCCCAGCTAAACACCCATCAAGTGTGTCATAAAAGCCACTCTGTTCTGGTGGTCTATAGATTGTGCCTACTAGTACTGGTTTCGCCCTGTCTAATAAGATTTCAATCCAAACAGTTTCAATTTCATCATGGTTAAGGTCAGTACGGTTGATGTATTTGGTATCCATGTGTATATACACACAGACGCCACCTCCATACTGGTTCCTATCCCTCCTGACTATTGAGTAGTTTTCAATTTCAATCTCTGGATCCTGTACAGATGAGTCTAATTTTGTTTCTGTGAAACACAATATGTTAGCCTTACCGTTTAAAAACAACTGTTTGATTTCAGCCAGTTTAGGTCTCAGGCTATTTGTATTAAGATGAAATATGTGTAGTCCATTTTTGCTGGTAATCAGATTGACGTCGTCACACTTGAGGTAACTCTGTTCATTTGAGTCCTGTCCTGTGGTGGGGGGAGGGGGGGCGTTGTTGCTGTTTGTGCCGTGGGTGGGGAGGGGGGGAGGGGGTGGAGCGCGCAATGAAATCGGTAAGCGACTGAAGATATGTGTAGCCTTTCATCCAGGTAGTGGAGTAGTTTATCTGGGATAGGCTAGAGTGACACAGGTGACTCCTAGTTGAGTGGTTAGGACCATTTGTTATTGTTTTCATTTAGTAGATGTGGTCAGTTGGATTGTTTTGGTTAAGAGGTATAAAAGCAGAATGTGTCTATTATTATTGTGCACGGTCATGGTTAATTAAGTGAGGACGTGATATATATATATATATATTTTTTTACGCACACATAAAGACATAATATGGCTGCGTCAGCGTTTGTTTTTGAAGTCTTCGTGGCGGATCCGACAGAGGATCAGGTGAAAGGTTGCACTAAGGCGGAATTATGCCTTATTGCTAGGCATTATAATATTACTGTGCAAAGTTCCCAATCCAAGGCGGATATGAAGGCAGCTGTAATAGCGGGGTTGGTGGAGCAACAGGTGTTTAGCACGGCTCGGGGAGTAGTGAGTCATAGTGATCAGGAGGTTGAACACACTGGCGAATGGGTTGACTCTTCCTTGCGTGATCTTAACCCGGAGGGTGGTGCTATTAGGAAGAATGGTAGTACGCCCAGAGCTGAAAGTGAGGGCGCGGGCGATTCGGATAAAGAATCCACGTCTTCTGGCCATGCGCGCTCTAGTCTGCGTTTTGCCCATCTCCAGATGGAGGAGAGAGCGCTTTTGCGCAGAGAGGACAGAGAGGACAAAGCAGCGGTACGAGACAGAGAGGACAAAGCAGCTGTACGAGACAGAGAGGACAGAGCAGCTGTACGAGACAGAGAGGACAAAGAGAGGGAGAGGGAGAGAGACAGGGAAGAGCGAGGAAGGGAGAAGGAGAGAGATAGAGAGCTCCAGATTACACTAATAGATAGAGATAGAGAGCTCCAGATTACACTGAAGAGGATGGAACTGGAGAGTGTTGGCTCTTCTTCGCCCTCATCTGAAGGTTGCCAGGGCAGTTTTAATGTTGGGCAGCATATTGTTATGGTTCCTGTTTTTCGCGAGTCTGAGGTGGAAGCATTTTTTGTAAATTTTGAGCGGGTAGCGGGGGCTGCGCATTGGCCGGAGGATCAGTGGGCACTATTAGTGCAATATAAGCTCACAGGTAGGGCTCAGGACGCATGCCAGTTATTATCGAAGGAGGACAGCATGGTATATGAGAAAGTGAAGGGTGCTGTCTTGCGCGTGTATGAACTGGTGCCGGAGGCGTATAGGCAGCGGTTTAGGGGACTAAGAAAAGCTCCCTCGCAAACACATGTGGCATTTTCCCATGAACAACGGATGATGTTCACTCGTTGGTGTGAAGCGTGTAAGGTGGATGGGGTCCTCGAGAGAAGCACCAACGCACCTCAAGCGACCCCCTCGACTGTGTATGTCCAGCGGGACCGAAAGTGCAGCGAGTTTGGGCGGGAAAAAGGGAGGGGAGAGCTGTCGGTCGGGGATTGGATCCGTGAGATGAAGTCTCATTTCCGGGCTAGCAAAGTGCCGGCCGACGACCAGGTGGAGGTATTGCAACTACATCTGAAAGGCGAGGCTAAGCAGACGATTAGATTCATGATGGAAGAGGCCTTCCCGGACCTGGACGCCTTGTTCGAGGTGCTGGAGGCGACCTATGGGGACCAAGCCTCTGTCGGTGTCCATCTGGGGGAGTTTTATGAGCGCAAGCAAGCCGTGGGCAAGACCGTGAGACAGTTTGCCTATGACTTACAGGAGAAGATTCGTTGTCTACAGCGTCGGGCACCCACACGGGTCCCAGACATCGCCACCCTGCTGCAGGAGCAGTTTGTCCTAGGCCTGAGAGACGGCGGGCTGCGACGAGAGATGAAGAGATATATGAGGGAGGAAGGGACGCGGACATTCCTCGAACTAATGCTGACAGCGATCGACTGGTCTGAAGAGGAGGAGGCCCTGTCCACTGCTGGGAGTTCCGCCCGGGGCACGACATACGCCATCCACACAGCAGCCGGTGGGTCGTCCGACCTGGCGACCACCGGACGAAGGGCTGAGGATGGAGGTGTGATGACATGCCGTATGCTTGGCGCAAGGCGGAGAGCGGTCCAGAAGGGAGGCAGCGGATATAGCTGGGACGAGTTACGGCAACTCCAAGTGGAAGACCCGGAGGTGGGGCCCGTACGAGAGGCGGTGATGAAGGGGATCTGCCCCACCAGAGTGCCACTGCAAGAGGCGAGCCGCTCCTGCGTAGAAGGCAGACCCGGGGTCTGAAGTGAGGGGGGTCGGACCACTCCGGCCCCAGAGGAGTACTAGAGGTCGGTTCCCTGCCGGGTACCGGCATGACTATGTGCTCAAGAGTGTGTTTTGTGAACAGTGTTTGCTAATTGTGAAAAGTTGTGCGAAGTTGTGGGTCTAAGGACCGTGTACATGTATGCGTTGGCTACTTGGGCGACCCCGCTACACAGGGGGTTGTGTAACTTGCAATGGGACTTGGCAAGTTTAAAGTAGGTGGATATGGAGACACCTGAATATGTCTAACAATAATTCAATGTGTCTAACCTAATTCCTTGTACCCTACTGTGTTCAGGATAACGTTGTGTAAACTCCCCTATCTAACATGGACATTTAATAGTGGAGCATGCACTGGACTGCCGCCAGGGGGAGCTGGTGTGACGTTGGGCAGGAGAGACAGCAGAAGAAGAAGAGAGGGCTGAAGGCAGAACTCAGACAGTGGAACAGCCTCTTCATCGTTTCGACACAGAAGCAAGCGGACGCGTAGAGCAAAACGGACGACACCCACCTCCAGCCGTCGCCTGCCTAACGTCAACCCAGCCCACCCCTGCCTGTCACAGGTGACAAACACGGGACTGTTCGACGGCCATCTCGCAACACGGACGTTCGTTGCGGGAGCAGGCCCGCCCTTCGTTAAGTACACACGAGCCAGTTACAGTGAGCACTCCGAGTGCTGGAGCCTGGGGTAAACATTCTCTTCGTGCGGCGTGTGCCCTTTCAGAGGCGAAAATAATCAGTACTTTGAACTGGCCCACGTACCATTGCTTAGGGGCACCCCAACATTTGTTATTTTGGGGACTGCCGGCTTAGACAGGTTTTTGTTTCAACTGTGGGCCCACTGTATTTTCTGGTTAAATGTGTTGTGTAAGCGGGAATCGCTTTATTCATTGTGTTGCGTAAGCGGGAAGAGCGTTATTCATTGTGCCTCGTGTAAGTGGGAAGAGCTTTAATCATTGTGTTGTGTAAGCGGGAAGAGCTTTAGTCATTGTGCCTCGTGTAAGTGGGAAGAGCTTTAATCATTGTGTTGTGTAAGCGGGAAGAGCTTTAGTCATTGTGCCTTGTGTTGACAAGAGGATAGTAGCTTCAGTAAAGAGAACTAAATGGGATCACTGTGTGCGTGTCTGTTAATGTGTTGTCTTGTTTAACCCCTTCCTTTCGGGTAAGGTATATTATTGTTTAACCCCTTCTTACCCACGGCCTATACATCATTGGGACAGGTCTCTGCTCATCAGCAAGGAAAGGTACTGCTTTGGGGAGAAAGTATATCATCTATCACTACTGCCACCGTGTGTGGGAGGGTGCAAGAAGTATTAGGAGAAGTGTGGGTGTGTGGGGAATTACTGCGAGTCGCCCTGGAGGGCAAGAAGGACCAGCGCACCACCCCTAGGTTAGTAAATCCTAGGCCCCATCCACTCCCTCTGCTAAGGCTCCACTCTAATACTCCTGCACTACAGTCGGGACTCAGCCGGACTCAGATCCGCTGCGTTCCCACTACCTGGTGACAGTGTACATCTACTCTCATAAAGTAGGGATAATCCACCCTGCTACACATGGTAAGTAGTGACCAGGGAGAAGGGCATTTTTGCACTTCCTCTCTGCGGCTCTCAGGCTCCGTCTTTCTCCTCTAACTGCATGTGTCAGCCATAGGTGTGAGCGGGGAACGGCTGGCAGGCTTCTCGGCGAGGGGAAAGAGCTTGTCGAAGAAAGCCTCACTCAAGGGTAGAGGAGAGGAGAGGGTGGAGGGAGACAGGGAGTCTGAATAAGACCGTTTGAGTTGGAGTGGGTGGTTTGGGGTCTGTGGCAGACCAGGAAGGGTCATGTAGGGTGAAGTCACACATTAGCATCAGAGAGGGTGCCGTCTTAAAAAGCTTCAAAGCATGCCAGCTCATCTGGAAAGTGTTCGAGGAGATCTGGAGGGCGATAGAGAATAACAATGGTGAGATTGAACGGATTGGAAACAGATACAGCATGTATTCGAGGGAGGAGAGGATGAGGTCAGGTATTGATATTATACTTGTAGTCCAGGAGGGACAGAGAGTCAGAAGGCCAGTGCTTCCACCACGTCTGGAGGGTCTGGGCATGTGAGAGGAGCCGTTTGCTGTAAGGCTGCAGGTGTGGTGGAGTTCTCTGCGGTTATCCAGGTCTCTGTGAGAGCCAGGAGTTGTTGGAGGTATTTGCTGTGAGCCTAGGCAGTTATGAAGTCTGCTTTCTTGACAGAAATTCCATAAGTCCCCCGCGTATGGTGACCAGTGTTAAGAAAGTTACTCAGGAAGTGTAATTAGTTACTTATTACTGATTATTCCTTTAAAAAGTAATCAAAATTACTTTACTGATTACTTTGTTTCAAAGTAATTACTTACATTACAAGTTACGTTACTCGTTACTTTCAACCCCCCCCCTGCTTCTGTTTTTAGCTGTCCAGCTGTCAGCTGTGGTGGAAACAAAGTCTACCTCTCGGAGTGTGGCCTTCAAATGAGCTTTCATATCACTGCATATTCTCTCTCTCTCTCTCTCTCTCTCTCTCCTCTCTCTCTCTCTCTCTCTCTCTCTCTCTCTCTCTCTCTCTCTCTCTCTCTCTCGTAGGTAGCCAGCAAACGTCTTTCTCTGACATTGTTCTTTGTGAATAGGTAACATCTCCCCGACGATATACCCAGCGAAGAGCTTCTTCAAACCTTCTTACTCACTTGTGGTGTTTGCCCTAATCTTCTATTCAGTTTCTGTTGTTTTGTTTTGTTTACATCAATCACTGGCACTGGTAGAGGCTTTAATTCCCTGTCAGCATCAAGTTTTTTATGCGTTGAGATGCTTCATCAAGTTCGAATTTGTATTTTTCGCTTTACACCCCCCACATAGTTTACAACGGACAGCTATTGAATATAATTACTATTTTGGAAATTGTAAAGCCTTACTTTACTCGTTACTGGGAAAGTAATAAAATTACAGGTATAATTGTGGGCATGGACGGGTAGTGGAGGTTGGCATGGTTGCTTCTGAACTGGTGTGGACGGCCTGAAGGAGGAGATTGAAGTAAGTAGGGATAGGTAGGAAGCCCATGGTGAGAGGGATAAGGCTAGATGTAAGTAGTAAGGCCAAAGGTAAGGTTTTCAGAAGATGAAGAGGAGAGGAAGAAAATGTACAGCCAAAAGAGTAAGAAATGTAATAAGTAAAGCTCTACTTAGCTGTCTGTGTGGTGATCTCTCAGGTTAATAAGTAAGGATCTACTTAGCTGTCTGTAGGGTGATCTCTCAGGTTAATAAGTAAGGATCTAGCTGTCTGTGTGGTGATCTCTCAGGTTAATAACAAGTAAGGATCTACTTAGCTGTCTGTAGGGCGATCTCTCAGGTTAATAAGTAGCTAAGGATCTACTTAGCTGTCTGTAGGGTGATCTCTCAGGTTAATAAGTAAGGATCTACTTAGATGTCTGTAGGGTGATCTCTCAGGTTAATAAGTAAGGATCTACTTAGCTGTCTGTGTGGTGATCTCTCAGGTTAATAAGTAAGGATCTACTTACTGTAGCTGTCTGTGTGGTGATCTCTCAGGTTAATAAGTAAGGATCTACTTAACTGTCTGTAGGGCGATCTCTCAGTTAAGGTCGTCCTTCCTCTGAGAACTCCTCGTTTAATGCCGAGGAGATACCACAGCGCTGCCGCTAATAGGCGCTTATATCCCTAGCTTGAATCCCTAATGTCAGACACCTGTGATTAACTGCTGGAATTTGGGGGAGGGGGTGAAAGGCAGCAATCCAGACCGCAGTGAAATGTTAGTATACTGCTCAATGTAGCAGCAGTCAATTTTCATATACTGTAGACGGAACAATAATGCGATATGACTCACGCTTTAGCTGCCAGTTAATACACAAAAATCAGTGTGCGGATTGGAACAAGCTGTAACGTCTCGCTCTCTCTCTTTCTCTTTAACGTATACTCTCTCACCCGGATGCACACTTGCAACGAGCGGTAAACTAGGAGTGATTTCATAAGGAATGTTATCTACATTGATTTTGAATTCACAACTCAGCGTTATGACAGCAAATGAAGATAGAGAGGGGGATGATACTGTAGGGAACATTTGTCAATGTTATTCCAACAAAGAGATGATAATTGCAGCATCTATTTAAGTCCATCACAAATAGAACAAGTAACGTATGTCTCTCTTTCACTCTATCTATTGTTACGAACCTGAGCAGTCTAGGGGTCAGTTACGTATGTTATCCAAGCTCAAGCCCTAACGTGAAATGTAGTACTGAGGGAAAGGCGAGGAAACGGAAGTAAATTGTCTGGTTTTCAAAGAAGACAGAGAAATAACAATATGGCTTCATTTAGCAAATCAGTTCACAAGATCACAGGCCTGGCACCAGTTCTGTCTGATCTCTCCCAAGCGGTGTGACTTGACGATGGTCGATCCGATAGTAGTTCAAGTCTTTTAGAGGTTGGTTGGTCCTGTGACAAAACAAACACTGGTTTTCTAAATAAACAAAGTCCATGGGTATTCACAGTGAGTAGATGATTGTCTTGTGCTATAGTGGTGTAGTGGTTAACCGTCACCTCACAGTTAGAAGGTCCTGGGTTCGATTCCCACTTGGAGAACATGTTGCCATGTTGCCAGTTACCCAGGTGGGGTATCTCCAGGGCCTTTCTGTGTGAAGTTTGCATGTTCGTCCCTGACGAAGACGGACTGTCACAATCACGGCCCGGGCCTTCCTCTACTCCCGTCCTGCTGCGCCCATATATGGGCAGCTTCCTGCTGCAGCATTCCCACGCTGTCAGACTGGCGTCAATCAGCGCAGCTGTGAGGGATTCGCTCATCAACAGCCCCTATATCACCCCACGGATCCTGTCGTCCTTCGTCAGAGTGTTATCTAGCCATCCTAGGTACGAGGACGTATCCTACCTTGCTGCTCTCTCCTAAATACTGCCGACCCTGTGCTAACCTTTGTTCTCCCTGTGCCCAGGTTAACCCGCTGTCGGTCTACGCTGTCTATCGAGACGTCGCCCGCCCAGACGTTCCCGAGGAGAACGAAGAGCACTCCTGTATCTCATGCTGCACATTCCATTGTTGTATATTGACGCCTGGTACCTGTTGGAATAAATATCCTAAACCGCTCCTCTCTCTCTCTCCCTGTGTTTCTGCTATTGGGTTCCGCTGCCGCAGCCCCCACCATAACACGGACAGGAGCACTTGGATTTGTCCCCGGGCGCGGCCCACTTCGCAGCCCTTGTCTTCTCCCAGCTGCCCCTGGGGGGAAGGGTGACGGGATGGGAAAAGTGGAGAGAGACATTTAATTGGCGACTCAGTGTGCATGTGTATGTGTTCCTGTGGGTCGCCAATCTCGCATGTGTGTTAATCTGCATGACAATTAAAGACTTCTTCTTCTTCTTCTTCTTCTTCTTCTTCTTCTTCTTGTGGTAGAGTTAAACTGACTTACAGTACTTGTGCCGTTTCCGCGTTCCACTTTGTCGTTGCACACTCTCCGTTTGGAAACACTCCCAGCGTACACATGCACACTCATTCCCACACATCTAAGAACAGCTTAGGAGGCTCACACTACTCTCGCCACTTCCTGTCTCTGCTGTGCAGGCGTCTCCCAACCGACCTGTAGGGGTTGCTGTCCAAAACGTCCAATCCCCACCCATCGACTTCCACCTGCTGACTCTGCCAAATGAGCCAGTACGACGGCCGGCCCAAGCCGAAGGCAATGCTGAGACTGGGATTCGATACCGGAGTCTCTTGCATTGGTGACGAGCGCAATCTCTGCTACGCCACCCAGCTGCCTTACCCATGTATATTTCTCAATTAAATAGAATAGAATAGAAATACTTTTATTATCCGGAAGGAAATTTGAAATTTGACACTGCAAATCGCTCACATTAAACATTTAGACAGAACAAGTCACGAATAAGAATAACAAAACAAATGGCCTAAGAATAAGAATAGAATATAATATACAGTAAATAAATACAGTAGAAATATACTGAAGTCTACAGTAGGTGTAATATTGCACAGTGTTGTTTCAAAAGTAAGAGTCCAGGAAGATGGTAACTGTCACTCTGTGCTCAGTGATGCAGTGAGGCACAGTGATGCATTGTCTGATATAGTCTGATGGCTGTCGGAATGAAGAACTTCCTGTGCCGTTCAGTGCTCCATTTAGGTAGTGTGAGCCTAGCACTGAACATGCTCCTCCTGTCAGCCAAGTCTGTGTGTAGTGGGTGGGAGGGGTTTTCCCTGATGGCCTGGAGCTTAGCAAGGCTCCTCCTCTCCGCCACCCTTGCTTGAGAGTCCAGCTCCACCACAACCACACTACTGGCCTTCCTGACCAGCTTATCCAACCTGTTTGTGTCCCCTGCTCTCAGTCCGCTGCCCCAGCAGGTCACAGCGTACAAGAAGGCGCCCGCCACCACCGACTCATAGAACATCATCAACATCCTTGTACAGACATTGAAGGATCTCAGCCTTCTGAGGAAGTAGAGTCGGCTCTGGCCCTTCTTGTACAGTACCTCTGCGTGTTTTGACCCGTTCAGTTTGTTGTCGATGTGCACACCGAGGTATTTGTACTCCTCAACCATGTCCACATCGACTCCCCTGATGGAAACGGGGGTCACAGGTGCACTCCTCCTCCTCTCTAGCTCCACCACCAGTTCCCTGGTCTTCGCCACATTCAGCTGCAGGTGGTTTTTATCGCACCATGTGACGAAGTCCACTACCAGTTCCCGGCATTCCCTCTCATCACCGTCCTTTATACATCCCACTATCGCAGAGTCATCAGAAAACCTCTGAAGGTGGCAGGACTCTGACCGATAGTGGAAGTCGTTGGTGTAGACCAGGGGTGTCAAACTCATTTTCACAGAGGGCCACAGCAGCATTATGGTTGCCCTCAAAGGGCCAAAGACCGTATAAATGTTAATGTAATGTAAAATAAATGTAGCTACTCATTTACATATTGTTAAACATGTTGTTTCTGTATTTATTACTTATTCAAGTTATACATATTGCATATGCATTTGCATAGATGTAAAAATATATGTTAGCTTATGTTATTTTAACAAATAATTTTAGTTGATCAGAACCCCATATTACTCCATTAATCAATGATCAAACCATTCAAGTAAATAACAAAGAAGAAGATCATCAAATACAAGCTATGATATTAAGTTTGTTCAAAACCTTTTTGTCACAGTCAAGAGGGGCAGAACTAACAACTGAGCTGCAAAGAACACGTGGGACAGATGTAGCAGATGTTACAAAAACAAATGGCTGCACACAACCTTGCAGAGGCCATACATCCAACTAATGGAAGATAGTTTAATTAACTTTAATTAACAGATTGCAGAATGGGTACAGTACAGTACAGCTCAATACACACAATTGTTAAGGGTATGCAGACCAGAGAAAGACTTTCGACTTGTTTACATCAGGGTCCACCATTTTCAATTCGTAATGAAATTGCTATTATGTGTCTGCATGAACACACAACTGTAACTGTACTCAAAAATAACAAAATAAGGGTTGTCTCAGTTCACAACTATATTGGTCAAGTTTTGGGTGGGACTTGTTTGCGTCCCTACAGCTTCTTATTCAATTGAGCGAGATGCTCGGTTATGTCACACAGCCAGTCTCATCTGACAGTTCAGACAATATTTTTTCAACCCTTTGTTACCTATTCCGCCTGGATCTTTTTTGTATTTTGGGCTGTAAAATTGTCAAAGAATGTCTGAGGAGTAAGTGCTTTTGGCTTTCATCAATACCTCAGATGTTCAACATACATGTATGTGTAAGAATGTGTAATAACTAAGGCTGTCAAAGTTAAAGCTTTATTAACGCATTAACCCACAATTATTTTAACGCCGCTATTTTTCAACCCAAGGGTTGACGTGGCAGGCCACATTTGGCCCGCGGGCCATGAGTTTGACACCTATGGTGTAGACGGTGAAGAGGAAGGGAGAGAGGACTGTCCCCTGCGGGGCCCTGGTGTCAAATCAATGAAAACCAGCTTATACAAAATGTGAATCAAAAGAAGGAAAAAAAGGGGTCAATGGTTCGAGGCTTGAACGCTCCCAAGCACTGGAATACACAAATACTTCTCTACTTTTACTTAAGTAGGATTTTAAATGGATGACTTTTATTTTACCAGAGTACTCATTTATCTGGGTATTTCTACTTTTACGTACGTAAAGGAACTGTGTACTTCTTCCACCACTGGTTATTAGTTGCAATTGAAGGGGTACGTTTTGCATCCAATCACAATAGAAACTAAATAAAGCCCAGGCAGGCATATGTCGGCTCTGGTTCGATTTGAACGAGACAAGTCAAGAACGAGTAAAAATGCAGTCAAGTCCGAGACGAGATCGAGAGACCTTCAAAATGAGGTCTCTAGACCAAAACCGGCTCTCCAGTACTACAACACTGATTGATAGTCTAGGTTCAGTCTCTAATTCCATTCGCACCAAGACGTCTTGGTGCCATTTTCCCACACCTCTGGAAGGAAAAGAGAGAAATGGTAAATGGACTGCATTTATATATCGCTTTACAACGTATGCCCCACAATCACCCATTCACACACCGATGGCAGAGGCAACCATGCAAGGTGCCAACCTGCTCATCAGGAGCAGTTAGAAGTTAAGTGTCTTGCTCAAGGACACTTTGGGGTGCTGCTGGGAGGAGCGGGAGACTGAATGGAACCGGGAACCTTCCGATTACCAGACGACTGCTCTACCTCCTGAGCCACTGTCACCCCCAGAGAAGGTGAGAGAGGGAGAGTGAGTTACTGACACTTTAGATTACTGACTAATTTAGATGTGGCTTCTCATGGAGATGAGCCTTTATTAAGTAACATGTAGGCATACTCGATCAGTAAAAGAGAACCAACTTTTAAACTAGGTCTCACAGTATCTGCCCTACCTGCTTAACCCAAGGTCTAAAAAGAAGTTTGTTCCCATGAGGCATTTTTGGAGCGGAAGGACCTTTTCAAGAACTGGAAAAGGAAGTACCGCCACTTCGTGGAGTTAGTCTCCGTTCTTTTGAAGATATTACTTCAAAAGAATTTGATTACTGTGACAGGAGGGCGGAGGCCCCTCAATTCTCTTTGATATAAACCCCCCATTGCTTTGGTTCTGTGAGACCGCCGTTCATCATTTCACAGGTGGCAGTCGGGGGGTCATCTCTCGCAGCTGTGGAGACAAAGGCTTGGAAGCAAATTCGTTATTTTCTTTAATTTGCATTTTTTCCCAACAGAACCAATTCCATCTTAAACATCCCCTTTGCTTCCTGATAAGACTGCATGATCTGTTTTTCCCTCATCCTTAAGTTATTTTCTTTCATTTACATTTTGTCCCAACAGGGCCAATTCCATCTTACACATCTCCCCTTGTTTCCTGATAAGACTGCATCATTTGTTTCCCCTCGGCCCTCACTCTGTTACTCTGAGTGGCCCCTGAATCATAACCAAAACAACAGGGGACCTTTATATCAAATATAATTGGGGGGCCTCCACCTTCCTGTCATCTCATCCACGTTCTCTACTTTTTGCTGATGATACCAATGTATTTATTTCACATAGAAAACTTTGGCAAAAGCTATACATTTTCAGCACAGTTTGTTTACCAATGATCTTAAGTGTTATTAGCTAAATATGAGCTTATAAAAATCTCTGCACATTGCATCGGACCATTTAGACGCAAGAAGAAGCACTCATGAAATCGTTGTAGTCCTAAGAAAGAGGAGACCCAGGGCTTTTGATGGCCATCGACATTTCATAAAAGTGCACTACCCAGCTCACACCAGCCGCAGTCAAAGCTGCAGCCGCCATGAAAATCATGATTATATCTCACAGTCTTTGCTGCCCTGTAACGGGCGCTTGGTGGAACTAAATCCAGATTTAACTCTGCCATTGGAAAGAGGAGATTATGACATGGCCATAATAAGGTAATTCATAGGCCTGATATTCTATATTCTGTATTCATATTTCAAATGTGTCCGGATGGCAAAATTCAGTACTGTATCTACAAAAAACCCTGTAAATCATCTGCCCTTTGTTCATTTGCTTAGCTTTTTAGTACACTTGATCTCAAGAAGGTGCTGAATGGGCTTTTTCACTTTTGGTCAATGTTAGCATGGTGTTATTCACCGTCAAAGATGGGAAACATTTTCCCTAGATACCAAGAACATGCAAATGGACCTTGTAGAAGTGGAGCAATCTTCCATTTACTTGGTAAAAGTACCATGTACTTTTAGGAGAATTTTCTGAAAATATGGCTAGTTAAGAGGTTCATTCTATTACAGCTTGATTGATCCATACCTCACATACTGCACTATTATTTGGACTGTCACTTATCCTACTAATCTAATTAAGATTCACCAATTAAATTATCCATAATATTATTGTGACCCTTGTTCTGTCTTTCTCTCTCTGTCAATTCTCTTGTAAGCAGGAGACAAAATGTGTGCACACACACACAAGTGCATACACACACACTTACACACACACTGTCTTAAATAGTCGTATTAAGACTATTTAGTTTGTTCTGCCTTAATGTGTATCTTTATGCTATCTATTATGTCCTTATTTTATGTACATTTTCAGTAAAGCTGCTGGTGCTTCTGGGAGTCTGTGGAAAACCTTTGTTGCACGTGCATGGGCTTGATAACGGGGGGCAACAAGACTATCAATCTGTCATACCTTTCATAATTTTTCCATATATTAAGCCACTTGTTTGTTCATTTGTATTAAAATCACTGACCAAATTGCTTAAAATGGAGAATTTTTTTGAAAAGTCAAGTGTTCCTTTATTAATCCCCTTCGGGAAATTCAAGTGTCATAGCAGCATGGGGGGTACAGGTAGAATAGGTACATATATAATAGAATAATAGAACATAGAACAAAGTGCAAGTAGTAATGACAATAGTGATAACAGTAGTAGTGAACAGTAGTAGTAGTGGGTGGCAGGATTCAATCAGACAGTAGTAATAGTGAGGATGGTATACATGGTCCAAACCGTAGTAATGTGTAGTCCATGCAGAGTTTAGTATAGTATTGGATACTATACGAGTTGGACAGTCCTAACAGTTCTCAAGTTCTCTTATTGTTAGTTCTCCAGCAATTGGCAGCAGTCCATGCCCACGGTTGTGGAGCCTGATGGCTACTGGCACAAAGGACTGGCCGAGGTGGTTTGTGGTGTGTCATCATGGGGGGATATGTCATGGGGTGCGGCACGGTGCTGTAGTGGTTAACACTGTCGCCTCACAGCTAGAAGGTCCAGGGCTTGATTGCCGCTTGGGGACTAGGTTTCCACGTTGCCAGGTACCCAGGTGGGGTATCTCCCAGCCAGGCCTTTCTGTGTGGAGTTTGCATGTTCACCCCGTGCTCGCAAGGGTTTCCCCTCCCGATAAGATAAACCCAATGGAAAAACATTGCATGTGTGTGTTCCTGTGTGTGCCGCCTATCGCATGCATGTGTGTGTCACTGCATGATGAATAAAGACTTATTCAAAAGTCCAGTTCAATATTATATATTATGGCTGAACGTGCTCCTCATCTTGGCTAGCTGTCTGCACACATCGAAAGACCAGAGTCTCCTCTGGAAGAACAGTCTGCTCTGTCCCTTCCTGTAAAGGGCCTCTGCATTGTCCGACCAGTCCTGTCTATTGTTCAAGTATGCTCCCAGGAACTCCCAGATGGTCTCCGCCATCTGAGAGTTGACTATAATTAGGGAGGGAGTGTTAGAAAATGATAAAACAAATTCAAACGGTTTTAAACAAATAGTTTTTCCCCAAAAAGTGCAACAGCAATATACAATGTAGGCCTACAGGTGGTTAAACTGGGTACAAAATATACAAATTAGTATACTGAGTGTAGTGCTAATCGGATGTATGTACAGAGTTGTAGTATAATAAATAAAGACAGTATGACTACTATTGGCCAGCAGCATGACTAGTAAGAGTAGGATATGTACAGATATAGATATAGTCAAGGACTATGTGCAGGTAAGTACAGACAGGTGAGGATAGGTATATATGCAGTGAGAATAAAATAGGGCTGAACAATACCCCAGAATCATGGTGGTATTTAGAGATAAGGTCATAAAGGTAATGTGTGTGCATGTGTGTGTATGATGGATTGGTCCCTCTTGTATGTGTGTGCATGTGTGTGTATGATGTATGGGGGACCCTGATGTAAACAAGACGAAAGTCTTTCTCTGGTCTGCTACCCCTTAACAATTGTGTGTATTGAGCTGTACTGTATTGTACCCATTCTGCAATCTGTTAATAAAGTTTTCAATCAATCAATCAATCAATCAATGGATTGGTCCCTCTTGTGTGTATGTATGTGTGTGCATGTGTGTGCATGTGACTTGGGAGATGTAGCTAAAGGGTTACATTTTAGACTTTTAGAACAGTTATGCGCTTGTGTCCAAACCACAATGGTACGGACCACTACTGGCAGCTACGGGCAACAAACATACTCTGCCAAGTGCCGACTTCCCAGATGGTTCTGTGTAAGGATACATCTGGCCGGTCAGGTTCTGGGAGGGCAGTAATCCTGTGATAGTCATAGTACTGTAATCACTAGCCCCGACTAACGTGTTTGCAATTTAGTAACTTATCTGTTTAGGAACCAGATGCACATAATATACTCTTTCCCGCAGGGGCAGAGGTGCCACAGCACGCAACAGTAAGGACCCTCGTTCCACTTCACACATGGCGGTGTATCGCTGAGAACCCAGGGGAGTGTAGTGTCGATTTTGGTTCTGTTTGATTGCACTGGTGGACGGTACACGGTTCCTTTGACTTATTTTTTTTAGATATGTAGCAACCTGAATATGTCTGGCTAATATTCAGAGTTGCTAACGTAATCTTTTGCCTTCCCTGGGTTCACAAGCCTGTTGTAATCAGTGGTTCTCTTTGATATCCTGCCCGGACAAATAACGCAAGGTTCTCTTTGATCACCCCGGCCTGAATATGGATTATTAACTTGCTGCCCTGGATCCTCCTTTTCTAACATTGGGTGTCTCATAACGGGACAGGATTACAGGCGCCGTCAGGGGGCGGTGGTGGATGGCTGGCAGAGAGTAGAGGAGACAAGGAAGACGTGAGTTCAACAGGGAGCGGAGCACGGAGGAAGCCCTCTTCGACGTGGGACTCAGACGTGTTCAGACGTCGGCATCGAAGAGCCCCGTGGAAGCAAGCGTGCGAGGGATAGACTCTGCTATAACACGGGTTATCCTAGAAATACAGGCGATAGCTGAGCGTTCTATTAGTGCCACGGAGAAAGGAGTAAACTCAGTTACACAACGGGTTATCCTAGCAACATATACGGTAGCTTAGCGTCTGGTTCATGTGCCAGAGACACTGTGAATGAACTAACAGGCGAGCAGCGCCGAGGACCAGGTGGTAGATATAGTCCACCTTGCATTAGCTGTGTATAGGCGTACTAGCAGGAGGGTCCACCACGACCCACAGTTTAGCTGTGTTTAGGTTAGCACCACAGTTTAGCTCGCGCGTCGGCCCACCTCTTCAACGCCTCTTCAGCCCAGCAGAGGACGCCACTACACTGCCCGCTCCTCCAGCCTTCCATGCCGGTGCCCCAGCAGCTCACCTGCCCCAGCGTCTACCCCGCCCCGCTGGCTGTTATCGCGGGATCTCCCGACGCCCATCTTACCACCCGGACTAGTGGTGGTGAGAGTGGGCCCGCCATCTCGGATAAGTACAGCGCCGCTTTGAGTGCTGAAATGTTAGCGGTAGACAATTCACTGTGTGGCGCAGGCTCTCTAAGGGCGAAGATAAAAAGTGCTTTGAACGAACGCTGGCAGCAGTGTCTAGGGGCGCCTCCACCATTTATTGTTTTGGGGGAAAAGCCGGCTTTAGCTAGGACTTTTATTTGCTAATGTGGGCCCACTGTTAATTTGTTTTGAGTGTGATAATAACGTGTAGTTCTTTATGAAATTCCCATTGAACTCCTTTACTAGTTACCTGGTGGTCACCTACCGCGAAGCGGAGCAGTAAGTAACCCTTAAAGGGAAGAGGTTCTTACAGTGACTGTAATAAAGAGTGAGAGCAACAGGTGCCAGTGTGAATATAGTGTATATAACAGTGCATTAAGATATAACCCTGTATCTTGAACCAGGTTATAGATAGTTTGTTTTGCCTTTTTGAGAACCAATGGTTCTCGAGCCGTAACGGCACATGGGGCAGGAGCCTATCTCCTGTTTCTGTAGCGTGAGGCAGCTTGATGTACAAGTACACCCCTTGGACATGACGCTAGTATGTCGCAAGGACTTCCCCACAAACCAACCCTTGATGCTGAGTGTCAAGCAGGGAGGCTATGGGTACCATTTTTAAATAGTCTTTGGTATGACTCGGCCGGGGCTTGAACTCCCAGCCTCCCGAACTCAGGGCGGACACTCTACCCACGAGGCCACTGAGCCAGTTATAGATAAAGGAGACGTAAATGGGAGCACGGTGTGTGTGTCTGTTACTGAGTCCGTGTCTTAACCCTTTTTGCCCGGGTAACGCTAATTATTATTTAACCCTTTTCCCCACCACCATCCATATTTCATTGTTAAAGGGCTCTACTGGTCAGAAGGGTACTGCTTTGGGGAGCGAAAACATTATCCATCTTACAGCCATCAGGTGTGGGAGGGCTTAAAGGAAGTACTGGGGGAAGTGAGGGTGCGTGGGGAGCTACTGCTGATCGCCCTGGAGGGCAAGAAGGACCAGAGTACCACCCCTAGGTCAGTGAATCCTAGGCCCTATCCGCTCCTGCTGCTCGACCTCCAGTTCGACGTTCCTGGCCTAAAGATCCGAAAGCGAGCCCCGCGCCGCGCCGGAATCAGCGGCAAAGAAAGAGGCGGCCCCATAGGAGCGACAAAGCGCCCCACAAGCCTCCCTTGAGGTAAAAGAAGAGGAAACAGAGACAATGCGAGACTTGGCCGCACAAGTGGAGGCCCTGAGGGGTCAGCTCCAAGCCCAAGCATGCATCCTGGAACGTCAGGTGGTGCAGCTGGAGCAGGCCCGGCTCGGCCAGCGAGAAACCCTCGCTTTGGCGCAGGCCGTGATCGAGCAACAGGCTTGTGAACCCCAAGCGACCCCCCCGGTGGTGTACGTCCAACGGGAGCGAAAATGTAGCGAGTTCGGGGGGGAAAAAGAGAGGGGAGAGCTGCCCGTAGAGGACTGGATCCAGGCCATGAAGTCGCACTTCCGGGCGAGCAAGGTGCCGACCGAAGAACAGTTGGAGGTATTACAACTCCACCTGAAAGGTGAGGTTAAACAAACCGTGCGCTTCCTGATGGAAGGGCCCGCCCCGGACCCAGGAGCCCTGTTCGAGATACTAGAAGAGACTTACGGGGACAAGGCCCCTGTCAGCGTCCGCCTGGGGGAGTTATACGATCGCAGGCAGACAGCCGGCGAGACTGTGAGACAATTTGCCTACGACTTACAGGAGAGGATTCGTCGCTTACGGCGCCGGGCACCCACACAGGTCTCAGACGCCGCCGCCCTGCTGCAGGAGCAGTTCGTGGTAGGCCTAAGGGACGAAACGCTAAGACGAGAGATGAGAAAATATATGAGGGAGGACGGGACGCGGACGTTCCCCCAAGTACTGAAGGCGGCGATCGACTGGTCCGAGGAGGAGCTGGTCCTGCCCCCCGCTAAGGGTTCCGTCCGGGGCCTGATACACGCCGCCGCCGCGGAGGGACGCGAACCCCTTCTTAGCGTAGACATGCTACAGGAATCCATCCGACAGCTGTTTCGCAGGCCAGGAACGGTTGGGCGCTCGCCAAGAACAGCTCTTCCAGGCTTTTCAGCAGGAGCGAGACGCACCCCAAAGAGGCGTCGCCGGACGCCGACGCAGGGGAGACGTGCCCGCTGCCCCGCGTGGACCGCCGGGCGAGGATGGGAGACTGATATGCTACACCTGCCAGCAGCCGGGCCATATCGGTAGGGATTGCCCCCTTCAAGCCGGCGGACCACGCCCAGCCCTCTCCCCCGCGCCCGAAGCTCCGGGCCCGTCGGGATACCGACCTGGAACGCGAAGGGCGATCGACACCGTCGCAACAGGAGCCGCCGACCCGGCCACTGAGGGCCCAGGGGCTCAGGATGTACACGGGGAATGATTCACCCTAGACGTACAGATAGACGCCGTCGAGACCCGCTGCCTCTTTGACACCGGAGCCGAAGTTACCACCATGTCTGAAACCCATTTCAAGCGGCACTTCCCGAAGAAGAGGCTGACCCCCGCCAACTGGATCACCCTCACAGCCGCCAACGGCTTAGAAATCCCAGTAGTGGGGTGCCTTTACGCGGAAGTGAAGTACATGGAGATGACGTTCCCCGGGAAATGCGTGTTCATAGTGAAAGACGACCCCCTCCGCGGCCCGGCGGCAGACGCCGTCCAGGAACTTCTGGGGATGAACGTACTCGGCGGGGTGGACGGCCTCTTCAAGGGAATCAAGGGGATGCGCCCCGCAGGTAGTCGTCGCTCCGACGCCGGAAGTGTCGCACTGCACCGAATCGTCTCTGCCATGGCGCAGGAAGAACGGGGGTGCACCGCCCCGGGGAAAATGGGGTACGTGAAGGTGGCCGGCCGAGACCCGGTGGTCATTCCCCCTCACAGTGAAATGGTCGTCTCGGGCCGCTGCGAGGATGCGGCGCCCCGTGATGCTCGAGAGCACTCCGAATGCCAACCTGCCACCCGGCCTAATGGTGGCTAACGTGGTAGCGCACGCCCTAAATGGAAGGGTGCCCGTGCGACTGCTAAACCCGACCGTTGCAGAAATCGTGCTCCGGCCCCGGTCTCGACTGGCGGAACTCCACTGCCCCCGTCAAGTACAGCCCAAGGAGAGGGTGACCGTGGAAGCAGTGGAAGGAGGATTTAGGGTGACGGCGATTGAAACCGGAGACAACCCGACGCCGGCGGTGGCCGACGAGAGGACCCGACGGCTAGCCGTGCCCGTGCAAGCGAACCTCCAAGACCTCACACAGGCACAAGTGGACCGACTGAACCAAGTATTGGAGAAACACAAGATGGTGTTCTCCGTCGACGATGGAGACTACGGTTACACAACCACGGTCACTCACTACGTCCCCACCAGGGACGCACACCCCATCAAACAACGGCACCGCCGGATACCGCCTCACATCTTTCAGGAAGTGAAACGACACTTGCAGGACCTGGTCGACCAGGGCATCCTAGTGGAGAGCTGTAGCCCATGGGCGTCGCCAGCAGTCATAGTAATCAAGAAAGACGGCTCCGTGCGATTCTGTTGCGACTATCGTCGACTAAACAATGTGACGCACAGAGATGCGTATCCTCTACCCCTTATAGAGGAGTCCCTAGACGCCCTTGGGCAGGCCAAAATCTTCTCCTCCCTCGACCTCACGGCGGGCTACTTCCAGGTGGCGGCCATCTTACCACCCGGACTAGTGGTGGTGAGAGTGGGCCCGCCATCTCGGATAAGTACAGCGGCGCTTTGAGTGCTGAAACATTAGCGGTAGACAATTCACTGTGTGGCGCAGGCTCTCTAAGGGCGAAGATAAAAAGTGCTTTGAACGAACGCTGGCAGCAGTGTCTAGGGGCGCCCCCACCATTTATTGTTTTGGGGAAAAAGCCGGCTTTAGCTAGGACTTTTATTTGCTAATGTGGGCCCACTGTTATTTCTTTTGAGTGTGATAATAACGTGTGGTTCTTTATGAAATTCCCATTGAACTCCTTTACTAGTTACCTGGTGGTCACCTACCGCGAAGCGGAGCAGTAAGTAGCCCTTAAAGGGAAGAGGTTCTTACGGTGACTGTAATAAAGAGTGAGAGCACCAGGTGCCAGTGTGAATATAGTGTATATAACAGTGCATTAACCCTTGTGGCTCCCTGGTCATGAAAACTACTTTTTTGAAATATTTTGTGTGTGTGTGTGAGCACAGCGGTGTCTGTGTTTATTATTATTTCATGAAATTGGGAAAATATCTTCATTTTACATATATGTTCATTGTGTCAAAAGCTTATAATTTGAAACACTCTAAAAAGATAGTTATAGTTTTTAGTACCTACGGGGGACCTGGTCATGTTTTCTACTCCATCCACTTCCATGTTAATAAAACCGCTATAAAACCGCCATAAAACCGCAATCTCTAATCTCTAATTTTCACATCATATATCGATAAATAAACAGAATAATTACACCAGGCATTCAAAATACATACAATAGATACCTTTTAGTAATAGATTAGTACTAACCGGTGCTTACTAACGCTTACTAACGGCTATTTCTGACCGCTATTTCTGACCGAAATAGTCAACCTTTCTTTTTTATAATGGCAGATTCTTATTCACAGGAATTTTGTCCATTTTTCACACGCTGTAATATGGTGTCTAAAATTTATAGAAATATGATGAATATGGATATGAATATGCATTTTTTCAATAAAGACAGACATGGTATCAAACGAACACAAATATAAGTGGTTAAAATTCGGAAATATTTGTAATTTGTTACAGATATCTTGAGATTGGGCTATTAATGTTAATCATGGGGAAATTTTTTTTTTAAATAGTAAACAGTTAAAATTATATGGCTTTAAACATGATGTATCATTTCATCTCTTAAGCCCAGTGAGTGTCACAGTCCTTAGGAAGCCACAAGGGTTGATATAACCCTGTATCTTGAAACAGGTTATAGATAAAGGAGACGTAAATGGGAGCACGGTGTGTGTGTCTGTTACTGAGTCCGTGTCTTAACCCTTTTTGCCCAGGTAACGCTTATTATTATTTAACCCTTTTCCCCACCACCATCCATATTTCATTGTTAAAGGTCTCTACAGGTCAGAAGGGTACTGCTTTGGGGAGCGAAAACATTATCCATCTTACAGCCATTAGGTGTGGGAGGGCTTAAAGGAAGTACTGGGGGAAGTAAGGGTGTGTGGGGAGCTACTGCTGATCGCCCTGGAGGGCAAGAAGGACCAGAGTACCACCCCTAGGTCAGTGAATCCTAGGCCCCATCCGCTCCTGCTGCTCGACTTCCAGTTCGACGTTCCTGGCCTAAAGACGGGGGTCCAGTTAGACTAAGCTCTACTGCATCCCGCTACCAGGTGGCCGTGTACAACCACTCCCATAAAGCAGGGATAATCCACCCTGCTACAGATATATATTTTGTGGGGCATATTTTAAGTACATTTTATTGACAGGACAGTTTTGAAATTGGAAGAGAGAGAGATGGGGAGGACATGCAACACATGTCCTGGGCTGGATTCGAACACAGGACGTTAGATTACGCTACAAGTGTATATACGTGGTGCGCGACCGGGGCGCTGCACAGTTCCTTTTACTTAAGTAAAAGTAGAAATACCCAACTACAACTGCAGTCACACATCATTACCTGCTTGGGCTTTATTTAGTTTCTATTGTGATTGGATGTAAAACTTACCCCTTCAATTGCAACTAATAACCAGTGGTGGAAGAAGTACACGGTTCCTTTTACTTAAGTACTTAAGTAGAAATACCCAGATAAAATAGTACTCTGGTAAAAGTAAAAGTCCTCCAAAATCCTACTTAAGTCAAAGTAGAGAAATATTTGATTGAATGTACTTAAGTATCAAAAGTAAAAGTATGCGTTCTACATGATGATTGTGTATTCCATTGCTTGGGAGCATTCAATGCTCGAACCATTGACCTCTACTTAAAGTGGTATGTGGTCCAGTTATGCTGCTCTGAACCGTTGATCTCTCGTTCAACAACTCTGAAGTTGGAAGGCTTCAAATTTGAAAGTACATAACCTTCATCAGTTCTTGCCATGTTTTTTTATGCAACATCCTTTTCTTCAAAGTAACAAGTAGCTGATGGGTTCAGATAAATGTAGTGGAGTAAAAAGTACAATATCTTCTTTGAAAGAAGGGTCCTCACGCGCACCAAACCCTGGCAGCACATCAACTACCGAATCCCCTACAAGATCATCCTCCTCACCTATAAATCCCTGCACGGGTTGGCCCCTTAAGTTCCTACCTGACCAAACTCCACCCCTACACTACAGCACGAGGCCTCCGCTCCTCCAACTCCGACCTCCTCACCATCCCCCGCACCAGGGCCCCGTTCCCCGTACCTGGATAACTGAGTTAGCCGGATAACTTTCGGTGAAGTCTGACTTAAGCCGGATTTTCCGGTTCCCCGTACCTGGATTGTCCAAATCACCATGACAACAGATCCAAAAGTTTGAGCCTGGTCGAAAGCAGGGTTTAAGTTCAAGTTAGCCGGATGAACCATCGCCACGCCCCCGCAAAGAAGTGACAGCCCGTTTCCTGAAATTATTCCCACAGTCTACGATCTGCATTATACCATTCTGAATTACGTTTTTGTGCTCCATTCTTCCAGAGGGGGCTTTTGAAATGTAAAATAGACCCAAAATGCTGATACTAAATTCACTTTGTCCTAAATAATGCACGTTATATATACCGTGGCGCTCGCTCGGTGCGATGTACACATTATGTGGTTATTTTAATTGTAACTGGGATTAAGATGTCTGATGAGATGCGCTGTTTGACGGATTTGAGAAATTGAATGAGCCGTTGACGTCACATTAATGAATGAGGATAAAGAGATAAAACTTCATTCAAAACAAAGAATATTCTAAACACGGGTCTCTCGTTCATTAATGTATAAACAATGAATTTATCCCATCTGGCACAGTGGCGCAGCGGTAGTGCTCAATCCTGGCAACCCAGCGACCGGTGTTCGAAACCCTGTGTTTCCAATATAATTTTTTGGAATATAATATTAATGATTATACGCCAAAGTAGCCTAGTTTTAAGTTAAAATATTATAAATCTACATGCATTGAGGATGTCATTCTTTATATAGCTCTCAACGTGCACCAAATTGAATTATTCCTACATCGCAAAAAGAAGGGGAAGACTAGGTTTCGAACCCCGGTCGTCTGCGTGAAAGTCAAAAGAAGAACCCGTTACACCACAGTGGAGATAAGTAAAAGATCGACCATACATCAATCAATGGGAAGAGAGCCATATCGTTATCCTGTATAACAGTTTAACTAATTATTTTCGCTAGCAAGATCTCATTTGATTATTCAATCCAGCAGGCAAGTTTAAAGAAATATAATCTGATTGATTGAGGTAATGAGGGACTTAAAATTAGCCTATAGATAACGCATTTAACTTGTCGGCGAGGCGATTGAGCCGTACTGCAATATGTTAATAAAGTTTTAAATCAATTAATCAATCAATGCCGCTAGAGAATCAGGATCTCTGCTATCGATACGTGCTGGCTTTTCAACTGGAGCGGCCGCGCGCACTTATCCTGGGTCTCAAGTCTGGCTTGAGTTAACGAGACTGAATCCACCTTCGAGGAACAGGAAAATCCCGGCTTCAAACATCGGGTTAACTGAATCTGGATAATGACATCTTGATCGACTTAGTTGAACCAGGTACGAGGAACAGGGCCCAGGCGTTCCACACTGGGAGACCGAGCTTTCGCTGTAGCTGCCCCCAGACTGTGGAACTCCCTCTCCCCCCTCATCCGAGGCTCTGACACCATCAACCTCTTCAAAACCAAGCTAAAAACCCACCTGTTCACACTTGCCTTCACGCAACACGACCCCGCTCCCAAGTAGCCCACCCCTGACTCTTTTTAAGCCACAGATTCCGTTGTTTTGTTTTGTTGTTTGCTTGTTTTGTTTGTTAATTTCAACCACTTCATCCAATTGGACAGCACCTTGCTTCCTTTTGATCTCTTTATCTTATTTGTTTTTTCCTGTTGTTACTATACACAGATATTCATAATCTTTAATTTTTTATCTTTTATTTTAATTTTTAATTTTTCCATCCTTTCCTTGTACAGTGTCCTTGAGTCTGAGAAAGGCGCTTCTCTCTTAAAATCCAATCTATTATTATTATTATTATTATTATTATTATTATTATTATTATTATTATTATTATTATTATTATTATTATTATTATTATTATTATTATTATTATTATTATTATTATTATTATTATTATTATTATAGTGGAGCGAAAGTACAAAGTTCCCTAAAATGAAAATACTCACGTAAAGTACCTCAAAATAATATTTAAGTACAATACTTGAGTAAAAATACTTAGTTACTCTCCACCACCGCCAGATGGTAGCACTATAACAACTAACTAGATACAAAAATCCTAAAACTTTAAATATGTGATGTCATTGGTTATAAAGACACCTAGGGGAGAGTGGGGTAAATAGTGCCAAGGGGCATGCAGTTCCACCCCTGTTATCTAGAAAACCATAGAAGAAGTTGGTCATGTGACAACATATTTTTGAAGAGGCATCCATTTCACTCAACCTGCAGAGAAGGGAGACACCTGGCTTGAGAGGTAAGCACATTTAAGTTAAAAAAACAAGTTCAAAGTAAAATTTGTATGATCAAGGTTTTTTTATTGCTGTGTTTGAACAATTATAGACAAATTTGAAAACAGTTCGCACATGTTTTAGTGCTTTAGTAAGCTACACCATGAGTCTATACAGTTAGCATGATGCTAGCTCAAAACAGCTGGGGGATGAATTTTTTTCAAAATGGTAGGCTTGGGGTGATTTGTGCCAAAGGGCCTGGGTTAAGTTGTGCCAGGTGTTCTGTTTGTTAAGTTGCCCCAATTTATAATTATTAACTATATATATTACTTTATTGTATTTGATTGTTATTGTACATTGTATTCTTACATTTGATCACTAAAACTATGTGATATTCAAAATTTTAGACCAAAATCCATCATGCCACGCAGATATACAAACGGAAGACAGACAGGGTTTCAACTCCTCTTGAGAAGTTGGAAAGAGCAGTGAAAGAGGTGCAACAGGGGAATATATACGTCAGGTTGGAAAGGAGATGAAGATCTGCAGGATGCTTTTACCGCTTTTGAGATTAAAATGATCTGTTTTACGTAAAATTATCAATGGCACAATTTACCCCAATGTATTCTCTCTAATGTCACAACTTACCCCGCACCGGGGGCAAGTTGTGCCACAAAACCAATTTTTTGTCTGAAGCTATATTTCTGAAACAGTTTATTTAAGATCCAAAGTGATTGTCCCCAGGGATGCACAACACCCTAAACTATATGTACATATTTTAGTTGGGGGCATTACTGTAATCCCCTTGCTTCAAATGCACTTTAAGTAAAAAGTGGCACTACTCACCCCACTCTCCCCTACTACTCTTAGTATATAGAGTAAAGCTCATAAGATAAAATAATAAGATATTCCTTTATTGATCCCCTTGGGGAAATTCATAGCTGCATGGGGGAAAGGGGAAGGGGAGGTACAGCTATGGGCATGGTAATAGTAGAAAGACATAACATTTTTCACCGTAAAGTTACAATAGCTTACAGGCAATATTTTGCATGACTTTTACAGTAAAATTCACAATAATTTACTGTGAATGGCTTCACAGCAATGTGTTGTAATTTCACAGTAATGGTAGTACAATACATTGTTGTAATTTAACAACTTCTTACTGTAAGAAATTACTGTGATATCACATTATTTTGTTGTATATATATTACAGCAATGTATTGTGACTTCACAACATCATATTGTAAGAAATTACTGTGATATTACAATACTTACTGGCAATGTGTTGCATGACTTTTACAGTAAGATTCACAATAATTTACTGTGAATGGCTTCACAGCAATGTGTTGTAATTTCACAGTAATGGTAGTACAATACCTTGTTGTAATTTCACAACTTCTTACAGTAAGAAATTACTGTGATATCACATTATTTTGTTGTATATATATTACAACAATGTATTGTGACTTCACAACATCAAATTGTAAGACATTTACTGTAATATCACATTATTTTGTTGTATATATATTACAACAATGTATTGTGACTTCACAACAGCAAATTGTAAGAAATTACTGTGATATTACAATATTTTGTTGTATATATATTACAACAATGTATTGTAACTTCACAACATCAAATTGTAAGAAATTACTGTGATATCACATTATTTTGTTGTATATATATTACAACAATGTATTGTGTATTTACAATAGCCTACATGTATTTTTGTAGTCCAGCTCCAGTACACTTCCTGAAGGTCACACTTTGGTTTCCTGTCGTGATTAATCACGTCATCCTATTGTATCTTGACATGAAACTATTGTATGAGCTTCCTCCAGAAGTATACTGGAGCTGGGGACTATAGAGTTATGCATGTCTATCATTGTAAATTGACTGTTATTTTGCCAAATTATATAATATAATAATTATTATGTTATATAATTATAAATAATTTGGCAAAATAACTGTCAATTTACAATGGTATGCATAACTGTATAGTCCCCAGCTCCAGTATACTTCTGGAGGAAGCTCATACAATAGTTTCCTGTCAAATACTATTGGATGACGTGATTAATCATGACAGAAAACCTAACATTTTAAATATTATTTTATAAACTGCTGGTCAACACTGCTCAAAACGGCTTTAGCTGACTGATGCGCCTTGTACGACGAGCGTTTCGCCAGTTCTTCAGAGTTAATTATGGGATTTTATTGTCAAAAGACAGAATTATTACAAAGAATTATATTCTTATTCTTGAAATGGTAAATGGCTGTTTTCTTTTTTACAATTTGTGCACATTTTACCCATAGGAAAATCCCGCTCGTTGTACAAGTATCGCAGAGAAAATTCAAAGGTACTCACAGTTGCATGAGGGTTTCGGACAGAGAAACGCAATGGTTTGAAAGCTCGGCATTGCTAATAAACATTTTAAATATTATTTTATAAACTTCTGGTCAACACTGCTCAAAACGGCTTTAGCTGACTGATGCACCTTGTATGACGAGCGTTTCGCCAGTTCTTCAGAGTTAATTATGGGATTTTATTGTCAAAAGACAGAATTATTACAAAGAATTATATTCTTATTCTTGAAATGGTAAATGGCTGTTTTCTTTTTTTACAATTTGTGCACATTTTACCAATAGGAAAATCCCGCTCGTTGTACAAGTATCGCAGAGAAAATTCAAAGGTACTCACAGTTGCACGAGAGTTTCGGACAGAGAAACGCAATGGTTTGAAAGCTCGGCGTTGCTAATAAACATTTTAAATATTATTTTATAAACTGCTGGTCAACACTGCTCAAAACGGCTTTAGCTGACTGATGCGCCTTGTACATTGAGCGTTTCGCCAGTTCTTCAGAGTTAATTATGGGATTTTATTGTCAAAAGACAGAATTATATTACAAAGAATTATATTCTTATTCTTGAAATGGTAAATGGCTGTTTTCTCTCTTTTTTTTCTTTTTACAATTTGTGCACATTTGACCCATAGGAAAATCCCATATTAACTCTGAAGAACTGGTCCTCTGCGAAACGCTCGTTGTACAAGTATCACAGAGAAAATTCAAAGGTACACAGTTGCACGAGAGTTTCGGACAGAGAAACGCAATGGTTTGAAAGCTCGGCGTTGCTAATAAACATTTTAAATATTACTTTATAAACTGCTGGTCAACACTGCTCAAAATGGCAAAACTAAGACAAAGTAATAATATTCGTAAGTAAAATGGTAAATGGCTGTTTTTTTTCTTTTACAATTTGTGCACATTTTACCCATTCACACACCGACGGCAGTGGCAACCATGCAAGGTGAGAACCTGCTCATCGGGAGCATGTAGGGGTTAAGTGTCTTGCTCAAGGACACATCGACACGCTGCCCGGGGAGGAGCGGGAATCTCCGGATTGCCAGACGACTGCTCTACCTCCCGAGCCACTGTCGCCATGAAACTAGTACTTCCAGGTCTTACCCGAAAATGGAACTAATGAATACACTTTATGCACTCACTCAAAAGAACAAAAGAGGCACTCAAAATAACAAAAGAGGCGCAGGGACGACAGGAGCATGACAATTGTCTTTGCAAACCATTCAAAGTCTATGAGCTTCCGAAGAAGGGTGTTCACGTCAGGGGACGACAGGAGAAGGACAATTGTCTTTGCAGACCAAAGTTTATGAGCTTACTTACGAAGAAGGGTGTTCACGTCAGGGGACGACAGGTGAAGGACGATTGTCTATGCAGATGCAGACCATTCAAAGTCTATGAGCTTCCGAAGAAGGGTGTTCACGTCAGGGGACGACAGGAGAAGGACAATTGTCTTTGCAAACCATTCAAAGTCTATGAGCTTCCGAAGAAGGGTGTTCACGTCAGGAGACGACAGGAGAAGGACAATTGTCTTTGCAGACCAAAGTTTATGAGCTTACTTACGAAGAAGGGTGTTCACGTCAGGGGACGACAGGAGAAGGACGATTGTCTATGCAGATGCAGACCATTCAAAGTCTATGAGCTTACGAAGAAGGGTGGTCACTTGAGGGTTGATGGCGCTTCGCTTCTTTGCCCTGGAGCCTTTCTCCGGGTTGATGCCCAATAAGCACCTGTTAATAAGCAAAGATACGTTTCAGTTTTAAATAGACTCAGCATTTATCAAGGTGCTCACCTGTGTTTTTTCATGGTACCTCTAACATAATGTTTACTTATTCGAATTTTGAAGCCATACTATAATGTGAATTAAACCATTATGTCAATTTCTTAACAAGATAGCAGCAACATCAAGTGATGGTGTGGTCCCAATTCACATAGTTGGTTCCAGGCTTCATACTCAAAGCATTTAATCTACTTTATGGCCACTGTAGAAAGGCATGGACTTAATAGCCAGATAGTCTTTGCATGATAAGTCTTACTGATGACATTGATCATGTGTTCAGAGTGTTAAAATACCTTTGGATGAACTCAAGTGTGGATGATCCAACGGAAGGATACTCCAGGTTGAAGACATAGTAGCTGGTGAATAAAGCAGCTACCCCATGCAAAAAGAATGGGTGTGGGCCCATCACAACTTCTCCCTCGATGGATAGCATCCATCCAGAAGGCTGCATTGTGTCACCTGAAATGAACAGATACCCCGTCATGCGTTGTTGTGGATAGGTATACATTCCTGCAAGGACATGACACAGAACTAAGGCTGTCTTAAATACTTCAAAGCTTTGTTCGATGGGCATGGGATTCGAATATGAAAATAAAATTCGATTATTAAAAGAAAAAAAGAAAAAAATGCATATATATATATTTTTTGCCAAATCAACTCTGCCTCTCTTTGTTAATAACAACAAGCAATGCTGTCTCTTATTTAAGATGAGGTCGCACTGACAGATTTGTGTTCATTGTGCTGCTTTTATAAAGCCTCAAATGACGGCTTACAATATTTCATGAAAGCAAAGTGTTTTGTTTGTCTAAGATTTAAAAAGGTTTCAACTTTACAGCACTGACAAAGTTGAACATGAGACATGCCAGCTCAGGATATTATTTATAAGCGTCATATGTGTGCCGTATCACAAACTGCCTTCTGTCAGATTTTCCCCCTCGATGCAAAGGAACACAAGCTCATCCCTGAACATTATTACCTTGAATTATCAAACAGGGGGTGCTCAGGGGCGTATCTAGACCCAGCACTTCAGTAGGGCACAGAAGAGCACCAAAAAAAAATTGGCCGGTTTTGGCCGGTTTGTGGGCGAAAATGGGTGGATTTTGTAACTATTTTTTTTAAACTTTATTTCGGTTTTAGGGTTAGTGTAACTGAGGGGTACAATTCCCTGACTGTATTGATAAGTATGGTATCATTAAACCACTACTGCTTTATGTACTTTAATTACTGGCCATACAGTACATGATATATAAATATGATGAACACTTCCCACAATGAATCGGTTCCACACAAAGTGGTAATTAAGTATTTATTGCAGCAAAAGGTACATAATATACTTCTCTATTTTACTTTGGATGCGCTTATAAGGCAAAGGAATGTGCGTAGGCAAATCAATAATGAATGTCCATTCTCTGGTTACGCAGGAGGTAATTATACAACCTGAATCTTAGGGAATTATATCTATGGTACACTAGTAATATATAGCGGGAGATACTGGAAGGGTCCCCCCGGTTGTAAGCCAGCAGGGGTAGAGGATCTGTCGGTAGTAGAGAGTCTGGTCAACGATGACTAAGGAGACTCCAAGTACAGGAGACGGTGCAATAGTCTCTTGATCCACAGACGAATACAGCTGTTCTCCGTAGACTGTAGCTCCACAGTGAAGAAAGCTAGCCGGCCTCAGGCTCTCTGAGGCGCAGACTCGACGTGGCTCCTCACAGGGTAAATCCCACAAGTGTAGGCGTCGGCGATTCTCCGCTCCATAAATCACAGGACCAAAACAAATATAATCCAGCCGCAAAGGGCTATGTAGTCGTCGGGTAGATTAATCCAGTGTACATGTCCACACGGTTCTCGTCTAGGTCTCCTCGGGTGAAAGCGCCATGAAAGCAGCCCAGCCTGGATAAGCACTCTAGCTGATACGAGGAAGCGCTGGTGATGCTGGTCACTGTAGAACTTTAGCCGCACGATATACTATACACAAATAGACTATTACTGACTTAATAGAAATATGTCGCACTCGACGGTATAGCGCCAAACTCTGACAATTCAGTTATTAATTCGCACGCGGTCTCAATGCTCTATTTGGGGCCAAACAGGCCATACTTCACCGCACGTTGTATCGTGGGTGAGGCTTCAACTTATTGGGTAACTCTACTTCTGTATTCACCTGCGCCATATTTATATGCACGGCGAACAATCTAGTGCCAACCTCATTTCTGTCTCGTATCCCTGGGCAAGGCCGGGCATGTACAGACATGTCTTGACGGTGGCCTTGAACCTGACTCTGGAGGCATGGCCCTGGCGCCTGTGGACCGCTGTCCAATAGGAGAATGAAATATTATGGTCTGTACTAGGCTAAAGGGATATTCCGTGTATATGTACAAGGAATATACAAGGGATATCAAACGACATACAAATACTATGCAATATATATCAATCAATAAATATATATATTCGGTTTAATCTGATCCTTTGTAACAGCCGCCTCCTAATTAGTCCCACCTAATTAGCTAAACAGAGACAGATTAACCGCACTGTCCACTACTCAATGTCTGTTGTGAGGGGTCGGGCAGTTCACAAAGTCATGGGGTCATGGTCGTCATCGATAGTATCGGGGAGCCTTGGCAGTTCTATTAGCCTCGCCACGGGTCGGGTGTAGATCCGTCCTTGGACGAGCACTTCGGCTGCTCGGACCTTTCCGTCGGCACCGGTGATCACTTTGCTTACGCGGCCAGCCGGCCACATAGCTCGGGGTAGTGACTGGTCGATAATCATGACGACTGTTCCTTCTGTCAAATTGTCTCTCTCTTTCACCCATTTCTGGCGGGTCTGTAGAGACGGTAGATAGTGGAGTAGGAAGCTGTTCCAAAACTTGTCAGCCAATACTTGACTGTACCTCCACATTCTTCGGCCGTTCGCTTCTTCAGGCCTGTACATTGTCTGTGGTAGCGCGGGGTCCAGCCACCCCATCAAGAGTGTGTTGGGGGTGACTGGGTCGACATCTGCTACATCACTTGAGACGTAACCGAGGGGCTTTGAGTTCAATACTCCCTCGATCTCCGTGAGGACTGTCATTAGGACTTCTTCCGCCACGGTCTGGGCCCCAAGCACGGCGTACAGGGCTGTCTTTATTGAACGTACTTCTCGTTCCCAAGTTCCACCGAAGTGAGGTGCGTTCGGGGGATTAAACTGGAAGTCAATCTGGGATGGAGCGAGGTGGGTCTTAAGTTCTGGGCCCATAGCTTGGAAGCTCTCTCTCAGCTCTCTTTCTCCGCCTTTGAAGTTTGTCCCGTGATCAGACAATAATATAGACGGTTTGCCTTTCCGCAATGTGAATCTTCGGAAGGCCATAAGGAATGAGTCTGTGCTCATGGTTGGAAGGAGTTCTATATGCATCGCTCGGGTGGTCATGCATTTGAATACAATACCCCACCGCTTCTCGGTTCCTCTTCCTTTCTTTATATACAGCGGGCCGAAACAGTCCATACCGGTGGAGTGAAAAGGCTTGTCGCCGAGTCGGAGGCTACAGGGAGGTAGGTCAGCCATCCGGGGTATACTGGGCTGCGCTCGCCACTTACGACAGTCTAGACAGGTTCGCTGGAAGCGCCGCACTGCTTCTCTCCCTTGCAGTATCCAATAACGACGTCTGATCTCCGCGAAGACTCTCTCTGCCCCGGCGTGATGAACATCCTCGTCGTATTTCTTTATGATCAGCTCTGTGACCTTGTGTCGGCTGTTTAAGACTATCGGGTACTTGACGTCATCCGGTAAGTCTGGAGCTCTCCGCAGACGACCACCCACTCTGATGAGACCATGGGCGTCGCTCTCGGGGGCTAGGTGGAGCAGTCTGCTGTCTGATGGGACGGGCTTTGCTCCCTGTAGACAGTCTAGCTCATCGGGGAACGAGTCTCTCTGGGCTCGTTGTAGTAGAAGAAGTTCTGCTTCTTCGTAGTCAGCTGCTGTAATGTCAGTAGTGAGCTGAACCTCTGGGTGGTGCCACAGGAATGTCTTTAGCTGCGCACTCTCTAGGGTGAGGCAATCGTCTATGTCGGGGTCTGTGGAGACGAGTGTGTTCAATCCACAGAACATAGATTTCTTGTTTTCGGCCTCCTCTTTACTCGCTTCCCGTGGGGTGGGTGTAGGCCACTCTTCTTCCGGGAGCTTGAGGAACTCTGGCCCGTCACTGTATAGGTTGTGACGGGTGAGGTCATCCAGGGACATTCCCTGGGTGATGACGTCAGCTGGGTTGTGTTTTGTGTCCACATACCTCCAGCTTGCTACTTCTGTTAAATCTTGAATCTCTGTGACTCTGACTCCCACGAAGACCTTGTATCTGCACGAATCAGACCGGATCCATGTGAGTACTGTCGTGGAGTCTGACCACAAGATTGTTCTTTGCACCGGAATGGTGAGTTCACGTTGGATTAACGTGGCGAGTTGCGCTCCTGCTAGGGCTGCGCAGAGCTCTAGACGCGGGATAGATTGTTGCTTTCGTGGGGCTATTCTTGAGCGAGCCAGGATGAAAGCAGTATGTATTTCTCCTCCCTCCTCTCGGGCACGCAAGTAGGCCACCGAACCGTAGGCTACTTCGGAGGCGTCGCTGAAGACGTGCAGGTCCATCTGGCACGTCTCCGGCCTCACTGTGGGTGGGAAGTAGCTGCGGCGTATGTTGACACCTGGGAGTGAGCTGAGTTCCGTCTCCCACTCTCTCCATGTGGATGCAAGGTGTTCGGGTATGGGGTCGTCCCAGCCCTGGTCCTTGTCCCATAACGCTCTTACAATCATCTTTGCCCTGGTGGTGTAAGGTAGAATCCAGGATCCCAACGGGTCATATTGTCTGGCGAGTGTTCTGTATACACTCCGTCTGGTGGTCGGTAGTGCAGTCGACCTTCCCTGCTCCTTGGTCAGGGGTGTGTGTTTATAATGGAGCGAGTCTGTTTTGAAGCGCCAGACTAGTCCTAATGTCATTTCTTGGGCTTCTCCTGGGATGGTCGCCATCCAGGTCTCGCTGCTTGCTGCCTTGTCCTCGGGGGAGAGGCTGCGCAATACTTGCGGGTCGCTGCTGGCCCACTGCCTGAGATCAAAGCCGCCTTTGATCAGGGAGGCGCGGAGCTTGAGTAGAAGGGCCTCGGCTTCTTCTGGCGTCGAGACGCTTTGCAGACAGTTGTCCACGTAGAAACTATTTCCTACACTTTGTCGGACCTCTTCATCAGCTGCTGGGTCCTCTGCGACGTGTTTTTGCAGTGCAAACGTAGCACAGCATGGGCTGCATGTGGTTCCGAAAGGGAGGACTTCCCATTGATAGATGGCTGGTTGCTCATCCCCGATCCTCTCTCTCCATAGGAACCGCAGCAGGGGCTTGTCCTCCTCCACTAGTCTCACCTGCAGGAACATCCCTTTGATGTCGCCGCTGATGGCCACCTTGTCTTGGCGGAAACGTAGTAACACGCCTAGTAGAGAGGGGCCGAGTGTTGGGCCGGGCAAGAGCTCTTTATTCAGATTTTGTGATCCGATCTGGTAGCTGCAGTTGAACACAATACGATCCTTGCCGTTGTGGTGGACTTTGTGGTGCGGCACGTACCATGATTCGGTCGTCTGATCGGCCTCTTTAATGTCAATTTTCTTTATGTGTCCCGCTGTGATTAGCTTGTTAATCTCAGCGCGGTACACCGTCTCTTGAGCGGGGTCTCTGGCTAGGCGCCGCTCTGTGTTCAATAGATACCGCTCCGTCGCTTCTTTTGGGGCGTGGAAGGTAGGCATACCCTCTCGCCTCAGGAGTGGAGTTGCGTATCTCATCACTCCGTTGACTTTGACTCTCTTTGTCCCCTGCTCGAGGAGGGCTATAGCGTAAATGTCTTCCTTGGAACGAATGTCTTTCTTTTCGTTCTTAAAGGGCATTGTCTCTAGTGTCCATAGCCTCTCGACATGCTGTAGGAGGGTGGTGTCTTCTTCTGTCACTCTGGAGTGGAGGCAGTTAGTGGCTGCTGTTCGGTTAAGAGACTTAGCGAGGGGGCCTTGTAATGTCCATCCTAGGCGGGTCTCGACTGCTGCAGGACAGCCTCTGGGCCCTGTGTGGACCCGGTCAATCGGGACGATGAGGTCTGCATGGTCGGAGCCTATCAGCAGGGTCGGGGTGGCACCGTCTATGAGCGGTATAGGTAGTTGACGCAGGTGCACATATTTATCCATCAGCTTGGCGATGGGGTAGGTGTAGTGCGACAGGCCTATTTCTTGGCTGGTGAAAGCATTAGTAATCCTATACCGTCTCTCTGGCTGCCCGCTTGCTGCGATAGTGAAGGAGACATTCTCGCCCTTTATCGTCTTTAGATCTCTTCTTATTGTCCGAATCGTCATCTGGTTTTCGCTCCCCCGCAGCCCCAGCTGGGCCGCAGCGGACGCGAGGAGAAGGGTCTTCTCTGACCCGTCGTCAAGGACGGCGTAAGTGTCCATGACCTTATCTTGGTAACTCAGTGTTACGCGGACCACCTTTAAGAGCACCCGGGCGCCCCCGCTGCTGGCGGGGTCAATGTACATAACACTTGCCTTTGTGCTGCTTGAGGGTGCAGGCTTTCTTCTGTTACTGTCGTGTAGGACATCTAGGTGGGCTCCGTCACACCGATTACACCTCTTCTTTAAGCGGCAATCGGCTGCCATGTGACTGCGCGCACATCGGTAACAGCGTCGGTTGGACTTTATCCATTGACTCACCTCGTCGGCGGTCATCTTCTTGAATGTGTCACATTGTGACAACCAGTGTTCCTTTTCGCAGTACGGGCACACCATCTTCCACTTCTCTTTCATCGAGGGGGTACTGTGGTTCTTGCTGCTCGGTACTGATTCTGATTGGTGCATGACGGTCACCAATCTTCGGCCATCGTTTGCTCTCCTAGGTCCCTCTCTGGAGCTTGGGGTGCTCCGCATGAACGTATCCAACCGTAGGCTGTTGACTTCTCTCGCCAGGAAGTCGGCTAGGTCTAGGAGGGATGGCTCGGGACCGTTAGGATCACGGTGGTCTCTTTGCCGCCTGAAGCGCTCTTGTCGGGCGGGCGGAAGCTTCTATAAAATCCTCTCGACATTAGAGTTTGCGTACAGTTCGTGCATACCCTTTTCTCTTTGCGCCCCCAGCATCCCTACCAGGGATTGTACCTTGATAGACAGGTCATCTAGTGAGCGATTGTCTGTGGCTGGGGGTAGGCGGTCAATATGCCTTATCTCTTGTATTACGTAGTCCCATATGCGTCCATATCTTTGGTCGAGTGCTGCTAGAGCCGCTGTGTATGGGGTAGTAGAGGTGGCATAGGCCAGCGCTATATTGTGCGCTCGGGGCACCTTGAGGTGCTTCAGTAGGATAGCATACTTGTACGGTTCATCAGCTACATCGGACATCATTGTCGCTAAGCACATTCGTAGCTCCGTGTACTGTGCTCTGTTCTCGTGGGTGAAGTCCGGAAACGTCGGTGTGCCAATGTATGATGCCATGGATGGCTGGCACATCGGTGAGCGTTGGAAGAGAGGCCTCCTAGGCGAGTCTCCTCTTACGCCTCTTGGTGGGCTGGTACAGGCTCTCCAGAGGGGGGTATAGGCTCTCTCTGGTGGTCGGGCTCAGGGTCGCTTGATCGGGTAGGGGAGGGTGCCCTTGACCCTTGTCTTGACGAGGCCCTGGAACCCCATGCGGAGGGAGGGGGTGTTGCCCTGGTGATCAGCTGCTCCATTATCTGCGCTTGTAATCGGTCGCGCTCGGCTTCGCGCTTGGTGAGAGCGAGGTCGCGCTCTGCTTCTCTTTGGGCACCGGCAGCGGCGCGCTGGGCTTCGGCGGCGGCGCGCTGGGCTTCGGCCCGGTCCCTTACCATATTCTCTTCCGTCTGAAGGCGTCTAATCTCTAGACGTATACGATCCTCGTCGCTCCGTTGCTGCGCCTGAAGGCGTTCTCTTTCCATGGAAGAATGTTCACGCTCACTAAGCGTCTGTGCTTGGAGTCGATCGCGCTCTGTTGAGGCTGCTAGGCTGGCGAGGAATGCCTGTGCCAGCATCTTGTCCGCCTCGCTGGGGGAAGACGCTGGTTGAGGTGATCCGCTCCTGGCAGTACTCGTTGGAGATCTGTTCTCCTGTGGCGAGTCCTGGAGATCCATCTCCGGGGTGCTCTCCTCTTCTTGTAGCGGGTAGAGTTCCATCCCTGGAGAGCTGTCTTTATCCTGGAGCTCTCCGGGGACTACTTCTTCGGTCTTGGCGGGGGGTAAAGTCATGTCGGGTCCCTCCTGGTCCCTACCGTGAGCTTGGTCAGTTACGTTAGAACCCACTAGGGCCTCTATTGGCGGGGTAGCCTGGTCGATAGGGTCGGACATAATTTTACTATCTACTTTTTCCGCGTTTACCGTCTGTAGAAAGCTAGGTAGTATATTGGCAACGTAATCCTCTAAGTACTGAGGTGTCTGCCGTTTACGCTGCGGGCGATCTACTTTAGGAGAACCGTTTTGTGGAGTGTTCATCATAGGCCATGTCAATATTAATACCACTATATTAATATTACACTAGTTACCCTCCGGCTCGAAGGACCAATTGTAACTGAGGGGTACAATTCCCTGACTGTATTGATAAGTATGGTATCATTAAACCACTACCGCTTTATGTACTTTAATTACTGGCCATACAGTACATGATATATAAATATGATGAACACTTCCCACAATGAATCGGTTCCACACAAAGTGGTAATTAAGTATTTATTGCAGCAAAAGGTACATAATATACTTCTCTATTTTACTTTGGATGCGCTTATAAGGCAAAGGAATGTGCATAGGCAAATCAATAATGAATGTCCATTCTCTGGTTACGCAGGAGGTAATTATACAACCTGAATCTTAGGGAATTATATCTATGGTACACTAGTAATATATAGCGGGAGATACTGGAAGGGTCCCCCAGGTTGTAAGCCAGCAGGGGTAGAGGATCTGTCGGTAGTAGAGAGTCTGGTCAACGATGACTAAGGAGACTCCAAGTACAGGAGACGGTGCAATAGTCTCTTGATCCACAGACGAATACAGCTGTTCTCCGTAGACTGTAGCTCCACAGTGAAGAAAGCTAGCCGGCCTCAGGCTCTCTGAGGCGCAGACTCGACGTGGCTCCTCACAGGGTAAATCCCACATGTGTAGGCATCGGCGATTCTCCGCTCCATAAATCACAGGACCAAAACAAATATAATCCAGCCGCAAAGGGCTATGTAGTCGTCGGGTAGATTAATCCAGTGTACATGTCCACACGGTTCTCGTCTAGGTCTCCTCGGGTGAAAGCGCCATGAAAGCAGCCCAGCCTGGATAAGCACTCTAGCTGATACGAGGAAGCGTTGGTGATGCTGGTCACTGTAGAACTTTAGCCGCACGATATACTATACACAAATAGACTATTACTGACTTAATAGAAATATGTCGCACTCGACGGTATAGCGCCAAACTCTGACAATTCAGTTATTAATTCGCACGCGGTCTCAATGCTCTATTTGGGGCCAAACAGGCCATACTTCACTGCACGTTGTATCGTGGGTGAGGCTTCAACTTATTGGGTAACTCTACTTCTGTATTCACCTGCGCCATATTTATATGCACGGCGAACAATCTAGTGCCAACCTCATTTCTGTCTCGTATCCCTGGGCAAGGCCGGGCATGTACAGACATGTCTTGACGGTGGCCTTGAACCTGACTCTGGAGGCATGGCCCTGGCGCCTGTGGACCGCTGTCCAATAGGAGAATGAAATATTATGGTCTGTACTAGGCTAAAGGGATATTCCGTGTATATGTACAAGGAATATACAAGGGATATCAAACGACATACAAATACTATGCAATATATATCAATCAATAAATATATATATTCGGTTTAATCTGATCCTTTGTAACAGTTAGGTTAGGGTTATGTTATTTAATTATTTGGGGGAGCCAGCCCCCCAAACTCCTGAAATGCATAGAAATCTATGAAATAAATAAAACAATCTGACATTTATATTAAAAAGAGCTAGCCCCCCAAACCCCTAAAATACATAGAAATCTATGCATTTTGGAACAGTTACTATATAGTCAAGAAAGCATTTAGTCATACTTAAAGTTTAAAGTGCTTTACTTGCATTGAACATTGCATTGAACATTGAACATTGAGGAGACATCATTAGAAAGCACAATGTATGTTTCCATAGTTACGCAGATTACACACAATTGTACATCTCCGCTGAACCAAATTATCACACAGCTATAAACTCCATTTCTGCCTGTCTCTTAGCAATAAACAAATGGATGACGAACAACTTCCTAAAATTAAATGAGGGCAAAACTGAAATCCTACTAGTCGGTCCTATAACAAAAAGAGAAATGTTACAGAGCAATATGGGGCAACTTACTCCTTGGATCAAACCCAAAGTTACAAGTAAATAACCTACACTGGCTTCTGGTAACATTTAGAATTGATTTTAAGGTCGTCCTCCTTATATACAAAGTATAAACATTGTGAAGAAGGCACGACAACGCCTCTACTTCCTCAGGCGCCTAAGGAAGTTCCAAGTCAGTCAGAAGATCCTTAGGAACTTCTACTCATGTACAATAGAGAGCATCCTGACCGGCAACATCACCTCCTGGTTTGGGAATAGCACTGCACAAGACCGTAGCAGACTACAAAGAGTGACACGTTCAGCCGAACGCACAATTGGAGGGGGGCTTCCCACCCTCCAGAACATTTACAACAAGCGGTGCAAGGGGAAGGCTAAGATAATTATTAAGGACTCGAGCCACCCGAACAACTGCCTCTTTGAACTGCTGCGGTCAGGCAAGCGATACCGGAGTCTTAAGGCGAGCACAGAAAGACTCAGAAGAAGCTTCTATCCCCAGGCCATCAGGCTGCTAAACGAACAATAAACACTATGCAACAACCATCAAATGCACACAGCACACACACCCACACGCACACACTCACTCAAACAAACAACACACTGCAGCACCCACTCTCCACACTTTAGATCACACAAACACACTTTACACTTTATATTTATTGATAAAGGATTTGCACTACAACTCGTACACCTACTGTGAATTGTACCTAAATTGCACCTCGTCCCATTTCTGCCTTGCACTATATAGTATTGTATATTAGTACACTGCACAGTATTGTATATTGTATGGTAACTACGTCTATTCTGCATCGAACATTGTACATATGTCTAAACTGAACACTGTGACCTCATTTTTTTTACTTCTAATTTTACTATGTTATTTTATTTCATACTTATCTTGTCTTGCACAGTCTCTGGAGCGTAACAGTAAGAAGCATTTTGTATAAAAGTATTCTGTACTTATGTATGACAAATATTAAAGAAACTTGAAACTTGAAACTTGATCATCTACTATTGAAGCTTCCAAGCCACAGTCTAAAGAAAATCGGGGATGCAGCCTTTGCTAACTATGCACCAAAGTTATGGAACACACTACCTATGGACATTAGGGAAGCTAGATCTCTTAATATTTTCAGAAATAAGCTAAAAACGTACCTCTTCACCATAGCCTTCTAATACACCCCGCTGTTGATTGTACTGTAGCACAATTTTACTCTGGCCATTCTATTGCATAATTTTTCTATCTATTCTATTATTGCACTGTATTATTGGTGTGCAAACCAGTCAACTTACAAAAAAGAGCCTGTTGGAGGATTTCAACAAGATAAATGCGACAACATTGCAAAATATTTCACTATAATATTTCAAAGTGAAGTAAAAAATATTATAATAATTATTTTATCATGTTAAATGATCATTTGATCATGTTAAAAAAGGGGAAATAAAAAACATTTGTAAAAAAAAATCAGTGGGGCACAGATGATCATCAGTAGGGCACATGCCCTACTGATAGTGGTCTAAATACGCCGATGGGGGTGCTTGGGAGTGCTGCAGTATTCACATCAGCAGCAGTGGCACAGGTCTGCAACAAAGTAACACACAATAGCAGATTTAACATTATGAAAGGATGAAGATAAGCTAATCCACGCACTACAGCTCACCACACATCAGCTCGGCCCATTTGGAGCAACTTGGGGGTTAAGTGTCTTGCTCAAGGACACTTCCGACATGCGAACAGTCAGAGCCAGGATTCGAACCACCAACCCTACGGTCGATGAACGACCATCTCTACCAACTGAGCTTCAGTCGCCCCTAATGTAATCACTCGCATTTCAAATATTTTAATATTTAAATAAACGTACATCAACTTCGAGCAGTAGTTTCTCCGTAGGCTCCTTGAAGTACACCATAAGTAGCAGGACGATGCAGGCACTGATCTCCGAAACCTCTGGATCATATCTGGCCAGAACATCCCTGATCTTCGTGTTGTCCAGTTTCTGGCAGAACTGCAGGATGGTCCGTCCTCGATGACACAGGGCATCTTTGATCTTTTGAAGGACATCGGTGTCTGTCAGGAGGCCAAAGTGGGAGAAAAGCCCCGTCTGAGAGAAGAGAAAAGGCCATTCTTCTTTGACCTCCACCATCATTGGTGCAGGCATTTTGTTCAAGTAACGCAGCAGGATGACGTAGGTCCTCTCCATCAGAAGTTCTGCTCTCGCTGTCCCACCCATCCCTTCCTCTGTGTACAGACATACAAACCAAGTAACAACAATTAGATTTGATGTTGCCACATCTGGGAAATTGAGTGGCAAACCTTTAATTGTATGCTCTCTCATCATTACTCATTCTGAATATTAAGGTGGCCTTTTTGCTTAATGTGGGATATTTATTCAGGTGTCAATTCACCAAAAGTAAAGTAGATTGCATGCCTGAGTAGATGTTCCGCAGATCCCTTTTCAAAGCCGCCAAGGTTTCCTCTGTCTCCCCGTCCGGTAAGCTTGCTGGGCCCCACCTCACACACCTAGGGATAGGAAGGAATCATAGCCAACCTCTTAGTGGAATACATAAAAAAAAATATATATATAATATATCACTGATTCTTGAGAGTCGGGACAAAACACTTTTTAAATATTATATTTTGAGAATGCACACTATATTATTTAGAGTTATATATTCATGTAGAGAAAGGTCTGAGCTATTTAACCATGTAAAGGTGCGGGCTCTACATAGAAAAACATTTTCAACAAATTCACATGTTTCCCTTTGAAACTTGATTTGTGTTAACTCCGTCAGACACACAAAAAAGTATATAATTCTAATTATTCCAGTCCAACAAGAATCTAAAGTTCTGAAGTATGTTGTAATAGTGTTTAGTTACTCTGGTATGCAATAAAATATAATATATAAACCTCAGGTGTAATTTCACACTATTCTGAAAACCCAGAGTTAGAAACATTAGCATTTTCAAACTTTGTTTTAAATTTTGATATGATAAAAAAAAGATCATTAAGTAAATAAGACACAAGAGGATGAAGATCTAATGCTCCTTTATTACTTAAACAACATAAACTGAAGAAGGAATTTGTATTTTCCCCAAGATTAACAAAAATAAATATCTGACGGTGTTGACAATGATCTGACGGTGTTGACGAGAAACTGACGGAGTTGACAAAATTGGATTTGCAACTCTGCTCAATTTTTTAAACAGATGGAAGTGACAATAATAAGAACTAATAACTCCTTGTCTTATACTGAACATTTTGTTAACTCAATTGTAATAAACAACAAACTTTACATACACTGTTTCCAACTATTACAAAATGCACCGTTTCCAACAACAAAAACAGTAATGGAGAACAGGACCCCTTCTTCTCGTCCCTGTTTTCATCTACCTCCTCTACACCACTTCCTGATCTCCACTTTCTCACCCACTTCTCCTCTTCCTTTCCTTCTGCATTTCTGATTAGTTTCACTTTGATGTCTTGAACTGGGCAGAAACAGACATCCTTCTTGCCACATTTGGGCTGAACCTTTTCTGTTGGACCATGGGGATGCAGAAATTCCACTTTCACATCTTGTTGCTCATTATCCACATCGATGGTCTTGGCTAGCCACCAGTGGTCATCATATACTACTGCTAACCAGTCTCCATTACTAAGGCTGCTAACAGTCGTTACTGTCACAGTACCCTCAGGACCTTTCAAAGGTTCTTCGTTCAACTCCTCCATTACATCTTCCATCTCCATACCCTCTTCCATCTCATTTTCCATCTCCTCCCACAACATGGCCAGAGGTCTCTTCTTCCTTGCCCTCTGTGTATCACTCTGCTGTTCTCCTGGGTTGCCATGGTAATAGGAGGTAGCTGGGCAGAAGCACTGGCAATCCAACATCTCGCTGCAAAAGCAGGATAGTTGTCTGTTGTGGATCCTGTCCTTATGTGCGATGATCTGGTGTATTTGTCTTGTTGAGGGAACCGGTTTGAGAGGATTCATGAGAAGTGTGTCGTATCTTTGCATGTCTTCTTCCACAATATGATACAGCTGAACACCATTCAGACTGTTTGAAACCTTTTTGAAGAATATGTGTCCATCCGTCACATAATTTCCTCTCAGGACCAGGTTGTCAGCTGTTCTTTTTACTGTTCCGCCAATGCCGTCTGGTGCGCCCTTACCATGAGAAGTGGGGAAGAAGTTCCACGTTGTCCTTTCAAACCCCAGTGTAGGTGGGATACCAGACAGAAGAAAAAAGTTCTTCTTGTTCTTGTTTGCTTGGACCATCAGACCAAAAGTGCACGGTGGTAACCTGTGGATATTTTGTCTTGATATCTTTTAGGACTGGATCCATTTGTGTCCAGTCTGTCTCTTTGACTCTGACAGTGTGCAAAACCCTGCCTTTCCACCCTTAGTGTAATACATTCTGGTATGGAGTGTTATCTGTGGCAGATTTTGTCCGAAATGGCAGGCCTGAACTTCAGCTTTATATTTGAATTTCCAGGATTCTGAAAAGTCAACATGGACGATTGCTGTACTCTCATCACAGGACTCAATTGTGTTGCTGTATTCTTTTGACTGGTTTCGTAATGAACACACATGTGTTGTGGTTTCCTTTCTGAGTTTTTGCTCATAGAGTTTGATGAGCAATGAAAGGCTGCCTCGGTGTTCGACGAGCTTAGTGTTCATGTCGATTCCATTGCATGTGTCTTCTTGAACTCTCTCCCACTGCCTCCATTGAACATCGATTTTGTCTTGCTCTTGGGTTGTAACTGTACCTTTGTTTAGACATTGTGAGCAGGCGCGAAGAAGGCAGGCCTCACTTGCTGGAGAGCAACAAACTAATTGAAAACTGTCATCCAGTTTGTTTGACTTCACAACACCAGACATTTTAAGGACCTCAAGCATTAAGCATGCATTTTCATGTATTTGACACAGACATGTGTTCCGATAAGATGCTTTTGGTGCTGTGACATAGAAGGGCCTCAGAGCACAGAATGAAGAATAGCTCAGCTTTACAGTGGGGTTCTTAATCTGGAATTCAGTGTGGAGGTTGAGCATGGAGTCTAGCAGGATCATTATGTGCCGCTTGATCTTGTTCCTGGTGATTGAGTCTTATCCGTTGTCACACGTGTAGAGTTCAGGAAGAAATCCTGAACAGTCTGTGTTATACCCTGTATTAATGTTGGCTTTTTCTGAGGCTGCTCCTTTTCTCTCATTAACTTGTAGGTTAACCCAAACTCTTTCATTTGTTGAAGAAGACGATACTTTTTAAGAATCGTGCCTGATGACACACTCAGTGCTGGTTTTTGGCGCCGTGGGCCAGGAGTTTGTTTGTCTTCAGCTCTCTTCTGGGGATGTTGTGGAATAGAAGGGTCTTTTGGATTTTCGGATTCCTTACTTTGCTTCCTGATAGCATCTTCTTTGTTTCTGTGCCTGGAGAGTCCAGTGGTGATGTATTTGTAGCCTTTTTTCTGCGCATCATTGTTTTTATCAGGTTGTTTCGTTGCTTTGTTACATTTGTAATATTCTCTTTCATAGTTTTTATTTCTCTTGAATGCCTTTTTCGCATTTTACTTCGTTGCTTTTCCTGTCTGAGAGACTCCCTGCACTGTCTGGCATTGTTATCTAGAATATCCTGATCTGATTTTTATCTGATCCTGATTTTTCTTGAACTCTACACTTGTGACAACTGATAAGATTGAGACAACTGACTAGCAAAATATTATCCTGTTGATCACTCCATACCATAATGTATTACACTATGGATGGAAAGAGTCAGATAAAGGATGATGTAGCAATCTACAGTAGACACACATGGACCAGTCCTATATTAAGAATTATTATAAAGATATTAAGATGAAATATCCAGTTTACCACCGTTCACCTTTGCTCTGATGATCTAAGTAAACAGTATAAGAACAAGAATAACTGTTTTCTTCTGTCTTGTATCCCTACTGGGTTATGAAATTTTACATCAATCAATCAACCACGTAGACAAGTGATATATTTATATTTATGTATTAACACATGTGCTGGGAAAGTAAGACAATTATTCAATAAGCAGACCACAGCCTGCCCATGCTCTAAAAGTCAGAAGTGTATTGTAATGCATGCTATTATATGCACACTTCTGTGCAGATACAACTCTGAAATAACATTTAAATCCTTTACCATGTTCAAAAATAGTATAATAATAGCATATTATGAGGTTATTGATGGATTTGTCAACTCCGTCAGCTTACACGTCAACTCCGTCAGACACAAAATCTGACGGAGTTGATGTCTGACGGAGTTGACAAAAAGGCACACATTTTCCCTCCAAGCCTGTATTGTGCACTGCAGCTAGCTAGTTTTTTGGCAGTTGCTAGCTGTCTTAATAATCTCACTGAAACACTTGAATTCAATCCACTATTGTTTTTTAAAAGTATAATAACGGAGAGATGGTGTTGACATGTTCCAGCTGTGACCATAGGAATATTGACATTGTTTGTCTAAAATATCAAAACGTATCAAATTTACCAGACCATGTGTGGTAGTGTTGCATTCACCACAGGCAGGGAAAGGAAAAGGGGTCCTCAGGGATAGAGCTGGCCATGCTATTGCCTGATTTAATTAGGTTTATGAAAAAGTCTGACGGAGTTGACATAAACTGAGGGCACAACTTTGATAGGCAGATTTCTATGGAAAATATTATTTGAGTTTCATGGCATGCATTGTTTTATACATTTCTAACCCTTATCCTTGATTTGATATGTATGTTTTCACAAGTGGAGAGGTTTTTCAAGCTTTTTTGGGCTGGTCAATAATGTGACCCTTGCTGAGGACAAGGAAATTAACATGGGAGCTTCTAACCACAGATTATACATTTAAACAAATATCCCCCAAAAAACAAATATATGTGCTAAAACATAACATCAGTATACACAATACCTTTAGATTGAACTTTGTGAGTATGTCAATCATTATTAATTTCTTTATTTTTTTATATAAATTAGACTTTTCTATGTAGGACATGTTTTGTCCCGACTCTCAAGAATCAGTGATATATATTTTTTTATCATTCTTTCCAAAAGAAAAAAGGCCTCTAACGCTAATGGCACGCATACCAGAGGCTAACTGCCTACGAAAACAGGCACAGAAGCACTGAAAGAGGATTTCACCCATCTAATGAACACACTAGACTAGACAAATATCAAGATGTATCCATCAGTGGACCAATTGCATGCTTTTGCAGAGGACAAGAAGCCTTCAGTCGACTCCTTCAGACTTTAAGCACCCCCCACAGCCCAAATGGAATGATAAAAAAAAAATATATATATATATATATATATATATATATATATATATATATATATATATATATATATATATATATATATATATATTAGAGCTGGGCCGGTAACGGCGTTAACGTGCTGCGTTAACGCTATACTAGTACTGCGCGATAATATAATTAACGCATTAATCTAAAAAAATAAATAAATAAAAAATGTTTACCTTTATTTACCCAGGGTAGGTTCGCTGAGCAGTGAGCACAGATGTTCTTTTTCAGGAACGCCCTGCTTCACATTCACACAGTTCCATTCACACCTGGGAGCTGCCCAGTACAACCACAGTTGACACCATTGGCCACTGAGCAACTCCACTGGAGCAGTTGATTCAAGCCATGTCACATAGTTCAAGTTTGAAATGATTCTTTCTGTTTTGCTCCTAAGAGTGTGCTAGATACTGTACTGTACTGGTAATATTATTTATTTGTGTTAACTTCTGAATAAAACTACTTATTAAACACAAGTACATCTTATTGAACATTATTTTGATATTTCATTACCAATTATCATAGCAAAACAGCTTTTTCAAACAGTCTGTAATGCATTTTGGAAACGGGAGATGGGCTCATGGTGTAATGGGCCACCTGGCCTGAGAAACATAAGGAGGAAAGAAAAAGTAAGGACTTACTTCTGGTCATTATTTGGGTAGAACACACATATTTGGAATGCCTTCGGCAGTTTTTTTTAGTTTTTTTGAGACAGATTAATCTAGATTAAATCCAGGATTGCAGATAGATTAATCTAGATTAAAAAAATGTATCTATGCCCACCTCTAATATATATATATATATATTCTACTTTTTATTTTATTTTTGTCGACTAACTGCACATTTTGGCCAATCATAGTCGACTATCCAAATCCTTAGTTGGGGACAGCCCTAGAAATTATATTAAAAAAAAATCTACACATAATTTAAACATTCAATCCAAATAACCTAAGTTAGTCTAGCATTGACAGCGCCACTTTAACCCCTAATTGCTGCGAGCGTGAATGGAGAGGACACTGGCGCCGTTTGTTTTGCCACCCCTACCCGTATTGGTCAACAGGACCTCTCGTCAGCCTGGACTCTCCTGCCACACCAGTGGGCCGTCTTTCCTCTCTGCCTCTGCGGCGTCTAGCCAGAGTGTTGTTCCTGCTTTTATACTCCACTCTTGTTTTTAGTTGTTGGAGAAGAGAGTGGCATCCGTCTCCAATAACTTCACCTCGCCTGCTAATGTCAGCAAAGGTGTCAGGATGGCTCCTGACAATTGTTCGGACGATACTGAGGCACGTAGTTCTGGTTGGGTTGTGCTCGTGCTCCATCATCTGATCCACCAAAGCGTTCACAAAGGCCCTTCTCTCATCTGGCTTTGGTCTCTGTTCTTTTTCCACTGCACGTTGAATGGCTGTTGACATCCGGTTCCAGTTGACACAAAAGTCTACATGCCATGCGCTGCCAGGCTGTGAAGAGTTTGAAGTGCTTGGGGGACTGCACAACAGAGAGTGCGGGAATGATTGCATAGAGGTGTTCGGAGAGGACAGAGTGTTCACAGAGCTCGTTGTTGGGGAACTTGAAGCAATTGGATGGGGAGGGAGCACCTCCATATTAAGGGTTACTAACCCTAGAAGGGACAAAAACAGTTATGCCAATGTTCCAAGGGCATAGTTCTAAGTGTCACGTGAGTCTAAATATGAATTTACCTTTATTAAGACCATCCATCAGCTTCCGACACTGGATTGGTTTGAGGTGTCGGACCAGATCCACCCTCTCCATTAAGGCCAGATCTTCGACACTCTCCACTCCAAGATCCTCAAGTAGGGTGGTCAGTAAGTCATCAGGGAGGCCCGGTAAATATGACCAAACTGCTTCCTTTATAGCTTCCATTACCTAGTCTCATTGATTAGGGTCAATCATGAATCAGTGTGTGCATATTCCCTACTTGTCTGTTTGCAGTGCACTATATGCGGTTAACTGCCAACATGTGCTCGCTATACAATCAACAATACAAATTTAAATACAAAATCAACTATCTTAAGGTTACTTGATATCCTGCTCCACTTACGTCTGTCCTCACGTCTGTCATATCCTCCCTTTCCTGTTTAAACTGCTCCTGGAAAAGAATGGTGGAGCGCAATAAGCATCTGATCGTGCACGTTGTATGCTGGAAGAGGATAGTAGTCCAGTACATCTTTGTGCTTAATGCACACGTAATCCTCTTGGGCCACTCCTAAGTCACAGTACACACCCATGTCAATCAACTTCACACAAATGTGTTTCTCCGAGACAAAGTGGACAGAGTTTTGGGCAACAATGACCAGCATAATCTTCCCCATGTGAAGTCCTTCATCACTGTTCCCAAACAAGATGAACATCCCCTTTCTGTAGTCTGTGCCTTTGACTGTAACATTGTTACAAGCCACTGCAGACTGAGACTCAAATTGACAACTGGCTACAGATGCCCTGATCTTGTTGTTGTAATCATCCAAATAAAAGGCAGTCCCCTTCTCTACCTGTATAACAGGTGGAAACAAGTTTCCCGCACTCAGGTAGGCCTGGAGGAGTTGGTGTCTCTCTGCTAGTGTTTTGCACAGATTTTTGAAATTGTGCAATTTTCTGGCACACTGTTTGAAAAAAGTGTGTTTGCTTTCAAACCGCAGAGTCCACAGGCGAATAAGTGGGCCAAAGTGGATGATTAGATCTGGATAATGGCCAATATATTGATGCTTTGGCCTCAGGGGGGCATTGGGGAAGAGCCTTTTCCTGTTGCATATGTACTCCTCTGTGATGACTTTCAGATATGCTACCTGGCCTTCTGTAATGACTGGTGCACAGATAAGCTCAACCATCTCTCTCAGCTGCAAAATGAGCTGCCACACCTCATTGTCACAGGGATCTTTAATCCTGCCACCCACCAAGAGAGGGAGTAATCTAAAGAAACACCAGTTTTGAACTGCATGCCCACTTAGTTTGTCACTGCTGGGAGAGAGGTCTGCTGGTTTGTCCCTACCATCGTTCCCTTCATATCGGAACTTGTTTTTGCACCGATTTAACTGCAGATAAGTAAAATGATTCTCCTGGACTAAATGGCGAATATATAAAGGAAGGTCATAAGCCATGACTCCCTCAAATAAATCATGGCCTAGACATGGTGGGAGGCCAGGCTGGCAAACATGGAAATGTTGAAAGCTGACCCTTCCTCACTTGGTTTGATACTGTACCAAGATGCCTTCGAGGTTGTTAATCCACTGGGCTCAGGGGGAAAAAAGCACAAGGTCTTAGCTGTTTACCTAACCCTGACTGACATCTTGCCTCACAATAGATCTTCTATAGATCAGATGCAATTTGTTCTCTTATGTAGGGAGCAGGACTTTAAGTATTTTGGGCTAAAAAAGGTTTTTGCACATCTGATTGAGGACCTCAAAATCCTGGAGGAGAGAGGTGTAGTCATATCTGATGGCACTGTACTAAAGGGTTCTTTGGTTGCCATTGCAGGAGACAATTTAGGATCCCATTCTATTGGGGGATTTTTAGAAAACTTCAGTCAGTCTAATTATTTTTGTCGCTACTGTCAGGTACAGAGAGAGGATTTTGTGAATAATCCAGTGTTGTGTGGTGCCACAAGAACGGTCCAATCATACACAAGTAATTTGCAAGACCTCGAAACTAGTGCCACAGACTCTGTATGCGGTATCAAGTTTGACTCTCCTTTCAACCAGCTTTCTCATTTCCATGTTTGCCAGCCTGGCCTCCCACCATGTCTAGGCCATGATTTATTTGAGGGAGTCATGGCTTATGACCTTCCTTTATATATTCGCCATTTAGTCCAGGAGAATCATTTTACTTACCTGCAGTTGTGCGTGCTAGTTACCTACCCAATCATTACATCTGCCTCACACTGAACACTGGTTAGCCTGGCTGCCTCACTGAACAAGATGGTTATTGGCTGCCACTGAACAGGATACTGTATGTTAAAGACCTCTCTGATGACCTAGAAAAAAGGAAACCAGAGAAAGGACAGATTACAGTTTGCATGCAGATTATGAACGTATACTATAGGCTAATCTCAGGTGTACTGCACAGGAAACAAATAGTCTATAAACTACGATCTGTGTTGCATATAGGCCTACCTATACAACCAGGAAGCAATCCGTGCATGGATCTGGGGAGAGGTTGAACCCGTCAGTGCAGATTACTGTCCTGTACGCCTTGTCGGCCGGAAAATTCAGGCAGGCAATCAGTAGGCAGGCCCTAGGACAAGGGAGGGAGGCAAGGCAGTAAGAAAAAAAACACAGGGAACGACGCATAAATTCATGTCAAACAGTACTGGATGAGGTGATTAATCTCAGGTGTACTGCACAGGAAACAAATATAGTCTATAAACTACGATCTGTGTTGCATATAGGCCTACCTATACAACCAGGAAGCAATCCGTGCATGGATCTGGGGAGAGGTTGAACCCGTCAGTGCAGATTACTGTCCTGTACGCCTTGTCGGCCGGAAAATTCAGGCAGGCAATCAGTAGGCAGGCCCTAGGACAAGGGAGGGAGGCAAGGCAGTAAGAAAAAAAACACAGGGAACGACGCATAAATTCATGTCAAACAGTACTGGATGAGGTGATTAATCTCAGGTGTACTGCACAGGAAACAAATATAGTCTATAAACTACGATCTGTGTTGCATATAGGCCTACCTATACAACCAGGAAGCAATCCGTGCATGGATCTGGGGAGAGGTTGAACCCGTCAGTGCAGATTACTGTCCTGTACGCCTTGTCGGCCGGAAAATTCAGGCAGGCAATCAGTAGGCAGGCCCTAGGACAAGGGAGGGAGGCAAGGCAGTAAGAAAAAAAACACAGGGAACGACGCATAAATTCATGTCAAACAGTACTGGATGAGGTGATTAATATCAGGTGTACTGCACAGGAAACAAATATAGTCTATAAACTACAATCTGTGTTGCATATAGGCCTACCTATACAACCAGGAAGCAATCCGTGCATGGATCTGGGGAGAGGTTGAACCCGTCAGTGCAGATTACTGTCCTGTACGCCTTGTCGGCCGGAAGATTCAGGCAGGCAATCAGTAGGCAGGCCCTAGGACAAGGGAGGGAGGCAAGGCAGTAAGAGGCAGTAAGGCGTTTGCAATCGAAATCATAGATACAACATAATATCCACCATCGACTTTATCATGCACTACTCACGTATTATTGTCGATTAACGATGCAGAGACACGCTGATACAGCAATGGAGGAAGGTTGCAGGTACATTCTGGGATGCGGGGCACAGGTGTAGTGCATTCTGGGAGGCGCCCGCCCAGGAAGCTGGTGTGTGTGCAGGCAGCCTGGACAAGAAAAAAAACACAGGGAACGACGCATAAATTCATGTCAAACAGTACTGGATGAGGTGATTAATCTCAGGTGTACTGCACAGAAAACAATAGTCTATAAACTACGATTATACCCCCCCCCCCCAAGCACCTTTTAGCAAGCAAGCATATATGGTATAGCAATGCTAAGTAGGCTTGGGCGGTATCATTTTTAGTTAGCCAGCGTCAGCCAGCTACTACAGTTAGCTCCCAATGATACATTTACATTTAGTCATTTAGCTGACGCTTTCATTCAAAGCAACTTACAAATTGTGTACAACCAGTCAGCAGGAGTGGTACATATCTAGCAGCCAAGGATTAGTATTGTTTGTCTAGCAGTGTCGAGCTTGAGTGTTATACTCTGAGTACATACTGTAGTGTAGACAGCATAGTTGGTGGTAGTATAGACATGGTAGCATAATAGTAAAATTCAGTAAGACAGTTATTATTAGTTAAAATTCTGATATTGAAGAAGTGTGTTTTTGGTTGATAAAGTGGGCAGTTTATCCTGTGCTGAAAAGTCTCTATTCCAATAGAGAGAGTATATATTTTAGTGTTTATTTGATTGATTTGGCCTTTTATTTATTACGTTTCCACAGTTATTTCCTCATACTTTATTAACATTTTGTACATAATACAAGTTCATGTTAAAATGATGACACAAAAAGCCAGACCGAGGGCTTGTTTCATAAACAATCAAACTGAACTTTTTTTTGCCTGCCTACTGTATTTGTTTGGTGGAAACCTGATTGTTACAAAGGATCAGATTAAACCGAATATATATATTTATTGATTGATATATATTGCATAGTATTTGTATATCGTTTGATATCCCTTGTATATTCCTTGTACATATACACGGAATATCCCTTTAGCCTACTACAGACCATAATATTTCATTCTCCTATTGGACAGCGGTCCACAGGCGCCAGAGCCATGCCTCCGGAGTCAGGTTCAAAGTCACCGTCAAGACATGTCTGTGCATGCCCGGCCTTGCCCAGGGATACGAGACAGAAATGTCGTTGGCACTAGTTTGTTCACCGTGCATATAAATATGGCGCAGGTGAATACAGAAGCGCTTAGTCTAAGAGTTACCCAATAAGTTGAAGCCTCACCCACGATACTCCGTGCGGTGAAGTATGGCCTGTTTGGCCCCAGAATAGAGCATTGAGACCGCGTGCGAATTAATAACTGAATTGTCAGAGTTTGGCGCTATACCGTCGACTGCGACATATTTCTATTAAGTCAGTAATAGTCTATTTGTGTATAGTGTATCGTGCGGCTAAAGTTCTACAGTGACCAGCATCACCAACGCTTCCTCGTACCAGCTAGAGTTCTTATCCAAGCTGGGCTGCTTTCATGGCGCTTTCACCCGAGGAGACCTAGACGAGAACCGTGTGGACATGTACACTGGATTAATCTACCCGACGACTACATAGCCCTTTGCGGCTGGATTATATTTGTTTTGGTCCTGTGATTTATGGAGCGGAGAATCGCCAACGCCTGCACGTGTTGGATTTACCCTGTGAGGAGCCAAGTCGAGTCCGCGCCTCAGAGAGCCTGAGGCCGGCTAGCTTTCTTCACTGTGGAGCTACAGTCTACGGAGAACAGCTGTATTCGTCTGTGGATCAAGAGGCTATTGCACCGTCTCCTGTACTTGGAGTCTCCTTAGTCATCGTTGACCAGACTCTCTACTACCGACAGATCCTCTACCCCTGCTGGCTTACAACCAGGGGGACCCTTCCAGTATCTCCCGCTATATATTACTAGTGTACCATAGATATAATTCCCTAAGATTCAGGTTGTATAATTACCTCCTGCGTAACCAGAAAATGGACATTCATTGTTGATTTGCCTACGCACATTCCTTTGCCTTACAAGTGCATTCAAAGTATAATCGAGAAGTATTATGTACCTTTTGCTGCAATAAATACTTAAAGACAACTTTGTGTAGAACCGGTTCATTGTGGGAAGTGTTCATTATATTTATATATCATGTACTGTATGGCCAGTAATTAAAGTACATAAAGCGGTAGTGGTTTAATGATACCATACTTATCAATACAGTCAGGGAATTGTACCCCTCAGTTACAATTGGTCCTTCGAGCCGGAGGGTAACTAGTGTAATATTAATATAGTGGTATTAATATTGACATGGCCTATGATGAACACTCCACAAAACGGTTCTCCTAAAGTAGATCGCCCGCAGCGTAGACGGCAGACACCTCAGTACTTAGAGGATTACGTTGCCAATATACTACCTAGCCTTCTACAGACGGTAAACGCGGAAAAAGTAGATAGTAAAATTATGTCCGACCCTATCGCCCAGGCTACCCCGCCAATAGAGGCCCTAGTGGGTTCTAACGTAACTGACCAAGCTCACGGTAGGGACCAGGAGGGACCTGACACGACTTTACCCCCCGCCAAGACCGAAGAAGTAGTCCCCGGAGAGCTCCAGGAAAAAGACAGCCCTCCAGGGATGGAACTCTACCCGCTACAAGAAGAGGAGAGCACCCCGGAGATGGATCTCCAGGACTCGCCACAGGAGAACAGATCTCCAACGAGTACTGCCAGGAGCGGATCACCTCAACCAGCGTCTTCCCCCAGCGAGGCGGACAAGATGCTGGCACAGGCATTCCTCGCCAGCCTAGCAGCCTCAACAGAGCGCGATCGACTCCAAGCACAGACGCTTAGCGAGCGCGAACATTCTTCCATGGAAAGAGAACGCCTTCAGGCGCAGCAACGGAGCGAAGAAGATCGTATACGTCTAGAGATTAGACGCCTTCAGACGGAAGAGAATATGGTAAGGGACCGGGCCGAAGCCCAGCGCGCCGCCGCCGGTGCCCAAAGAGAAGCAGAGCGCGACCTCGCTCTCACCAAGCGCGAAGCCGAGCGCGACCGATTACAAGCGCAGATAATGGAGCAGCTGATCACCAGGGCAACACCCCCTCCCTCCGCACGGGGTTCCAGGGCCTCGTCAAGACAAGGGTCAAGGGCACCCTCCCCTACCCGATCAAGCGACCCTGAGCCCGACCACCAGAGAGAGCCTATACCCCCCTCCGAACTCCTTCCCCGGCCGGTCCACGCGAGACCCAGCTACAAGGAAGAAACGGTCTACACCGCGGAGAGGCTAAATAGACGACTACAGGATCTAGAGGACCTGCCAGAGGAAGAAGAAGAGGGAGAGGAGGAGAGTCAAGCCCGACAGCAGCACAGTACTCCACAGGACCAGGAGGTCCAGTACAGCCCAGGCTCTACCCCCGCGGCTCTGCGCTACAGACCCCCGACTCAATTCACGGGTGAGCTTGACGCATGACCAGCCCCGAGGAATAGCACCTGGATACGCGGGCCATGGTACCCAGCAGGTACCAGCCCACCAAGAGGCGTAAGAGGAGACTCGCCTAGGAGGCCTCTCTTCCAACGCTCACCGATGTGCCAGCCATCCATGGCATCATACATTGGCACACCGACGTTTCCGGACTTCACCCACGAGAACAGAGCACAGTACACGGAGCTACGAATGTGCTTAGAGACAATGATGTCCGATGTAGCTGATGAACCGTACAAGTATGCTATCCTACTGAAGCACCTCAAGGTGCCCCGAGCGCACAATATAGCGCTGGCCTATGCCACCTCTACTACCCCATACACAGCGGCTCTAGCAGCACTCGACCAAAGATATGGACGCATATGGGACTACGTAATACAAGAGATAAGGCATATTGACCGCCTACCCCCAGCCACAGACAATCGTGCACTAGATGACCTGTCTATCAAGGTACAATCCCTGGTAGGGATGCTGGGGGCGCAAAGAGAAAAGGGTATGCACGAACTGTACGCAAACTCTAATGTCGAGAGGATTTTAGAGAAGCTTCCGCCCGCCCGACAAGAGTGCTTCAGGCGGCAAAGAGACCACCGTGATCCTAACGGTCCCGAGCCATCCCTCCTAGACCTAGCCGACTTCCTGGCGAGAGAAGTCAACAGCCTACGGTTGGATACATTCATGCGGAGCACCCCAAGCTCCAGAGAGGGACCTAGGAGAGCAAACGATGGCCGAAGATTGGTGACCGTCATGCACCAATCAGAATCAGTACCGAGCAGCAAGAACCACAGTACCCCCTCGATGAAAGAGAAGTGGAAGATGGTGTGCCCGTACTGCGAAAAGGAACACTGGTTGTCACAATGTGACACGTTCAAGAAGATGACCGCCGACGAGGTGAGTCAATGGATAAAGTCCAACCGACGCTGTTACCGATGTGCGCGCAGTCACATGGCAGCCGATTGCCGCTTAAAGAAGAGGTGTAATCGGTGTGACGGAGCCCACCTAGATGTCCTACACGACAGTAACAGAAGAAAGCCTGCACCCTCAAGCAGCACAAAGGCAAGTGTGTACATTGACCCCGCCAGCAGCGGGGGCGCCCGGGTGCTCTTAAAGGTGGTCCGCGTAACACTGAGTTACCAAGATAAGGTCATGGACACTTACGCCGTCCTTGACGACGGGTCAGAGAAGACCCTTCTCCTCACGTCCGCTGCGGCCCAGCTGGGGCTGCGGGGGAGCGAAAACCAGATGACGATTCGGACAATAAGAAGAGATCTAAAGACGATAAAGGGCGAGAATGTCTCCTTCACTATCGCAGCAAGCGGGCAGCCAGAGAGACGGTATAGGATTACTAATGCTTTCACCAGCCAAGAAATAGGCCTGTCGCAGTACACCTACCCCATCGCCAAGCTGATGGATAAATATGTGCACCTGCGTCAACTACCTATACCGCTCATAGACGGTGCCACCCGACCCTGCTGATAGGCTCCGACCATGCAGACCTCATCGTCCCGATTGACCGGGTCCACACAGGGCCCAGAGGCTGTCCTGCAGCAGTCGAGACCCGCCTAGGATGGACATTACAAGGCCCCCTCGCTAAGTCTCTTAACCGAACAGCAGCCACTAACTGCCTCCACTCCAGAGTGACAGAAGAAGACACCACCCTCCTACAGCATGTCGAGAGGCTATGGACACTAGAGACAATGCCCTTTAAGAACGAAAAGAAAGACATTCGTTCCAAGGAAGACATTTACACTATAGCACTCCTCGAGCAGGGGACAAAGAGAGTCAAAGTCAACGGAGTGATGAGATACGCAACTCCACTCCTGAGGCGAGGGGGTATGCCTACCTTCCACGCCCCAAAAGAAGCGACGGAGCGGTATCTATTGAACACAGAGCGACGCCTAGCCAGAGACCCCGCTCAAGAGACTGTGTACCGCGCTGAGATTAACAAGCTAATCACAGCGGGACACATAAAGAAAATTGACATTAAAGAGGCCGATCAGACGACCGAATCATGGTACGCGCCGCACCACAAAGTCCACCACAACGGCAAGGATCGTATTGTGTTCAACTGCAGCTACCAGATCGGATCACAAAATCTGAATAAAGAGCTCTTGCCCGGCCCAACACTCGGCCCCTCTCTACTAGGCGTGTTACTACGTTTCCGCCAAGACAAGGTGGCCATCAGCGGCGACATCAAAGGGATGTTCCTGCAGGTGAGACTAGTGGAGGAGGACAAGCCCCTGCTGCGGTTCCTATGGAGAGAGAGGATCGGGGATGAGCAACCAGCCATCCATCAATGGGAAGTCCTCCCTTTCGGAACCACATGCAGCCCATGCTGTGCTACGTTTGCACTGCAAAAACACGTCGCAGAGGACCCAGCAGCTGATGAAGAGGTCCGACAAAGTGTAGGAAATAGTTTCTACGTGGACAACTGTCTGCAAAGCGTCTCGACGCCAGAAGAAGCCGAGGCCCTTCTACTCAAGCTCCGCGCCTCCCTGATCAAAGGCGGCTTTGATCTCAGGCAGTGGGCCAGCAGCGACCCGCAAGTATTGCGCAGCCTCTCCCCCGAGGACAAGGCAGCAAGCAGCGAGACCTGGATGGCGACCATCCCAGGAGAAGCCCAAGAAATGACATTAGGACTAGTCTGGCGCTTCAAAACAGACTCGCTCCATTATAAACACACACCCCTGACCAAGGAGCAGGGAAGGTCGACTGCACTACCGACCACCAGACGGAGTGTATACAGAACACTCGCCAGACAATATGACCCGTTGGGATGTATTCTACCTTACACCACCAGGGCAAAGATGATTGTAAGAGCGTTATGGGACAAGGACCAGGGCTGGGACGACCCCATACCCGAACACCTTGCATCCACATGGAGAGAGTGGGAGACGGAACTCAGCTCACTCCCAGGTGTCAACATACGCCGCAGCTACTTCCCACCCAGAGTGAGGCCGGAGACGTGCCAGATGGACCTGCACGTCTTCAGCGACACCTCCGAAGTAGCCTACGGTTCGGTGGCCTACTTGCGTGCCCGAGAGGAGGGAGGAGAAATACATACTGCTTTCATCCTGGCTCGCTCAAGAATAGCCCCACGAAAGCAACAATCTATCCCGCGTCTAGAGCTCTGCGCAGCCCTAGCAGGAGCGCAACTCGCCACGTTAATCCAACGTGAACTCACCATTCCGGTGCAAAGAACAATCTTGTGGTCAGACTCCACGACAGTACTCACATGGATCCGGTCTGATTCGTGCAGATACAAGGTCTTCGTGGGAGTCAGAGTCACAGAGATTCAAGATTTAACAGAAGTAGCAAGCTGGAGGTATGTGGACACAAAACACAACCCAGCTGACGTCATCACCCGGGGAATGTCCCTGGATGACCTCACCCGTCACAACCTATACAGTGACGGGCCAGAGTTCCTCAAGCTCCCGGAAGAAGAGTGGCCTACACCCACCCCACGGGAAGCGAGTAAAGAGGAGGCCGAAAACAAGAAATCTATGTTCTGTGGATTGAACACACTCGTCTCCACAGACCCCGACATAGACGATTGCCTCACCCTAGAGAGTGCGCAGCTAAAGACATTCCTGTGGCACCACCCAGAGGTTCAGCTCACTACTGACATTACAGCAGCTGACTACGAAGAAGCAGAACTTCTTCTACTACAACGAGCCCAGAGAGACTCGTTCCCCGATGAGCTAGACTGTCTACAGGGAGCAAAGCCCGTCCCATCAGACAGCAGACTGCTCCACCTCGCCCCCGAGAGAGACGCCCATGGTCTCCACAGAGTGGGTGGTCGTCTGCGGAGAGCTCCAGACTTACCGGATGACGTCAAGTACCCGATAGTCTTAAACAGCCGACACAAGGTCACGGAGCTGATCATAAAGAAATACGACGAGGATGTGCATCACGCCGGGGCAGAGAGAGTCTTCGCGGAGATCAGACGTCGTTATTGGAGACTGCAAGGGAGAGAAGCAGTGCGGCGCTTCCAGCGAACCTGTCTAGACTGTCGTAAGTGGCGAGCGCAGCCCAGTATACCCCGGATGGCTGACCTACCTCCCTGTCGCCTCCGACTCGGCGACAAGCCTTTTCACTCCACCGGTATGGACTGTTTCGGCCCGCTGTATATAAAGAAAGGAAGAGGAACCGAGAAGCGGTGGGGTATTGTATTCAAATGCATGACCACCCGAGCGATGCATATAGAACTCCTTCCAACCATGAGCACAGACTCATTCCTTATGGCCTTCCGAAGATTCACATTGCGGAAAGGCAAACCGTCTATATTATTGTCTGATCACGGGACAAACTTCAAAGGCGGAGAAAGAGAGCTGAGAGAGAGCTTCCAAGCTATGGGCCCAGAACTTAAGACCCACCTCGCTCCATCCCAGATTGACTTCCAGTTTAATCCCCCGAACGCACCTCACTTCGGTGGAACTTGGGAACGAGAAGTACGTTCAATAAAGACAGCCCTGTACGCCGTGCTTGGGGCCCAGACCATGGCGGAAGAAGTCCTAATGACAGTCCTCACGGAGATCGAGGGAGTATTGAACTCAAAGCCCCTCGGTTACGTCTCAAGTGATGTAGCAGATGTCGACCCAGTCACCCCCAACACACTCTTGATGGGGTGGCTGGACCCCGCGCTACCACAGACAATGTACAGGCCTGAAGAAGCGAACGGCCGAAGAATGTGGAGGTACAGTCAAGTATTGGCTGACAAGTTTTGGAACAGCTTCCTACTCCACTATCTACCGTCTCTACAGACCCGCCAGAAATGGGTGAAAGAGAGAGACAATTTGACAGAAGGAACAGTCGTCATGATTATCGACCAGTCACTACCCCGAGCTATGTGGCCGGCTGGCCGCGTAAGCAAAGTGATCACCGGTGCCGACGGAAAGGTCCGAGCAGCCGAAGTGCTCGTCCAAGGACGGATCTACACCCGACCCGTGGCGAGGCTAATAGAACTGCCAAGGCTCCCCGATACTATCGATGACGACCATGACCCCATGACTTTGTGAACTGACCGACCCCTCACAACAGACATTGAGTAGTGGACAGTGCGGTTAATCTGTCTCTGCTTAGCTAATTAGGTGGGACTAATTAGGGGGCGGCTGTTACAAAGGATCAGATTAAACCGAATATATATATTTATTGATTGATATATATTGCATAGTATTTGTATATCGTTTGATATCCCTTGTATATTCCTTGTACATATACACGGAATATCCCTTTAGCCTACTACAGACCATAATATTTCATTCTCCTATTGGACAGCGGTCCACAGGCGCCAGAGCCATGCCTCCGGAGTCAGGTTCAAAGTCACCGTCAAGACATGTCTGTGCATGCCCGGCCTTGCCCAGGGATACGAGACAGAAATGTCGTTGGCACTAGTTTGTTCACCGTGCATATAAATATGGCGCAGGTGAATACAGAAGCGCTTAGTCTAAGAGTTACCCAATAAGTTGAAGCCTCACCCACGATACTCTGTGCGGTGAAGTATGGCCTGTTTGGCCCCAGAATAGAGCATTGAGACCGCGTGCGAATTAATAACTGAATTGTCAGAGTTTGGCGCTATACCGTCGAGTGCGACATATTTCTATTAAGTCAGTAATAGTCTATTTGTGTATAGTGTATCGTGCGGCTAAAGTTCTACAGTGACCAGCATCACCAACGCTTCCTCGTACCAGCTAGAGTTCTTATCCAGGCTGGGCTGCTTTCATGGCGCTTTCACCCGAGGAGACCTAGACGAGAACCGTGTGGACATGTACACTGGATTAATCTACCCGACGACTACATAGCCCTTTGCGGCTGGATTATATTTGTTTTGGTCCTGTGATTTATGGAGCGGAGAATCGCCGACGCCTGCACGTGTTGGATTTACCCTGTGAGGAGCCAAGTCGAGTCCGCGCCTCAGAGAGCCTGAGGCCGGCTAGCTTTCTTCACTGTGGAGCTACAGTCTACGGAGAACATCTGTATTCGTCTGTGGATCAAGAGGCTATTGCACCGTCTCCTGTACTTGGAGTCTCCTTAGTCATCGTTGACCAGACTCTCTACTACCGACAGATCCTCTACCCCTGCTGGCTTACAACCAGGGGGACCCTTCCAGTATCTCCCGCTATATATTACTAGTGTACCATAGATATAATTCCCTAAGATTCAGGTTGTATAATTACCTCCTGCGTAACCAGAGAATGGACATTCATTGTTGATTTGCCTACGCACATTCCTTTGCCTTACAAGTGCATTCAAAGTATAATCGAGAAGTATTATGTACCTTTTGCTGCAATAAATACTTAAAGACAACTTTGTGTAGAACCGGTTCATTGTGGGAAGTGTTCATTATATTTATATATCATGTACTGTATGGCCAGTAATTAAAGTACATAAAGCGGTAGTGGTTTAATGATACCATACTTATCAATACAGTCAGGGAATTGTACCCCTCAGTTACACTGATCATAAAGTAAAGTAAAAAAAAAAAAAAAAAAACGAGTAGTGTGCTATTTTTGCCATGTTCTTGTAGTGTAGCTTGCTACATTTATCTGGGGATAGCTTCCATTGTAGTTGAGCTATATTTAATCGAGAGTAACTAGTGTAGCTTACTACATTTTCCAAGTAGCTTGCCCATCACTGGCTAAATGCTGCATGTAGCTAGTTAGCTGAACTGGAGCTATAGGTAGCCAGGTAGCTAAATGGCTGGCTACCTATAGCTCCAGTTCAGAACAACACTTTTTCACTGGTAGTTTGTGGAAATTAACCAACTTTCCTCTCTTTCACACAGTAAAATTAGTTTGAACAGCCAGGAGCAATACAAAAAAAAACACTGTGGTCCCGTTGTTTGGTAGGCAACGTTGCATTACCCAGCAGAGGCCAGACATAGCTAACAGCTAACGTATAGCTAAATTAGCAGCAGGCACGCATAACGTGTAAAAACGCATAACCATGTAAAAAACGAACACAGCACTACTCCGCTGGCGTTTGCAATCGAAATCATAGATACAACATAATATCCATCGACTTTATCATGCACTACTCACGTATTATTGTCGATTAACGATGCAGAGACACGCTGATACAACAATGGAGGAAGGTTGCAGGTACATTCTGGGAGGCGGGGTACAGGTGTAGTGCATTCTGGGAGGCGCCCGCCCAGGAAGCTGGTGTGTGTGCAGGCAGCCAAGACAAGTCTCAACATGTCTCCTAATCATGCATTATATAGTGGCCCCCAATACGCAGGCGCAGAACGGGTACTGATTGATTGATTGAAAACTTTATTAACAGATTGCAGAATGGGTACAATACAGTACAGCTCAATACACACAGTTGTTAAGGGGATGCAGACAAACACTGGAGGTGGTTGGGTGGGTGGGGTGGGGGGGTTGGGTAGGTTGGGTATAGGATGGGTGGGTGGACACTGTACAACTGTACAAGCACATTGGAATATTGACAAAACCATGTTTGGTAATTTACTGTACATTGGAGGGGGTTGGGTTAGGACATTTACAGGGGCCAGTTTCGAATTGCAGTCTCCCGTATAGGTGTTCTTTGAGAGTGGTTTTGAAAGTGGGTAGTGATTCACATTCCTTTACAGCTTTGGGTAGGGCGTTCCACATTGATGTGGCATAATTGCGAAACGTGTTTAGTCCCTGATTGAGCCGAATCTGGGTACCAGGCCCATTGCATGTTGCTGTACTCTGTCGTCTACTCTAAGCCATCCTAGGTTGTCAAAGTGGGCAGGGGTGAGGTGGGTTCTAGGAGTAAGGTCAAGCATGTAGTCTGACCAGTTTGTTTTGAGATGTTTGTGTAGCAGGGTGGATTATCCCTACTTTATGAGAGTAGATGTACACTTTCACCAGGTAGGGGGAACGCAGCATGCATATCTGAGTCCAACTGAATCCCTGACTTTAGTGCAGGAGTAGAGTGGAGCTTTAGCAGAGTGGTGGATGGGGCCTATAGGATTTACTAACCTAGGGGTAGTGCGCTGGTCCTTCTTGCCCTCCAGGGCGACTCACAGTAATTCCCCACACACCCACACTTCTCCTAATACTACCCGCACCCTCCCACACCCGGTGGCAGTAGTGATAGATGATATACTTTCTCCCCAAAGCAGTACCTTTCCTTGCTGATGAGCAGAGACCTGTCCCAATGATGCCTAGGCTCCCCTGTTAGGGAAGTTTAGGCTGCAGAGGACTATGATGGTCCAGTTCTACACTGCCATCATCCAGTCCATCCTCACCCTCTCCATCATCACCTGGTTCCCTGCAGTCACGGTCAGGGACAAGGCCAAGCTGCAGCGGGTGATACGATCAGCGGAGAGTGTGATCGGCTGCCCCCTTCCCTCCCTCGAGTCCCTACATTCCTCCAGGGCCTTGAGGAGGGCGAGGAAGATCATGGCAGACCCCGCCCACCCGGGTCACGACCTCTTCACCATGCTTTTCACCCTAGCAACCACCTAGAAACACCCTAGCATCCACATATAACAACCTAGCAACCACATATAACACCCTAGCAACCACCTAGAAACACCCTAGCAACCACTTATAACACCCTAGCAACCACCTAGAAACACCCTAGCAACCAAATATAACACCCTAGCAACCACATATAACACCCTAGCAACCACCTAGAAACACCCTAGCAACCACTTATAACACCCTAGCAAACACCTAGAAACACCCTAGCAACCACATATAACACCCTAGCAACCACCTAGAAACACCCTAGCAACCAGCTATAACACCCTAGCAACCACCTAGAAACACCCTAGCAACCACTTATAACACCCTAGCAACCACCTAGAAACACCCTAGCAACCACTTATAACACCCTAGCAACCACCTAGAAACACCCTAGCAACCACCCATAACACCCTAGCAACCACCTAGAAACACCCTAGCAACCACCTAGAAACACCCAAGCAACCACATATAACACCCTAGCAACCACCTAGAAACACCCTAGCAACCACATATAACACCCTAGCAACCACCTAGAAACACCCTAGCAACCACTTATAACACCCTAGCAACCATCTAGAAACACCCTAGCAACCACATATAACACCCTAGCAACCACCTAGAAACACCCTAGCAACCACTTATAACACCCTAGCAACCACCTAGAAACACCCTAGCAACCACATATAACAACCTAGCAACCACTTATAACACCCTAGCAACCACCTAGAAACACCCTAGCAACCACCCATAACACCCTAGCAACCACCTAGAAACACCCTAGCAACCACCTAGAAACACCCTAGCAACCACTTATAACACCCTAGCAACCACCTAGAAACACCCTAGCAACTACCCATAACACCCTAGCAACCACCTAGAAACACCCTAGCAACCACATATAACACCCTAGCAACCACCTAGAAACACCCTAGCAACCACTTATAACACCCTAGCAACCACCTAGAAACACCCTAGCAACCACCCATAACACCCTAGCAACCACCTAGAAACACCCTAGCAACCACCTAGAAACACCCTAGCAACCACATATAACACCCTAGCAACCACCTAGAAACACCCTAGCAACCACTTATAACACCCTAGCAACCACATATAACACCCTAGCAACCACCTAGAAACACCCTAACAACCACTTATAACACCCTAGCAACCACCTAGAAACACCCTAGCAACCACATATAACACCCTAGCAACCACCTAGAAACACCCTAGCAACCAGCTATAACACCCTAGCAACCACCTAGAAACACCCTAGTAACCACTTATAACACCTTATTGTGAAATAAGAATAATATAATGTGATATGTTGATATGCTATTGTGAGATTACAACATCTGATGTGATATTACAGAGAAAGACTTTTGAGTTTTTTTTTTTAATAAAATTACAATATATTATTGTGAAATAATAAATAAATTATGTGAAATATTCATATGCTACTGTGAGATTACAAAATGTGATGTGATATTACAGAGGATTTTGATTGCAATATTTTATTGTGAAATAATAAATAAATTATGTGAAATATTCATATGCTACTGTGAGATTACAACATCTGATGTGATATTACAGAGGATTTTGATTGCGGTAATTGTGAAATAAGAATAATATAATGTGATATGTTGATATGCTATTGTGAGATTACAACATCTTATGTGATATTACAGAGACAGACTTTCGTCTTGTTTTGTATACAATTACAATATTTTATTGTAAAATAAGAATAATATAATGTGGTAAATTGATATGCTATTGTGAGATTACAACATCTGATGTGATATTACAGAGAAAGACTTTCGTCTTGTTTTGTATAAAATTACAATATTTTATTGTGAAATAAGAATAATATAATGTGATATGTTGATATGCTACTGTGAGATTACAACATCTGATGTGATATTACAGAGGATTTTGATTGCAATATTTTATTGTGAAATAATAAATAAATTATGTGAAATATTCATATGCTACTGTGAGATTACAACATCTGATGTGATATTACAGAGGATTTTGATTGCGGTATCTTATTGTGAAATAAGAATAATATAATGTGATATGTTGATATGCTATTGTGAGATTACAACATCTGATGTGATATTACAGAGAAAGACTTTCGTCTTGTTTTGTATAAAATTACAATATTTTATTGTGAAATAAGAATAATATAATGTGATAAATTGATATGCTATTGTGAGATTACAACATCTGATGTGATATTACAGAGAAACACTTTCGTCTTGTTTTGTATAAAATTACAAAATTTTATTGTGAAATAAGAATAATATAATGTGATAAATTGATATGCTATTGTGAGATTACAACATCTGATGTGATATTACAGAGAAACACTTTCGTCTTGTTTTGTATAAAATTACAATATTTTATTGTGAAATAAGAATAATATAATGTGATATGTTGATATGCTACTGTGAGATTACAACATCTGATGTGATATTACAGAGGATTTTGATTGCAATATTTTGTATTTTATTTTTTTATTCTTTTTTTATTCTTTTTTTGATTTTGATTGCAATATTTTATTGTGAAATAATAAATAAATTATGTGAAATATTCATATGCTACTGTGAGATTACAACATCTGATGTGATATTACAGAGGGTTTTGATTGCGGTATCTTATTGTGAAATAAGAATAATATAATGTGATATGTTGATATGCTATTGTGAGATTACAACATCTGATGTGATATTACAGAGGATTTTGATTGCGGTATTTTATTGTGAAATAAGAATAATATAATGTGAAATCAAAAGATACTGTCTTTTTTACATGTATTTGTTGGGATATTACAGGAGGCCTTAATTACAATATGTTACTGTAAGATAATACTGTTAAATGTTGTGAAATGCTGGTTAATTTTTACAGTGTAGGGAATACAATTAGATCTGAATATAAAAATAATATGAGGGGGAAGAAAAACAATAATAATAAAAAGGTGTAAACAATATAATTGACTCTGAATATAAGAAAGTGAACAGTGTAATCTAAGGTGCAGATGAGGGTCTGTGTGCCCCATCAGTTATATTATAGCCTACGTTGCAATAAATATGGGCAATAAATAATTATAATCTGAATATAGTAAAGTAAAGTAAACAGTATACACAGGTGCAGTATACACAAAGTACCCTAACTGGCATGATATACGTCATACGTTATACGCTGTAGTCCGTGCAGGTTAGGTGGTAAGAGTCAGACACACTTAGTGGTCAGACACTATAAATACTACTCTTACTGTAACTGAGGGGTTACAAAACCCTGACTGTATTAAAGATTGTGATATATTAAACCACTACTAGTTATGTACTTTAATTACTGGCCATACAGTACATGAATATATATGGTGAACACCCACACAAGAATACGGCATTGACACATAAATTATATTGGAGGGTTATTTATTATTATTAAGCAACGTTAGGTTACAGATTGAGAATTAGAGTCACGCTTGTATGGCGAAGAATATACGTAAAGTCAGTCAAGAGCATAAGTCAATGAGAATAGTAGGAATACTATGATGGGTCTAAGCTGACGCCACCTGTGGTATAGCAATTATATGGGCCACACCGGTACCAACTGGAGACACTGGGTTCCCTCCGGGGTGTAAGGCCGGGAGGGGTAGAGGAATGTTCGGGTACACAGTCTGGGTCAACGAGGAATAAAGAGGCTCCAAATACAGGAGCCGGTGCATGTACTCCCTTGATCAGCAGACAAAGCAATAGTTGTAATCCAAGATGCTCGTTAGCATTGACGACAGCTAGCCAGCCCCTTCCAAGAGGCGGGCCCGAGTGGAGATCCTCACGAGGTTAAATCCCAAACGACAGTGGAATCAACGGTGCTCTTCTCCGGTGGTCACGGTCCCAAAGCAATATAATCCAACCAGAAATGGTTCTGCAATCGCCGGTGTAGATTCTCCTGTGTACATATCCAACGGTTCTCGCCTAGGACTCCTCGGGTGTGGGCACGGATTTAGGCCGCACAGCCTGGATAAGTGCACTAGCTAAATACACGACGAACCGATGGTAATGCTGGTCACTGAAGAACTGTAGCCGCACGATACACAATAAATGATCGACTATTACTTCACATTAGATTAAGTCGAACTCAACGTTACTGCGTTAAACTCTGACACTTTAACATTCTATTCGCACGCGGTTCTCAATGCTCTATTTAGATGCAATGTTGCTCACTTCACTGCACGTTGACTCGTGGTGAAGGCTTGGACATTGAACTTGAACTACTGCTGTTTACACCTGCGCCGTATTTATACGTAAGGTGAATATCTAGTCCCAACCTCAGTTCTTGTCTCGTATTACTACGCAGACTCTGGGCATGTACCGACATGCCCGGAGTTGCCTTTGAACTTGCCGTTGGGGGCTTGGTCGTTGGCGCCTGGGGTTGCTGTCCAATAGGAGAGCGAATATTACTCTGGTTTGTACGCAGGTAAAGGGATATTCCGTGTATATATACAAATAATATACAAGGTATATCGAACGATACATATATATATTCAGTTTAATCTGGCCCTTCACAACAGCCGCCTCCTAATTAGTCCGCACCTAATTAGTTAAAAGGAAGACAGATTAATAGTCCTGTCAACTACTCAATGTCTGTTGTGGGGAGTAGGTCAATCTACAAAGTCAGTGGGTCATGGTCGTCATCAGGGGAGTCAGGGAGTCTCGGCAACTCTATCAGCCTTGCCACGGGTCGGGTGTAGGTCCGCCCCTGGACAATAACTTCTGCCGCTCTGACCTTTCCGTCGGCACCAGTGATCACTTTGCTTACGCGGCCGGCCGGCCACGCAGCTCGGGGTAGTGACTGGTCTATGATCATAACGACTGTGTCCACTTTTAAGTTGTCCCTGTCCTTGACCCGCTTCTGACGGGCTGGAAGGGATGGTAGGGAGCTTAGGAGGAAGCGGGCCTGAGACTGGTTGATCTGTGCTTGGCTGTGTCTCCACATCCTCCGTCTGTTCCTCTTGTTCGGTCTGTACCCCGTCTGAGGAGGGGCCGGTTCCGGCCGCCCCATCAAGAAGTCGTTTGGGGTGCTGGGTTCGAGGTCAGCTACGTTGCGTGGAGCGCAGCTGAGGGGGGTGGAGTTCGGAACTCCCTCTTCTTGGGCCCACGGTTCTCTCACAGGCCTCTCGTCTAATGTCAATAGCCTCTCAACGGGCTGTACGAGAGAGTGGCCGGTGTCGCTCACCTTTGTGTGCAGGCAGCGTGTAAACGTGGGTTGACTGTCAAGTCCGTAGAGGGGGCCCTGGAGCGTCCACCCCAGTCGGGTCTGAACCGCGACTGGGCATCCTTTGGGTCCGATGTGGGCCGCCTCAATTGGGAGAATGAGGTCCGCGTGGTCGGAGCCTATGAGCAGGGTCGGTGTGGCGCCGTCAATGATCGGTATAGGTAGTTGACGTAGGTGCACGTACTTCGCCATCAGCTGTGGGATGGGGTAGGTGTACTGTGACAGGCCTATTTCGTGGCTGGTGAAGACGTTGGTGATGCTATACTGCTTCTCGGGCTGCTCGACCGCTGCTATCGTGAAGGAGACATTTTCACCCTGTATGGTCTTCCGGTCTCTTCTAATGGTACGGATTGTCATTGTTTCTTTGGCACCCCGCAGGCCCAACTGGGCTGCGGCGGAAGCGAGGAGGAGAGTCTTTTCAGACCCATCGTCTAGGAAGGCGTAAGTGTCCAGGACCTTGTCCTCGTAGCTCAGGAGCACTCTGACCACTTTGATGAGCACTCGGGGGGTCCCGCTATGCTTGGGGTCTATGTGGAGCACTCCTGTTGGTCGGTTGCCTTGTTTGGCTAATCTTCGCTGGTGGGCCCCGCACAGTGATGCGCGGTGAGCGGCGCCCGCCTGGTCCGCCTCACGCCACTGATCAACTTGGACGGTGTTCAGTGTCTTGTATTCGTCGCACTGTGCCAGCCAGTGTCCGCCGTCGCAGTAGGTACAGACGATCTCCCATTCCTCTCTGGCGGGGGAGTTGTGACTCGGCGGTGGTGGCGACGACTCGGGGTAGTACGGGTGGCACTGTCGGTCCCCGTGTCTGCTGCGACAGTCAGGACACCAGGGGGGGGGGGTCCAGGACTGGTTTGTGGTGACATCGCCTCGGCCTGATACATCACCGTGACGGGCCCACTTTGGTTTCCTGGCGGACGCTTGTTGCTGTCGTGCAGGACCTCCAGGTGGGCGCCGTCGCACTTGCTGCATCTCTTCTTTAAACGGCACTCAGCTGCCATATGGCTGCGCGCGCAGCGGAAGCAGCGGCGGTTGGCTTTGATCCACTGACTCACCTCGTCAGCGGTCAGCTTCTTGAAAGTGTCACATTGAGACAGCCAATGTTCCTTTTCACAGTACTGGCATACAATCTTCCACTCCCCCTTGGCGTGGGTGTTGTGGCTCGTCTGCCGTGGCTCAACCTCGGCTTGGTGCATAACTGTCACGGACCGGCGGTTGTCATTGAACCTCCGCGGTCCATCTCTAGGGCTAGAGTCACTCCCCACGAATGTGTCCAGTCGTAGACTGCTGACCTCCCTGGCGAGGAAATCAGCTAGGTCTAGGAGGGATGCTTCTGGGCCGTTGGGGTCGCGGTGGTCTCTCTGCCGCCGAAAACGCTCTTGGCAGGCTGGAGGGAGCTTCTCCAGTATTCGCTCCACATTAGAGTTTGCATATAGTTCATGTCTCCCCTTCTCCTTTTGGGACCCCAGCATCCCCACGAGGGATTGTACCTTGATAGAGAGGTCATCCAGTGCTCTATTGTCTTTGGCTGGGGGGAGGCGGTCGATATCTCTTATTTCTTGTATCACGTAGTCCCATATGCGTCCATAACGCTGGTCGAGGGCCACTAGAGCCGCGGAGTATGGGGTACTTGAGTTGGAATATGCCAGCGCTATGTTATGCGCTCTGGGCACCTTGAGATGCTTGAGGAGGATGGCATATTTGTACGACTCGTCGGGGACGTCGGACATCATAGTCTCCAAGCACATGCGTAATTCCGTGTACTGTGCTCTGTCCTCGCGCGTAAAGTCTGGGAATGTCGATGTGCCAAGGTACGATGCCATGGATGGCTGGCACATTGGTGAGCGTAGGGGAAGAGGCCTCCTGGGCGAGTCTCCCCGTACGTGTTGTCGTGGGTTGGTACTTGGTGGGTACCAGAGGCCGGGTACCCAGGTGCTGTTCCTCGGTGCTGACTGTACGTCAAACTCACCCGTGAGTTGGGTCGGGGGTTTGTAGTGCAGTGACTCGGGGCTGACGTCGGGGCTGTACTGGGCCTCCTGGTCCAGAGTACGTTGCTGCTGGTGGGCTTGACATTCCTCCTCTTCCTCTTCCTCTTCTAGGTCCTGGAGTCTTCTAGTCAGTCTCTCGGCGACGTAGGCCGGTTCTTCCCGGTGGCTGGGTCTCGTATGGACCGGTCGGGGAGGGGGTTCGGAGACGTAGACAGGATCCTCCTGTTGGCCGGGTCCCGGGTCGCTTTGTCGGGTAGGGGAAGGTGCCCTAGACCCTTGTCGTGATGATCTCCGGGAGCTCTGTGCGGAGAGAGGGGGTGTCGCCCTGGCAATCAATTGTTCTATCATCTGCGCCTGCAGCCGGTCGCGCTCTGCTTCGCGCTGGGCATTGGCGCGTTCTCGTTCAATGTTCTCTTCCGTCTGAAGGCGTCTCTCCTCCAGTCTTATGCGGTGGTCCTCACTCCTTTGTTGCGCCTGGAAGCGCTCTTGTTCGGTTGCAGAGTGTTCGCGCTCACTAAGGGCTTGCGCTTGGAGTTGCGCGTGAAGGCGCTCTCGTTCCGCTGCAGAGTGTTCGCGCTTGCTTAATTGTTGCGAGTGGAGGCGCTCTCTTTCCGTGGCGGAGTGTTCGCGCTCACTAAGCGTCTTTGCTTGAAGCAGGTCGCGTTCACCCTGAAGTCGGTCTCTTTCTGTGGAGGCTGTCAGTGTGGCAATCAAGGCTTGCGCCAGTATCTTGTCCGCCTCGCTGGGGGATGACACTGACGGAGGTGATCGGGTTCTGACAGGGCTTGTTGGAGATCTGTTCTCCTGGCGCGCTCCGAGGTCTATCTCCTGGGCGCGGTTCTCTTCACTTGGTTGTGTGTCGGGTTCTATCCCTGGAGCGCTTTCTTTATCCTGGAGCGCTCCGGGGTCGATCCCGGTGACGCTGTCTGGAGGTATAGTCATGTCATGTCCCACCTGGTCCCCCCCGTGAGCTGAGTCAGTTTGGTCTGAACCCACTGGGGTCTCTACTGGCAGGGTCGCCAAGTCGATAGGATTGGACATGCTTTGACTATCCGCTTTATCCGTTTTTAACGTCTGTTTAGATAAGCTAGGGGGTAGAACGAAAGCGAATTCCTCCAGATAGGGAGGTGGCTGACGTTTGCGCTGCGGGCGTTCTAGCTTGGGAGAGCCGCTTGGGGAGTGTTCACCGCTGGCCATGGTTAATATTAATATTATATTAAATATTACACTGATACACTCCGGCTCGAAGGACCAATTGTAACTGAGGGGTTACAAAACCCTGACTGTATTAAAGATTGTGATATATTAAACCACTACTAGTTATGTACTTTAATTACTGGCCATACAGTACATGAATATATATGGTGAACACCCACACAAGAATACGGCATTGACACATAAATTATATTGGAGGGTTATTTATTATTATTAAGCAACGTTAGGTTACAGATTGAGAATTAGAGTCACGCTTGTATGGCGAAGAATATACGTAAAGTCAGTCAAGAGCATAAGTCAATGAGAATAGTAGGAATACTATGATGGGTCTAAGCTGACGCCACCTGTGGTATAGCAATTATATGGGCCACACCGGTACCAACTGGAGACACTGGGTTCCCTCCGGGGTGTAAGGCCGGGAGGGGTAGAGGAATGTTCGGGTACACAGTCTGGGTCAACGAGGAATAAAGAGGCTCCAAATACAGGAGCCGGTGCATGTACTCCCTTGATCAGCAGACAAAGCAATAGTTGTAATCCAAGATGCTCGTTAGCATTGACGACAGCTAGCCAGCCCCTTCCAAGAGGCGGGCCCGAGTGGAGATCCTCACGAGGTTAAATCCCAAACGACAGTGGAATCAACGGTGCTCTTCTCCGGTGGTCACGGTCCCAAAGCAATATAATCCAACCAGAAATGGTTCTGCAATCGCCGGTGTAGATTCTCCTGTGTACATATCCAACGGTTCTCGCCTAGGACTCCTCGGGTGTGGGCACGGATTTAGGCCGCACAGCCTGGATAAGTGCACTAGCTAAATACACGACGAACCGATGGTAATGCTGGTCACTGAAGAACTGTAGCCGCACGATACACAATAAATGATCGACTATTACTTCACATTAGATTAAGTCGAACTCAACGTTACTGCGTTAAACTCTGACACTTTAACATTCTATTCGCACGCGGTTCTCAATGCTCTATTTAGATGCAATGTTGCTCACTTCACTGCACGTTGACTCGTGGTGAAGGCTTGGACATTGAACTTGAACTACTGCTGTTTACACCTGCGCCGTATTTATACGTAAGGTGAATATCTAGTCCCAACCTCAGTTCTTGTCTCGTATTACTACGCAGACTCTGGGCATGTACCGACATGCCCGGAGTTGCCTTTGAACTTGCCGTTGGGGGCTTGGTCGTTGGCGCCTGGGGTCGCTGTCCAATAGGAGAGCGAATATTACTCTGGTTTGTACGCAGGTAAAGGGATATTCCGTGTATATATACAAATAATATACAAGGTATATCAAACGATACATATATATATTCAGTTTAATCTGGCCCTTCACAACACTTACTATAGAGCAGTGGTTCCCAAACTTTTTCAATCAGGCCCCACTTGGGTAGTTGAAAATATCTTCGAGCCCCACCTAACCTGGTCCCCACCTAGATGTAGGCTAGAATTTATTTGAGGAAAATGAACAAAATCTGTGCCACTGTGAAATAATTAGGCCTAATTAAAAATGTAGTTGTAGGCCTACAGTAGGCTACTTCCCTGAGATAACAATTAGCCTGCAGTACTGCCCTGAGTAGGCTAGTAGATTTATTTACATTCAAATAATAATTGCAGTACTTCCCTGAGTAGTAGATTTCATTAAATTAAAATAATAGTAATTTAAATGATATATTAATCAAAATTAGGCTTACTGCTGCAGGTTGCAAATAAATCCATTTTCATATTCCCATTCTAGCCTACATTCAGTGACTTGTGTGTTCTTGCTTTCCCTTGCAAATTCTCTCAAAGCGGGGTAGTTGTTTTGAGATTGCCACTCTCAAAAGTTGTAGCTGGAGTACTTGTGGGCTCCGCTGCTTGTCTTTTAGCTGTTACCAGAAACTTCTCCAATTTTGTTTGATTCCTCTCGTAAACTCGTCTCATGCAGGCTAGCGTAACGTTATGTCTCACTCTCTATTTGATTCCCATTAGGGATGTCCGATATTATCGGCCGACCGATATTATCGGCCGATATCGGCAGTAAAATGTGATATCGGAAATCGGTAGCGGTAAAAAAAAACAATAACAATTTTTTTTTTTTTTTTTTTTTACATTTATTTAACCTTTATTTACCCAGGCAAGCAAGTAAGAACCAATTCTTATTTTATTTATTGTCAAAAGTATGCATGTTGGTTTAATTCAACAACAAGAGATATGTAATGTTAATTTTTACTTTTTTAATGATCATATTTTGCACAGATAATGCTTACATTTAGAAAGCCTTTTGAATGCATCCAGTGAAATTATTAGTTACCTGAAATTATTCAGTTTTTTTGGGGGGAAACCCTGCATATATCGGTATCGGTTGATATCGGTATCGGAAATTAAGAGTTGGACAATATCGGAATATCGATATCGGTAAAAAAGCCAATATCGAGCATCCTTAATTCCCATCCATTCACTCATTCGATTGGACAATAGCTAGCTAGCCTGAAACACAAACTTACAATGCTTTTACACGTGCCCCGCCTGCAGTACCTCCGGGCCGCCCACTTTGGGAACCACTGCAGTAAAGCTAATTTGGGTATAGAAACTACTCTTACTAGAGTAAAGCTAATTTGGGTATAGAAACTACTCTTACTATAGAGTAAAGTTAATTTGGGTATAGACACTACTCTGACTAGAAGACTAGAAGTCTTTATTTGTCATGCAGTTTTAACCAGGGGTGTAAAGTACTTGAGTAATTGTACTTCGTTACAATACTTAAGTACTGTTTTGGGGGATTTGTACTTTACTCAAGTATTATTAGGTTTGTATACTTTGTACTTTTACTCCATTACATTTCAGAGAAAAAAAACATACTTTTTACTCCTTACATTTAAAATGCAGACCTACAAAGTACAAAGTACAAATCTCACAGGTCCAACCATTTTAATTAGTAGGCCTATATTTTAATTGTTTATCTCGCCGAACTAACATTAACGTTATTAATCCTGCAACCGCAGGTTAACAGCCAATCAAATCCCCATCAATGGAAAATGAACCCGCCCATACCCATGCTGATTGGTCCTTGTGCAACACTAGAAAGCGGGGATCTTTGATTAAACACCTGCTATCAGAAGAATAGACAGTCAGATCTGCATTATTCTGTCTTTAATATTGTGATATTATTCAGGGTACTCCAGTATTCTGTTTTTAATATTGTGATATTATTCAGGGTACTCCAGTATTCTGTTTTTAATATTGTGATATTATTCAGGGTACTCCAGTATTCTGTCTTTAATATTGTGATATTATTCAGGGTACTCCAGTATTCTGTCTTTAATATTGTGATATTATTCAGGGTACTCCAGTATTCTGCCTTTAATATTGTGATATTATTCAGGATAATCCAGTATGCTGTGGTTAATATTGTGATATTATTCAGGATACACCATTCTGTTTTTAATATTGTGATATTATTCATGCTGTGGTGTGAATGCCGTCCATGTTAGTTTACCTTCAATGGAGAAGTGCATTAAATAATTTTAATGCAAAAAAAAATGCCTCTGTTCTTTCATTCCAGCCTTGCCTAAACACCAGCTGATGATTTCACTAATTGGCTCACCTCTTCAACTAACTCACCTGGTGCAATGTGTAGTTAAAATGAAAACTTGGCCCACGATGGAATGAGTTTGAGACCCCTGGTGTATCCCTTTAAAAAAAATTACTTTAACTTTTTAGTACTTAAGTACATTTAAAAGTAGGACTTTTTTACTTTTACTCAAGTGTGTTTTTAGCCAGATACTTTGACTTTTACTTGAGTCAGATTTTGAGACGGTACCCATACTTTCACTTAAGTATAATTTCTGGGTACTTTTTACACCCCTGGTTTTAACACACACACGCGAGATGGGTGACCCACAGGAACACACACACATGCACTGAGTCGCCGATGAAATGTCTCTCTGCACTTCTCCCATCACGTTGGCCTGGGAGATACCCCACCTGAGTACCTGGCATCATGGAAACCTGGTCCCCAACCCTGGACCTTCTTGCTGTGAGGCGACAGTGTTAACCACTACACCACCGTGCCACCGTACTCTTACTATAGAGTAAAGCTCATTTGGGTCTAGAAACTACTCTTACTATAGAGTAAAGCTAATTTGGGTCTAGAAACTACTCTTACTAAGATGGGGAGTGGTATCTCCCCCGTTCCCCGTACCTGGATAACTGAGTTAGCCGGATAATTTTCGGTCTAGTCTGACTTAAGCCGGACCTTCCCATTCCCCGACGCGCGATTGTCCAAATCACCATGACAACAGATCAAAAAGTTTGAGCCTGGTCGGGAGCAGGGTTAACTTCAGTTAGCCGGATGAACCATGGCCACGCCCCCGCAAAGAAATGACAGCTCGCTTCCTGAAATGATTCTCACAGTCTAGGATCTGCATTATACCATTCTGAATTACGTTTCTGTGCTTCGTTTTCCTAGAGGGGGCTTTTGAAATGTATAATAATAGAACTAAATGCTGATAATAAATCATATTGAGCCTATAGATTTACTTTGTCCTAAATAAAATAATGCACGTCATATACGGCGCTCGGAGTCGCGATACACGCTGCATGTGGTTATTTTAATAACGGCGCATTGCAAATGTGAATCCCGCGGGGATATTTTTAATGAATGAAACCTATCGGCCGTTTGGCTCTGATTAGTTTAATATATTCTCCGCTGTAGATTTGCTTAACGGAGCGCCCGGATTGTGTTTCATTCAAGCATAAAATTGAAGTGTCTATGCGGGGATTGTGGTTTTTGTGTGATATTGTAACTGGGATTAAAATGTCTGATGAGATGCGCTGTTTGACGGATTTGAGAAATTGAATGAGCCGTTGACGTCACATTAATGCATTTGAGAATAAAGAGATAAAACTTCATTCAAAAGTAAAATATTCTAAACACGGGTCTCTCGTTCATTAATGGATAAACAATGAATTTATCCCGTCTGGCACAGTGGCGCAGCGGCTAGTGCTGAATCCTGGCAAACGGGCGACCGGTGTTCGAAACCCAGCGTTTCCAATATAATTTTTTTGGAATATAATATTAATGATTATACGCAAAAGTAGCCTAGTTTTAAGTTAAAATATTATAAATCTACATGCATTGAGGATGTCATTATTTATATAGCTCTCAACGTGCACCAAATTGAATTATTCCTACATTGCAAAAAGAAGGAAAAGACTAGGATTCAAACCCGGGCCGTCTGCGTGAAAGTCTAAACCAGAAACCGTTACACCACAGTGCAGATAAGTAAAAGATCCACCATACATCAATCAATGGGTAAGAGAGCCGTATCCTTATTCTGTATAACAGTTAAACTAATTATTTTCGCTAGCAAGATCTCATTTGATTATTCAATCCATAAACCTACTGCCAGCAGGCAAGTTTAAAGAAATATAATCTGATTGATTGGGGTAATGAGGGACTTAAAATTAGCCTATAGATCATGCATTTAACTTGTCGGCGAGGCGATTGAGCCGTACTGCAATCTGTTAATAAAGTTTTAAATCAATTAATCAATCAATGCCGTTAGAAAATCAGGATCTCTGCTATCGATAAGTGCTGGCTTTTCAACTGAAGCGGCCGCGCGCACTTATCCTGGGTCTCAAGTCTGGTTCGAGTTAACGAGACTGAATCCACCTTCGAGGAACAGGAAAATCCCGGCTTCAAACATCGGGTTAACTGAATCTGGATAATGGGACTCTTGATCGACTTAGTTGAACCAGGTACGGGGAATAGGGCCTGTGAGGAAATGTCTTTCTTGTTCATATATTTTTTTTTATTCAGCACAAAATCAAGACAGTACAGATATGCAGATATATTTTACAACTAGTTCTCAATTAATATCCTGTCTGTACCGTGTCATTAAGAGACAGCTATGCTTGGGGAAGGGGAAGGGGCGTACAAATAAATAAATAAATAAATAAATAAATAAATAAATAAATAAATAAATAAATAAATAAATAAATAAATAAATAAATAAATAAATAAATAAATAAATAAATAAATAAATAAATAAATAAATAAATAAATAAATAAAAATAAATAAATAAATAAATAAATAAATAAATAAATAAATAAATAAATAAATAAATAAATAAATAAATAAATAAATAAATAAATAAATAAATAAATAAATAAATAAATATATTTAAAAAAAAAAAAACAGGTAAACCAGAATATACTACATGTGTGGATCAAACCATTTAAAAAAGAAAATGACAATAAAATGGGAAATAAGATAGAAAATAATAAGATGAAAATAAGTAGGCCTGTGAGGAAATGTCTTTCTTGTTCATATATTTTTTTTATTCATCACAAAATCAAGACAGTACAGATATGCAGATATATTTTACAACTAGTTCTCAATTAATATCCTGTCTGTACCGTGTCATTAAGAGACAGCTATGCTTGGGGAAGGGGAAGGGGCGTACAAACAAACAAATAAATAAATAAATAAATAAATAAATAAATAAATAAATAAATAAATAAATAAATAAATAAATAAATAAATAAATAAATAAATAAATAAATAAATAAATAAATAAATAAATAAATAAATAAATAAATAAATAAATAAATAAATAAATAAATAAATAAATAAATAAATAAATAAATAAATAAATAAATAAATAAATAAATAAATAAATAAATAATTTTTTTTTTTTTAAACAGGTAAACCAGAATATACTACATGTGTGGATCAAACCATTTAAAAAAGAAAATGACAATAAAATGGGGAATAAGATAGAAAATAATAAGATGAAAATAAGTAATGCGTTGCCTTTATAGCCCTATTCGCTGATCTATACAAGCCCACTTTCTATCGAACTGTTCACCTTGCAACCTGATCAGATGAGTCATCCTCTCCATGTCCTGAATTTATTTAACTTTGTTTAGCCATTGGTTATGTGTTGGGGGACTGGGTTTTAACCAATTAATTGTGATCATTTTCTTGGCAGCAGTTAACAGTATTTGAAGAAGATACACACTTTTCCTTCCCTCAATGCCCAACAGTGATTCCAAGGATGGCAGTTTTGAAATCTTGTGGGATGTCCATGTCGAATACTTTTTTTTACATCCCTGAATACATCATCCCAGAAGTGACATAGTTTTGGGCATGTCCAGAAAATGTGTGTATGGTTACCTATTTGTTCACCACATCCCCTCCGGCATTGGCTTGTGGGAGTCGTACCTGCTTTAGCAGTCAATAAGGGGGTCTTGAAAAACCTACTAATGACCTTCCATTTATATTCTCTCCAGAAATTAGAATTAGTCACCTTATGTGCTTCAGTACAAACATTGAACCACTCCTCTTGTGAGATCTCCTGTTGGAAATGTCTTTCTTATGTCCCTACATATATTGTGGGACAGGTGGCGAAATCTTTAATTTGATGTCACCTAGATTATTGTGCACCAGTATGGTGCTCTGCATCCAAAGGTCAACTAAAGAAATTGCAAACTGCCCAGAACAGAGCTGCAAGGTTAGTCTTACATTGTTCCATGAGAACAAACTATGCACCGGCAACTCTCATGGTTAACGGTAGAGGCTGGTTTTCAACACAGTTAAATTTGTCAGGAACACTGTCTTTTCGTCTCAACCTGTTTTCTTATACAAACAAATTGTCAGATGCAGTCAGGTTCATTCTTATTTTACTAGGTCAGCTGATGATGGACAGATTATGTTACCACGTCCAAAATCAAATGCTTTAAAGAAGACTGTTGTTTATCGTGCCATCAATCATTGGAATAACTGCCCACTGAACATAAGTACATTGAATAGTAAAGTGTCTTTCAAATACCACCTGAGAATGCACTACTTAAATATGTGAGCAAAATATTCTGATGTTGATAATGATGTCTACAATGTTTTACTGTTTTTAGATTATCATTGTTAATTGTGATTGTCATATGTATCTCATGTTGTTATGTTTTGTGTTTTCTGTTGTCTTTCTGTGTGGACCCCAGGAAGCCTGAATACTTTTACCAACGGATTTCCAGTTACACGTTCGCTCTGATTGGCCACCGACGTTTCTGGTCGCGCCAATCGTGTGACGGCAAATTCTGCCACCGGTTAAGCTTAGGCACTCTTTCGAAGTTGGTTAAGGTTAGAGTTTGTCTTAGAGCAGGGCGATAGAACACCAGCCCTGATTCCAAATTCTAACCTTAACCAACTTCGAAAGAGTCGCCTAAGCTTAACCAGTGATAAACTAGGCGTTAGGTAGTTTGCTGCTGTTAGAGGCGGAAATGGGCGCGTCACGCGATTGGGCGCACATGTCACATGACCAGAAACGTCAGTGGCCAATCAGATCGCACCAGAAACGTCAGTGGCCAATCAGATCGCAGAACTCGAACGCGGAACTGGAAATCCGTTGGTAAAAGAATAGACGCCCCCAGGAAGACTAGCTCGCCACTTAGGTGACAGCTAATGGGGATCCTTTTAAACAATAAACAATAAACTATAGAGTAAAGTTAATTTTGGTATAGATACTACTCTTACTATAGAGTAAAGTTAATTTGGGTATAGAAACTCTAACCATTCTGTGAGTCCACAATATCAGCCTCTCATTCATTGTCAATGGATCAGCTCCATACGTTATACCTGATTACATCACAGTCAGGGCGACAGTGGGTCAGGAGGTAGAGCGGTCGTCTGGTAATCTTAAGGTTCCCGGTTCCAATCCCGCTCCTCCTGGCAACGTGTCAAAGTGTCCCTAACTGCTCCAGATGAGCAGGTTGGCACCTCGCATGGTTGCCTCCGCCATCGGTGTGTGTGCATAGGCATAAGTTGTAAAGTGCTTTGTCGTCTGGCAATCCGAAGGTTCCCGGTTTGATTCCCGCTCCTCCCAGGCAGTGTGTCAAAGTGTCCTTGAGCAAGACATTTAACCCCTAATTGCTCCCGATGAGCAGGTTGGCACTGTGCATGGTTGCCTCCGCCGCCGGTGTGTGAATGTGTGAGTGAATGGGTAAAAATGTGAGGAACAAAATTGTAAAGCGATTTGGATAAAAGCGCTATATAAATGCACCATTGACCATTTACCTGGTTACAAACAGTACAGATCCTCCTACTGAAGGTGCCTATCGAGTCCTGCAGCATTGATCCCTCTATAGCTTGAGACATGGTGGTGGTATAGGGTTAAGATTTTGGGCTGTTGGGATTATCATCAGGACAGTCAACTGCGTATTCCTCTTTGTTCCGGGAAAACTGAAAGATGGAATCAAGCTTTTGACTGAAATCTCCTTAAAAGACATCGACATATAAGAGGCTGCATTAGGGTTTGGCAAAGCATCTCAAGGGAAGATATCACATTGGATGACTCTGGTGGGAACAAAGTTAGAGCACTTATTACATGACAGAAATGTGGCCTACGTTACACGACTTAAATAACTTCATATGACTTTCGATCTCGCTTAAAACGCTAACTTTCTATCTTAACGTTAAAACGAACCATCATCGTAGTTGTATCACTGTGTTTCTACCAGGGTGGGTGTCTTGGTCTAGCGGTGAGAGCTGTGTTTCTACCAGGGTGGGTGTCTTGGTCTAGTGGTGAGAGCTGTGTTTCTATCAGGGTGGGTGTCACTGTCTTGGTCTAGTGGTGAGAGCTGTGTTTCTACCAGGGTGGGTGTCTTGTAGCGGTGAGAGATGTGTTTCTACCAGGTTGGGTGTCTTGGTCTAGCGGTGAGAGCTGTGTTTCTACCAGGGTGGGTGTCTTGGTCTAGTGGTGAGTGCTGTGTTTCTATCAGGGTGCACGTCTTGATCTAGCGGTGAAAGCTGTGTTTCTATCAGGGTGGGTGTCTTGGTCTAGTGGTGAGAGCTGTGCTTCTATCAGGGTGGGTGTCTTGGTCTAGCGGTGAGAGCTGTGTTTCTACCAGGGTGGGTGTCTTGGTCTAGTGGTGAGAGCTGTTTCTACCAGGGTGGGTGTCTTGGTCTAGTGGTGAGAGCTGTTTCTACCAGGGTGGGTGTCTTGGTCTAGCGGTGATTGTTATGTACCAGGAGCTGATCACTCCTGTGTCACTGTGCAGGCAGGCCTGATTACTCCTGTGTCACGGGGCATGCAGGTGAGGGCTGCCAATTAGCCAATTAGTGCTGATTGGTTACCTGCTGGGAGCTTTAAAGCCAGCCCTAGTAACACACATGCAGAGTCGGTGCTTAGAGGGAGAGCTGTCACATTCTTCCAGTCCGTGTCTGTTGGGTTTACATTAGTACATTAGTTTACATTTACATTAATAGTTCCTTGCTATAGTAGCATTTTGAGTTAGAGCACAGGGTTTTGGTGTCGGTTTTGCACATAGGTTGCGTGCCTTGAGCCAGGGTCGTAACAGTTGGGCGCTCATCCGGGATATTTACCCCTAGAAATTTGTTTGGTGGTTTTTTTTTTTTTTTTTTGTTACACTGGGTGTCATGGTATTATGGTTTGGGTGGTGTTCGTTACATATGGTGTAACGTGGGGGCTTGAGCCATTTCATCAAACAGGTGAGTATGCCGTATTTGTTTGTAATTTGATGTGACTACTTATGCTGTTAAAATATATAGTTTAGTGGGCACCACATGTAGATAGGGACATTATTTTCTGGTTGTTGGTTAGCGTCCTGTGCACCACATACTCCTGGGGCAGTCAGGGAAGGGATTAGCACCATCTGCTTGTCTGGTACCGTATCATGTACTGGACGGGTGGATGGTCAAGTATGATCTTTGACTGGTAGCAGGTGTGGTTGAAGATGGTTAGGTCTACAGGGCATTCGTTTAAGGGTAGGTAGATTAGGGCGGCCAGAAAACACAGGTAGTGTGGTAGGGCTTGATTTAGTGTTTCTTAGGGTAGACATGTGGTGGGCCGGTTTTGACTGCAGTTTAGACGTAGAAGCATATGTAGTCATATCAGGTTAGAAGGCGCACCTGTTTGGAATTGTTTGTTGGATTTATTTTGTTTGTTTGAGTGTTTGGTGAGCATACCTGGTAGCACCTAACACCCTGCGTGTATGACACGTCTATTTAGGATGGGTGTGTTTTATTTTTTATTTTTTTTGCAACCTAGAAAGGTGCGCTCCGTAGAGCTCACATTTCCACCGCGTTCCCTTCTGGTTGTTATTATTGGCATTTAGCATTCTTCAGTGGTTCTTCAGTGGTTCTTCATGGTTCTTCAGTGGTTCTTCGTGGTTCTTCAGTGGTTCGTTAGGGGGGTCTTCGTGGTTCGTTAGTGGTTCTTCGTGACTGTGAGGTAAAGTGTGTAGCTTGTGGTGGCTGGTACAGTGACGATGGCTTCCATGAAGGACTTTGTTGATCGCCCGTCTCATGACATGTTGGAGAAGTTTTCCAAAGAACAACTTCTGGAACTTGCTGTACACTACAGGGTAGAGCTTTCTGCAGGTGAGAAACGTTTGAATAACGTTCGTCTGGCGCGTCTCCGTTATTACCTGGTGTAGAGGGTGAGTGGAGGATTAGGGAGTTGGAGTTTAAGGAAAGGCAGCTAGAGCGAGAGCGTGAGGAGAGGAGAGAGGAGCGTGAGCTTAAGGAGAGAGAGAGTAAAGAGGAGCGTGAGCTTAAGGAGAGAGAGAGGAAAGAGGAGCGTGAGCATGAGCATGAGCGTGAGGAGCGTGAGTTTAAGCGTGAGGAGCGTGAGTTTAAGGAGAAACAAATGTTGCTGGAGCACGAGCGTGCACAGAAGGAGCTTGAATATAAGCATGCTGCCTTGCAGGCGGGTGCTCTGCATCCAGAGTCACGTTCCGGTTTTGATGTAGGCAGGAATATTAGGATGGTGCCTCCATTTTTTGAGAAAGACGTGGAAAGATATTTCCCCTTTTTGAACGGGTGGCAACCACATTGAAGTGGCCTGATACCGCCTGGACACTGCTGCTGCAATGTGTTTTAGTTGGTAGGGCACAAGAAGCCTACACTGCTCTGTCCCTTGAACAAAGCGCTGATTATGAGCTTGTTAAAGCTTCCATATTGAGGGCTTATGAGTTGGTCCCCGTGTCCTATCGTCAGCGTTTTAGAGGTTATCACAGGTCGGAGGGGCAGTCTTATGTTGAATTTGGAAGGGAGAAGGAGAACCTGTTTGACAGGTGGTGCACTTCTCAGAAAGCAGAGTCAAGAGAGCAGCTTAGGCAGTTGATTCTCCTAGAGGAGATTAAAAGATGTGTTCCTGATACCGTTTCCACACATCTAAATGAGCGTAAGGTATCGAAGATAGGCGACGCCGCTGTCTTCGCTGATGAGTTTGTGTTGACACACAAGTCCGTGTTTTTGGAGGACTACCGTGTTGAGTCCGGGGATAGGCGTCCTGTTCAGGGGGGCCGTTTCCCAAAACCTGTGTCTGCTGGTCAGTTAACTTCACCTCCTAGGCGGGGTGGTTCTGCTGGTGCATTCCCAGAAGGGATTATCTGTTTCTACTGTAAAGAACATGGTCATATCGTTGCTGGGTGCCCGGTGCTTGAGCAGAAAAATTTCAGAACCGTGGCTCTGGTAGAAACCATATGCAGAATGCCTATGCCAACGTTAGATGGTGATGGGGGAAGTATCAAAAGTGTGGACAAAGAGCTTGAGGGTTCCTCAAGGTTTATGATGGATGGGTTTGTTTCTCTGACTAATGCACTAGAGTCCAAACAGGCTAAAACAATTTGGAGAGATACCGGTGCTTTTCAGTCCCTCATTCTGGAGGGGGTTTTGCCGTTTTCAGAAAACTCTTCTTTGCATTCCGGTGTCGTTGTTCGGGGCTTTGGGGGTGGATTTGTGGATGCACCTTTGCATGAGGTCACGCTCAATTCTCCCTTAGTATCAGGCAATGTTGTTGTGGGGGTATGTTCTCACATTCCCATAAAGGGGGTCTCCTTCATTCTAGGGAATGATTTGGCTGGTGACAAAGTGTTGGCTACTCCGGTTGTAACTCCCATTCCTGTGGTTTCTGAGGTCCCTAATGAGCTGGCACAGAAACATCCAGGAGTGTTCCCTGTGTGTGCTGTGGCACGAGAAATGTCAAAGGACAAAAGTGATGTTGTTGATACTTCGACTTGGGACATTACACTTAGTGACACATTCTTCGTTGAATTAAAATGTGTACCTGTTGAGAATTTTGGAAAGCACACTGTGGATGTACCTCTGCATAATGATTCTCTTGATTGTGGCTTTGTGTTAGGCCCGGTGGTGAAACCAGAGTTGACATGCGTGCCGGAGAAGCATGTGACAGAAGATGATATGGCAGCGCAGTGTCTCAAGGTCTTCCCAGCCTGTACGGTGGCTGAGGCCATGAACGAATTGGAGGATGAGTGTGGGAAGGATGCTATGAGAGGTGCTGTTGTTTCATGTGACACCGTTCTAGTTGGAGAGGCTACTAAGCCTGACTTAGGCTGCCAGCCTTCCCACAGTAGCTCTATTGTCCCTAATGTTTCACTTGTGGGCAGTGATGGTCCCAGTATGTCAGTTGATGATTCTGACATTGATCCGCATGTCCACACTGATTCTCTGCCATGCACTAGGTGTGATGGTCAACCTAGTTACCTGTGTCCTGTGGAGCAGGAGCCGCCTGGTCTGTTGAGTCTGTTTGATCAGGACAGTGTTATTTTGGGTGACGCCATTTTAGATGGTGTTCCATACGTTTTTGTGACTGTCATACTGCCATGTTCCCGGTACGCTGGGGCTGTACCTGAGGCGGTACATCCTACTCTGGATGTTCACGGTTTGCAGTATCCTGAACTGCCAGTGCCAGGTGGGATGGATATGGGCGCGGTGGTGGTATCAGTGATCTATGGTTTTTGTTGTGCTGTGTTCTGTTCTGTTGAGCGCAGTTCTCAGGTTGATTTTGGTTTGCAGTCTATTTTTGACAGATCGGTGGAGGGGCCTGTTGAAAGGGAGCATACAACACGGTTGGTGGTCGTGTTCGACAGGGGCCGACCCGCTATCGCTGTGGTGGTAGTGGCCCTGACAACTAATGGGTCACAGTTGTTTTTTTTGTTTTTGTTTATGGGTTGTTGTGTGGTGGTTGCCTCTGGGGCAACCAGTTTGGTGGGGGAGGTGTTATGTACCAGGAGCTGATCACTCATGTGTCACTGTGCAGGCAGGCCTGATTACTCCTGTGTCACGGGGCATGCAGGTGAGGGCTGCCAATTAGCCAATTAGTGCTGATTGGTTACCTGCTGGGAGCTTTAAAGCCAGCCCTAGTAACACACATGCAGAGTCGGTGCTTAGAGGGAGAGCTGTCACATTCTTCCAGTCCGTGTCCGTTGGGTTTACATTAGTACATTAGTTTACATTTACATTAATAGTTCCTTGCTATAGTAGCATTTTGAGTTAGAGCACGGGGTTTTGGTGTCGGTTTTGCACATAGGTTGCGTGCCTTGAGCCAGGGTCGTAACAGTGATACATACTTTATTTACATATTTTAAGAGATAAGGCTAGACTTATGTTTAAATTGAATGTCCCAACACTCATAATTGCATAATTGCCTTCTAAAATAATTGTGGATGGTTAAAACCTTTGTTTGCATCAGTGTTGTAGTACTCAAGTCCGAGTCCTGGACTGATTTTCAGGACTCATGACTTGACTTGGACTTGAGCACTGATGACTCAGACTTGGACTCGACCATTGACTGCATTCGGACTCGGAAGGTGCAGACAAGGACTCAGACTTGTTAATTGATAAATACAGTTTGTTTGTTTGTTTGTTTGTTTGTTTGTTTGTTTGTTTGTTTGTTTGTTTGTAATAGGCCCTAATAATTTGGCATAAGATATTGATGGCTAGTGCATTGTTTGGCTATTGTGTCACAAAGTAAATAACGGTGAAACGGTGACCGCTGTGTCATTTATGTTTAATGTAGACCTTTTTTATTTGCTGTCAGCTCTTTGACTGCCAGAGTGGAGTGGACTCAACCTTGATGACTTGGACTCTGACTCGGACTAGGGTAATGGGGACTCGACTCAGGTTCTTCTTTGGTGACTCAGACTTGAACTCGGACTCCAACACTGGGGACTCGAGACTCGGACTCAAGATTTAGTGACTCAACTACAGCACTGGTTTGCATTTTGTGGTGTGGATACAAACGGTTTGTTTCGGTAAGTAAGCTAACGGCTACGCGTCGATTGCATTCGGTTCCCTGAAACAAGGGTAACAAGAAGTGCTACAATTCCTACACAGTTGACCTGATGTGAATGTAAACACTGTAAAACCAAAAGTCTGCACTTTAACCTCATAGTCGTCGTTCCAATTCAAATCCAGTGTGCCGGGAGTTCAGCACCAAAACAAACGTAAATATTCTAAACAAAACATTTGACTTTAACCAGAGCCACGTGCGTGTGCTAAACCAGCAATTTTAGACGGCTCCGTCTGTATGTGCTTTTCACATAATGTCACGCAATCTCCGTCCTCGCGCATCATCATGTGGGCGTGTGTTTCGTGGGGGCGTCAAGTGTGTGTGTGTGTGTGTGTGTGTGGGCGGGCGGGCGGGCAACCACTCTGTCATTATAGGCAGAGACAGTGAAAGGGCACACTGAAAGCGAGGCCCTGAATACTCTTCTCCCACTCTCCGATGACAGAGCATACATTAACAAAAAAAGGCATTATACGTCGCCTTGAATGCGCGACAAAGCTCTTTATCATTGCGGACTGCCTTTTTTATTTTTTATTCGCCCCTCCCACTCTCTCTCCCCACGAGTGTGTGTGTGGGAATCAGCACAGGACCTTAGTCACAGGTCAGGTGCTCTAAGGTTACTAATAGCCCGCACCAATAGACTTGTGAGCCACGTCTTGCCCTTTATGGGGCTCTTCCCCGCGGCCAACAGAGAATGCCTCCCCCTGGCTTCCCCAGGTGGGGAGCGGAGGGGCTGGCCAGCCCTGTCCCGAGAGGACGTAACAAGAGGCTTATCAGAGCGCCAGGCTGTGCTGTAATACTCCTGTGAAAGGCCTTACAGGCCACCTCCCAATATTGATTTTTCTAGGCAAGAGGCTGAAATCGAGACATGGTGCCCCCCCCCCCCCCCCCCCCCCCCTCGGAAGCGTCAGGGGTGTGTGTGTGTGGGTGGGGGACGAGAGGTAGAGATAGAAGGTGGGAGAGAAGAGGGGAAGGGGATGGGGCGCGAGGCCCCCCGACGTGAAAAGGATGGGAGGTGAGAGAGAGAGAGAGAGAGACGGGCGGAGAGAGATGCATCACTTTGCGTCTAAAGGCCCCAGTGGCAGAGGGGACCGGAGGGAGGGGGTGGGATGAGTCAGACAGACAAGGGGGCCTTGAGAGCTCTTGTTCGGTGTCACCTCGGTGTGCGCCGAGGGTGCGCCGCAAAAACCAGACCCCCGCCCCCCGTCATCTGATCTAAGGTCATCCCTTCTCCGCGCTGGAGTGCCGTGTGACTCAGTGGCTCCTGAATTGCTGCTTTCAGGCCTAGTTGGCTCCCCGCGGAGATGAATCACTGAACCTTAGCCTATTATTTCTGGAGATGAGTCCGTTGTACATATGGCCATGGATTCTGCTCCAAGGGAACGTTGGTCATACAGTGTCTCGCCCCCACAACAACAACAACAATATGGCTTCGTTAGGTTTGATGGAGTGTTCTTGTGAGGGCAAACGCAGTACCTTTAACAGTTGGACAAATGAAACCCAAGGGAACGGCGTTATGGAGAGCGCTTTCTGCTCCTCATGAAAGTTATTTTTAAGTCTCGTTTGTCTCACGACATGGGATTCTTGTAGGGAGTACATGTATGCACTTATTTAACTGTGGCAAATCTTCTTAGGCATCCTCAGAAGATGGAGCGGTGTGTATATGCGCTGTACACTACATGCAGAGTTGTGAAATTCTAAACGAAAGGCACTGAACAACCCCAGAATGAAGACTTTTAGCATACTATCGCCAAACATTCACAGTACGCAATTGATGAACGTATTTCGTTGCTATGAACGTATTTCAGTGAGCTGGCGACTAATTCACCTCCACGTGTTTCAAAACACGAAATATTTCAAACTACAGTGGTAAAGATTATCGGAGTCAGGTGATCATGGGTTTTTATAATTCCTCATAGTGTTACTCTGCCTGCTGTATTGTATTTTGGTTCTCGAAGTGGTAATTATTTTTATAGCTAAGCTTTAACGTTGACACGAACAGGCACTTCCACACCACGTACCGTCGCATCAAACTCAACGGATATGGCAGCAGAGTGAATAAGGCAAATCGCATGGCCCTGCCAAAACAAAATGTCTCCCTCGAGGTGCTTTATTTAAAAAGTATCAACAAAGGATGTTGGATGGGTGTTGTCATATTATCTAGAGTTGTAGAAAGCGCCGCTTCCCTATTCAACCTAGCCTTTGAGCGGTTTCAAAGGGGAAACCCGATACCGCCGTCGCTGAAAGCCAGCTGACAAAAAATGCAAACAAAAGCTCATCTCCCTCTCTTAGTATAATGACATGAAAGACACCTGTTCTTTCTCAGATATAGAACAATAAATATGTAATGAATATGGAACGGTGATAAAGACGGTGGAAAAACATACATGATAAGACTACTTATGACTATAATGATCCTACTAGTGCTAAAGGCTTTACACGACAGTGAGTACGGGCCCTATGTGTCGTATACGTACAGTAGACACATGGATGGATTCCCGCTAAGTGTGACCCACTACTACCAGTCCAGTTAAACATGTTGTGAAGCCATTGTCTACTGATGTGACTGATCTCATTTCTAAACGCTCTACGACAAAAGAAAGACAAGAAAATTGAGGCCTAACTAATAACGTGGTATTTCTATAATTTATTGGAATATTTGGAAATTGAAATGATGCCTTGGGCGGAGTACCTCACAATGGCTCCGAGCATTCCCACCCGAATAACAGATACCCTAGTCACTACTCAAACCGTACTGTTATTTCCTCAAATGTAATCCCAATCACTTTACAGCCTTCTGTTGCTATTCCTATACCTGCTCCAAACACTCCACTTGACCCTACAGTCTATTTAAATAAAATTAAATAAAATTATTTAAATACTAACCTTTGTACTGTCTTTTACTATTAGGCACTCTAGAGAACAATGTTACTTATTATAAAATGGCAGGCACATTTCTTGATTCCGATTGGCTGAAACAGTGAAGTTGCCGGTTGTTATTTAGTATAACACACTCCACGTGACCCCAGAACCCGCCCACAACCAAATTACTTTTTTTCCGAATGAATCCACCGTTCGACTTTTCCGAATGAAACGAAGATGGCGGACAATAATCTTTATGAATGGATGTATTGATTGCGTCATAACGACTCATTCAAAAAAGATACACTCACCTGGAATATGTTAGTTGTTTACACAATGTTGGATTATGTAATTGGTTTGTCATGACCCATTGTAAAACAAAATATAAATGTGCTCTCTGTGTCGGTGTCCGTCGCGCAAAAGCTGGCTGGCTGGCAGTCTCATTGAATAATATAAGTGTGGAAACTTATACAACAGGAGAAGCCGGAGAAGGAAAAAAGACATGCTGACATTGACGAAAACAAACGTATCATTGTACCTTTTGATCGATGTACATGTATGATGTTACCCCGAATATGTAAAGCCGCGGGCATGACACGATTTACACCGATCATTGTTTAACACATTCGTGGCCAACCACGTATATACGTGTTTCGGATCCAACATAGCGCTCACTCTAATTGGCTAGCTCTTCGATACGATCCAACCTATTGCGTGGCACCACAGAGAGACGTTTTAGTATCGGCGTCTGTGATTTGCCTAAACGTTTGGCGCTTCCTGAATCCGCAGCAGCCGTAGTGGACGGCGAGTGCAAAATAATAATGACGACTAATCAGCCTCCTAAAAAAACTAATTTAATTACACAACTCACACCACCGCCGCCAACCCAGCCAAAGTAAGGAGGAAAGTGCTCTCTTTTAACACATTGGCGACCGCTGGGATGCATCTAATATAGTGGTTGAGGACCAGCGTTTGTCAACAGACCAGTGTCTTTTTGTACAGCTAAATCTATACTTTATAGTATTGCTATCTGTCCATTCTCATTGTCAATTGAGTTCATAAACCGTCCCTTCAAAATGGCTTAAAGAAAAAAAAATGCATCAATAGGTTGTCATTTTATAGCGCCGTGAATATGAGCATTATAGCGGGTTTTGTCTCGTATATTTTCTGGAAGGCTAGTTATAGGGCTAATAGCTGCTAACGTTATATTCAACAGCATTTCCGTTTTACATATGCTAAAGAAATAACTCAAACTGCATATCATCGGTACTGTCCCAAAGCATGTATGCATCAAAGGGGGGGGGGGGGGGGGGGGGGGGCGGGGGACGTTGTTTAGTATTATTGATTACCAATAACAGTGTCCGTGTAACTAGCCACATACGCCGATCGGCTGGTTGCGTATCATAGCAAGCTCTGATCCGGCTGTAATTTATGTGAAAAAGATCTTACCATAAGCCGGTGGGATACCCCCGAGCATTTCCCCGTTATCGATCGGCATCTGGTAGATCGATATGTCCATTGGCTGATGATAAATCCCCTTATTCCATGGTGAAATCTGCTATTCGAAACGTAATCCACGGTACATGCTGCAGATCCAGGATCCGGGTACTAAAATACTCCATTGAAAGGGAAAAAAAGTTTTCCATTCGCCCACAGGGCATACTGCAGTGGAGCGATGGCGCCCCTAAGAGGATCTGGCCGGTATTGCACGTTCTCGATTTCACAGACTAGGGAATATATGCAGTGCCGATCCGCGACCTTGACCCGGTTATTAAAATGGAATAAAAGCAATAACAACTTGCCACGGCTTTATACGTGATTCTGTCCACAACGCATGGATTCGAAACCCGTATTTATACATGGTCGGGCGGCAAAGTGTTAAGACTGAATGGCTGGCGCAGTTTGTGCAAATAGACGGACAACTTGTGCAACTGGGAGATGTTTTTTCTCTGTTCTCTGCAAAACATGTTGCGAGGCAAAAGTTTCAGGTGACTTTTCTGAAGGGAAAAAATGGGACGAATGGAAAATGGACTACCTCAAACACCACCTTCTGAACAAAATGCACCAGAATGCTGCTGGAATCTTACGGAGACGTAATAGGGTTGGACTTGGAATCGGTGAGTTGCTGCTGCAGAATGAAGAGGAAAGACGCGACAGGAATGTGCAGTTGCAAAAGAAAATATCTGACAGCCAGCAAGTGAAAGTGCTCATTGACAATGTACTACTCGGCATACAAATGAACGCATCGATGCTGTCTGTTCAACAGATCCATGATCATGTGGCAAAATATGTGAGTATCCCAGAACACTGGCGGAGCAAGAACTATGCCTTTGAGTTTGTGAAGTCAATCAATGCAATTGTACAGAATGAGACTATGTGCAATATTCGAAATGCCCCGTTTCATACCTTGATAGTAGATGAGAGCACAGACATCACAGTGCACAAAATGCTAGTTCTGTATATAAAATACAGGGAGGAAAATGATGTCAACTACAAAACTGAGTTTGGTGGCATCATTCAGTTAACGTCATGCACTGCTCCAGCTATTGTTGAGGCCATCATGTTTTATTCCAAACATAAATTAGACATGCAGAGAATGGTGATGCTGACCTCTGATGGTGCCTCAGTAATGCTAGGAAAGCACAATGGAGTTGCAGCTATATTGAGACGCCAAATACCACATCTCACAGAACAACACTGTGTGGCCCACAAAGAGGACTTGGGCATTGATGATGCTTGGAAACATGTGCCTTTGATGCGAGAAGTGGAAACTCTTCTTAGAAGTGTATACAATATGTTCTCCCGGTCAGTAGTAAAGAAGGGCAGATTTGAGAAACTAGCAGAGGTCCTTGATGAGGATACACTGTCCTTCAGGCCTTTGAATGAAGTCCGATGGCTGGCACGCAACCAAGCTGTAAATGCTGTTCTGAGAAACTGTCTACACTGTTCTTGAAGAATACTGCAGAAGAGTCGGTGATGAAGGAGATCCAGTGGCAAAATACTGCTACAAAAAGCTGAGTGATCCAAAGTACAAGGTTACATTCACTGCTCTTGGAGATGTATTGAGCGAGCTGGCACAACTCTGCCTTTCTCTCAAAAAATTTAACCTGACAGTGATGGACGGGCATTGCCTTGCAAAAGCCAAGATCGAGAAGCTGCGTTCACAGTACCTGAATGATGCAGGGCCTCAGTGGAGTGACAGGGTCAAAGAGGTGATAAGGGCCTCAGAAGCAGATGGGGATACTATTACCAGGGATATGATCCTGTTTATTCACAGCCTGTGTGATCACCTGGATGCTCGCTTTCCAGTGGAGGGTTTAAAAGAGTGGTCTGCGTTTGACATTGCAGCATTGAGTCCAGCCAACATCACTTTTGACTATGGAGCATCAGATGTTGCTGTGCTGGCAAAGAAATACCAGGCCATTCTCCTCCCAGAGTCTATGGATGCCATCAACCGTGAATATGCTGATTTAAAATACATTGTGAGACACAAACTGAAACAAAATACAATCAGCACATTCTCACATATGGTGGCTGCAACACTTAGATGTGAGGAGTTGAGCAACGTCTCACAGCTTGTGGACATTTGTGGGACATTTCAAGTGTCCTGTGAAAGAGGGTTTAGCTTGATGAATCGTATCAAAACAACATCAAGAAATTGTCTTGAAGTGGAACATCTAGACGAGTTGATGCGAATCAAGTCAAGGCTGCAAGCAGACACAGACGGTGCCACCACCATCAGCCTGGACAAGGTATACAACCACTGGAGAACTGAGAAGGACAGACGGGAAAGATAAGGTAACATATTAGTTCCTGATCAGATATGTGCGTGTTATACTGTCTGTCACTGTTAACAAAACTCGCTTTGGGGCGTCAATAATGTGGTCAAGAGGCATGGATTCTCTATTGTGCCTGAACTGGCTTGGCTTCTTTTATTCACATATGATCAGTAGTTGTACAACACTCTACTCTCCTTGAGAGCCGTTGAGGGAGAGAAAGAAAGGGGTGGGGACATTCCCTTTTATAGTCACCTCTAAGGTAGAATACCTTGGTAGCTACACCCAGAGCGCCCTCCAGTGGAGACAGATATATATACACCAATGGCAATATCTGGTGGAGACAATGATCTACACAGGTAAACAGCTACAAGTGTAAACAGTCATATGTCAACATGACCTCTTATCTCAACACTCCCACTTGTTAGTGCACTGGCTGACTTCTGGGAAAGACATTTTGTAACAAAGGAAATAATATATATATATATAAACTCAAAAACATTCATAGGGTATGGCATTCAATATCTTCACTTTAAACATGACCCTTGCAAACTACATCAGTTTTAATTGAGAATAGGTACCTTCACAATATCTATTACCCAGTTGTCCGTTGGATAGTAAATCGGTGTCATTCTTTCTTATCCGATGGCATACCTGATGAGGGGATATTATTTATGATGACATGTTTACATCTATATTGACACCTCGGGTTCCTAATAACTAGGGATGCACGATATTGATTTTTTGACACCGATACCGATAACTTTATGGTCCTCAAGCCGATACCGATACCGATAACCGATATGTATTGTATTATAATATTTTTTTAACTGTATATAGAGCTGGGCCATTAACGGCGTTAACGTGCTGCGTTAACGCTATACTAGTGTCACGCGATAATATAATTAACGCATTACTCTAATTTCTTTTCTTTTTTTCTTTTTTTTTAAAATTTTTTTTTTTTTTACCTTTATTTACCCAGGGTAGGTTCGCTGAGCACAGATGCTCTTTTTCAGGAACGCCCTGCTTCACATTCACACAGTTACATTCACACCTGGGAGCTGCCCAGTACAACCACAGTTGACACCATTGGCCACTGAGCAACTCCACTGGAGCAGTTGATTCAAGCCATGTCACATAGTTCAAGTTTGAAATGATTCTTTCTGTTTTGCTCCTGAGAGTGCTAGATACTGTACTGTACTGGTAATATTATTTATTTGTGTTAACTTCTGAATAAAACAACTTATTAAACACAAGTACATCTTATTGAACATTATTTTGATATTTCATTACCAATTATCATAGCAAAACAGCTTTTTCAAACAGTCTGTAATGCATTTTGGAAACAGGAGATGGGCTCATGGTGTAATGGGCCACCTGGCCTGAGAAACATAAGGAGGAAAGAAAAAGTAAGGACTTACTTCTGGTCATTATTTGGGTAGAACACACATATTTTGAATGCCTTTTTTTTTTTTTTTTTTAGCCATTTTAATCTAGATTAATCCAGGATTGCAGATAGATTAATCTAGATTAAAAAAATTAATCTATGCCCACCTATAGTATATATATATATATATACATTTTTTTTTAATCAAATTTTTTTATTTATTTTTTTAGTATTTATAAGCTCCGACGTCATCGGTACTGCTATCGGTACTCGAGAAATTATGGAGTTTTTTTTTTAGGAATTTAAACGTCGCAAACTAATCTTGTTGGCAGTTGACTATATCTCTCCTGCCTCTGTGTGTCTCTGCCTGCGCGGGGAGCTCTGTGCTCTCTGCCTGCTGTGCTCTCTCCTCTCTTCCCCTCCCACACACACACACACACACACTCACTCACTCACTCACACACACACACACACAGACACGGGTGCTGAGCGACAGCTCTGCTCTCATAATGGCGGACAGAACGAAATGTTCAAAAGTCTGGGTCTATTTTACTAAAGTCGATGCTGACAACGCTCGTTGCCACAAGTGCAACAAGACATTTGCCAGTAATGTATAAGCGCTGGTACTTGTCAATGTGGCTGGCGGGGAGATAACGTTAGCTCCGAGTAGAGTAATGGCTGACAATCCGGAGGTAAATAAACGAACGAGAGCTTCTGATTGGTGGTAAGAAGAAGAGGTGGGTGCAAGCCGTGGGAGGTAATTGGCAGATCGACTGTCTGTCTCCGAATGTAACGTGACTACGTCACAGCCAAGAAAGGGAGCGCTGGATTTGTGAAAAACTCCCTGTTCCTAAACCACACACTATTGTGGTTATCGTGCATCCCTACTAATAACCACAATGGTTCCCTGGTTACCCTTATGAACAACAGTTTCCATATATACACAATGTCTATCATTTTAAATGGTTTAGACAGAACGCCCATTCTACAAAAACACCATATTTGGTAGAGAGGATATATTTCAATTACCTACTACATCTTGAACAATGTATTCATAACCTTATCTCAATCACTTCGAACAGTTGCTCTAGATCAGGGGTGGCCAACCAGTCAGAGACTAAGAGCCACAAAAAAATTACTGTGGTACCACAAAGAGCCACACCATATACCAGCGTTTCTCAACCTTTTTTTTCAGTCACGGCACCCTTCATGTGTTTATAGGTCTCACCCTCTGGCCTCTGAAGTTGCTAATGTCTTTTTTATTTGGGCCTCACAGGGTTAAAAGTACCCTGTGAGACCCACGGTTGCAAAATTACAAAATCACTTTTAGCCATTTAAAAAAATAATGTTTATTTAAAAAATGTTAAAGGGGAACTATTTTACTATTTCTTTCACTATTTGGGCACTTTTACACAATTCCTGTGAGTCTATGGAACACCTAGGTTTTTTTCAAAAAAAATTCATTGTTTTGTATTTCTAATCAAGTACTAAAAACCGCATTTTTCTACCTCAAGATCTTAAGCCGTTTTGAGGCTGGGCTCCAACCACTGTGTGGCCTGGTGCCAACTGCCACATCAACTGCCACATTATTATGCAGCTGAGAAATCTCTGACATCACAGATATGCACATTTTCAGATGACTCAGTTCAGTGAGGGTGAATATTGTGAGAGGAGAATTGGAAGAATTCGCCAATATGAGAATTAGAGACATACATCCTATTAATATAAGTCCACATAGCTAAGAAACAATGGTAAACACTGAAAAAAGCCATTTATAAGATAGTTCCCCTTTAAGCACATGTATAGTCAATTGGTCCTGTTGTTCAGCCTCACAATGCTATTTGATAGTAGATGTGTTTATATGTCCCACCCTCTGGCCTCTGAAGTTGCTAATTTCTTTTTAATTTGGGCCTCACAGGGTTAACCTCTTAAGCCCGAGATACACAGTAAAAGTGTATATTTTCAGCATTATGTTTGTTTACCAATTATTTTAACTGTTATTAGTGAAATATAAGATTATAGAAATCTCAGGGCATTGAGTCGGAAACCGGCGCATATTGACAGGAGGAAGTGGCACAGCCAAAAGTGAGTGTAGTCTTTTGAAGGAAGAGACTCAGGGCTTTCAAATTTCGAAAAACTACCGTACCCAGCTCACACCAGCCCCTGTCAATCATCTGACTTCTGGATTTACTTTTTAATTTCTCTTATTTTTTGGGATTATCTCCCACAAACCTGAACGTTATTGCCATAAAACAGAACGCAGTTAGTTTCTCTACCTTTCTGTGAACGTCTTGCAAAAAACGGTGTTGCAATATGATGAAAAATGGTGGAGAAATTTACATTATAAAAAAGATGGCAGAATTCAGTACTGTATCTACAAAACCTTCTGTTTAATCATCTTCCCTTTATTCATTTGCTTAGATTTTTCAGGTCTGGTCAATTTTAGCATGGTGTTATTTACAGTCAAAGATAATTTTTTTTTTTAAATAGAATTGATATTCTCCTTTGGTTCATTACAATTTACTCAAGCCTAGTAACATACACACTATTTCTGACACTGATCCATATATGTCCCTAGATTCAGATACCAAGAACATGCAAATGGACCATTTAAAAAAAAATTGTAAATGTTTATTCTACGTCCTTATGGAATGAGTGACATAAAAAAAAAAAGTAAAAAAAAAAAAAAAAAAAAGTAAAAAAAAATATAAAAAAAGTTTTTTTTTTTTTTTTTTTTTTTGGATGGAAGAGCCGCACATTGACGGGCAAAGAGCCGCATGCGGCTCGCGAGCCGCGGGTTGGCCACCCCTGCTCTAGATAAACATATTTTATTGTCATAGCTAGAGATATATACTCAGCCCCACACGCTGACAATATCTTTGTAGGCTCTAAGCCTTTAAGCTCTTGCTGTCCACCTGCAGCACCTCTGGGGTAACGGAAAAACATATTTGATGTAGTTCAATGATTCTCTGTGTGATCAACAAAAGGAATACTATGACATCCTTACTCACTATAGAACATAGGTCACGGCGAGTACAGGCTGTCCAATAGAATGAAGTTACCCACAGTTTATCTATACATTTTCACTTCAGTCAAACAACAAAAAAACAACTCGGGACCTTCTGGGGTATCTTTTACACAATTGGCAGATTGTTCGAAGTCCATACCTATAAAACGGTTTAACTTGCCTAGGTCTTTCTTTTGTGGTCTGGAGCGATGATAAGATCCTCCACTTTTGTATTTTAAACATAGATCAAATATATGGCTCAATTCTTCAGTATTCAATAAATTGTCTATGAACCATACTTTGTATTTCCCGTGGTCTTCAATACCTTCCTGGGTTGAATACCCCGCCATCTCCCTCCCACTGACTGCCTGTCCTCTAGTGACTTGGTTGAATACATCCATTTTTCCCTCCCACTGTATGTATGCCCTCTACGGGGAACATAGTGGCCTCTTTAAAGGTCGGGTCTACCCCACTGACTACCCTGAAGTAGTGTTCAACAGGGATAGGTGTATTGTCCTTTTCATCACTCCCTTCTCGGGCATAGCCTGTCAGACGTCCTGGGGGTCTGTGTCCCCTTTTGGAATATCTCCCACTGCTTGAGGCGCTTGACGTCACCCTCAGGTGCTTCTCGTCATCGCCCCCTGGGGGTTGCTGACTGTCTGTCTGCATAACTGTACTGGGTACACTGGGGTGTTGTGTTTCTATTTCTACACACCTTGTTCTGGAGTCCAGCTCTGGCTCCTCTGTCTGTGCCTCGTCCTCACAGGTTGCCTTTGTGGCAAACTTGACTAGCATGTGGTTCAGCACTGTCCCTTTATCGGGATGATAAACTAGGAGAGCAGGACTTCCTCTGTTCTACTGTAACTCTCTTTGGACTTGGGTTTCCCCTGTCCTGCAGGCACACATAACACTTCCCCTGTCCTGCAGGTACACATAACATACTGATCCAAATCGGTGCATTCTGGCTAGATTACACTTCTTTCCTGTCAGCGCTGTATATGGAGTGGTGCCCGAGTGCTTATTAAAGCACCTGTTTCTGGTGTAAGCGGCTTCTTGTACCACATAATGCCACAGGCTCTTTGGTAAGTTACTATCTGCTAGCTTACATCTAGCCATTTCGGAAAGGGTGTGCCATTCCCTCTCTGCCACCCCGCTCTGGTGTGTGGGATATGGACGTGACGTGACGTCTCGTATTTTATCTTATACCTTCACAATAGTGATTGGAACTTTCTATTTGCGAACTCAGTTTCGTGGTCGGATCTCAAACATCTTACTGTACCAATGTCAGAGCATGTGAGCGGAGCGGAGCGCTCGAAAAATCCGCTCTTCGCTCTAGACGTCTGGTTCCGCTCCCATCCGCTCATGTTGGCCCGCCCCCCCAAGTCGCTCACCGCTCACCTTCATTTACGAATCAAGCGTTCCCCGCTCCACAGCTCGCTCAGCAGAATTTCTTTGGAGCATGATGTAAATTAGCTTGATTTGACCAAACTACAGACAGAGTAACAGTGTAGACAGGCTAAACAGGATAATGAACCGACAGGGAAGACCAGACATATATACCCACACTAATTGACACATGAGGGTTGATTGGAAACAAGACACACCTGGGAGGGAATACACTAAAACAAGACTGATAACAAATACACTAACACACACACACTGGAGACATAACACTAAACTAGAAAAGGGAATTCAAAAGGCAACAGGCCCACAGGAAGGGACACTGAGGAATAATGATATTTTGACAAGACACAAGTAACAAGTAGTGAGGGTAGACCTGGGAATTGTCCAGCAGGTGGGGGTAGAGGACCACAAATGGGTGAAGGATGTGAGGAGAGCTGTCCAAGAGAAGGTGAGGGGAGGTGAGGTGCAGGGATACGAGGAGTGGGGACCGGAGGGTTATGACCATAGATATATATAGAACACTAGATAGCTTAAGGCGGAGTCACCAGCGTCGCTGAACCGCCGCCATCTTGCCCCAGTCAGCCTTTCTGTTACGTTCTATGGTAGCTGTTGGAGGGTGAGTGATCTGCACAGACAAAAATACTCATAACTTGCTGAAATATTGACGGATTTACAAACGGTTTGGTTTATTACAAGCATTATTAACGTGGCTATGATTCAAGCGGTTTGTAAAAAAAAACATCTTTAGATACATTTATGATGCAGGACATTGCTGGCTTTGTGTTTACAGAAGTACGCGACCTAATGTGTTAAAAAAAAGAGATTAATGCCATTTATAAACAACAATCTGAAGTTCAAATAAGTAGCACAAGACAACAGCATTACTTTCATGGTTCTAAACCAAGTCACCTACTAGCTATGCAGTTAAGAGCCAACGCAAAATTTGCAGATATAACTACCATTAAGGCACAGCAAGGACTTGTTACAGACCCTAAAAAAAATCCAAGTTCTACTCCAACTTGTACAAATCAGAAACGGCCTTTGATCAAAACAAAATGGACACATATCTTAATCAAATTAACCTTCCTAAACTATCAGAGGATGACGCTAAACAGTTAGAAACACCCATCACACTAGAAGAACTTAGGGAGGCCATATCTGAAATGCAAAGTGGTAGGGCTCCTGGAAGAGACGGTATCCCACCAGAAATGTACCTCTCATGTTGGGATGTAATTGGACCCCTATTACTTAATATGATTCTATATTCAATCAAGAAGGGGAACTTCCATAAGAACGACAATATTGCCAAAAGCAGCGGGAGAAGAGGAAATAGAAGCATATCTGGAGAAGCTAGAGTTACCATCGATAGGGAAAGAACAGAATGAAGAATTAAATAAAATAATTACGGAACGAGAACTGGAAGAGGCAATTAGTAGAGCTAAAAACAACAAATCTCCGGCGAGCGACGGATTCCCATTGGAATTCTACAAGACATTTAGAACGGAATTAGCACCCATGTTAGGGGTGGCGTTCAGACACACGGTGGAAGAGGGCAAAATGCCCCCCTCGTGGAAGGAAGCCATAATCACCACGATACCGAAGGAAGGGAAAGATAGAGAATTATGTAGTAGTTTCAGACCTGTGTCCATACTCAACGTGGATTACAAGATGTATACATCGATAATATCAAAGAGATTTGAGACGTTTATGCCAGACATTATAGATGAAGATCAAACTGGATTTATTAAAGGGAGACAGACACAGGACAACGTGAGAAAGACATTACACATAGTAGAGGAGATACAAAAACAAGGTGGTAGCGCGGTACTGATTAGCCTAGATGCAGAAAAAGCATTCGACAGTGTGAGCTGGACATTTTTATATAAAACATTGATGAGGTTCGGACTGAACAGGAGGGCGATGAAGATGATCAAGGCGCTATATCAAGAACCGACAGCGAGGGTTAAGGTGAATGGCAGCCTGATGGATAGAATCAGATTAGAGAGGGCTACCAGACAGGGATGTTGTCTCTCACCAACGCTCTTCGCCGTTTTCATAGAACCACTGGCGCAACTGATCAGACAGACCGAGGACATCAAGGGAGTAAGGATAAAGGGAACGGAATATAAACTAGGCCTATTTGCGGACGACGTGATAGTATACATGAGACAACCAGACAAGAGCTTCCCGGCACTGATGGATCTACTGAAGGAATATGGCCACTACTCAGGATACAAACTAAACGTGACAAAGACACAGACCTTAGCATGGAACTATACCCCAACGACGAAAATTAGGGAACAGTACGGGATAAGATGGGACATGGACAAGATTAAATACTTAGGGGTGAACATCACGAGAGGGGTGGGGAAACTGTTTGAGGCGAACTATACACAGATAAATCAGAACATCAAGAGAGACTTAGAGAGATGGACAGTAATGCCCTTGGACTTCAATTCAAGAATAGAGGTCATTAAAATGAACATACTATCAAGGTTACTGTACCTATTCCAGTCACTACCGATACAAATACCACAGAATCAATTCAGGGAGTGGGACAGACTGATATCGAGGTTCATATGGGCGGGGAGAAGACCACGGGTCAGATATAAAACACTACAACTACCAAAGGAAGAGGGAGGGATGGCAGTACCCAGCCTACAAGATTATTATTATGCAGCGCAACTGAGAGCAGTGACGTGCTGGTGTAACGACAAATATGAGGCAAGATGGAAAGACATTGAAAAAGAAGGGGGGGGATACAAGGTACAAGCTCTGGTGGGAGATAGGGAACTGTTCAAAGAAAAAGAGGGACTGTTAGATCCTATCACCAAATGCACCTTGACCATATGGAACAGAGTAGTAAAAACACACAAATTAGAGAAGCAGTCAGGGGTTCTGAGATGGATAGCACATGACAAGAGATTCAAACCAGGGAGGCTGGACCATGGATTCAGAAGGTGGGAGAGGGGGGGGGCAACAGCGATATGCAAAATGATAGAGAATGGGGAAATGCAAACACTACAAAAATTAAAGGAGAAATTTGGACTAGAAAACAAGGACCACTTCAGATATCTACAGATTAGAGATTACTATAATAAAGAAATAAGAGGGGACAAGGAAGAAGAACAGAATGGAATAATTAGGATGATAGTAAGGGCATACGAAGGAGGGAAAGGAAGGGTAATAACAGCACTGTACCGGGCTATAATGACCAGCAAGGGACACACGACCGATTATATAAGGGAGAAATGGGAGAGAGAAATAGAGATAGGAATAACAGGGAAGGAATGGGGGAACATATGCGAGGTGCAACATTCAACAACAGGATCGAGGATATGGAAAGAGTTTGGATGGAAAAACATAATCAGATTCTTTATAACCCCAGAGCTGAAGGGAAAATATGCACCAACACAAAGAGCATGCTGGAGGATGTGTGGGAAGGAGGGGGCAAATCACACGCACATATTCTGGGGATGTCAGAAGCTGAAGGGGTATTGGGAGGAGATAGGGGAGGCAATGATCAGAATATTAGGATACGGGTTACCACAAACAGGACTGGTGCTTTACTTAGGAGACCTGACACATGAGGGAATACAAGGGGGGGACAAATATTTAATAAAGATAATGTTGATAGCGTCCAGAAAAGCAATAACAAGACTGTGGTACAAAGAAGACCCACCGACAATAGCACAATGGGTAGGAATAGTGGAGGAGATACAGGATATGGAGAGGATAACACACATGCTGAGGTTACAGGAAGAGAAATTTGGAGAAAGATGGGGAAAGTGGGAGGATTACAAGGGGAACGAAAACGACATCACAGAGGAAGAACCAAATGCATCACAAGAGGGCGAAGGGTAAAGGAGGAAAGAGGTTCAAGGAGGGTCTCTGAACCCATGTCACACACTTTTGACTTAGTTAGTATTTTCTGATTTTATTTTTTATTTTTTTTGGGCATTACAATTGTATTACATTTTTTGTACTTTATTATTTATGTCTGTTTAACAATGTTGTACTAATAATCAAGGAAGATGTGGTTTGTAAATGGGTGAATCAAAAGGCAAAGAGAAATTTAGTATAAAAGAAATAGAAAGGGTGAAGGATAAGAGAAGAAGGAAATTCAAGGAGGGTCACTGGACCCATACCATACATATTTGCCTTAGTCAGTATCTAATCCTTTTGAGTAGGTATTAAATTTGTCTATACCTGTTCAAGGGCGGTATACAATCAGTCTTTGTATTAAGTGCCTGGAAAAACAACTGTAGTGGAAACATATAACCAACAATGCTATTCATGTAACCATTTATGTTCACTGCATTCTTTCATATTGTGTTATGGGATCCATTTTTGTGTAAGTGTTGTTTGTCTATAAATGTTAATAAAAATGTAAGTTTAAAAAAAAAAAAAAACAATATTGCACTCAATACAGTCCTCCTTAAAAAAGACAAAGACCCCAACGATTGAGGTAGTTATAGACCCTTAAGCCTCCTCGGAACCGATATCAAGCTGTACTCCAAGGTATTAGCCATCAGACGTCAAAAGCATATGACGTCTTTAGTTCATCCTGACCAGACTGGCTTCATAAGAGGCCGCTTGATCACGGATAATATAAGACGGTTATTACATGTGCTAGATGCCAGCAAGGATGACACCACACCTAAGGCGATGCTGTCCCTGGATGTGATGAAAGCCTTTGATAGGTTGGAATGGTCTTATCTATGGGCAGTATTAGAAAGGATGGGGTTAGGAAAAGGATTCATTGATATGATTAAAGTATTATACAAAGACCCATCGGCCATGATTACAACAGGTATAATCACCTCTGAAATATTTCCGGTATCGCGCTCCTCTAGACAGGGTTGCCCTCTTAGTCCCGGATTATTCGCTTTATCATTAGAGCCTTTAGCACAATATATAAGACAATCCCAATCCATAGAACCAATCGCAATCAAGGGCACACAACATCATATTAGTTTATATGCAGACGACGTAATATTGTTCATGCAAAACCCTAACACCTCAATGCCTCATCTTCTCAGGTTGATTGATTTAGGATAAATTGGCCAAAGTCGGCTTTCCTTCCACTTAATGCCCCTGCAAAGAATATACTCCTTCCAGAAGAAATACCAATGGTTAAACACTTCAGATGTTTAGGAGTTGAAGTATTCCCTACTATAAGCCAAACGGTGAAGTACAATTACATAAAAATCCAAGATAAGATCAAATACGACTTTGACAGGTGGTCCAAACTTAAAAACTCAGTACAGGCACGGGTATCAATAGTTAAGATGGATGTTCTACCTAGAATCAACTTCATTAGCTCAATGCTACCGTTACCCCCTCCAGATGGTTACTGGACAAAATTACACTCCACGTATAAAAAGATCCACCGCACAGAGAAACAAAGCCGACGGAGGTATGGCATTTCCAGATTTGTACCACTATTTTAAGGCGTACTCTTTAAGACCACTGACAACCTGGTTTGATTCCCAAGCATCTGTATCCTGGAGAAATTTAGAAGTAAATATAGTAGCACCACATAGACTGCAGGACATAGTATACACCATATTATCAATTAAGCAATGCAAATTGAAATTTGGCCCCCTTATTACTCATGTAATCCGGATATGGCGTGAAACACAAAAAAAACGATTCTAACCTACATAAATGGCATAGTCATACTCCTCTATTCAATAACAATGCACTCCTGATTGGAAAACAACCTATAAGATACCCTAAATGGGAAAAGCAGGGCATACACACATTAGGAGATGTTTTCAACAAATGGGGTTTTTGTAGCTATAAAGACATACATAAAAAAATGTATCTCACCAGTTCCACATATTATTTTTACGCACAGTTATTGGTCTGTTTGAAGGCTCATGGAGTCCCATTAAGGATACCAATTGAGCACCACAGATATCACAAATTCTTCTATGAAAGAGAGACATCGAGAGGTTTCGTATCTGATTTTTATCATCAATTACTAACGTCCTCGTATGGAATCCTCCCCCTAGACTCAGTCTGGAGGAGGGATATACCAGACTTGGAAATACATTTTGATTGGCAAGAAGTCTGGGCAAACGTTCGAATTGCGTCACGTAACCCGGACCACCAACAAATTAATCTTAACTATATTCATAGGACATACCTGACTCCTATAAGATTGAACAGAATGGGACTTAAACAAGACTCCAGATGTTCCTTATGTACAAATGGGGATGAGGGTACATTTATGCACATGTATTGGGATTGCCCACCAGTTAAGATATTCTGGAAAGAAGTGTCCCAGCGATTATCAAATTTCTTATTTCTGAACATACCTGTACACCCCTCTGTATTGCTGTTGAATGATGTTTTTGAGTTTGCAGTCCCTATACAGCTAAAGAGATTAGTTTTATCTGGTATCACAGCGGCTAAAAAGCTGATAGCATCACGATGGTTTCAACTGGAAAAAATTTGTCGGAAGGTATGGGTTCTTACATATCTCGATGTGTCAGTGAAACCAAAATTGCAATGTGGTTAGAAGTGGTGGAGAGAATAAAAGCTAGCATATGAATTGTAGTGCCTGGTTAGGAGCGAATGATAATGGATGGATTATCCAAGTGGGGGTCCGGGGGGGGGTGAACGAGGGGGGTGAACGAGCGAGAGCATATGTATGTAGGGTATTAGATAGCAAGTATTAGGTGTATATCTCGTATACTACAATTATTTAAATGGTGATTTTATTGGATGTGTACTGTTAATGCTTGTATGTCTAATTTTATGTTATGTTTAAAAAATAATTAAAAAATAAAACACAAAAAAAAAAAAAAAGTATGCGACCTACCAGTGGACCATGCCTGACTTTTGTGCAGCTTATGGATGCTCTACTCGCCGTAGTGTAGAATCAAGAAGACGTGGGATCACCTTTCACCTGTAAGATATGACAATATTACGTCTATAATTAGAATAATCGCTAGTTACTTAGTGGATGTATGTACTATACAAGTCCTGCTACAAAGGAATAGTGGGGTTATGTGAAATAGCCTAATAGTATTGCAAGATTGTTGTTGACCCAGCCTTTTTAGAATGTTGCTAACATTGTTTACAAAAATCATTGAATGTTTCTTTTGGACACCTTTTTATAAATATTAATGTGGTTGTCTTATTCTTAAAATTTGCATAAATTCATACAATTACCCATAAAATATCATAATTTAGGTGTGTATTTTTGTCCTTACCCTTAATGCTAAACTAAAGTAAGGTGGAAAATGTTGACAATAATTTCTATATTTGGCTACCTTTCTCATGTTCTGAAGGTTTCCCAAACTGGCATTAAGGAGGGACGGTTTTGTTGCGACTGGCACGACACTGCTCTGCAGTGACCACTTTACCAGTGAGTAATTTGACAGGACGGGGCAGACTGTCCGCCTTAAAGATGGTGTTGTGCCAACAATGTTCAGCTTCCCTGCTCACCTTCAAAGGGTATGCGTTTGGCCAATAGGTATTCAAGGTGTATGAGATTGGTATATCAATGTCACACTGTAGTTTTTCTTTCTGCAAGTAAATAATGTGTTTTTTATTACAGCACATTTTAGACACTCAATTTCTTTAATTACGTTTATTTCCGGCTGCAACTAGAAGCACACACAATTCTAGAAGAGTGGAAGACAACCTTCCAATGGCCTTGCCTCAGGATGAACCTCAGCCTGATGTTGTGAGTATTTGCATGTAGAACCTTTTTTTTTTACCACTACACCCCTGATCATATGGCTTGCCATATTAAATCCTTCATCTCGGTGGTACGCAGGAAGGTCTATGATGGTGTTACTAGAAGAGCCTAATATTATTTGAGGTGGTACTGTTTGAAGTCTATGTATGTCACTCATACACTTTGATGAATAAACATGTGCGAACATTGAAACTACAGGGTTAGGCAACCCTTACAATCAAAACAGCCATTTTCGTCCAGAGCCACAAAACATATTTTTGCCTTCTAAGGGGACAATCCTATTAAGATCAATTTCTTAAAAGTATGCTGAGTTGGAGAATTGGAGAATGTAAAAATGAATTTAGGGTCACAGCATTGATAAGTGAACATTGAAATGTTTAAAAAAAAGTAACTGTTATTAATTCTTACTATTATTTATGTATTCATATATTTTGCCAAAGGAACAGGGAACCACTGGAGAGAGGGGAAAGAGCCGCAAGCGGCAGGCCACTGACCACCCTTACTCATTGCCTGCCTGCCCCAAGGCTATAAAGGCCAAACTTGATGAAGCCTCAGCGAGAGTGAGGAAACTGGAAAGACAAGCTTGAATGCTACTCAGGTAATATACAAATTGAATATATTTTATGTTCTTTGTTAAACTTCTTGGTTACTATTTAAAGGAGACATACTAAATCACTTTTGCGAATTGAATTTCAGATCTTCCGGTTCACCTCCTGTCGAAGCAGGGTGTAGAGTACACCAAGGCCAAGAGATATTTCGCCCTCACATTCCATCTGCATGGTCCTAAGGCATATCACTACCTAAGGGAGACTCTGCATATCTACCTCCCACATCCCAGTTCATTGCAGAGGTATTCTTCATGATGTCTAATTGTAAACTACATCACTACTTAAGCACTACTTAAGCACTACACACTGTATTATCATGAATGGTTAAACTTCCTGATCTAACAGCTCATGTAGCTATTCTTAGTATGTCCAGTGTCCACAGTAGGGATGCTTGGGCTAGTGGTTAAATGGTTAATTGTGTACTTTTTAATTTTTACGAAGGTGGCTGAGCTCTCTTGATGCCAAACCTGGTCTCAATAAGATGATGCTGGACATGCTGGAAAGACGGTGTCAGAAAGACGAGGCCAAGTATGGACGTGTCTGTCTGATGCTGGATGCAATGGCCATCAAAAAGCATGTCCAGTATGATCCACAGACACAAACAATGTCTGGATATGTGGACATGGGGGATCGATCGAACGACACTGATGTCGCTGCCGAGGCTCTTGTATTTATGGTGGTTGGGCTTCAAGGTTATTGGAAAGCTCCAATTGCCTACTTTTTAACCAAGACACTCACACCAGAAACACAAAAAGTCTTGGTAGACCATGCATTAGAAGAGCTGCATCGGCATCAGATAAGGGTGGTGTGCATGACGATGGATGGCCATGCATCCAACGTCAGCATGTGCACCCAGCTTGGGTGTAATCTGAAGGGAAACCCCTGTGAGCCTTTGACGACCCATTTCCCCCATCCAGCAACCCAGGACAGGGTTTTTGTTATGATGGACGCTTGCCACATGCTGAAGCTGACACGGAATATGGTGCAGGTACATGCTGATTATTGCCTATTTGCTCTGGTTGACTCTATTCTGCTTTTTATACTTTTATACTTATTTTGATTGTTTGCATTTACATAATTGAGAATATGGTGCTTTACATTTGACGTGTGCTAGCAGTGAAAAATATTCTAATTCTGCAGGCATACAGCCCAATTAGAAGCCTCACTGGGATAATTAATTGGAGTTACATCGTCCATCTGAACAATGTCCAGAAGAAAAGCGGACTGCATGCTGCCAACAGAGTCACAGACAAACATGTGAACTTTGCCAATCAGAAGATGAAGGTATGTTTGTATGATGATTTACGTATAGAGGGCCATCCGCTATGGAAATAGGTTCTAGGGCTTAATTGTGTTTTGTATCCTTGGTGATGATGTTTGTATCTTGTAGCGCTAATGTGCTCTTCATTTGAACTGTCTCCTTATAAACTTGATCAAGGTCTCCCTGGCTGCTCAGACTCTGAGCAACTCTGTGGCAGTGGCACTTCGCACCTTGCGGGACTTGGGCTATGTGGAGTTCAAAGACTGCGAGGCTACTGCAGAATTCATTGAGGTATCACAGCTATAGATTTGCATCATTGACCCAAATCATTTTCCAATATTCTACTGTTTTTATCAACATTTGAGTGATGCATTACTTTAACCCATATAATCCTGGTGGCATTCCCATGTTCTCATGTCATCACAGGTGAGAGATTTCAGATTTTAAGTTTTCACAAAAATGTGAAAATACCATACCTGAAAGTTCAGAACACACCTATTTTGGTTGTTCGTTGTATAAAATAACATTATTACATTAACATTTTAATTTGGGCATCGGGAATGGTTAAATAATTATGACTGCCTTCAAATTCAACAATATGCAAGCACTTGCCTAAAACTCTTTATACTTACCTCATGATTTTGTGACGCATATGTACATGATATATACCTTTGATTTGGGAGTATTTGGGGTTTCAGGCGATCAACCAGAACGATTTGGACATATTGCACATAACGCATCATATATCGCAATCTATGAAAAAGTACTGGATTATTTTGGAAAGGGGCGATGTTTAGCGTGTAATAGCGCACAAACTACAGTATGTAGAAATTAACTGATTAATCAGTAATGGACTATGAACAATGCCTGTCAAATGAGCCGTACTCGATGGCCACGCCTTATTGTTGTTTTAGCGCTTCGTTTTGCTAATTATTTGTCTCCACACCTGAAACCAAGATATATGGGAAACTACCCTGATGTTTCATTATTACTAACATAATATTTTCAGTCGGCCAGGATGAGCGTGTGAAAATATGTTTCACATCAGGCAATGAGAAATATTTTCTAGGAATTAATTTCCAGCATTGTCCATTGGCAATCATGCAGTTCCATATGGAACACCTTTTTAAAGCAAGAGGGCAACAACAACAGCGTCAACTGCTACCCTCTTTAACCTAACATTACTTCCGTGCGAGGCATTGTGGTAGAGCAGGGAATGGAAATAGTCTAGCAAGAGAAAACATTTTATTGTAACGTTAGCTTGTAAAATGCTTGCAGGAGGAATCGGCTGGAACAGAATACAAAATAGCAGAGGGATTTATGAATGGTTTGAACAATAACAGATGTGATGCAGGGATGCTATCCTTATGAGTAGCAGCTGCTAACTTAGTGTTAGCTATCTCACACGTTTGTTACTGCACAGTTATTGTAACTGAGGGGTACAATTCCCTGACTGTATTGATAAGTATGGTATCATTAAACCACTACCGCTTTATGTACTTTAATTACTGGCCATACAGTACATGATATATAAATATGATGAACACTTCCCACAATGAATCGGTTCCATACAAAGTGGTAATTAAGTATTTATTGCAGCAAAAGGTACATAATATACTTCTCTATTTTACTTTGGATGCGCTTATAAGGCAAAGGAATGTGCGTAGGCAAATCAATAATGAATGTCCATTCTCTGGTTACGCAGGAGGTAATTATACAACCTGAATCTTAGGGAATTATATCTATGGTACACTAGTAATATATAGCGGGAGATACTGGAAGGGTCCCCCCGGTTGTAAGCCAGCAGGGGTAGAGGATCTGTCGGTAGTAGAGAGTCTGGTCAACGATGACTAAGGAGACTCCAAGTACAGGAGACGGTGCAATAGTCTCTTGATCCACAGACGAATACAGCTGTTCTCCGTAGACTGTAGCTCCACAGTGAAGAAAGCTAGCCGGCCTCAGGCTCTCTGAGGCGCAGACTCGACGTGGCTCCTCACAGGGTAAATCCCACACATGTAGGCGTCGGCGATTCTCCGCTCCATAAATCACAGGACCAAAACAAATATAATCCAGCCGCAAAGGGCTATGTAGTCGTCGGGTAGATTAATCCAGTGTACATGTCCACACGGTTCTCGTCTAGGTCTCCTCGGGTGAAAGCGCCATGAAAGCAGCCCAGCCTGGATAAGCACTCTAGCTGATACGAGGAAGCGTTGGTGATGCTGGTCACTGTAGAACTTTAGCCGCACGATATACTATACACAAATAGACTATTACTGACTTAATAGAAATATGTCGCACTCGACGGTATAGCGCCAAACTCTGACAATTCAGTTATTAATTCGCACGCGGTCTCAATGCTCTATTTGGGGCCAAACAGGCCATACTTCACCGCACGTTGTATCGTGGGTGAGGCTTCAACTTATTGGGTAACTCTACTTCTGTATTCACCTGCGCCATATTTATATGCACGGCGAACAATCTAGTGCCAACCTCATTTCTGTCTCGTATTCCTGGGCAAGGCCGGGCATGTACAGACATGTCTTGACGGTGGCTTTGAACCTGACTCTGGAGGCACGGCCCTGGCGCCTGTGGACCGCTGTCCAATAGGAGAATGAAATATTATGGTCTGTACTAGGCTAAAGGGACATTCCGTGTATATGTACAAGGAATATACAAGGGATATCAAACGATATACAAATACTATGCAATATATATCAATCAATAAATATATATATTCGGTTTAATCTGATCCTTTGTAACAGTTATTGTTATGTTAGCATTAGCGAGCAAGTCTAACAAATTAATGTTCGGTCATTTGCAGCTTGATCTGAATGCACTCTGAATAGCTCTGACTCAATATGTATTAACCCATTCAGTGCCAACCACGATGATAGTCGGGTTAACTCGCCATGCATTGAGTGCCAAGACCCAAGAAAACCCGAGAAAACTCTGGTTTTAATCGTTATTTCTTTTATTATTTATTTATTCATTTTTCATCCATCCAGCCTGACGTTATCATTGGGAATGGGTCTGAGCTCGAAAAGGGCAAATACCGCCGCCTATCGTCTCCCGGATGGTATTGCACATCATTGGAATGGATTGGGTGGGACTGTGCATCAAAAAAATAAGTCCAGTCCAGGTTTTACTTCTCGGGCATGCAGCTGAATACTATTGCATTGAGTCCCCCCACTGGGAGCAGGGTCGATTATGTGTTTTGGTGCTATAACGTTGGATCAATAAACGCAATCAATATTTGGAATGGAATTGGATTAATCTTTTTGCAGAACATCTGATGTGAGGTAAGGACTCTATTTTACCAGTCTTGGGGTAATCAGATGTTTTTTTCTCCACCATCGCAGCGTGTGTGTGTGTGTGTGTGTGTGTGTGTGTGTGTGTGTGTGTGTGTGTGTGTGTGTGTGTGTGTGTGTGTGTGTGTGTGTGTGTGTGTGTGTGTGTGTGTGTGTGTGTCTGTGTGTGCGTAACGTTAGCCGTATCCATGGCATGGATAATCTATTCTTCAGCCCGCTTCTCTAGCATGCTTAAGTAGTACACATATACTATCAATAATCTACCGTTTCTTTGAAAACGATTCATAAATCAGCTGAAAAATTACAACATGTTTTGTGTATTCCACTAAAGGGCTATTATCGCGTCTTTCTCTCGAATTACTAGAAATCACCAAAACTACAGTATACTTGTATTCAAAACGGTATAAAACGGAAATGTACCGATGAAAAAACAATCCGTTTTGTACATGTTGACTGCAAGCAACTCATTGATAAGCAACTTGTGTATTAGACCCATAGCCATAATTTAATATATATTTTAAGCACTCGCAAATATCCCCGTCCTCCCATTGATTAAAGCGGTGGCGTACTAGACCTAATTTCCCGGAAGGGGCGTGGCGCTCAATGTGTTAAAGAAGACGTGTCTGGCCCATGGGGACATTAACATGTGTTGTCGGGCCTTACAAATAAATTTGATTTGATTACCCCTCTACTAAAAAAACCTGGACTAAACCCTGACACCCTCAACAACTTCCACCACATCTCCAACCTACCCTTTCTGTCAAGAATTTTAGAACGAGGGGCGGCTAAGTGGCGCAGTGGACAAGGCGCTCGCCACTAATGCAGGAGATGCTGGGTTCGAGCCCAGCTCTCGGCATTGCTACCAGCTTGGCTGGTCGTTCATACTAATACAATTGGCAGTATTAGGGGGTGGGAAGCTGGTGGGTGGGGATCGGACATTGTGGACAGCGACTCCTACAGCGGTTGGTGTGCCTGCGCAGTAGAATCAGGAAGCGACAGGGGCGGCGTGTCCCTCCCACGCAGACCCCCGCCGCTGAGGGATCGCGCTGTGCAGGTGAAAAGATGCGACGGCTGCCTCCTCGTGTACCGGAGGGGACACGCGATGCAAGGCTTCATCCACATTGCAGCCGGCCTGTGGGAGGCATGGCCTAACAGCGTTCGAGACAGGGGAGGGTAGAATTGGACGATACGAGTTTGGGGATGGGAGAAAAATAGAAAATGGGAGAAAAAGTAGATACAAAAAAAATTAAAATTAGAACGAGCTGTTGCCACTCAGTTAACATCCCACCTTGAATCCAATAACCTCTACGAACCCGTCCAATCCGGCTTTCGCACCAGAAAACGCTCTACTCTAACGGTCACCAATGACATTCTTCTATCTGCTGACTCTGGTTCCCTCTCCATCCTCATCCTCCTTGACCTCAGCGCCGCCTTCGACACCATTACACACTCCATCCTCATACCTTGCCTCCAGTCCACCATTGGGATCACTGGCACTCTCCTGGATCAAATCATATCTCTCTGACAGACACAAACTCCTCTACACCAACAACTCCAAATACCCCATTGCCCCAGTCCCCCACAGTGTCCCCCAGGGTTCAATACTTGGTCTATACTGTTTATCCTCTACATTTTACCACTTGGACAGATCCTCCACAAACATGGCCTCCGATTCCACTGTTACGCTGATGACACACAGCTCTACCTTTCCACCAAGACCACCACTGCCGCCACCCACTCCACCCTCATCACCTGCCTTTCTGACATTAAAATCTGGATGCAAAAAAACTGAAACTGTGACAATCGGATACTACACATTATTGGCCCAAATTCCCTGACCCGCCCCACCCAGGATTTTTCAGTCAACATTGACGGATCCATTGTCACCCCCTCCACCCACAACCTACAATTCCACAATTCTCAACCCCCTTTTCCTTCCTCCTGCATGTCAAGCAGATCACGAAAACCGCCTTCTTCCACCTCAGGAACATTGCCCATCTACGCCGCTCACTATTCTTCTCTGCTACCGAAACACTGACCCACGCACTTATCACATCCCGACTGGACTACTGCAACAGCATTCTTTATGGCACATCACCAAAATCCTCAATAAACTACAATACGTCCAGAACTCTGCTGCTCGCATGCTCACCTCCACCCGCCGCTCCGACCACATCACCCCCATCCTCCACGATCTCCACTGGCTCCCCATCATCAATCAATCAATCAAATCCTTTATTTAACCAGATAAGCATCATTGAGATTAAAATCTCTTTTTCAAGAGCGATCTGGCCAAGCAAGGCAGCAGAAAGTTTCAACATAAAAAAGAACATCACAATAAAATACAGATAAAACATTTACATCAAGCTCCAATTTCAGGCAAGTTATCAAACAGGCAAATGATCAAACACAGTTGCACTGACCAAGGGAACTGAGTTCGTAGGATTTTAAAATGGCTTTGAATTCTCCGAGGGTGACCAGTCCTGGTAATTTTAGGTCCTCCTGTATCTTGTTCCAAGATGAAGGAGCAGCATATTTAAAAGCCCTTTTTCCCAATTCAGTTCTCATATGGGGAACTTCCAGTGTTAGAACAGCTTGAGAACGAAGGGCATACTTATATTGCTTTGTGCACAGAAGCACACTTAGGTACGAGGGAACCAGTTTAAGCAGAGCTTTGTGCACCAGAGAGAGCCATCGAGAAAATCGTCGTATTTGTAGAGATGGATAACTTGCAATGGTATATAGGGTGCAATGGTGCACTCGATTTCCACATCCCGTGACAAAGCGTAAGGCAGAATGGTACACAGTATCAAGCTTTCTAAGGTACTGATCAGGTGCATACATATAGAGTAAGTCACCATAATCGAGTAGTGGTAAGAAGGTGGTCGAGATCAGGTGACTTCTCACTTTAAGTGAAAAACAGGACCTGTTTCTGAAAAAGAAGCCGAGTTTAAGCTTCAGCTTTGACACAAGTTTGTCTATGTGAGATTTAAACGTAAGGTTCTCGTCCACTGTAATGCCTAGATATTTGTAGGAAGCAACCCTTTCGATGTCAGTCCCTCCAGCAGTAACAAGTGTGGGAAGATCAGCTGGGAGTCTCTTCCCATTTGAGAAGAGCATAAACTTTGATTTGCCAGCATTTAACACTAGCTTAAGCTGGGTAAGATGTGACTGAACAATGTCAAAGGCAGATTGCAAGAACTCCATCGTTTGCACAACACTGGGAGATGAGCAATAAATTACTGTGTCATCAGCATAGAAATGGTAAGCAGCATTAGACAGGTTGATACAAAGATAATTTACATATATGGAGAAGAGTAGAGGTCCCAGTACGGAACCTTGTGGTACACCCTTAAGTACAGGGAGGAAAGATGATGATAAACCAGCAGACTGTACACACTGTGATCTATCCGTCAGGTAATTTGAAAAGCACTCTACAGCCTGTCTAGATAAACCAATTTTATGTAGACACTTAGATAAAATGGCATGGTCAACCGTATCAAAGGCTTTGGATAAGTCTAGGAACAGAGCTGCACAGTATTTATTGGAATCCAGTGATTCAATGACATCATTGACTACTTTAAGAGTAGCAGTGATCGTGCTGTGCTTCTTTCTGAAACCTGACTGGTTCTTGGAAAGCAGGCCATGTGAGTCTAAGAAATCTTTTAGCTGCTCACTTATTAGTTTCTCAAGGACTTTGGCTAAAACACACAACTTTGAGATTGGTCTGTAATTGTTAAGGGATGAGGGAACACCCCCTTTCAACAGGGGGAGGACGTGGGCTGATTTCCAGACTAATGGAATCTCATTGCTTTCGATGGTGAGATTAAAAATGTAAGTTAAAGGTTCTGCAATAAAATCAGCAGCTGCCTTGAGAAAATGAGGCTCCAACTTATCCGGACCTGCAGATTTGTCGGAGTTGAGCTTCTTTAGGGCCCTATGGACCTCAACCACCTCAAAAGGAGATAAATTGAAGGGTTCAGTTTCTGAGTTTGAGGGGGGTGACATAAGGGGCCCCTGCTGTTCAGAGTCTGATGGCTGTAGTGACTCAAACAAGGATCCTGATGAAATAAAATGTTTGTTAAAAGAATTAAGAATGGTTAATTTATCAGTCACAGTACAGGACTCAGTTTCTATGCTGAGTGGCAATTCATTTGTGATGTCACTCCCATAAGTGGTCTTGATAACCTTCCAACATTTTTTGGGGTCCTTTAGGTTACAGGTAGTTTTAGCCAAGTAGTACTCAGATTTAGCCTTCTGAATACGGGAAGTAAACTGGTTTCTGAGCTGTCTAAATGTCAGCCAGTCGGTGTCCGACTTGGAGCTCCTGGCCTTAGACCAGGCTACATCCCTTTCTCTCAACAGTTTGGACAGCTCAGGGGAAAACCAGGGATTGTCACGACCTTTCACTCTAAATTTGCGGACTGGCGCATGTTTGTCTATGATGTTAAGAAAAGTATCATAGAATGATTTCCAGGCTAACTCCACATCATTAATTAGGGAGATTCTGGACCAGTCAAACTGCCATAAATCATGATGAAAAGCTTGTTCACAATCATTCAGTTCAAAATTCTACTCATCACCTTCAAAGCTCTCAACAACCTGGCCCTCTCCTACCTCTCTGAACTCCTTCTCCACCACATTTCTACCTGCTGCCTCAGGTCCGCAGATGCTAACCTCCTCCAACCCATCAGAACTAAGCTCCGGACCTGGGATGACAGGGCCTTCGCTGCAGCTGCCCCCACCCTCTGGAACGCCCTTCCCAACCATATCCGTCATGCAGACACTCTGTCATCATTCAAAAAGGCCCTCAAAACCCACCTTTTTACCCTTGCTTTCAACCCATGAACTCCTTCCTCAAATTTTTTTTTCTCGCGTGTGGTGCTTTGGCTCGCGGGGGGACAGGCTGTGGGTCCTCCGGGGTTGTGATTTGCGACTGACGGGTCTGGAGATGGAGGGGACTCAGGTGGTTCATTGTAATGTATGTGTCTATTTCCCTTTATAATTGTCTCTTATTATAGGTCTGTTGAAATATTAAATTTTATATTATGTCTTGTCATTATTATTATTATTATTGTTGTATGGTTGTTATTGTTGTGTTATGTCAAAAAAAGAAACTGAATACAAATTTGATCCAAAGAAATTAAAAAATTAAAAATCTTTTACAGCTACAGATACTGTTTTATATATTCTGTTTTTAGTAATAACTAGAAAGTAATGGTATTTATTCAACAACAGGTGATTGTATAGATTAGTATTAGTATCATTAATTGACAACTATGCTAAATGAGTTCACCCACGGAACGGTTGTTGGGACATTGATTCCGCACGGACGTTATACGTTGTTGCACCCAGTCTGCTCGGGTAGCAGAGGCTCTGGCTAGTAGTAACGTTTATGTTGTGATTTTCGATGCAAAATAAATATTTAACACTCTCTTTTGAGACTCCGCCTCAGACTCTTATCCTTTGGCACTTGGAACTTGCTGTACTTTGCTTGCAGGTCTGCAGCCATTATTGCTGGATTATGAATAGCACCAACTTTAGCCAAGTTGTCAAGCTAAGCTAGCTGACCTAGCTCGTCTTCCCCGCAAGGTTTTCACATTGACATTTGATAATGTTAGTCAGCTAACGCTAGTCAGTAGCTACTTGACTTAAATACGATTCACCGTGGGTGCATTATTGTTGATAGACGGCCAGTGTCAGGTCCTGGAGAAAGGACAGGCGATCATCTGATTCGATGTAACGTTAAAGCGGATGTTGTTCCAACTAGCTAGCTTTTCAGCTGTTAATGCTACAGTATAATAACACCAGCAAGCGAAACACATCCGAGCTCCCCGTCACACTGCTCTGTCGGGACAATGGAATTTAAGAAAGTGTATCTGCTGTTAAAATGACAAACAGCATCGGCGGTTGGGTGGCGTAGCGGAGATTGCGCTCGTCACCAATGCAAGAGGCTGCGGTCTCGACTCCCGGAGTCAGCATTTCCTCCGACTTGGGCCAGCCGTCATATTAACTCGTTTGGCTGGGTTAGGGGGAGGGAAGTCGAGGGTGGTAATCTGCCGTTGTGGACAGCGACGCCTACAGGTCAGGTCTGGGCGCAGGCACGTTGGAAGGGGGGGTGAGGGGGGTGCGGCAGAAAAATATCAGATTTATTTTCAAAACGTCCCACCGGTCCCAGTGACAGTCCCACTAAATCTGATAAACATCAGAGAGAGACAGAGACGACAGGTTCAGCCTCAGCATCAGGTATTGAAGAGTTAACTGAGTCTGTTCCCCTATACCCCCCCTCGGGTGCCAGGGGCTTCCACTGAGGGGTGATGCAAATAGGGATGGGGTGTTATGGCAGCTCATGATGGAAAGAGTGCGCACCGAGTCTGATCCCGAGTTGAAGAATTGGCTCCAAAAGAGAGACAACTGGATGTCCAACAACATCCAAAACGAAATCTTACAGCTGTTTGCCCATGATATTCAGCGACAAATTAGAGGCAAAGCATCCAAAAGCCCATTATTTGGCTTGAGTGCTGACGGAACTACTGATGTCACTCACTGGAAAAGAACAATTCTCGTGTAATATACAGTTCGCCGATGACAACTTGGAAGCTCAGAACTTCTTTTGGGGTTTTTACAATGCCCGGCCCAGACACAACAGCCGAGACGCTGTTTTTGTGTATAAAATACTTTTACGCCTCGACCTGCCCATGGAGAGGCTGATAGGATACTGTTTTGACGGGGCCAGCAACATGTCTGGGGGGGTACAGGCTAGACCAGGGGTTCCCAAACTTTTCAGGCCGCGACCCAAAAAAAACGGTGTCCGAGAGCCGCGACCCCCACTATTATAGGAGGTTAAAAAATATATATAATAATAATAATAATATTTATTTTTTTTATTTTTATTTTATAAATGGAAATGTATGGTTGAAACATGCAAACGTTCAAACGCACACACACTAATAAGCATTGGAGGCTCTTAACCAGGGCCGGACTGGGAAAATCATTCAGGCCAGGAAATATAGTGCAAAATATAGCCCCAGTCAGGCCACTTTTTAAGCAGGGGGTCTGGGGGTCCCGCACCAGGATTTTTTTTGTTACAAAGACTTCATTTCCTGCATTCTGGTGCAGGATTTTTTTTATTTATACCCTTTAAATGCCAGTGTTTGTGATGGCATCACAAATTATTGTTAAAAAAACAGGCTAACATATGTATGATTAGCAACAACACAGATTTTTATGGATTTTCAGTTTTTTTGTAATTGTTAAATATAATATTTTATTCAACTTCAGCCCTGATCATAACACCACATATTCATTTTATAATTCTAACCCTTTAAATGCTAGTGTGTGTGATGGCATATATTTGCAATATATCAAATGCAAAGTAGATTTTTCTGGGGGGGGATTATTACAGGCTAGCATGTGTCAATGATTAGCAGTTTTTTGTAAGGGTCCCACCTCCACCAATCACATGCGGCTCCCTTTGTGTGTGTGTGAGAGCAAAAGAGAGAGAGAGAGAGAGAGATAGTTCTCCAACTTGTGTGAGTTGCAGTGATCTCCTGGTTGTTCCCCACCTAGGTGATCTAACTATTGTGCTGGTGCAACTAGAAACACTGGCCTGGCCTGCTTCTAAGTTCAGTGGCCTGACTGCAAAAAAAAAAAAAAAATTGTTTGGACTTTTTTTTTTTTTTTTTTTTATCATCTGGCGACCCCCCGCGGCGGCTCAAAGGCCGCACCCCCTACCGATTTAAAGTTCCAACGTGCCTGTCTGGGCGCCTGCTCAGCGAAAGGCAGGAAGTGGTGAAGGCAGCGTGACCTCCCACGCGTTACACTTCACCAATGAGAGTCCTCGCTGCCAGGTGAAAAGAGAGCCACTGGCTGTCTCCGCATGTGTCGGAGGAAGCATGCGGTTGACTTCAGGGTTCCCTTGTACCGACCAGTAGGAGGAACATGCGCACAACGACCAGGTAGGGGAGGGGGGGAATTGGCATAACGACTCAATTGGGATACAAATTTTTTAATAAAAATAAATGACAAACAGCATCACACTTTAATTCACGGTAGATTAAAAACATTCATTTTATAATCCTCACTCTCCGCAGGAGATAAATTACATCATATGGGATCGGAGGCTAGACTTTCGGAGTACTCGCCGATACCGATACCAGCATTTTAGGCTGTATCGGAGACATTTCCGATACTGGTATCGGTATCGGAACAACTCTACTCATTTGCACAGCTTATATCCTGAATGTAAGTATAGGTAAGTATTTATATTGTAATGTTTAGAATTACGATAAGCATAGGTAAATATATTGTCAGTATAATGATGTTCTACATGTTCTATAAAGCATTTCCATTTTACTGCATCATTTTGGTGGTGTAGTGGTAGCAAGAAGGTCCTGGGTTCGATTCCCACTTGGGGACCAGGTTGCCAGGTACCCAGGTCGGGTATCTCCCTGGCTGCCATTGGGGGGAAGGACGACGGGATGGGTCAAGCGCAGAGAGGAAATTTCATCTGTGACCCAAAAAAAAAGAAAAGTGCATGTGTGTGTTCCTGTGTCACCCATCGCATGTGTGTGTTCACTGCATGACTATGTTGCAATGTGTGCTACGAATAAAGACTTCTTCAAGTGCAGTTTAATCTTGTGTTAAAAGAACATGCCAACATTTTGGGAAATTAGCTTATCGTCTTCTCCAGAGAGAGAGACAAGAAGATAGATACCAGTTTCCTCTCTGTGCATTCAGTAGAAAGCTATCTGGCTGTATGTTAGCCTAGCTTAGCACAATGAATGGAAGCGGACAGTGCCGGATAGCCTTCGGGAGAGGTGTTAGTTGGACAATGACTACGCTACCCGTCACTTTCCGCTTCCATTCATTGTGCTAAGCAAGGCTATACATACAGCCAGATGCAACATCAACATCTGCATTCAATGGTCAGTCCCACAATTATTAAAAAGTAATTTTACTGTTCTAAGCTAGCATGCTGAAAATGTTTACTCATTAGTAGCCTACAGTATGTTTATAGCAGTTTAGGATTTAAGATTAATTTACATTTCAAAGCATTTGAACATTAGAGGGATTTTGAATTTGCATGACCCAGACTTTACTCACTCTGTCTGTGTGTGTGCGTGTGCGTGTGCGTGTGTGTGTGTATGTTGAGTGGGTGGTTATGGCCTGCCAATGTGACTGCATCCCAACTGGACTGAGATCCTCACATCAGATGCGTGGGAGCGCTGGTCGTCTATTTGACATTTGATCACGGTGGCATAATGTGATTAGGTCCTGTGTCCATGTGAGTGTACCATCTTAATTATTATTACTCGACGATGCTCTTGAATTCTGTGAAATTTTGTTTTATTTGTCACATATAAGGTACATGTACATTATAGTGAAATGCGTTATGTATGACCCTCCTGAAATTGTGCTTCATACAGTAAAAAGTTAAAGAATAAAGATCAAACACTATACAAAATATACTAACTATAATGTACAAAATGAGGTAGAGAGGTAGTGCAAATCTTTTAGTAATAAATAGATAAAATATGGTGTAGTGTTTTAAGAGGAAGTAAATGAGTCTGAAGTTCAGCCATTTTATACAATATGGAATGAGGACAAACGTCTGTTGTTATGACGATTACCATTATGGTTTGTGACATGTGTAAGCATGGAGCATTAATAACCCTTACCCCTTGGAATGGAAGCAATATTTTTTATTTGTGCGATTGTGAAATCAAATGACGCTGCTTTTGCTCACAATTTTCTGGGAACGGCTGGAGAAAGTTGGTTGATGAGCAGATGATGCACTCGCATCAAGTTCCTTTCTAGTATGCGGCGCAATGGCACGTAAAATGATCAAACGTTGAAGTCATTGCCACATCACTCCTCACTTAAATGCAAAGTTATTCTGACACATTTGCATTAACCACTGCTCTATAGCATTCCCACAAAGCCAGTTTTCCCTCACTGGAATCGAATTCCGACACTCCATGCTATCTATGACACTCTTGTATTTGGAAGGGACATTTATTTTATTCTAATCATCTTCAATCTTTCTATCTGAAAAGCCTCATTCTCATTGTGAACTCACAGAAGGAGATGCATGCTGAAAGAATCAATTTGCTACACTTGTGACAATGAAAGAATCTGAATCTGATGACCAATATGTTTTTGAGCATCAAGTATTTCATTTTTGTAATCACAATTGCTTTGCTGTTGTGGCCAGCCCCTCCTAATTTAAGATAGAATAATGTATGTACCTAGATAACTTGTAAAGTGACCTTCATACTGTAGATCTATGCTGTGTTTTAGAAACAGTATCTATAGGATTTTACAGACAGGGCTGACAAATATCTGTTCTTATAAATAGGAATGACTTGCAACTGAATGACTCCCTTGTGTATCATGGGAAATGCTATTTTTAGCCGAATGCTCTGGCCCTGCCTTTAAAAAAACAACTCCCGAGCTCTCAGAAGAACAATTGTGGGAATTTACTAAAAGGCAAACTGGAAGTCTGAGCACACAGGCCTCACCCAGAGGTCAGTCATTCCGACGAGACTGCACTGCTCAGAAAGAAAGAGGAATTTAGGGCCGTCCTCGACTAAAGAAGTCCTTACTGTACATACTGTACAGACAAAGCGGGGTGAGAAATGTAGAGGAAGTGTGAACGTGTGATGTGAAGTCAACAGAAGGAGGCGATCGAAGGGACTTACAGTAGTACAGTCATTTGTTTTGTCACATCTAGAATATTGTCCGATCATATAGTCCTCAGTATCAAAGGAGGAGCTGAACAAACTTCAGTTGTTCACAAAACAGAGCTGCCAGGGTAGTTCTTCAACGCTCAAATAGAATTTTTTTTTAACTTGAATGGATAAACACCTATCATGGCTGACAGTTGAAGGCAGACTCCTTGTAACCCTTCTCACATTTTTCTAAAATGTATTATTCTCAAGAAATCCTATATTTCTAGCTGATCAATTAAATTATATTGAAAACAGTCTCACTCATTTCACAGGTGCTAAGTGGTGACCTGGTACTTCCCCCACCTGTAGGACTAATAGTTTAAAGTTCACAGTGCGCTATAGAGCCATATTCACTTGGAACAAGCTACCAGTCTCCACAAGGCAAGTAAATAAGTTTTAAAAAGTGAAATGATGTAAATCAGACTGATGTAGTATGTTGTAGTAAGATGTGATTAACTATTCTATGTTTTTATTTTATTGTATTATTCAAATTTCTTGTTTTAATTGTATTGCCAATTACATTCTGTATTTGTTCTGTTCTATTATTTTCTTGTGAGGACCCCAGGAAGACTAGCAGTCATTAATTTGACAGTGAATGTGGATCCTAATAAAACAAACAAGCAAACAAATCGGAGCGCATATTGAGGTGAAGACATGTATGCTTGACTTGAAAATGTTTCACCTCCAGTGAGAAATTCACCCGTCACGACAAGGCACACTGGCATACTCTTTTTTTTTATTAATCTGAAATAGATGGCTATGAATGTTCTGCAGCCTATAAATATTGAGCTTATATTATGAGAGTTATTAACGAACGTTCAACGAGAGAGACCGAGCTCCCTCACAATCCTCACATTCCTCACCTTCCCCACTCACCTATATGGGAGCTCAGGAGGTAGAGCGGTCGTCTGGTAATGGGAAGGTTCTCGGTTCGATTCCCACTCCTCCTTGCGTGGTTGCCGTCGGTGTGTGAATGTGTGAGTGAAAGGGTGAATGTGAGGGGCATTGGTTCAGTGTCATTTTGACTATGCTTGCTTGTCATGGTATGACAGTGCCCCCAGCAACTTGTGAAATAGACTTCAAACTGCCCAGAACAAGCTAGTTAGGACAGTCCTGCAGCTCCCCACTCGTACTCACTTAGACCAGCCCCACTTCAACAGCCTGGGGCGGCTCAGGGTGTAAAAGAGAGTATCCATGATAAAGCTATGCCTAGTATATAGAATTTATAAAGGGGAGGTGCCAAGCTACCTTCAAAATTACTTTCAATATGTAAAAAACAACCATAGCCATGAAACCAATCAATCAATTATATCCCCAGGCCATCAGGATGCGCAATGACTTTATGTAACAACCCATCATCTACACTCATTGCACACACATGCACAAAAAAGATTTTTTTTTTCATGAATACGTTCGCGCGTTATCCCGTGGTGAATATAAGTATAGTTTCGGAGTGGCTGGCTCTGCGCTTACATGGCTGACATCATACCTCAATGACCGCTCCTACCAAGTGTCATGGAGAGGGACCCTGTCGACAGCACCTAAACGCGTTCATGAACGCGTTCGTATTTTGGGCAAACGTGAACTGAACGTACTGTATTTCCGCTAAATGAACGTAATTGAGAACGCGTCATTCTCAGCCCTGTATAACGGCGTTCAAAAGTGCATTCATTCTCAGCACTCTATTATAACGGCGTTCAAAGGTGTGCCAGATTTCATATGCCTTTCATCTGAAAACCCAGTTAAAACACACTGTAAACAGGCTTCAAAATAATGTGGAAAACCACCTAATCTGGCAACGCGCCTGTCACCCCCTGGCTACGTCATCAGACTCCTCACAACAAACAGTGGAACCGCGGAATCGGCGATCACTGAGTATCATGGATGAAGCCGAGAGCTGCAGCAGCACTCTACCTCTACGACGTCGGCGTATGAGCATTTAAAAGAGTTTAACGTTAAAGTCAGTACGGACTCAGACGGAAAAAATCTAACGTTTGTCTGTAAACTTTGTCCACCCGGTTTGAAGAAGCAAGTCCGTACATCGACGACAACGATAATAGCTCGCAGCAACTATTGAAAAAAGAACTATAAACTATACATTTGTTGATTTTTGAAACCATGAACTTTAGTTCAACATTTTTAATTATGAACTATGAACTGAACTAGTTCATTTAAAAAATTGTGAACTGTGAACTGAACTAGTTCATGTAGAAAGTGAACTTTCCCAACACTGCCTGTCCCCCAGTTACGGTTGGGCATGATAAATGGTGGATAGAGATGAACCCAGGAGCAGACCAGCAGAGGACAGACGAAGGCAGGTGTTGCGTTTTGAAAAGTGAGCAATGCTCCTTTAATGTCATACAGAGCAGCTCTAATAATACAGAGAGAGCAATTATTTTCACAAGCTAATTGCCCTACAAAACAAAAACACTAAGATAGCATCTATCCTCCGTGACAGGAGCGATAGACCTTGACAGGACAGATAAACTACTTACAAGAAAGGGGAAAACGCGAACGGCTTGACAAGACATGAACACAGGAACCAGGTAACAGCGTGAAATGACGCGACAGGGAAGACAGGAAGTAACAGGCATATATACAGACACTGATTGACACAGGAGGGTAATTAGGTGATTAGACTCAGCTGGGGAAACAGAGTGACACATAACATTACCAAGTTGAAATATAAATACACACAAACACAACACTGACCAGATCACAAAACCAACACAGATAGGGAAGACATTTAGACCAGGGAGTGTAACATTACAGATAAGACAGACATCAAATGTACAGACAACAGATTTATAAGAACTACATGAAACACATTATTAAATAAACACAAGAGCTGCGCCACCTGAATTAGTCCACAGGATGGCGCAGCCCCCTGGGGGGCGTTACACCCCAGGGCTCGGTCCTAGGACCCCTTCTCTTCTCCCTCTACACTAAATCACTGGGTAACATTATCAAGTCTCATGCCTTCTCGTATCATTGTTATGCCGATGATACTTAACTCTTCCTCTCCTTCCCTCCCTCAGATATCCATGTCTCTGAGCGGATCTCGGCCTGTCTGTCCGACATCTCCGCCTGGATGACGACCATCCTCAAACTGAACCTAAGCAAAACAGAATTGCTCCACCTGCCGGCCAAATCCTCCCCCCTGACCGACCTTTCCATCACAGTCGAGAATGCAGCTGTGACCGCGTCTCCGACTGCCAAGAACCTTGGTGTTGTCCTCGACGACGAGTTGAACTTCTCTGCTCACATCGCAGCGACAACCAGAACCTGCAGATTCCTCCTGAGCAACGTCAGAAGGATCCGCCCCTTCCTGACAAAAGAAGCCACCCAACTCCTCGTCCAATCAACAGTCATCTCCCGCCTCGACTACTGCAACGCACTGCTTGCTGGCCTCCCGGCCACTGCCACCAAGCCTCTTCAACTCATTCAGAATGCAGCGGCCCGCCTGATCTCAAACCTACCGAAGTCGGCCCATGTCACCCTACTTCTTAGGGACCTGCACTGGCTCCCCATTGCTGCACGAATCCGCTTCAAGGCCCTCGACCTGGCATATCGTGCGGCAAAGGGAACCGTTCCCGCCTACCTCCGGTCAATGGTCTCTAGTAACTACACACCCTCAAGACCTCTACGCTCTACATCTTCTGGCCGTCTCAGACCCACTCCTATCCGAGCTCCGGGAGGGTCATCAATGAGAACCTGCCTTTTCTCAGTCCTTGCCCCACAATGGTGGAATGAACTACCCACCCCAGTTAGGACAGCCGAATCGCGTCCAATCTTTTGTCGTCGACTAAAGATGCACTTCTTCATCCATTATCTCAAATAATTATTTAAATTTTTTATTATACAAATATCTAACCCTAACTAACCTTACTGGCATGCACTTGTCCTAATAAACTAACCTACACTGTAGCACTTAACACTTTGATGAACATTGTTACTCAGCTGATAGAGTTGTCGTACAGAACTTGTAAGTCGCTTTGGATAAAAGCGTCAGCTAAAATGACTAAATGTAAATGGGTGATCCGGGCTAATTCCGGGGAGGCTGAGTTATAGGTCGCAACGTGAATTCTACTAAAAGCCTTGGCGTTTCATCCCTGGACACGCTACTATTTCCAAATCAAATGTATATAATAGGTATTATGTTTCATCATGAATGCATGAAAGGGGGGGGGGGGGTCGTTTCTGATGCTTTGATTGCCAGTAACGGCATTCGTTGTGAACACTACACACACTGATCAGCTAGATCGGTATGAGAACATTGTACGATCAAGCTGGACTTGACGTCAGATAGTTCTTACCTTTGACCGGGGCTATTCCAAAAAGAATATTCCAATTGTTTGATCGCCATCTGGTCCATCTGATGTCCATCTGGTCCACGACATAATCCGGCACAACACATGCATCGCGTGTCCCGGACACTTTTCAATGCGACAGAGTGAACCTCTAGGCTTCCCTGTACTAGAAAATTGCACCCGGAGTGGTTTAAATGTAACACACGGTCTGGAACAGGGTTTACTGCACTCTCTATACTGCCACCTGGGAGGATCTGGCCGGCACTGCACCCTCAGGGTCCCAGTATGCCTTTTAATGGCAACATACAGGTCCGTGACATTGAATAGAATATTAAAATAAAATAAAAAGGAAAACGGACCAAATTACGTATATATACGTGGTTGGCGTTCAACGGTTGTCGAGCAAACACGTATATAAACGTTGTTGGCGCAGATTGTGTTAAAGTTCTGTACCTCACTGTTTACTCATTTTTACTCACTGTACTTAGATTGTAATTAGGCTGTACTTTAGATTGTATATTCCTCTTTTACTTACTTTTTTTTTTGTATGAAGCACACTCTCATTGGCTCATACAGAACCAAGCATTTCACGGTAAATTACAAGTGACAACTAATAAACAAACTTGAAACTTGAATTGTAAAGTGCTTTGGATAAAAGCTGTTATATAAATGCACCATTCATCATTTACCTATTTGGCTTGCCGTGGAAACCGGAGAGGTTAAGAACGTGCTCGGTCAAATCATCTTGGTTGTCAAGCTCTTGGGGGGGGGGGGGGGGGGGGGTGACCAGGTAGAGTACCGGAAGGGGGGAGGGGGTGTTCCTAGGTAGGGTGAAAACCGGAAGGGGGGAGACGAGGTGTTAGAACAGAAAAGGGGGGTAAAGGAAGGGGAGAGGGTAGGTGTTAGTCTAGGATGGGGGAGGGGAGGTGTTACTACCACAGGCTTCAATCAGCTCCTCCTCCTCTCCTCGTTGTGTTTCTCTGTTCAGGCTGCGTGTATATTTTCCCTAACGCACTTTCACTTCCGCGTTTGGGTTCCGCGATATGATTGGCCACTGACGTTTCTCTCAGCGCCAATCGCGTTACGCCTAGTTATGCCTCTAACAGCCTGCTAGCTAGCTAACCCCTAGTTCTATCACTGGTTAAGCTTGGCGACTCTTTCGAAGTTGGTTAAGGTTAGAGTTTGGAATCAGGGCTGGTGGTCTATCGCCTTGCTCTAAACCAAACTCTAACCTTAACCAACTTCGAAAGAGTCGCCAAGCTTAACCAGTGATAGAACTAGGCGTAACGCGATTGGCGCTGAGAGAAACGTCAGTGGCCAATCAGATCGCGGAACCCGAACGCGTAAGTGAAAGTGCGTTAGGGAAAATATACACGCGTTCAGGCCAGGTGTAACCGAGTCATCAGATCAGAGTGAAACACCTCTCTGTCACAGCCCTCCCCTCACCATAGCCCAAATATCCAGAAACCCCTCTCTGTCTCGGGGGATCGTGGAGTATATCCGCTGAACCTGTGTTAACCCGCTAGTCGATCTAGTCGATCTCAACTAGTCGATCTCAATCCGACAGTCTGAGTTTATCGCAGACACTCCGGCACCCCAGAAGCAGGGGCAAGGCTGAGGCTAAACGGAAGAACACTGCTCCTCAGCGTGCAGGCAGGGGCGTGGCCGCCACGTGCCAGACAATCCATCCTCACCGACCCCCCCGACCGATCTTGGCGGCTCATCATGTCCACTGTGGCAACCCCAAGCCACCACTGGGCTTGGTGATTGAAGGACGCTACGTAACGGCTCAATGGCTAGGCGCTGCCCATATTTGGGTGTCCGTTTCCAGACGCACCTGCCGCTAGAAGGCCATCAAGACCAGTGAGCGGATCACGACGCGATGCGCGTGTTGATGAGAATGAACAAAATAGGGCCCAAGGACACTCTCTCACGGTCTTATATCAGGGGCGAGGAGACAGACCGGTAAGCGGAAAAGCCGCCCGGCAGACAGTCTAAGTTGAAGTCAGAGAGAGAGTGAGGAGAACTATGAAATGTTTGGTTTGATTAGAAAATAAGAGAAAGTATTATTTTGGGAAACACAACTTGTCTGTCTGTTGTTTTATTCTGCCACCCCTACACCTAGAATTGCCACACCACCTAGCGCCGCTACGCTCCTCGTGGTGGCCATGACTACTCTTGTGAGTTCAGTGGGAGTGCTGGATTCCTGGGTTTATCAACGTGCTTCAACTTCTAATTCCCAGCTCTCGTCACCTACCCTGCCTGGGTTATAATAATAATAATAATGCAGGACTTTGGAGAAGTCTTTATTTGGCATGCAATGACACACATGCGATGGGCGGCACACACATAGGAACACACACACATGCAATTGTTGGGTAGCCGATGCGATTGAGTCTTTGCACTTGACCCATCCCGCTGTCCTTCCCCCCAAAGGCAGCCGGGAGCAGATAGGGGTGTCGGCGAGGGACCACGCCCCGGGGACCAATCCAAGTGCTCCTGCCCATCTTCGTCAGGGACACAACAGCGTTAGTGATCTGTTGTGCATGTTTTTTCATTGGGGGGGAAACCCTTGCGAGCACGGGGAGAACAAGCAAACTCCACACAGAAAGGCCTGGGAGATACCCCACCTGGGTACCTGGCAACGAGGAAACCTGGTCCCCAAGCGGGAATCGAACCCTGGACCTTCTTGCTGTGAGGCAACAGTGTTAACCACTACACCACCATGTCGCCGGGTTCACACCTCCAGCTCTGGCATTCATTCAATCTTTATTTAATCAAGAAAGATCATTGAGAGCAGGCTCTCATTTACAATGACGTCGAGAGGAACAATACATGATACAAAAATAATATAGAAACAGAAAAGTAAATCGGTTAAACAATTCAAATCAATCAAAACAGTTGCAGACTGAGGTGAAATGGTTGGCCATTATAGATGTAAACTGACCAATGGATATTAACACATTCAGTGCCACGCCCCTTTGACCATATTAGGGCTACCGTGCCAATAAGGAAGTCAATGGGAGGTCGGGGAAATTTGCGAAGGCTTAAACTATATCTTAAATTATGGCTATGGGTCTAAAACACCCCAATGACTTGCTTGCAGTCAACATGTACGAAATGGATTGTTTTTGCATTGGTACATTTCCGTTTTATACCGTTTTGAATACGAGTATAGTTTTGAAGATTTCTAGTAATTCCAGAGAAATTCCGCGATAATAGCTCTTTAGTGGAATACACAAAACACGTTGTAATTTTTCGGCTGATTTATGAATCGTTTTCAAATAAACGCTAGATTATTACTTATGCACGCTAGAGAAGCGGGCTGAAAAATCAATTATCCATGCCGTGCTTAGCGCTAACGTTACGCACACACACACACACACACACGCACGCATGCACGCACGCACACACACACACACACACACACACACACACACACACACACACACACACACACACACACACACACACACACACACACACACACACACACATGTTGTGATCGCTGTGAAAAAAACATCTGATTAACCCAGATGTTCTGCAAAAAGATTAATCCAATTCCTGATCGCCATTCCAAATATTGATCGCGTTTATTGATCCAACGTTAAAGTCCAAAACACATAATCGAAAGCTGCTCCGAGCCTCCCTAGTGAATGTGGTAACAGATACTGCTTGCCAGAGAAGGGAAAACCCTGGACCGGAGACTTTTTTTCTGATGCACAGCCCCACCCAATCCAATCCAATGATGTGCAATACCATCCGGGAGACGATAGGTGGCGGTATTTGCCCTTTTCGAGCTCAGACCCATTCCCAATGATAACGTCAGGCTGGATGGATGAAAAATGTATGGATATTGCTAATAAAAGAAATAACGATTAAAACCCGAGTTTTCTCTGGTTTTCTCTGGCCTTGGCACTCAACGCATGGCGAGTTAACCAGACTAATCTCGTGGTCGGCACTCAATGTGTTAAAGTATTGAGTTTTAAGGTGCTTTGCAAAACATTCCATGTGTAGACAACAAGTTGCTGTATGAAGACCAGTCAGGGTTCAGAGCAGCCCACTCCACAGAGACCTGTCTCATTCATCTTATTGACTACATCAAACAACATTTTGAGGATGGCAATTATGTTGGAATGATCTTGCTCGACCTTCAGAAAGCTTTTGATACCGTGAACCATGCTATATTGGCGTCAAAGCTTGAGTGCATGGGTTTTAGTCAGACTGCTGTGCTGTCAGTTGGTTCACTTCTTACCTCACAGGGAGTGTGTGAGGTGGAAGGCGTCAGATCAGAACCTCTGGACATTGTATGTGGGGGTGCCTCAAAGATAAATTTTAGGTCCTATATTATTTCTTTTTTTTTTTATCCACTTTTTCTCCTCCTTTTTCTATTTTCCTCCCATCCCAATTCCATTGTGTCAATTCTTCCCTCCCCTGTCTTGAACGTTGCTCGCATATGCCCCCCACTGGCCGGTTGTAGGGAGGATAGAAGCCTTGCATCACGTGTCCCCTCCGGTACACGAGGAGGCAGCCTGTCACATCTTTTCACCTGCCAGCGCGGACTCTCATTGGCGAGGTGTAACGTGTGGGAGGCTCACACTACCACCGCCATTCCTGTCTCTGCTGTGTAGGCGTCCCCAACCGACCTGTAGGAGTCGCTGTCCACAACGTCCATATTACCACCCATTGACTTCCACCCTCTAACTCTGCCAATTGAGTTAGTATGACGGCTGGCCCAAGCCGGAGGCAACGCAGACAGCCGGAGTCGAACCCGGTTAGGCAAAGTCGATCGCATGGAAGTCTCCTGTAATGGAGCAATAGTCACAGGGAAAACTAGTGTCAAGTACCTAGGACTTACACTAGAGGAGTCTCTCTCATGTGAGACTAGTGCTGCCAACATTATATCCAAGTGTGCAAGCAAACTCAAGTTCCTGTATCGGAATACCAGGCTTTTTGAACTTGCTGTTAAAAAGCTGTTAGTGTCATCCTCGCTTCAGTGTCATTTTGACTATGCGAGCACAGCATGGTACAGGGGTCTGTCGACTAAATAAAAAAATAAACTTCAGGTGATGCAAAACAACACTATTCGGTACATACTAGGTGTGCCTCCCAGAACGCATGTAGGAAGTGCCGAATTCATAAAGGTGGAACTGCTATCTGCAGTGCAACGCGGACGTCCCGGGTTCGACTCCCGGACCCAGAGACTTTTGCTGCATGTCTTTCCCCCACGTCTTCTCCCATCCTTCCTCTCTGACGGGCCTATCCGGATAAAGCAATAAATGCTAAAAAGAATATATATATAAAAAAAAACATAGTAAATGGTACAGCCCCAAGCTATCCGAAGTATCAGATCAATATGGTCCATACGCAGCATAGACACAATACCAGGGCCAGTGTTTGCTCTTGTAAGGTGCCGTGGGCCAAGTCTGGCTCAGTTACAGAGGTAAACATTTTGTGTACTTACATTTCTGTTTACTTGTTGCCAGATGCCTGTTTTTGGGTTCTAGCTGAGAGGTATTATAGTCATACAGGTCCAAAGTTTATAAAAAATCCCACAGAAAATTAATGTCTGGGATCGCTTTTGGAGCAGACGCTCCTTGGATACAAAGGTGGTCAATAATTTTTACCGTTGTGGGTCATTGGTCCACTCAGGACAGGGGCAAACAGGACATGGTCACTTGTCCGAATGGCTTGTCAAATGACGCTTGCCGGATGTTTAGTCTTGTAACTCGAGACTGGAAGCATGCATTAGGTTGAATAAGGTGACGATCGAAAGGCGACAAATTCAACTTTCCAACAATGTAGTGGTGAAGCGTAAGACTGATTGTAGTGTAAGTGTTATGGTTTGTAACCGACCTCAAACGCAACGGCACAGACAGGTAGTTCAGAGTTAGCCAAATACTAGGGCGTATTTATTTACAGAGTAAAAAAAAGGGTAAAGTACTATTATCAAACAAACAGGGAGACTGCCTTCGGCAGAGTCATCTGCGGCTCTGCAGAATCCTCCTGGTGATAGCGGTGGGGAATTGGCATGTGACGTTGTAGCGGCTCTGCAGATACTCCCAGCTTTAACTCAAGGTGGAAAACGGAGAGAGAGAGAGGTATCAGAAACAGTCCAACGAAACACAGAGGCAGTGTGGTTCCCTCCTCCTTTAGCTGTGTCCAGAACCAATTGACAGTGACAGTCTTCAGTGTTCCCCACAACACACAACTTAGCTGAGTCAGTGCAAACAAAATGAAATCTTCAGTGTCTCTTCTAAAACACACAATCAGAATAATCCAGAGGGGTTTGGTTCCACTCACCCAAGCGCAACGCGTAAAGCAGGTAAAACGAGGCGCAGCTCCAAACGGGGAACAAGTTTCTCAACAGCGGTTCTCCACAGAAAGGTCCTGGAGAGAAAGTAGACCAGGAACAGCAACAGGGAAAAAGCAGGCAAATGCAGTTGTATTCCAGAACGACCCGACAACGATAGAAGGAAGGTCCAGGTATATAAAGCCCTCTGGGGCGCTAATCACAAACTATGACAGCTGCGTGATGAAAGTGGCAATCGCTCAAAAAGCGTGTGGCGGGGAATGCACCAATCAGCACCCTACCTCAGGAGAGCGTGTGGCGGGGAACGAACCAAACCTCACAGTACCCCCCCCTCCACGGGAGCCACCCGGCGACCAGCCCGACCCGGCTCGCCCGGATGGGCACGATGGAAGTCGGTGATTAGGCCGGGATCCACGATGAGCTGGCGGGAGACCCAGCTCCGTTCCTCCGGGCCGTACCCCTCCCAGTCCACCAGGTACTGGAACCCCCGACCCCGCCGTTGAACGCCCATCAACCGGCGGACCTGCCACTGGGGGTGACCGTCCACCATCACGGGAGGAGGTGGTTCCGGAGCAGGAGGCATCAGGGGACTGAGAGAGACAGGCTTAACCCGGGACACATGGAAAACGGGGTGAATGTGCATGGACGCAGGAAGCTTAAGACTCACCGCCGCCGGACTGAGTACCTTCAGAACCTCAAAAGGACAGACGAACCGGGGGTTAAGCTTCTTGGCCGAGGACCGAAGCGGAAGGTCCTTTGCGGAAAGCCACACCCTCTGCCCAGGGTGGTACGTCGGCGCAGGGACCCAGCGCCGGTCAGCCCCACGACTGGCGCGCTCCGATGACCGGAGCAGCGCAGTCCTGGTGATCTCCCAGACCCGACGGCACCGGTCGAGGTGGTCCTGTACGGAGGGAACTGCCACCTCCGACTCCTGTGCAGGGAAAAGAGGGGGTTGGTAGCCCAGGGATACCTCAAAAGGTGAGAGGCCGGTGGCGGAACTGACCATGGAGTTGATGGAGTACTCGACCCAGGGAAGGAAACGGCTCCAAGAAGCGGGTTTCTCGGCAGCCACACACCGAAGAGCAGACTCCACACTCTCGTTCATCCTCTCCGTTTGTCCGTTAGTCTGGGGATGATAACCAGAGGAAAGACTGACCGTTGCCCCCAATCCCTTGCAAAAAGCCCGCCATACCTGGGAAGTGAACTGGGGCCCCCGGTCCGAGACGACGTCCTGGGGAAACCCATGGAGGCGAAACACGTGGCGTGTCAGGAGGTCCGCCGTCTCGGCCGCCGAGGGAAGCTTGGGAAGGGCCATGAGGTGAACCCCCTTGCTGAACCGATCCACCACGGTCAGTAGGCACGTGTTCCCCTGGGAAGAAGGAAGACCCGTGACGAAGTCCAATGCCACATGGGACCAAGGGCGGCTCGGAATGGGAAGCGCCTGCAATAGCCCGGAGGGTGCCTGGTGGGAGGCCTTGCTGCGGGCGCAGACTGCGCAGGCCAGTACGAACTCCTTGATGTCGTTCCTCATGGTGGGCCATCAGAATCGACGAGCCAGGAAGGAGAACGTGCGATGAACGCCTGGGTGGCAGGCGAACCGGCTGGTATGGCCCCACTGGAGGACCCGGGACCGGACTGAGTCGGGGACGAAGAGACGATGAACCGGTACATTGCCTGGAGCGCGATGGAAGCGTAGGGCACGCCTTACCACCCCCTCGATGCCCAAGGTGACTACTCCTACCACCCTGGCCTCTGGGAGGATGGGAGTCGGGTCCTCAGTGGTTGGAGCCCCCTTGGAGTGTAACCGGGACAGGGAGTCGGCCTTCGTGTTGCGGGAACCAGGGCGAAACGTCAGCGAGAAGACGAACCGACTGAGGAAGCTGGCCCATCTTGCCTGCCGGCCATTGAGGCGCTGGGAAGCACGGATGTACGTCAGGTTCTTGTGGTCCGTCCAAATGGTAAATGGCTCCTCTGCCCTCTCTAGCCAATGACGCCACTCCTCCAAGGCAGCCACAACTGCCAGCAGCTCCCGATTGCCGATGTCGTAGTTCTTCTCGGCAGGGAGGAAACGACGCGAGTAGAAGGCGCACGGATGTACCTTCTGGTCCGTTGCCGACCGCTGGGATAAGATAGCTCCTAGTCCAGTATCCGAGGCGTCCACCTCTACGATGAACTGTCTCTTGGGGTCTGGATGGAGCAAGACCGGGGCGGAAGTGAACCTCTTCTTGAGGGAGCGGAACGCAGCACACGCCGCTGAGGACCAGTCGAACGGCAGGGCGGGAGAGGTCAGCCTGGTAAGTGGTTCCGCCACCTGACTGTAGTTCCGGATGAATCTTCTGTAGAAGTTGGCGAACCCGAGGAAGCTCTGTAACTCCTTCCGAGAGGTGGGTTCCGGCCACTCCTCCACGGCCCTGATCTTGCGAGGGTCAGCTCGGGTCAAGCCTCTCTCCACGATGAAGCCCAGGTAATCGACGGAGTCGGAGTGGAATCGGCACTTCTCTGCCTTGACGAAGAGCCGATTGTGGAGGAGGCGCTCCAGCACACGGCGGACATGCTGGATGTGTTCCTCGAGGGTCTTGGAGAAAATGAGGATGTCGTCTAGGTATACTACCACAAACTCCTCCAGCATGTCACGAAGGACGTCGTTCATGAGCGCCTGGAATACCGCCGGAGCGTTGGTGAGGCCGAACGGCATTACCAGGTACTCGTAGTGGCCCCTGGGAGTCTTGAAGGCGGTCTTCCACTCATCGCCCTCTCGGATACGGACCAGATGGTAGGCACTCCGGAGGTCCAGCTTGGTAAAGACGGTAGCCTGGGTGAGAGGCTCGAAGGTGGAGTTCATGAGAGGAAGAGGGTACTTGTTCTTAATGGTGATCTCGTTGAGCTGGCGATAGTCGATGCAGGGTCGAAGGTCTCCGTCCTTCTTCCCAACAAAGAAGAAACCGGCCGCCACAGGGGAGGAGGAAGGCCGAATGAGTCCTGCTTCCAAGGACTCAGAGATATATTGATCCATCGCTGCCTTCTCAGGGACGGTCAGACTGTAGAGGCGGCTGCCGGGAAGGGGAGCCCCTGAGCGGAGGTCGATGGGACAGTCGTAAGGCCGGTGAGGCGGAAGGGCCTGAGCCCTGGACTTACTGAAAACCTCCTCGAGGTCGTGGTACTCGGGGGGTATGGTCGAGAGGTCCGGAGGCGACTCACAAACGGATCTCTGGGGCGAGGGACAGGACGCCGCCTGAAGACACTGGGCATGACAGGAGGAGCTCCACCCCCTGATGGTACCGGAGGACCAGGCGATGTGGGGCTCGTGCAGCACGAGCCAGGGCCGGCCCAGGACTACTGGGACAAGAGGGGATCTGGTGATAAAAAACTGGAGTCTCTCAACGTGGTTACCAGCAATGGTGAGCAGGACAGGACAGGTGCGTTGAGTGATGTCAGCCAGGCGGTGTTGGTCCAATGCGAACACCTCCAATGGCCTCACGAGGTCCTCTAGTGGAATGTTGGCCCGGGTAGCAAACTCGAAGTCTAGGAAACTCTCGTCAGCACCCGAGTCAATGAGTGCCTCCACCGTGACCCGTTGGTCCGCCCAGGCCAGGGTGACGCTCATCAGACGGCTAGGTGGTGCACGGCTCTGGGAACGAGAAAAACGGCTCACCAGGATCTCTCGGGGTCCCGGCGAGCCTGGTCTTTTGGCCGGGTGGGGCAGTTGGAGATACGGTGTCCATCCCGACCGCAGTAGAGGCAAAGGCCGGACCTGAACCTTGAAGGAACCACCAGTTATGTTGGGAGCAGGGCGGACCGCAGTACCGTCACGAGTACGGGGGGTCTGGGGAACCTCTGGAGGTCCCGGTCGGGCTCTCTCACGTCTTCTCTCCTGGAGGCGTCCGTCGATGCGAATGGCGAGGCTGAATAGGTCCTCGAGGGACTCAGTTTCCTCACGGGTCACGAGCTGGTCCCTGACAGCGAGACGAAGCGCTTGATCGTTCCAACCGCTCTCCATTGCCGCCAGTCTGAACTCCAGCACGTAGTCGGTGACCCCGCCACTGCCCTGCCGGAAGGTGCCCAACCGAGCTCCAGGGTCCTGGCCACGGGCTGGGTGGTGGAAAACCCTGCGGAGCTCAGCCACGAAGTCTGGGTAGGAAAAACAGAAATCAGCCCCCATTGCCCAGGAGGCAGTAACCCACTGTGCTGCCCGGCCTGAGAGCAGGTTAGTCATGTAAGCCACTCGGGCTCCCCTTGAAGTGAATCGGCTGGGTTGATGACGAAAAACCAACTCACATTGCATGATGAATGTGGCACAATCCTCGAAGTTACCATTGAACAACCGTGGTTCTGAGAGACGGGGCTCCCGAGGTGCGGGATCGGGAGGCGCGGGGCCTGCCACGGCTGCGGGTGATGCTCCGGCCGAGGCTCCTGTAGTAGGTGGGGTTACAAGCAAGGTGTTAACGGCTTCACTCAGCGCTTGTAATTGGTGGAGAATATTAGTCTGCTGATTACCCTGGGCTGTCTGCAGGCTAGCCAGAGAGCCAAGGGACTCCTGAATAGGCAGGACCTGGTCTCGGAGCTCCTGTACAGCAGCCGCAGCCGCACCTAGCTGTAGGCTGTGGTCGTTGGTTAATTCAATCTGGACCGCCAACGCTGTTCTGACCCTGTCTGTGTCGGCTGAGGTCGTCATGGTCGGGTCGTAATGTTATGGTTTGTAACCGACCTCAAACGCAACGGCACAGACAGGTAGTTCAGAGTTAGCCAAATACTAGGGCGTATTTATTTACAGAGTCAAAAAAAGGGTAAAGTACTATTATCAAACAAACAGGGAGACTGCCTTCGGCAGAGTCATCTGCGGCTCTGCAGAATCCTCCTGGTGATAGCGGTGGGGAATTGGCATGTGACGTTGTAGCGGCTCTGCAGATACTCCCAGCTTTAACTCAAGGTGGAAAACGGAGAGAGAGAGAGGTTTCAGAAACAGTCCAACGAAACACAGAGGCAGTGTGGTTCCCTCCTCCTTTAGCTGTGTCCAGAACCAATTGACAGTGACAGTCTTCAGTGTTCCCCACAACACACAACTTAGCTGAGTCAGTGCAAACAAAACGAAATCTTCAGTGTCTTTTCTAAAACACACAATCAGAATAATCCAGAGGGGTTTGGTTCCACTCACCCAAGCGCAACGCGTAAAGCGGGTAAAACGAGGCGCAGCTCCAAACGGGGAACAAGGTTCTCAACAGCGGTTCTCCACAGAAAGGTCCTGGAGAGAAAGTAGACCAGGAACAGCAACGGGGAAAAAGCAGGCAAATGCAGTTGTATTCCAGAACGACCCGACAACGATAGAAGGAAGGTCCAGGTATATAAAGCCCTCTGGGGCGCTAATCACAAACTATGACAGCTGCGTGATGAAAGTGGCAATCGCTCAAAAAGCGTGTGGCGGGGAATGCACCAATCAGCACCCTACCTCAGGAGAGCGTGTGGCGGGGAACGAACCAAACCTCACAGTAAGACTGTTTATTTCATAAATTTTCACAGATAACCCCAAAAGCATGCAATCCCTCTGTCCCTCTCCTCCCCCCACACACACCATTGGAACCAGCCAGATACCCAGTATCAAAATACATTTTACCTGATGACCTGTGCCTGGCCTTCGGCCTCTGGTCAAAACCGACCGTTGAAGGCTGAACACCAGCTGAGCATAATATCATATTCAGTTAGCAACTCATAGTCCACTGTTACGGACGGTGTCCTTATGTGTATATATATGGGGGTTATGTATGTTATCTGTTGTGCGTGTGTGTATATAGGCATGTCTTGGTTGTTCTGTTTTTGTCTCCCTCCTGTGTAACATATCCCATTCTCAGGTGTCTCCCAGTTACAGCAGCAGAAGCAGCAGCAGCAGCTGAGGCTCATCAGACTAATTAACCTCCACATCCCTTCATATACCCCAATTGTGTGCAGTGTTGGTTAGCTCTTTTGGCTCAGTGTGGTGGTGGGTGTCTCTCTGTGTTTGGTGATAATTCTGTGTGTGCCTGCGTGGACCAAACCCTGTATGTGGGGTATATATACTGTTGGCTCTGTTTTGCCATTTGCCACTGTAAGTGTGGGTATGTATATTTGAGCTAGTTAATGCTCTATTTGCTCTCATGTTTGGTGTGTGAGTTAGTTTCTGTGTTTGGTGATAGTTCGGTGTGTGTCTGCGTGGACCAAACCCTGTGTGGGGTATATATACTGTTGGCTCTGTTTTGCCATTTGCCACTGTAAGTGTGGGTATGTATATTTGAGCTAGTTAATGCTCTATTTGCTCATGTTTGGTGTGTGAGCTAGGTAATGCTCTATTTGCTCATGTTTGGTGTTTGAGAGCTGGCGAAAGCTCTGGTTCACTCCATTGTGTTTTGGTGTGTTCTTTGTTGTACATTTCTGTTAAACCATAACCTGTTTGTGTATTTGTTTATTCCTTGTGTCACCCAGCCTATGGTGATTGCTTTGTTTTGTATTAACCTTTTGTTTCGCACACAGGGACATTGAGGGCAGGAAGATACCCTGGGTCTACATTCTGCATCACGTAGGCGACCTACTGTTAAAGACACCAGCTTTAGAGTGAGCACCACCACCTGTACTTTGGGGCGTCCACGCCTGTAAAGGGGGGGGGGGGTGGGTTTTTGTTTCCCTTTTAATATTTGATTTGGTGCTCACTGGTAGGTCCTCTTTGCTCTCTGTGTTGCTGATCCTTACTTGTGAAATAAATATTATTATTTTGCAATTTGTCTCTGGCGTTTTGTGTCACTGCACCCTCACCTACCCTGTCTGTGGCCTTGTGTTGCGTCTCCCCACGGGGGTACGTAACATAAATGGGGGCTCGTTAGTGGGCAACAGACGGTTGGTGTTGGTGTGCAGTGGGCACGTTAGATAGGCTGGTGTTGGGTATGGTTGCGCTGGTTGCTCTTTAGTTATGCCATGTTTTGAGTTTTTTTTGAACGCCCGGCTGTTTTTCAACGTAGTGTGTTGGCTCCACTGCTCCCTGAGGTGTTACATATTTGTGCAGTCTCCCATGCTCAAGCACGTAGTTTGGGTGAAGTAGGGCACCTGTCAGAGGCCGTGATCAAGTTGTCTGACACGCCTGCTTCCCCACCAGTGTCTACTCAGCCTACTGTTGAGACGGGTGGCCAAATGACACTTCAGCAGAGTACGCTTGCCTCTGAGGCGACACAGTTACCCATGACTCGTGGTGAGCTGGTTGTTGCCCAGAATAAAGACGCTGGTCCCCAGTTCTGGCTTGGCCACATGCTTTGATACTGCCTTTGCTCCAGAGACTGGAAGCAACAGGTGGTATGTTCTGTTGAACATAGGGTTCGCTCGATGACAGGCTCTTTGAGGCTGTTAAGGAGGCAGCTGATGGAGGATGCTCTTCAAGGCACACCTCAGGTGAGGGGTGTGTTGTGTGCAGGCTTAGAAATCGGCTGCGTGAGGCTGGTAGTGTCTCTGTGGGGGGTCTCTCTGCTGCTCACCGTGTTGTGACACGGCGGTTTGTACGGTGCTGTACAGGCAATCTGATCATTGTGCATTTTAACCATGAACCGTCCCTCTATTTTTTGTGAGGTGCCTTTTCAGACAGATCCGTCTTAAAACAGGACATTGATGTTGGGAATGCTGTACCCCTAGACATGTAGTGTCAACGGCGCCCCTTGTCTTGTCCATGCTACCAAGAGAGGTATGAGGAGATGGATGGTGATGGTTCTGATCTGGTTAGTTGATGGCAGTGGTGCAGTGTTTTGTGTTATGATGTACGGTGCTGGATTGTGTCTTAGATAAGTGGTGGATTTTGGGGTTTTTGTGTAGTGTTCTTTGAAAAAAAAGAAAGAAAGAAAAATGAATTTTGGGACATTTGTGTGTTGTGTTATCGCCAGCCATGGGCTGACTCTTTATGGGGGGGGAGTGTTACGGACGGTGTCCTTATGTGTATATATATGGGGGTTATGTATGTTATCTGTTGTGCGTGTGTGTATATAGGCATGTCTTGGTTGTTCTGTTTTTGTCTCCCTCCTGTGTAACTTATCCCATTCTCAGGTGTCTCCCAGTTACAGCAGCAGAAGCAGCAGCAGCAGCTGAGGCTCATCAGACTAATTAACCTCCACATCCCTTCATATACCCCAATTGTGTGCAGTGTTGGTTAGCTCTTTTGGCTCAGTGTGGTGGTGGGTGTCTCTCTGTGTTTGGTGATAATTCTGTGTGTGCCTGCGTGGACCAAACCCTGTATGTGGGGTATATTATATACTGTTGGCTCTGTTTTGCCATTTGCCACTGTAAGTGTGGGTATGTATATTTGAGCTAGTTAATGCTCTATTTGCTCTCATGTTTGGTGTGTGAGTTAGTTTCTGTGTTTGGTGATAGTTCGGTGTGTGCCTGCGTGGACCAAACCCTGTGTGGGGTATATATACTATTGGCTCTGTTTTGCCATTTGCCACTGTAAGTGTGGGTATGTATATTTGAGCTAGTTAATGCTCTATTTGCTCATGTTTGGTGTGTGAGCTAGGTAATGCTCTATTTGCTCATGTTTGGTGTTTGAGAGCTGGCGAAAGCTCTGGTTCACTCCATTGTGTTTTGGTGTGTTCTTTGTTGTACATTTCTGTTAAACCATAACCTGTTTGTGTTTGTTTATTCCTTGTGTCACCCAGCCTATGGTGATTGATTTGTTTTGTATTAACCTTTTGTTTCGCACACAGGGACATTGAGGGCAGGAAGATACCCTGGGTCTACATTCTGCATCACGTAGGCGACCTACTGTTAAAGACACCAGCTTTAGAGTGAGCACCACCACCTGTACTTTGGGGCGACCGCGCGTGTAAAGGGGGGGGTGGGTTTTTGTTTCCTTTTAATATTTGATTTGGTGCTCACTGGTAGGTCCTCTTTGCTCTCTGTGTTGCTGATCCTTACTTGTGAAATAAATATTATTATTTTGCAATTTGTCTCTGGCGTTTTGTGTCACTGCACCCTCACCTACCCTGTCTGTGGCCTTGTGTTGCGTCTCCCCACGGGGGTACGTAACATCCACACATGACAATTTAAGACCAGCCTGTCGACCTTCAATTTATCAACCAGTCCACATCTGTCATGTACGAAGGTCTAAGGACCACACAGAATAATGACTGGAGCTGGCTGCACATGAGCAAAAGCAGCCTCTCTCAGTAAATGCTTTCAAAACAATGTCCCAGGTAGGTAAAAAAGACACAACACAAGACGTTTTCCAAATAGTAAATTATGTATTTAAATGGAGGTAGGGATTTAAACCTCCTCCATGGTGCACAGGGGAAAAGGTAGGGGAGGACAAACAAGATATACATATAATACAAACAAACACTAACCACACAACCACCTGCCACGTGGTTGGCAATCTGGGAACAAAGAAAACCCCACTCTAACCATGTAGCTCACAGTGTAGGATGAATCTAAAATGGCCAACAATATACATACCCCACACAGGGTTTGGTCCACGCAGGCAGCACGTAATCAATAGTCCATACACAGTGGCAATTGGTATAAACTAGCACAATGATAATCCCACACAATAGTGGCAAGCAGAGGCAACCTCACTCCACTTGGTCACTGGCAAAATGACCCAGTGAGGCGCCCCGACGTGTGTGTCCTGTCAGCTACTTGTCCACCCGTCCCTCTTGAAGTGATTGCCCTCAGCTGTCACTCATTAGGCAATCAGCACTCTTGAGTGTAGGGACGGGCAGCACCTGACAGGAAGAGAAGAAGAGACAGCATCAGCTCTCATGTTCACACACACACACATACAAAACATAACATAACACTAATTATACTAATCTGATGTTCACATGGTCTTCCAAATACAGTAATAATGATAATGACCAACCCACGTACGTCACACCTCCCCCCATAAGAGCGAACCCGCAGGGTTAGCAAAACATTATCACTTATTATTAACCAACATCAGATTAGCACTAACAGAACAAAAATAAATAGAAATCACCCTCCATACAGGCCACATGCCCCTATTTTGGGTCCACACGGTCAACCACCACATCACCCAATACCAGATGCATCAGCCGTCGGACGTGGCTGGCACATTCCTCATACCGAGGCCATGACGGTATACTGTAGTCAACCATACGCGAATTGCTCAATGGTGTTCGCACTCCCAACATCAACACCGTGCGTTCTGTAAGGCACATTAGAACACAACACAGCATGTGAAACAACAGTCCTGTCACATCTCAACTCCGACGAGACGCGGGCAGGACTTTTCATTAGCCTATTCACATGACACCAGCGTGTCCTCCTCCGCCGCCCGAGCTAATGCAACATATACTTATTGGCAGACACCTTTCCTTTTACCAGGTCCTGAGAACCGGGCAGTGAGCACCGTACTAGGTGTGGGCAGCACAATAAACACCTCATCCCCCGCCTCAAAATGCTGCGCCACCGCCAATTTGCAAAACTCACCACTGACAGAGTCACCCAACGCTAGACCTTGGTCTCGCTTCCGCTCCTGTGCCCTAGGGACAGCACAAATAGAAGGGACATTGGGGTGATTATCAATCAATGCATCACACAATAAGTTAGTAAATGGAGTGTCTCCAACCTCCAACACAGGGACGACCTTACCACCAGCGATATCATTCCCCATGACGAAATCCACGCCCTTTACGGGAAAACATGGGCGAACCGCGACCGGAAAACAACCTGTGACCAGTGCAGACTGTACATGCACCATATGCAACGGCACGCGCACACACCCCATGTCAATACCTCTCACCAATTCACTCGACCGACAGGAGTCCACATCCAATGGTAATACATCAGCCAGGATGAACGATTGAGAGGCTCCTGTATCACGGAGTATTCTCACCCGTTGGTAGTCCCCAACTTTACCCGACAGGGACACATAACCATCAAACAAAAAGGGCTCAAAAGAGCTATGCTGGTCAGGACATGACACCGTACCAATCAACCCCACCCCTTTCGGTTCCTGGGCTGACTCCCTGGTCTCCTGTCGATCCCTTAGCGCATGACAGTCCCTCATAAAATTCCCTTCTTTCTTACAATAATGACACACAAAGGTGGCCTTTTCAGACGGCGGTGAGCGTGGTCGGAATGCTCGCTCGTCACCCAAGGCCTTTCGAGACGGCGGTGAGCGAGGTCGGAATGCTCGCCCGTCACCTCCCTGATACGGCGACTCAGAAGGAGAGAACGCGCCCCCTCCTACATACACATCATTTCGCACAGAAATATTTTTGTGGATCAATGCGAACTCGTCACACAAAACTGCAGCTTCCTGGAGGGTAGAAACCTTTCGCTCCTCTAAATACACTATCATGCGTTCGGGCACACATTTTTTAAATTGTTCAATGAGGACTAACTCGCTCAAAGCTTCGACACCATCCACATTACATGCTTCACACCAACGAGTAAACATCGTCCGTTGTTCACGGGAAAATGCCACATGTGTTTGAGAGGGAGCTTTACTTAGTGCCCTAAATCGTTGCCTATACGCTTCCGGCACCAGTTCATATACGCGCAAGACAGCACTCTTCACTTTCTCATATACCACGCTGTCCTCATTCGGTAATGACTGGCATGCCTCCTGAGCCCTACCCATGAGTCTATATCGCAATAATAGTGCCCACTGGTCCTTTGGCCACTGCAAAGCCCACGCTATTTGCTCAAAAGTAGAAAAATATGATTCCACCTCAGACTCCCGAAAAAGGGGAACCACAGAAATATGCTGCCCAATATTAAAAGTGCCCTGGTAACCTTCAGATGAGGGAGAGGAAGAGCCACCGCTCTCCAACTCCATCCTCCTTATCGTCACCTGGAGCACTCTGTCCTTCTCTCTCTCTCTCTCTTCCCTGTCTCTCTCTTCCTTTCTCTCTTCCTTCCTCTCCTCCCTGTCTCTCTCTTCCTTTCTCTCTTCCTTCCTCTCCTCCCTGTCTCTCTCTTCCTTTCTCTCCTCCCTGTCTCGTATAGCCGCTCTCTCCTCCATCTGGAGACGGGCAAAACTTACACACGATTTAAAAGTGGGAGAAGAAACAGAGGCACGTGTTGAGTGTACAGAGCTATCACTGTCATTCTCCTCCCCCTTGGCAATGCCACCTCTCCGTTTCCGCACCGCACCTGCGTTTTGATCCAAACCACCAGTGGCCTCACCAGTCTTATCAGCCACCTCATCGCGCGCGGCGTTCACAGAGCCATCCTCCTGGGCTATGGGCAAACTAAATATATTTTTGTCCACCAACCCAGCCAGCATGATTGCTTTTAACTCCTCTTTACTTTTCAAACTCTGGACAGTAATGCCATAATGTTTGGCGACACTACACAAATCTATCTTTGTGCAGACATCAATTTGATCCCTCGTAGGATCTGTCAAAAAAAATCCAACGTAAAAGCCGTCCCAGCCATAGCCCTTGCAGAAATAACCTACGTATAATTACCCTGTGCTCCCGTAGCAACCCGCGTTACCAGCAAACGAAATAATGTATATCGTTTATAATAATAATAAACGAATAACAGGTACCAGGAAATAGCCACTCACCTACTCCACAATATCCGTGCGTAACACATTTAATCGCCACATTCCGCAGTATACCATTCAACCAATCTGATGTAATGCCCACATCTACCATTCATGAAAACAATAAACGTTGGTCTAACCATCTAACTAGGATCACCTACGTCACTCTAGCATACCCCAGCTAAACTACTCCCCTGGCGGGATGAGGTCTACACATATCTTCAGTCGTTTACCGATTTCATTGCGCGCTCCACCGGAATTACGACGCGTGCCCCCCACCCGCTAACCAAGTAGGTGATCCCCCTGTTACCTATGTGGCAGAAAAAACAGATTAGTTCAAGAGCATCACATACAACAACGGTTTACATCAATCAAACTGTGTAGCACGGACAATGGAAACACACTAACTTACCAATGAGAAAACGCTATCTTATTTTACCTGACATGCTCCAATCGACAAGTCACCATGTTATATAACCAACAAGGAACCATACAATTGCGCAAACTAACGAGCCCCCATGTCATGTACGAAGGTCTAAGGACCACACAGAATAATGACTGGAGCTGGCTGCACATGAGCAAAAGCAGCCTCTCTCAGTAAATGCTTTCAAAACAATGTCCCAGGTAGGTAAAAAAGACACAACACAAGACGTTTTCCAAATAGTAAATTATGTATTTAAATGGAGGTAGGGATTTAAACCTCCTCCATGGTGCACAGGGGAAAAGGTAGGGGAGGACAAACAAGATATACATATAATACAAACAAACACTAACCACACAACCACCTGCCACGTGGTTGGCAATCTGGGAACAAAGAAAACCCCACTCTAACCATGTAGCTCACAGTGTAGGATGAATCTAAAATGGCCAACAATATACATACCCCACACAGGGTTTGGTCCACGCAGGCAGCACATAATCAATAGTCCATACACAGTGGCAATTGGTATAAACTAGCACAATGATAATCCCACACAATAGTGGCAAGCAGAGGCAACCTCACTCCACTTGGTCACTGGCAAAATGACCCAGTGAGGTGCCCCGACGTGTGTGTCCTGTCAGCTACTTGTCCACCCGTCCCTCTCGAAGTGATTGCCCTCAGCTGTCACTCATTAGGCAATCAGCACTCTTCAGTGTAGGGACGGGCAGCACCTGACAGGAAGAGAAGAAGAGACAGCATCAGCTCTCATGTTCACACACACACACATACAAAACATAACATAACACTAATTATACTAATCTGATGTTCACATGGTCTTCCAAATACAGTAATAATGATAATGACCAACCCACGTATGTCACAACATCCGATCTAAAAATGGGATTCTCAAACGTATATAACCTTGTCTGTTTCTGTTGATTGGTCCGCGGTGGTGTGCTCTGTGCGTGAGGCTCCACTCTGGCACTGGTCCAGGCCTGTATTGTCTCTCATGTGCTTCAGAACTAAACCATTGTTGGCTATTTACCAACTTGAATTCCACCCTTGACTCCTGTCTCAATCTCTGTTCAGCCGTCTCGTGCAAATCACCCAAAGATCTCATCTTATAAATATCTTACAAGACAATCACCAGAACAAGTATGATAGGGTCCAGAGTTCCAGTCCAGTAATGAAGTGATGTAGGGTGAAAGATCATCAATAATGGCTTTATACAGAAATAGATACCAATGAAGAAGAAGACGTCTTTATTTGTCATGCAGATTAACACACACATGCGAGATAGGTGACACACACACACATGCAGATAGGGTCCAGAGTTCCAGTCCAGTAATGGAGTGATGTAGGGTGGAAGATCATCAATAATGGCTTTATACAGAAATAGATACCAATGAAGAAGAAGACGTCTTTATTTGTCATGCAGATTAACACACACATGCGAGAGGTGACACACACACACACACATGCATTGAGTTGCCGATGAAATGTCTCTCTGCACTTGACCCATCCCGTCGTCCTTCCCACCAAGGGAGCAGACATGGGCTGCGGTGTGGGCTGCGCCCGGGGACCAATCCAAGTGCTCCTGTCCATCTTCATCAGGGACGCGACAGCACTAGCTATCTGTTCTGCATGTTTTTCCAATGGGTTTATCTTATTGGGAGGGGAAACCCTTGCAAGTACGGAACATGCAAACTCCACACAGAAAGACCCGGGAGATACCCCACCTGGGTACCTGGCAACGCAGCAACATGGTCCCCAACCGGGAATCGAAATGATTTCCACCTGATTTCCACCTTAATCGCTCTCTAGTGTGACACCGTGGAGATATCATGGGTGATTCATATCCAGATCGTAGATATGAATTGGATTAACTATTGGATAACTAGTACTTACAGCATTTGAGAACTCTTCTAAGATTACTATAACACTTACTCAGCCAAAGCAGCCCTTTTCATCACTCACCTTAACTGTAGATTAGACCGGTCATATCTCCATACTGAATTGCTTATTTTACACGTCAAATTTGCCATCTTGTGCTGAGATCCAGATGGTCCGTTCTCACCCAAAGCAGCCGGGTCTAGCAAGTATTTTGTGTTTGAGCGTATTATTAGATAATGACTAGTATTTAACAAGTGCACCAATAATTATTTTTTGTATCCACTTTTTCTCCTTATTTTTTCTATTTTTCTCCCATCCCAATTTTCTTGTTGCCAATTATCCCCTCCCCTGTCTTGAACGTTGCTCGCATATGCCCCCCACTGGTCGGTTGTAGGGAGGATAGAAGCCTTGCATCACGTGTCCCCTCCGGTACACGAGGAGGCAGCCTGTCACATCTTTTCACCTGCCAGCGCGGACTCTCTTGGCGAGGTGTAACGTGTGGGAGGCTCACACTACCCCCGCTATTTCCTGTCTCTGCTCTGCAGGCATCCGACCGACCTGTAGGAGTCACTGTCCCCAACGTCCAGATTACCACCCATCGACTTCCACCCGCTGACTCTGCCAATTGAGCCAGTATGACGGCTGGCCCAAGCCGGAGGCAATGCTGACACCCGGATTCGAGACCGGAGTCTCTTGCATTGGTGACGAGCGCAATCTCCGCTGCGCCACCCAGCCGCCCCCTCAGAGCCATGTCTTAAAGATGGAATAGGACCGGAGAGGACACAGTGTTTTCCTAGGCTCTCTATGGTTAATGCCAGAGACATAAGGTCAGATTGAAGCTTGGTCGATTGCCTGGATAACACATCATTGGTCCCTACATGTAAAATCACAGTGTGAACAGAGGGATGACTCTCAATGATAGAGGGCACCTGTTCCATAGTACCAGTCACCTAATAGCACCAGAAAAACAGTATGATATGGTAGAGGGAAGTTTAATAGACCTGATGATGGAGTCACCAATCAAGAGGACTTTGGATGGAAAGCCTTGGGTGATTTTCAGCTGCCACTGGGACAGGGTAGACAACAGGTCCCCCAGGGTCCATGGAGGAGGAGGAGGAGGGGGGCGGCGGCGACAGTGACGATTGATGTACAGGAGAGCGCTGCCGAGGTGAACTAGGGGAGAACTGGTCCCTACGAGCCCTACGAACGTGTGGGAGGCTCACACTACCCTCGACATCTCCTGTCCTTGCTGAGCAGGTGCCCCAACCGACCTGTAGGAGTCGCTGTTTACAACGACCAGATTACCACCCATCGACTCCCCTCCCGCTGACTCTGCCAATTGAGTCAGAATGACGGCCGGCCCAAGCCGGTGGCAATTCTGACAGCCAGATTCGATACCGGTGTCTTGCGCGTTGGTGATGAGCGCTTAAACCGCTGCGCCACCCAGCTGCACTATCCCCCTTATCTGAAACCATTTTTAATCCCATACAGTTCTTCATTATGGCCTAAGGCATATGGATTTTCTTTTTCAACCCCCGAATCTCTAAAGTAGTTGATAGACGTGCCTTTACATTTTTTTTTTTTTAAACTTAAATTTTTATTGAACATTTATAGACAAACAACACAACATATACAATAACATCAACAACACTATTAAACAGACATAAATAATTAAGAAAAAATGTAATACCCAAAAGACGACAAATAAAAAATACTGACTTAAGCAAATATTCACATACATAAATAATGAAGTGGAAAAAACATAAAACAATTGTCATATCTTAAATAAAAATAAAATTAGAAAACATTAGGTGTGTGACATGGGTTCAGAGACCCTCTTTGAACCTCTTTCCTCCTTTACCCTTCGCCCTCTTGTGATGTATTTGGTTCTTCCTCTGTGATGTCGTTTTCGTTCCCCTTGTAATCCTCCCACTTTCCCCATCTTTCTCCAAATTTCTCTTCCTGTAACCTCAGCATGTGTGTTATCCTCTCCATATCCTGTATCTCTTCCACTATTCCTACCCATTGTGCTATTGTCGGTGGGTCTTCTTTGTACCACAGTCTTGTTATTGCTTTTCTGGCCGCTATCAACATTATCTTTATTAAATATTTGTCCCCCCCTTGTATTCCCTCGTTTCAAGTTTCTTTAATAGTTGTCATACAGAAGTACTGAATACTTTTGTACAAAATGCTTCTTACTGTTGCGCTCCAGAGACTGTGCAAGACAAGATAAGTATGAAATAAAATAACATAGTAAAATTAGAAGTAAAAAAATGAGGTCACAGTGTTCAGTTTAGACATATGTACAATGTTCGATGCAGAATAGACGTAGTTACCATACAATATACAATACTGTGCAGTGTACTAATATACAATACTATATAGTGCAAGGCAGAAATGGAGAAATGGGACGAGGTGCAATTTAGGTACAATTCACAGTAGGTGTACGAGTTGTAGTGCAAATCCTTTATCGATAAATATAAAGTGTAAGTGTGTTTGTGTGATCTAAAGTGTGGAGAGTGGGTGCTGCAGTGTGTTGTTTGTTTGAGTGAGTGTGTGCGTGTGGGTGTGTGTGCTGTGTGCATTTGATGGTTGTTGCATAGTGATTATTGTTCGTTTAGCGATTATTGTTCGTTTAGCAGCCTGATGGCCTGGGGATAGAAGCTTCTTCTGAGTCTTTCTGTGCTCGCCTTAAGACTCCGGTATCGCTTGCCTGACCGCAGCAGTTCAAAGAGGCAGTTGTTCGGGTGGCTCGAGTCCTTAATAATTCTCTTAGCCTTCCCCTTGCACCGCTTGTTGTAAATGTTCTGGAGGGTGGGAAGCCCCCCTCCAATTGTGCGTTCGGCTGAACGTGTCACTCTTTGTAGTCTGCTACGGTCTTGTGCAGTGCTATTCCCAAACCAGGAGGTGATGTTGCCGGTCAGGATGCTCTCTATTGTACATGAGTAGAAGTTCCTAAGGATCTTCTGACTGACTTGGAACTTCCTTAGGCGCCTGAGGAAGTAGAGGCGTTGTCGTGCCTTCTTCACCCCTCTCGTGTGTCAGGTCTCCTAAGTAAAGCACCAGTCCTGTTTGTGGTAACCCGTATCCTAATATTCTGATCATTGCCTCCCCTATCTCCTCCCAATACCCCTTCAGCTTCTGACATCCCCAGAATATGTGCGTGTGATTTGCCCCCTCCTTCCCACACATCCTCCAGCATGCTCTTTGTGTTGGTGCATATTTTCCCTTCAGCTCTGGGGTTATAAAGAATCTGATTATGTTTTTCCATCCAAACTCTTATATATATATACTCTCCATATCCTCGATCCTGTTGTTGAATGTTGCACCTCGCATATGTTCCCCCATTCCTTCCCTGTTATTCCTATCTCTAGTTCTCTCTCCCATTTCTCCCTTATATAATCGGTCCTGTGTCCCTTGCTGGTCATTATAGCCCGGTACAGTGCTGATATTACCCTTCCTTTCCCTCCTTCGTATGCCCTTACTATCATCCTAATTATTCCATTCTGTTCTTCTTCCTTGTCCCCTCTTATTTCTTTATTATAGTAATCTCTAATCTGTAGATATCTGAAGTGGTCCTTGTTTTCTAGTCCAAATTTCTCCTTACATTTTTGTAGTGTTTGCATTTCCCCCTTCTCTATCATTTTGCATATCGCTGTTGCCCCCCCCCCCCCCTCTCCCACCTTCTGAATCCATGGTCCAGCCTCCCTGGTTTGAATCTCTTGTCATGTGCTATCCATCTCAGAACCCCTGACTGCTTCTCTAATTTGTGTGCTTTTACTACTCTGTTCCATATGGTCAAGGTGCATTTGGTGATAGGATCTAACAGTCCCTCTTTTTCTTTGAACAGTTCCCTATCTCCCACCAGAGCTTGTACCTTGTATCCCTCCCCTTCTTTTTCAATGTCTTTCCATCTTGCCTCATATTTGTCGTTACACCAGCACGTCACTGCTCTCAGTTGCGCTGCATAATAATAATCTTGTAGGCTGGGTACTGCCATCCCTCCCTCTTCCTTTGGTAGTTGTAGTGTTTTATATCTGACCCGTGGTCTTCTCCCCGCCCATATGAACCTCGATATCAGTCTGTCCCACTCCCTGAATTGATTATGTGGTATTTGTATCGGTAGTGACTGGAACAGGTACAGTAACCTTGATAGTAACCTTGATAGTATGTTCATTTTAATGACCTCTATTCTTGAATTGAAGTCCAAGGGCATTACTGTCCATCTCTCTAAGTCTCTCTTGATGTTCTGATTTATCTGTGTATAGTTCGCCTCAAACAGTTTCCCCACCCCTCTCGTGATGTTCACCCCTAAGTATTTAATCTTGTCCATGTCCCATCTTATCCCGTACTGTTCCCTAATTTCCGTCGTTGGGGTATAGTTCCATGCTAAGGTCTGTGTCTTTGTCACGTTTAGTTTGTATCCTGAGTAGTGGCCATATTCCTTCAGTAGATCCATCAGTGCCGGGAAGCTCTTGTCTGGTTGCCTCATGTATACTATCACGTCGTCCGCAAATAGGCCTAGTTTATATTCCGTTCCCTTTATCCTTACTCCCTTAATGTCCTCGGTCTGTCTGATCAGTTGTGCCAGTGGTTCTATGAAAACGGCGAAGAGCGTTGGTGAGAGACAACATCCCTGTCTGGTAGCCCTCTCTAATCTGATTCTATCCGTCAGGCTGCCATTCACCATTACCCTCGCTGTCGATTCTTGATATAGTGCCTTGATCATCTTCATCGCCCTCCCGTTCAGTCCGAACCTCATCAATGTTTTATATAAAAATGTCCAGCTCACACTGTCGAATGCTTTTTCTGCATCTAGGCTAATCAGTACCGCGCTACCACCTTGTTTTTGTATCTCCTCTACTATGTGTAATGTCTTTCTCACGTTGTCCTGTGTCTGTCTCCCTTTAATAAATCCAGTTTGATCTTCATCTATAATGTCTGGCATAAACGTCTCAAATCTCTTTGATATTATCGATGTATACATCTTGTAATCCACGTTGAGTATGGACACAGGTCTGAAACTACTACATAATTCTCTATCCTTCCCTTCCTTCGGTATCGTGGTGATTATGGCTTCCTTCCACAAGGGGGGCATTTTGCCCTCTTCCATCGTGTGTCTGAACGCCGCCCCTAACATGGGTGCTAATTCCGTTCTAAATGTCTTGTAGAATTCCGATGGGAATCCGTCGCTCCCCGGAGATTTGTTGTTTTTAGCTCTACTAATTGCCTCTTCCAGTTCTCGTTCCGTAATTATTTTATTTAATTCTTCATTCTGTTCTTTCCCTATCGATGGTAACTCTAGCTTCTCCAGATATGTTTCTATTTCCTCTTCTCCCGCTGCTTTTGGCTGTGTGTATAGTTTCTCATAGTATTCTCTAAATGTCCTCTCTATTTCAGCTGGGTCTCTCAATATTTCATTAGTCTTTGTATCCCTTATTGTGTGTATCGTGTTCAACTTCTGTTGCGTCCTAATTCTCCTAGCCAACAGTCTGGTCGCTTTTGGTCCCCCTTCATAGTACGTTTGTTTCATGAACCTCGCTTTCTTTTCTATTTCCGTCAATAATTCCCTATTTATCCTGGCCTTTACTTCTTTGATTTCTCCGAGCGTTTCCTGTTCTTTTGATATCTGGTGTCTCCCCTCTAGCTTCTTCAGCTTCCCTATCAGATTGTGATATGTCTCCGTTCTGGCCTTCTTCAGCATTGCTGTCTTCTCCATCAATTTCCCCCTTATCACCACCTTCAGTGTGTCCCATAGAATGTTTGGATCTACCGCCCCGTTGTCATTTTCTTCCTTATACCTGGCTATCTCCTCCTTGATCTGACTCACCACCCCCTTGTTATTTAATATTCCTACATTTAGTCTCCAGATCGTGTTCCTCCGCCTCCCTTCTAGATCTACTGTCAGATATATGGCACTGTGATCCGATATGTCCGCTACTCCTATTCTGCTCTCCCGTACCCTGTAACTGTCCCCCGTCGTCATCAAAAAGTAGTCTATTCTCGCATATGTCACGTGCGGGTGTGAGTAATGTGTGTATTCCCTGTCCATGGCGTGCATCCCCCTCCAAACATCTGTAATTCCCATTTCCGTCATCTGAATATTCATATATCTACTGATTGGTGCCCGTCCTTTTCTAGTACTCGTGGTGTCTAGGTCGTGATTCAGTACTACATTAAAATCTCCCGCGCATATCAATATCCCTTCTAGTTCCATCACTATCATATCAAAAATGGTCTCATATAAATCCCTCTCACTCTCTGGGGGTGCATAAACATTCACTAACGTAATCATTTGACTCTCCATTTTTCCCTTCACCAGAACAAACCTTCCCTCCTTGTCTCTTACTTCCTTGATCAATTCAAATTTGACTGTGTTTTTGATTAACGTGATTACTCCTCTCCTCAGGTTCCGTTTAAAGGAACTATAGTATGCATTTTCATATCCAAATCTCTTCAGTTTCTCATGATCCTGTGCTACCAAATGTGTCTCCTGCAGAAAAAAAAGCGCGGTGGGTGTTAGAGGAGTGGAGGGGGGGGGGCAGAACCTCATAAAGCTAACATTAGCTGCACTCATAGGAGCCTGTTGATGTAGCCTCATAAAGCTAACATTAGCTGCACTCATAGGAGCGTGTTGATGTAACCTCATAAAGCTAACATTAGCTGCACTCATAGGAGCCTGTTGATGTAGCCTCATAAAGCTAACATTAGCTGCACTCATAGGAGCGTGTTGATGTAGCCTCATAAAGCTAACATTAGCTGCACTCATAGGAGCCTGTTGATGTAGCCTCATAAAGCTAACATTAGCTGCACCCATAGGAGCCTGTTGATGTAGCCTCATAAAGCTAACATTAGCTGCACTCATAGCAGTGTTGATGTAGCCTCATAAAGCTAACATTAGCTGCACTCATAGGAGCCTGTTGATGTAGCCTCATAAAGCTAACATTAGCTGCACTCATAGCAGTGTTGATGTAGCCTCATAAAGCTAACATTAGCTGCACTCATAGGAGCCTGTTGATGTATCCTCATAAAGCTAACATTAGCTGCACTCATAGGAGCCTGTTGATGTATCCTCATAAAGCTAACATTAGCTGCACTCATAGGAGCCTGTTGATGTAGCCTCATAAAGCTAACATTAGCTGCACTCATAGGAGCCTGTTGATGTATCCTCATAAAGCTAACATTAGCTGCACTCATAGGAGCCTGTTGATGTAGCCTCATAAAGCTAACATTAGCTGCACTCATAGGAGCCTGTTGATGTAGCCTCATAAAGCTAACATTAGCTGCACTCATAGGAGCGTGTTGATGTAGCCTCATAAAGCTAACATTAGCTGCACACATAGGATCGTGTTGATGTAGCCTCATAAAGCTAACATTAGCTGCACTCATAGGAGCCTGTTGATGTAGCCTCATAAAGCTAACATTAGCTGCACTCATAGGAGCCTGTTGATGTAGCCTCATAAAGCTAACATTAGCTGCACTCATAGCAGTGTTGATGTAGCCTCATAAAGCTAACATTAGCTGCACTCATAGGAGCCTGTTGATGTAGCCTCATAAAGCTAACATTAGCTGCACTCATAGCAGTGTTGATGTAGCCTCATAAAGCTAACATTAGCTGCACTCATAGGAGCCTGTTGATGTATCCTCATAAAGCTAACATTAGCTGCACTCATAGGAGCCTGTTGATGTATCCTCATAAAGCTAACATTAGCTGCACTCATAGGAGCCTGTTGATGTAGCCTCATAAAGCTAACATTAGCTGCACTCATAGGAGCCTGTTGATGTATCCTCATAAAGCTAACATTAGCTGCACTCATAGGAGCCTGTTGATGTAGCCTCATAAAGCTAACATTAGCTGCACTCATAGGAGCCTGTTAATGTAGCCTCATAAAGCTAACATTAGCTGCACTCATAGGAGCGTGTTGATGTAGCCTCATAAAGCTAACATTAGCTGCACACATAGGATCGTGTTGATGTAGCCTCATAAAGCTAACATTAGCTGCACTCATAGGAGCCTGTTGATGTAGCCTCATAAAGCTAACATTAGCTGCACTCATAGGAGCCAGTTGATGTATCCTCATAAAGCTAACATTAGCTGCACTCATAGGAGCCTGTTGATGTAGCCTCATAAAGCTAACATTAGCTGCACTCATAGGAGCCTGTTGATGTAGCCTCATAAAGCTAACATTAGCTGCACTCATAGGAGCGTGTTGATGTAGCCTCATAAAGCTAACATTAGCTGCACTCATAGGAGCCTGTTGATGTAGCCTCATAAAGCTAACATTAGCTGCACTCATAGGAGCGTGTTGATGTAGCCTCATAAAGCTAACATTAGCTGCACTCATAGGAGCCTGTTGATGTAGCCTCATAAAGCTAACATTAGCTGCACTCATAGGAGCCTGTTGATGTAGCCTCATAAAGCTAACATTAGCTGCACACATAGGATCGTGTTGATGTAGCCTCATAAAGCTAACATTAGCTGCACTCATAGGAGCCTGTTGATGTAGCCTCATAAAGCTAACATTAGCTGCACTCATAGGAGCCTGTTGATGTATCCTCATAAAGCTAACATTAGCTGCACTCATAGGAGCCTGTTGATGTAGCCTCATAAAGCTAACATTAGCTGCACTCATAGGAGCCTGTTGATGTAGCCTCATAAAGCTAACATTAGCTGCACTCATAGGAGCCTGTTGATGTATCCTCATAAAGCTAACATTAGCTGCACTCATAGGAGCCTGTTGATGTAGCCTCATAAAGCTAACATTAGCTGCACTCATAGGAGCCTGTTGATGTAGCCTCATAAAGCTAACATTAGCTGCACTCATAGGAGCATGTTGATGTAGCCTCATAAAGCTAACATTAGCTGCAATCATAGGAGCGTGTTGATGTAGCCTCATAAAGCTAACAAGAGTATATGTAATACTGTGGTTATGGCCTTTAACTAGCAGTTCATAGCTAACATAACAATACTGTGGTTAAGGCCTTTAACTAGCAGCTCAGTAGCTAACATAACAATACTGTGGTTAAGGTAGGTTGACCATATTTTGATTTCCAAAAAAGAGGACATGCTGGCCCCAGCCTCGAGATACTTAATGATACTTTGCACAATCGAAGCGGGCATGGCCACCTTCATTTCACTATGTCTTGTGTACTGTACTGTATGTGATGAATAAACCTCTTGAATCTTGAATCTCTACTCAAAGTTACTCAAAGATGCCTTTATTGTTTTAACATATGCTTGGAAACATGCACCCAGAAAAGCGGCAATTTTTTTTTATACTTGAACTTGAGGACTGCATACTTTTTTTGCAAAGCTTATCTTTATACTTTATGCTTATAGCACATGCATAAGCCTGGTATCTTTTGAAAGATAACATTCTGAAGTTCCGTACACAATAAAGAAAAATCACTTTTAGTGCTAATGAGTAACATAGGGCTGAACATGAGTTGAACTTGTGTACACACGTTTTTGTGTAGTATAGTTGCAATATTCCAAAATAATATATATATTTTTTGTATAAGCTGGAAAACACCGCAAATCCATAGCCTGAAGGGACATTAACGTGTGTTGTCGGGCCTTACAAATACATTTGATTTTGATTTGATTATCAATAAGGTAGGATATCTGGAACACACAAATACACTATTTTTTAAATCACATGCCATGAAACTCTGGGACCTGGCTGAATTTAAGACTGCACAAATCATGTTTAAAGCACGAAACAATTCACTCCCGGGTAACATCCAAAAATTCTGTTATAGAGAGGGGGGTTACAATTTAGAGGAGAGTCTAACTTCAAGAAACAGGCTGTTCATTCAACAATGTATGTATATTTCAGTTTGTGGAGTGAATATGAGTTGCATAAGATAATAGAGTGTGAAGGTATACTGAATACTGTCTATCTGTATGTCATGTATGTCATATGTTATGATGAATTGAAAATGGGGGACCCTGATGTAAAAGATGAAAGTCTTTCTCTGGTCTGCATCCCCTTAACAATTGTGTGTATTGAGCCGTACTGTATTGTACCCATTCTGCAATCTGTTAATAAAGTTTTCAATCAATCAATCAATCAAGGGGGTAGGAATACATACGTTTACACTTCATTCTATACTCCTGCTTGTTTGTTTTTTAATCTGTTTATTACTTGTTTTTTATTATTATTTATTTTCAATTTATGTTCGAAATAAATAAACGCATTCATTCAAGATATTGTGTGAGCAAAAGTATAGTTAATTTACTCCCTCGAGTCTGGCCCTGCACGGATCTCGCAGCTGTGCTCGCACAGTGCAATACTCCAATTCAGCCATTAGCAATTCAGTGGGTGGGTGGCGCTGCTGAGCGGCCCTCCCAGTGCGGCCGTCAGCGTGCGGCCCTGAGAGCGCCGCTGGCTCTGCGGCTCTGCAGCTGCATGCTTCTCCGGGAGCTGTCCGCGCCATGTAAAAAGTCGCACGCCTGATATATCGGCATGTAACTCGAGAACCGAGGCACGGATTTTGGCGATTCAGATGGCATTCGAACAGCAACGAAGAGCGCTTTAATTCGGCCATTTATATGTTTGGCGAAAAATGCAGTCCCGAGCCTTCAGATGCTCGCAAAGGGCCGTGGAACTGAAACTGAAAAACAATGAAACCTCGGACATTCCATGAATTTATAAACCCCCCCCCGGACGCCCCGGACAGGGCGTGAAAAGAGGACATGTCCGGGCAAAAGAGGACGTTTGGTCACCCTAGGTTAAGGCCTTTAACCAGCAGCTCAGTAGCTAACATAACAATACTGTGGTTAAGGCCTTTAACCAGCAGCTCAGTAGCTAACATAACAATACTGTGGTTAATGCCTTTAACCAGCAGCTCATTAGCTAATGTAATACTGTGGTTAAGGCCTTTAACCAGCAGCTCAGTAGCTAACATAACAATACTGTGGTTAATGCCTTTAACCAGCAGCTCATTAGCTAATGTAATACTGTGGTTAAGGCCTTTAACCAGCAGCTCAGTAGCTAACATAACAATACTGTGGTTAATCCCTTTAACCAGCTGCTCATTAGCTAATGTAATACTGTGGTTATAAGGCCGTTAACTAGCAGCTCAGTAGCTAATGTGATAATGTGGTTAAGGCCTTTAACTAGCAGCTCAGTAGCTAACATAACAATACTGTGGTTAAGGCATTTAACTATAGCAGCTCAGTAGCTAACATAACAATACTGTGGTTAAGGCCTTTAACCAGCAGCTCAGTAGCTAACATAACAATACTGTGGTTAATGCCTTTAACCAGCAGCTCAGTAGCTAACATAACAATACTGTGATTAAGGCCTTTAACCAGCAGCTCAGTAGCTAACATAACAATACTGTGGTTAATGCCTTTAACCAGCAGCTCATTAGCTAATGTAATACTGTGGTTATAAGGCCCTATAACTTCCCACGCGAGCTGTACAGATTGAAAAGAACATATTGCACCTTGAGCCATGTAAAAAATTGGTTTTAGGGCTCTCCGGGGAAGAGGCACTGAACCCATACACACTCAACAATCGAATTTAATCGAATACATATACAATAGAACAGGACACCTTCTAGAGGGTCCACTCACTTTGACAATCTGAGGAGGAAGGCTCTGTACTCTGATGGAGGCTCCCTCACATGGAAGAAGGAGTCCGAACTCACAGAAGGCCCGAATAGGCGCTTGGTGAGGAGGAGCCCTGACCACCCCCCTGAAACAGATCCATCACATGGACCTGAACAGCACACGGAAGTCCTACCAACGGAGACGCGCACGGTGACGTACTCTATGGTGGGGGAATTCCTGCGGTGCACACGCCCAATATACCAGGCCAGGAAACTCCCTCCCCCCCCCCCCCCCCCCCCCCGTAACGTGCCGAACCGCCACGTGACGGGAACCTTGAAGGACAGGGGGTGTACCCCTGACCGACAGAAACAAGGGGAAGAGGAAAGGTTACCAGTTCACCCCTTTACGACCCCACACCCATGATACGATGTAATGACAAAAAGAGAATATGACACAGTCATAGTCAGCTCTATGAAGCGTTTGACAGCTCCACACAGCGCATGAGCTAACCTGCTATCTGATTTTTACTAAGGAAAAAACACAGAATAGAGAGGGCTCTAAGAGCCCCGGTCCAACATACACATGTGCTTCTGTGGCCAGTCCAACCCAGTTGTAGGTCACATGACACACACAACCCATCATCACCTACAAAAAATGGCAAAAACACTCAACAGAGGAACGCCGTTTTTCACAATGAGAGAATACATAATTCTCGATTAGTATCGGCCACAGGCCTTGCTAAGCACACACGACAGCGACCAACCCATCTTTTCTTTTAGGAAAATAAAGTTTCTCCAGCTGTTTTAGCACAACCTCAGCAATCAAGCTTAAGGGTTACATCGCATCCCTACCACACAAAAGACACAAATTAGTGCACAACATGTCTGATAGGAGGATGAAAAAGTCCCCAGGGAACCGGGGGGAAACACAATCCTCTTATTTTACCCTCAATACGGCCAGTTAAAACAGGAAAACCTGTTAATATGTGAACACACTGTTCATTGTCATCACAGGCTGAGAAAAGAACATTCTTTTACTCACTCGTCACCAAGCATAGCTTCATAGGTTAGTTACCTTAGTTGTGAGTACACGGTACATATAAACACCATGATGTTTCTCACACAACAACCAGATCATTTTCACATCTGTAACAACAACCCGATTTGCACGGAGAAGCTAACTGCCAGTGACAAAGACAGTTCACACATAACTCGCGTCGTATCCTAAATGCATTGCAGCAACACACGTTTGGGAAAACATCGTTATTCACAAAACATTTAGAAAAGTAAAACCAGAAGACGTGTTATAAGGTCTGGTCAAACCTTGTCCTACCCGGAACGTAGATCAGCGAAGTGCAGTCACAGACACCGTAGGAACACAGCCGCTCCTGTGTTGTTCGAACTGGGCAGCGTCGCCGCTCCAACCCGCACTACAGTCCTCTTTGTTGACGCAACCTTGCCGTCCTGGCTCAGGGCAGGGTCGACGAAACATCCCCTGTCAAGGATGACGTCGTAGTCAAGAGTGTAAAACATGTTACAATCAAAGCACGTTCAACAGAGTAGCATTAAGCTAACGGCCGCTCCAACCGTTCGGGCGCTACTGCCCCTGCTCGCGAGACGCCGAGCTAACGGCGCACGCAACCAGAAGCGAGCTCGCGGCGGCGCGCGAGAAGCTGAAGCTCCCCGCGCCAGGCCTTGGCCTATAGCAGCAAGCTAACGTTACCTAGTGATCATGACATGCTAGCGCCGCAGCTAACAGCTGACTGGCTAACAGTAGGCCCAACCAAACTAGGCCATGCAGCGATCCCAGCAGGCTAACGCAGCAGCTAACGGCTGACTGACTAACCGTAAGCTAAGCAGCTATCACCTGAACATGTATACAATGACATAACACTCACCCAGACAGGCCGCCGTTCTGAACCTCTCCTCACTTTTTAAGAGAAAAGAGAAACAAGATGTCAACACTGCTTTACAACGGTGATTTTACCAACACCCGACGGAATCAGCACAATACCAAACTGGCCTGTGTAGCTGACTTGAACATGGATCTGCCGCTATCGCACATCCATGCACATATCTCCTCGTGAAGGAATACTCTCATTTGGATATGAAAGAAGGGGCTTAACACGGGACAGAGAGAAAACCATTCGTCCAGAAAACACAGGGATCACCAGTGTTAATGGTCGCTGCCCACTAGTTAAACTAAAATGGCTTCAGACCAAGGTCTCCTGTCGTCTAGGAGACTGAACAAAGGACCCTAGCCTGGGGCCGGTTTTCATAACATTGTCAATTAGTCCCCATAGCACTAACAGACAAGTGGAGCCTGCCAGCAAAACACTACTCACCCAACCTGGAACGCACCGCTTCTCACAACAGCGGCGCGCCACTACAGTCCCTGCACCGCCGGAGGGTTTCACTCCGTCCAGCCGCATCCAAGAAGACTGTAGCTGGGAGGTATGTAGCGGCGTGAACCCCCAATACGAAACCGGTGGAGTTTGTGGAATGATCACCATCTTCCAGACACTCCAGTACGAAGACAATATCGCAGTATTTTCTCATTTTAAAATAGTGAGAGAGAAAATAAAGATATGATGTCAACGTATTCTCCTTATTCTTCCTTTCCTTAGAGCAATATTTTTCTCCACGTCAAGTGGGCATATGAGCAACACGTTGCTTGTGATGAAATTTTGCGAAGGAGATGAGTGTGTGGCCCATCCCTGCTTATGTAGGTGAGCGGATGGGGGTGTGGCCAGATGAATGCTGGCATTTAAAGGTACATTTGAAATGTATTCAGTGTGCATACGCTGAAGCGAGATTATGCATGAGACGCTGAGCGTGAGCTAGTGTGGCACAGAACTAGCAGTTCAACGTAGCTAACATAACAATACTGTGGTTAATGCCTTTAACAAGCAGCTCATTAGCTGAATGAATGAATGAATGAATGAAAACTTTATTTAACAGATTGCAGAATGGGTACAATACAGTACGGCTCAATACATACAATTGTTAAGGGGATGCAGACCTGAGAAAGACGTTTGTCTTGTTTCCATCAGGGTCCCCCAGCTAATGTAATACTGTGGTTAAGGCCTTTAACCAGCAGCTCAGTAGCTAACATAACAATATGTGGTTAATGCCTTTAACCAGCAGCTCAGTAGCTAATGTAATACTGTGGTTATAAGGCCGTTAACAGTAGCTAATGTAATACTGTGGTTAAGGCCTTTAACTAGCAGCTCAACGTAGCTAACATAACAATACTGTGGTTAATGCCTTTAACCAGCAGCTCATTAGCTAATGTAATACTGTGGTTAAGGCCTTTAACCAGCAGCTCAGTAGCTAACATAACAATACTGTGGTTAATGCCTTTAACCAGCAGCTCATTAGCTAATGTAATACTGTGGTTAAGGCCTTTAACCAGCAGCTCAGTAGCTAACATAACAATACTGTGGTTAATCCCTTTAACCAGCAGCTCATTAGCTAATGTAATACTGTGGTTATAAGGCCGTTAACTAGCAGCTCAGTAGCTAATGTGATAATGTGGTTAAGGCCTTTAACTAGCAGCTCAGTAGCTAACATAGCAATACTGTGGTTAAGACATTTAACTATAGCAGCTCAGTAGCTAACATAACAATACTGTGGTTAAGGCCTTTAACCAGCAGCTCAGTAGCTAACATAACAATACTGTGGTTAAGGCCTTTAACCAGCAGCTCAGTAGCTAACATAACAATACTGTGGTTAAGGCCTTTAACCAGCAGCTCAGTAGCTAACATAACAATACTGTGGTTAATGCCTTTAACCAGCAGCTCATTAGCTAATGTAATACTGTGGTTATAAGGCCGTTAACTAGCAGCTCAGTAGCTAATGTAATACTGTAGTTAAGGCCTTTAACTAGCAGCTCAGTAGCTAACATAACAATACTGTGGTTAAGGCCTTAAACAGCAGCTCAGTAGCTAACATAACAATACTGTGGTTAATGCCTTTAACCAGCAGCTCAGTAGCTAACATAACAATACTGTGGTTAAGGCCTTTAACTAGCAGCTCAGTAGCTAACATAACAATACTGTGGTTAATGCCTTTAACTAGCAGCTCAGTAGGTAACATAACAATACTGTGGTTAAGGCCTTTAACCAGCAGCTCAGTAGCTAACATAACAATACTGTGGTTAATGCCTTTAACCAGCAGCTCAGTAGCTAATGTAATACTGTGGTTAAGGCCGTTAACTAGCAGCTCAACGTAGCTAACATAACAATACTGTGGTTAATGCCTTTAACAAGCAGCTCATTAGCTGAATGAATGAATGAATGAATGAAAACTTTATTTAACAGATTGCAGAATGGGTACAATACAGTACGGCTCAATACATACAATTGTTAAGGGGATGCAGACCTGAGAAAGACGTTTGTCTTGTTTCCATCAGGGTCCCCCAGCTAATGTAATACTGTGGTTAAGGCCTTTAACCAGCAGCTCAGTAGCTAACATAACAATATGTGGTTAATGCCTTTAACCAGCAGCTCAGTAGCTAATGTAATACTGTGGTTATAAGGCCGTTAACAGTAGCTAATGTAATACTGTGGTTAAGGCCTTTAACTAGCAGCTCAGTAGCTAACATAACAATACTGTGGTTAAGGCCTTTAACCAGCAGCTCAGTAGCTAACATAACAATACTGTGGTTAATGCCTTCAACCAGCAGCTCAGTAGCTAACATAACAATACTGTGGTTAATGTCTTTAACCAGCAGCTCATTAGCTAATGTAATACTGTGGTTAAGGCCTTTAACCAGCAGCTCAGTAGCTAACATAACAATACTGTGGTAAATGCCTTTAACCAGCGGTTCATTCGCTAATGTAATACTGTGGTTAAGGCCTTTAACCAGCAGCTCAGTAGCTAACATAACAATACTGTGGTTAATGCCTTTAACCAGCAGCTCATTAGCTAATGTAATACTGTGGTTATAAAGCCGTTAACTAGCAGCTCAGTAGCTAATGTAATACTGTGGTTAAGGCCTTTAACTAGCAGCTCAGTAGCTAACATAACAATAATGTGGTTAAGGCCTTTAACCAGCAGCTCAGTAGCTAACATAACAATACTGTGGTTAATGCCTTTAACCAGCAGCTCAGTAGCTAATGTAATACTGTGGTTAAGGCTGTTAACTAGCAGCTCAATGTAGCTAACATAACAACACTGTGGTTAATGCCTTTAACCAGCAGCTCATTAGCTAATGTAATACTGTGGTTAAGGCCTTTAACCAGCAGCTCAGTAGCTAACATAACAATACTGTGGTTAATGCCTTTAACCAGCAGCTCAGTACGTAGCTAACATAACAATACTGTGGTTAAGGCCTTTAACTAGCAGCTCAGTAGCTAACATAACAATACTGTGGTTAAGGCATTTAACCAGCAGCTCAGTAGCTAACATAACAATACTGTGGTTAAGGCCTTTAACCAGCAGCTGATCAGTAGCTATGTAATACTGTGGTTAAGGCCTTTAACTAGCAGCTCAGTAGCTAACATAACAATACTGTGGTTAAGGCCTTTAACCAGCAGCTCAGTAGCTAACATAACAATACTGTGGTTAATGTCTCTAACCAGCAGCTCAGTAGCTAATGTAATACTGTGGTTAAGGCCTTTAACTAGCAGCCCAGTAGCATAATGTAATACTGTGGTTAGCTTTGACCAGCAGCTTAGTGTGTATACAGATCGGAGGATCGTAGGTTCCGGGATGGAGTGTGCTGGTGGAGGAGATCAGACAGGTATCGGGGGGGGGGGGGGGGGGGGGGCATGGAGGGACTTGTAGGTGAGGAGTTTAAAAGAGATCCGGAACTTGACTGGGAGCCAGTGGAGGTGGATGAGGGTGGGGGTGATGTGCTGCCAGCTAGGGCTTGGTGTGAGTGAGAACCCTGGCAGCTGAGTTCTGTACATACTGGAGCCTGTCCAGGGCTTTGCTGGGTACCCCGAACAGGACTCCGTTGCAGTAGTCCAACCGGGAGGTGATAAATGAGTGGATCAGGGTCTCAGCCACAGAATCTGAGAGTGAGGGTCGGAGACGGGAGATGTTTTTGAGGTGGTACACTGTAAAAAATAAATGTTTTTTCACAGGAAATTCACTGTATTATTTTACAGATTATTTTTGTTTTTCTACTTTAAGAGTAAAAGCCATACAAATAATTTAAGGGGACCGCAAGGATGATGTACTGGTGGGTGGTGTCCGACTGATTATGGTGGGCCGGTCTGGGCCAAAAATACCAGGGCCGATTTTTGGTCCCAGTCCAGCCCTGGTTGGAGCGTGCGGCTGTGTGATGTCCTGACTTATCACTGCGGGCAAATGGTGTGTTACAGAAATATAGCCTATAATGTAATGTCATTCTAAACAATAATAATAAACAATTTAACATAAATATCTATTAGGCTATTCTAGACCAGATTTATGCCAATTCATGTATACACTTTATGCTACAATAAAAATGATATTTTAGGCTATTCAAATAATGTAATTATCAAAAAGTCACCCTATAATTCAGTGTGGCAGCTCCAACCCTCTGGAACTCCCTCCTCGCTGAACTCCGCAATGCCCCAACTCTGGACTCATTCAAAAAACTGCTCAAAACCCACCTAAATGTCATGTTCACTATATAGTGCATAGTGCACTTTAAAGATAATTAGATTAGTATCTTTGTGAGGTTACTGATTTATTATTTACATTGAAAAGATACAGAGATAATTTGTTAAAGCTGGATTTTCTACACAAGATGTATTAATTCGAACATTATTTCATATTATTTTACTTGAAAAGAGAGCTATTATTATTATTATTATTATTATTATTATTATTATTATTATTATTATTATTATTATTATTATTATTATTATTATTATTATTATTATTATTATTATTATTATTATTATTATTATTATTATTATTATTTTAAGTTATTCTTGTGCCATTGAGATTTGTCAGAGAGATTGTAGGCATAAAGCAAGTTGATTGAGTAACTGTTATATAAAATAATATAAATAATAATTGTCTGGAAACCTCTGCAGTCTGTGAAGGAAGAGCGGGTTGCCAGATCGGATTAACAATTTCCCAACCGCGCCCAATGTAATCAAGGGATCGCCACATGGGGGCATACTCTCAAATTTGGCAACACTGACTAACAGCTGCGTTGCATTGTGGGGGGGGGGGGATCCCCACAATGCATTGTGGTTTTTGAAATTTTTAATTGACGCGCGCGGCACAGTCAGACCAGTACGACATGGTTGCATTTCTTCTCATCTCAGGTAATTTATGCAGATATTTTTTGATTATTTATAAGTAATACCGCTAATATAAATGAGTGCTGTTTAGTCTGTGTTTCAGTGAGTGTAGCGCGAGCTCACGTTAGCTACTAGGCTACATACACTGAGTGTAGCGCGAGCTCATGTTAGCTACTATAGGCTATATACACTGAGTGTAGCGCAAGTTCATGTTAGCTACTATAGGCTACATACACTGAGTGTAGCGCAAGCTCACGTTAGCTACTATAGGCTACATACACTGAGTGTAGCGCAAGCTCACGTTAGCTACTCTAGGCTACATACACTGAGTGTAGCGCGAGCTCACGTTAGCTACTATAGGCTACATACACTGAGTGTAGCGCAAGCTCACGTTAGCTACTATAGGCTACATACACTGAGTGTAGCGCGAGCTCACGTTAGCTACTATAGGCTACATACACTGAGTGTAGCGCGAGCTCACGTTAGCTACTAGGCTACATACACTGAGTGTAGCGCGAGCTCACGTTAGCTACTATAGGCTACATACACTGAGTGTAGCGCAAGCTCACGTTAGCTAATATAGGCTACATACACTGAGTGTAGCGCGAGCTCACGTTAGCTACTATAGGCTACATACACTGAGTGTAGAGCGAGCTCACGTTAGCTACTATAGGCTACATACACTGAGTGTAGCGCAAGCTCACGTTAGCTACTATAGGCTACATACACTGAGTGTAGCGCGAGCTCACGTTAGCTACTAGGCTACATACACTGCTACAGGCAGAACCTCACGTCGTCACCAACTGTTCTCATCTCAGGTAATTGTGCAACACATATATTTTATTATTTATAAGTAATGCGTGCTGCTGATATAAATGCTGTTTAGTCTGTGTTTCAGTGACTAGTCTACTGTAACGTTATTTGCTCGATATTATGAAACTGGCGGGATCTGTAAACTACAGTAGCACCACTGCTAGCAGGCCTAGACTGCAGAATACTGACGTTAGCTAACCAATGCATATCACGCAGATCTTTCATGGTTTAATTTAATTATAAAATATATAATTTCATTGTTAATGTAGCAAATACTGTTACAGTGCTGGATCTCAACAACTACCGGTATACTTCAAGTGGTCGTAAGTGATCTATACATTCTTTTTTTATTGTGTGTGTGACTGTGTATATATAATATATACTTTTTAATCGGGGACATCATTTTCAAAGAGTCATCCTGTAATGCCTTCTCTCTCTCTCTCTCTCTCTCTCTCTCTCTCTCTCTCTCTCTCTCTCTCTCTCTCTCTCTCTCTCTCTCTCTCTCTCTCTCCCAAGACGGTCAAGATCTACCAAGTCTTCAAGATCTTCAAGTGGTCATGCTTGTAAGTGATGTATAAAATGTTTTATTGTGTGTGTGTGTGTGTGTGTGTGTGTGTGTGTGTGTGTGTGTGTGTGTGTGTGTGTGTGTGTGTGTGTGTGTGTGTGTGTGTGTGTGTGTGTGTGTGTGTGTGTGTGTGTGTGTGTGACTGTGTATATATATATACTTTTAAATCTGGGACTTTCATTTCAACAGCTGGAAAGAGTCATCCTGTAAATGCCTTCATATACTGAATGTTGAATGTCCTTACTTTTAGCTCTTCTGCAAAGACTTCTTACAAATCAAGAAGTGTTGATGGATGCTACAGTATATTGTATGTAGATGTGCATGACATGGACTAAATTAGAGGTCCTAGATATGCAAAATAATATTGAGAATCACTGGCCTTAGACTATCTACTAACGTATTCTCGCTCTCTCTCTCTAGGTTCATGGCCACTAATGACTTCAGAGCTTCAGAAGGACAGTATGCTGGATGAGGAAGGTCTTGGCCATGCTGCGATGGCTCCTAGAGGACAAGAACGGAGGTGCAGGACCTGGCTGTCAAATGGTTTGTAATGCTACAGTATAAATTATAGTATTACCCATCACACTCACCATCAATGACTCCACCATCACCCCCTCCCCCCTAGTCCGCAACCTCGCTGTCATCCTCGACCCCACCCTCTCATTTGACCCCCATTTCCGCTCCATTGTCAAAACTTCATATTTTCACCTCCGCAACATTGCCAAAATCCGTCACTGCCTCTACCCCCTGCTGAATCCCTCATACACGCCTTCATCTCCTCCCTCCTGGACTACTGTAACTCCCTCCTCACTGGCATCACCTCCCGCTCACTCCATAAACTGCAGATGGTCCAAAACTCAGCCGCCCGCCTCCTCACTAACACCCGGTCCCGCGAACACATCACTCCTGTCCTCCACTCCCTCCACTGGCTCCCGATCAAGGAACGCATTAACTTCAAAACACTACTCCTCACCTTCAAAGCCCTCCATAGCCTGGCCTCACCCTGGTCTCAAACTTTTTACACCAAGTACCACCTGAGAACGTAGCTGGCTCTCCAAGTACCACCATATGACCGATGTTAAAATACAGTATTCAGCTATGCACAGTTCACGCAGGAGGCAAATGTATTCCTAATACCATTATTTTGTTACAAAGACTTAATTTCCTGCATTCTGGTGCAGGAATGTTTGAATTTTTACCATTTAAATTCCAGTGCTTGTGATGGGCATCACAAAGTATTGTATAAAAAAAACAAAAAAAAACACACATATTCAATACATTTTGAATTGTAACCCTTTAAATGCCAGTTTGTGTGATGGCATCACAAATTATTGTTAAAAATTATTATTATTGTTGCTGTGGCTCTTGTATTTTGTTATCTTGCTTTCCTTCTCTCTCTCTTCTCTCTCGCCATCTCTCTCTCTTCTCTCTCTCTCTTCTCTCTCTCTCCATCTCTCTCTCTCTCTATCTCATCCTCTTCTCTTCTGTCTTCGTTCTGTCGTTGAATTTGTGGTTTGTTCTTTTTATTTGCCTTTTTCACTTTTCGTGTAGGGCAGTAGTTCGGTGAGTGGAAGTCCCGTCCCCTCCACGTCGGGGACCAGCACGCCTCGCCGGGGCCGGCGACAGTTCCCCCAGACCCCCGCCACGCCACGCCCCCACGTCACCTATTCCCAAGTGGTCCGTAAGGCTATGCCCACGCCTCCCGGGGTGCCCCAGGGGCGCCTCCCGGCCCGGCCCCCTGGCGCTTTTCTCCGGAGCCCCCCCAGGGCCAGGGGCCTCCCCCTGCCGGCCCCCCGCCACCCCACCATGGCTCACCCCGTCAGGGTCGCCACCCGCCACCTCGCTGGGGTGACGCGGGAGGAGGGGGGGGCTCCATGGAGGGCGACGGTTGCTTCTACAACCAGGACTACCAGGACTACGAGCCACGCCACGAGCCGCCCGCCTATGAGCAGAGCCCCGCATAACATTGGGGTCTCGTGCTTGGCACTCCGAGCATGGCACTAACACTGTCACGGTTAGGGGTTTGATTCCTGCTGGGGCCACCCATTGTGAAAGATGTATGCAGTCATTCCAAAGCACTTTATGTCCTAGTAATAGAGCTGTGCTTAATAGAGATGCTGTCATTCATTCATAACCAAACCAAAAGACATTTATAAACAACGTCTTACTAAATGCAGGCTTTCATTTACAACTGACCGGCCATATCACTCGGTTTTTGTATTAATTCTCCTAAAAAATTGTGCTAAGCTAGACTAACATGAAAGTTTAAGTGAAAGTACACATTTGAGTAAAAGTCAAAGTTTCTACTTTTAAATGTACTTAAGTAGTAAACAGTGAACTTTTGTTCTGACTGTCTATATTCTTCTGATAGCAGGTGTTTAATCAAAGATCCCCTGTGGGAGAAGCTGTTGCAGGGGAACAATGGGTTAATTTCATTGGAGGCTTTGTTGTTGGGTTCAGAGAGGAGGATGTGATATTTTTTGTTAATAAATGTTTAAATATCTATTCAAGTTGTCATTTTTAACTGGAAAAAGTAGCATGTATGGGGGTAATTGTTACTTTACTTGATATGTGAGCCTCACTGCAGAATGATGTATATTGTGTACAATGTGCACATACACTGAGAATATATTTCAGTGAGGTAGGAGACAGCATGTAAACTTCTGAATTTTTCAATGAGGGACATGCCAATACTCCATTGGTAAAGGGAAGGGTCCTTAAATATGTGGCATTGTATTACTAATCAACCATTTCCTACTGTATTTCCGGTAATGTACGGTCATAGGCAGATAGTGGAGTAGCTCTGGCAGAATACTGGGTACACAGTAAATTCCGCAAAGTAAATTTGGCTCAAACTGAGTACATTTCACTCAAACTGAGTAAAATTTCTTTACTCAGTTTGAGTCAAATGTACTCAGTTTGAGTAAAATTGACTCTGCGGAATTTACTGTGTAGTACCAGTATTGCATTGGCAGTGTCGGCTAGGCTTCGGGCAACCAGACCTGGCCCAGTGTGTTTGGGCCGCATCTGGGCTGCTTCCGGCAACCGGACCTGGCCCTGTGTGTTTGGGCCGCATCTGGGCTGCTTCCGGCAACCGGACGTTGACCGCTTCCGGCAACCCCGGACCTGGCCCAGTGTACTCGGGCCAGTTCCGGGCAGTCAGTCATTGCCGCCTACTGGTCCGATTCCGCCAATTCCGGACATGGCCCGCTTCCGGCCTGCCGGACCTGGCCCAGTGTACTCTGGCCGGTTCCGGGCAGTCAGTCATTGCTGCCTACTTGGCCGATTCCGGCAACCGGACTAGGGCCTATTAATTTCTTCCGGCCTGCCGGATACAGGACATTAATGGGCTGGAACTTTTTGGCCACCTGGGCTACTACGAGCTCTCTTGTTCCCGGGCTGGGGGCCAGATGGAGAGGATTAAGAGTGGTCCCTACGACCTCTCTTGTTCCCGGGCTGGGGGCTAGATGGAGAGGATGAAGAGTGGTCCCTACAAGCTCTCTTGTTCCCGGGCTGGGGGCCAGATGGAGAGGATGATCCGCTGCATGAAGCTGGATTGGCCGGTCGTTTCTTCATTGAAGTAGAGGTTGGGATGTTCGCATCTTTAGCTGTTAGGAGTGGGAACTCAGTGAAGTAATCCAAGTGCTCAGTCAAAGGAGCATAAGAATTATTCATGAAATGTCAGGATTAAACAGGGGCAGAAGACATCTCTTTCCTTTCCTTCCATTTACCACGGTTGATTGATTGATTGATTGAAAACTTTATTAACAGATTGCAGAATGGGTACAATACAGCACAGCTCAATACACACAATTGTTAAGGGGATGCAGACCAGAGAAAGACTTTCGTCTTGTTTACATCAGGGTCCCCCATTTTCAATTCATCAAGACAAATATGACATACATGACATACAGATAGACAGTACTGCTACATCTGTACATTTATGACATACCAGATTTGCAAATACAGTACTGTTTGTGATACAAAAATAGTCCAGAAAAGGGAGTATATACATTTAACGTAGAAACTGTACATTGGAGGAGGTTGGGTGGGGTTGTGTGTGGGGGGGGGGGGGGGGGGGGGGGGGGGTTGGGTAGGGAGGGGTTGGGGGGGAAACACTGTACAACTGTACAAGCAAAACTGTACATTGGGATATTGACAACCATACTAGGTAATTTACATTAGACCAAGTTTCATTTACTACATTTGTATTTTTGTCCTCTTCAATTAGAACCTTTTCGATCTCTGTAGTAATGAGTTTCAACACAAGTGTGAATGATGGATTCAAAGTATATTTTGCTGCAAGAAGTTTCTTGAGGTATTTAGTGTTGTCTATGACGGGCACGTTGCCACTGTTTTGCTTAGAGCAGACACTATTTTCCGAAAATCCATAACAAGTACGTTCATTGTCAGAACTGTTAAAAATATCTACCAGCTCCTTTGTGAGGGAGTGCGTTCCCAGAGCATCCTCCATAATGGGTTTCCAGTCAGGAACGTCTGTGGGTCCGCTTCAGCAGTGCCCCACACAGTAGAGAGGAGAGCTAACAGCCAGCAGCAGAGGTTCTCTTGGGGTTCTCTGTAGAGTTGTATTTTTCTGGTGCAGGTCTGAGGCCTACCAGGCCTGGAAAGGTTCAACCAGGTTCACAGGTTAGATGTTTTAGTTGGTTTCGAAGTCGAGTAAAAAAAACTCCTTCTTAATGATAATGTACCAAAGTAAGAGATTAAACTATTTTAGTTCGAAGATACAATTGGGATTACTGAGATGATTGATTGTAATTCCCCCCTCCCCCACAGACAGCCTACTGTCCTCCAATACGCAAGTTCTGTCTACCCTCCTCCATTCACCCACCTTTCGTCTATGTCCCCCCTAACTCACTCTCATTTAGAATACTGCCCTGTTATCTGGTCGTCAGCTACAAAATCAAATTTAAAAAAGTTGCAGGTTGCTCAGAATAAAGCAGCTCGTCTGGCACTAGGCTGTTCATACAGGACAAGTATTGGTTTTTATGCATGAACATCTGGCATGGCTGATGGTTGAAAATAAAGTATCGATGAGTCTTCTAATGCTACTGCGGAACATTTTAGCACTGGTAAGCCATCTAGCTTGGCTCAGCAGTTAGAAATGACTTCTGAACATGGTTACAACACTAGAGGGGCCGCTTCTGGTAACATCAGAACAAAATCAGTACCGAAATCAAATTTTCTCAAACTTGGGGTGGGGGGTAACTGTACATTGGATTATCGACGAAACCTTACTTGGTCCCAAGAAGAGGGTCTCGTGTATTATTGTGTCGTGGAAATATTATCATGTCATTATGGTTTTATCATTTTACAGACTGTTACACTAGGATCTGCGTAATGTGTGTGTGTCTCTTTAAAGGACACACAGAGTATTCTGTTATAAAGCCCAGCCATAACCCAAGGTTAGAGAATTCCCATTACACTGGTTAATGTGTGCATGTCTCTTTAACATCTTAGTCATAACAGAGTTGTTGTCTGTTTCTAGTTTCTGAGAAAACCATTCTGCTTACCTTAAGTCATCATATCTGATATATTGTTATGTCTGGCAACTGTGTATTTGACAGGCATGTGGACAGCGTTCTGGGTCAGTCCTCAGCCAAACGCTAATGGTGACATACCTGCCTCTGGCTTTGTGACTGCCCTTTCAACGTGGCCACGTGGAAATTACGTTTCTATATTATTTAAATCACCTTTCTATTATTATCTGTAAATTACTTTCCTATTATTATTTGTTAATCACTTTTCTATTATTATTTGTTAAATAAACCTTATCATTATCAAACGTGACTCAGAATGATTAATGTAAACGGCTCATCGTTTGTCCTTTAATAATTCCCATTACAGATGGCGACGAGATGTTTTTTTTTAACCGATGGGTGTCGAGGTCGGCCGCCAAACGGACTCTGCAGAAAGGGTGAATCCTGGAATTCCGGGGGAGCGCTGTCTCGAGGCTCCTCCGTGCGAGACACCGAGGGGAGAGAACCAGCTGCGCCATTTATAAAATAGCCATTCTGTTTAAAAGCGGTTATCTGTAGAGTAGCCATTCTGTTTAAAAGCGGTTTTTGTTTCTATCTATAAAGTAATTATGCGAGTGGGGTATTGAATATAGGATAATGTGTGTAACCCCCCTGTGTTTCCTTGAGTACTGGGATTTAAGGGGTATGTTCTGGCTGAGAGAGAATTACATTTGTACCCGAAATAACAGGCGTGTGTAAGGTGTACTGTGGAATATGATGGGAATTACAGGAGTTCATGCGATGATTCACTATTTAGTATGGGTTCGAGTCCCTGTGATCTAGTATCACTAAAGTTACAGTGCACTGTTTTTGGGTTATCACAAAGAGGCGGGAAGAGGGTCCGTGCGTGAGGATACCAAGAGGGAACAGGTGCTGGGTTGTGGGTTCGAGTCCCTGTGATCTAGTATCACTAAAGCGTGGGTTATCTTTTTTGTGCATGATTAATTTCTATCACCTATCTGGTCAAACTGCAGTTTTTCTGAAAGGAAATAGGATAGGGCGGCGTGAGGTACGCTGTTTACAGAGCTTTTTATCTCTGAGTGCTCAGGAGGAACCAATTTTTGGGGGCCACATAATTTATTTTTTGTTTGTTTTTGTTTGTTTTGTGTTTACCTAGATCCAAATGTGAAACACTGTGATTATTTGTTCATGCAATAGGTCCCACTATTTAGTATGGGTTCGAGTCCCTGTGATCTAATATCACTAAAGTTACAGTGTGGGTTCGAGTCCCTGTGATCTAATATCACTAAAGTTACAGTGTGGGTTCGAGTCCCTGTGATCTAGTATCACTAAAGTTACAGTGTGGGTTCGAGTCCCTGTGATCTAGTATCACTAAAGTTACAGTGTGGGTTCGAGTCCCTGTGATCTAGTATCACTAAAGTTAGTGTGGGTTCGAGTCCCTGTGATCTAGTATCACTAAAGTTACAGTGTGGGTTTGTGTCCCTGTGATCTAATATCACTAAAGTTACAGCAATATGTACTGGGGGGGCCAGAAAGGGGGGCCTGTGGGGTCATGACGGGAGAAGCTAAGAATCTGTTTTCTGTCTTTTCTCCCAAGGTGTGCCCGGGGCTGGATTTTGGGCTCGGTGTCTTTCCGTGTGCGTCACCGCCACCGCCCGTCCCGTCTCCTATCCGCTGGTCTCGCCGGCGACCATCAACTCCGGTGCGCCGGGCATTGGTATAAAGACTGTGCCTATAAGGAGGTGTTCGAGGGGAAAAAAGCACAATGGCGTGCGGAGGTGCAGGACGGGACGGGCCCACAGCGCATTGGCTGGACGCACGGCGGGGAGACATCGACCTGAGCTCAGGCAAAGTATAGCGCACACTCACATGCACGCACACAGATCGATAGAGATACAGGTACAGCAATATATTAAGGCCATGTGAACAAATCACTGACAATGGGCCTTCTGAAATTTGTATTAGTAGCTCCAAAGTGATCATAAAGTGTATAGGGTTTAGGTATACCTTTGAGACTGGGATTTAAATACATTTCAATATATACCCTGTTTTGAATCAACATAAAAAAAAAAAAAAAAAAAAAAAAAAAGAGCAGCCATAAAGGCACAAATATGGGTAATTATTTTTATTAAATGCAGGATAGAATAGAAACAAGTGCATGTCGAATGTGTTGTCGTTATACAGCACAAATACAGTAGGCCTACAGTGGGAATACATGTGGCAAACATAGTGAGTCTATGGAGAGCGGTCTATAGTGAGAGTTTAGAGGGAGATGACACTGGGTCTAAAAGGACTTATGTGCGCTATCATACAAGTAGTGTAACGTATGTTGTTTTACTTCCTACTGCCGGAGAAATTGGGCTGCTAAATGAGGATTAGAGATCAGTAACGTTTTGGTGGTGTTCGTTCAGTGATAACAACATTGGCTAAATAGCTAACAAAATGAATACAACGTATAGCGTGGCTAACGACACAGGATAACGTTAAAACAAGTGCATGCATGATTGTTTACAATAAGCGGGTGGTCAAAGGACTGACATAACGGGTAGATTGCCTGCACACCACGGGGCACACAGGGGTTCCGCGAGATGCCTGATGGGAATGTTTCTTTAAGAACAACTATTGAACTAAACAAATAGTCTATCTAGTGCTTCATGTGTATACAATAAGTGCTTAATCTAATAACATGAACTAAAAAAGAAGTCGATCAAAATGTCTTCACACGTTTCGTAAAGTTATTATAGGAACTTTATCAACTTAACGTCCGCGGCAGGCGTCATTGCTTTTACCAACAAGGTTTCCAACATTTCCACTGAGCAGTCGCATTCGTGTGACGTCACTCCTCTGTCCTATGACTATCTCCGTTACAGAGCTGGCGCGGCTCTGGTTCGTTATCGTTTACAAGGGAATACAAAGCGGCTGTCGTGATAATCACACAACAATACTTCCGGTCCGGTCGGTGGGCTTCAAAATAAAAGTCTAAAACACCGGAAAATAAGTTTATTTTGTACAGCGTTTTCCTCCACGAGTACTCGAGTACATCATGTGATCAATCGATCTGGATTATTTTTGCCCATCCCTAGTTTATCCTGTGCTGAAGTCTCCATTCCAATAGAGATAGTGTATATTATTTTGACAATCACAATTAACAATGTAGACATCATTATCAACATCAGCTCACATATTTAAGTAGTGCATTCTTAGGTGGTATTTGAAAGACACTTTACTATTCAATTTACTTATTGGGCAGTTATTCCAATGATTGATGGCACGATGAACAACAGTCCTCTTTAAAGACCTTTGGATACAGAGGACTATGCTGCTGCACAATAATCTAGGTGACATCCTAGCCTTAATTGATAAAGTATCAGTAATCGAATTACCTATATCTGACCATCACTGTGTATTTAACAGAGACAAAAAAGGATGGAGGGGAAGTATTGTATGAGAGGGCGCTGTCATCAGATATCAACGTAGTATGTGCGTTTCTCTTTAAGAGAAGCACACATTAGCCAGTCAAAACAATTTGCTATAAGGCCATAAGTCACATTGTTGTGGGATCCGTTTTATTTTCCTTGTAGGCAGCCATAATAGTGATTTCAGCCAATCCTCAGGGTAATGGTGTTGCAACTCCTTCCACGTCGTATGTGTGTATTAAACTGTCTTGCCCCTCCATTTGAAACCGGGGTATTACTCTATCTTTAATGCAGAGTGGGTTTTTATTTTTTGTCTTTTATTTTTTGTTTGGTTTGTCCAGTTCTATTCATATCTGATTTGGCATAGTATGGAATTTTGCCATAACAATGACTGAATGGAGTGTATTCTGATTTATGGAGTGATAAAAAGAGATATCCAAAATCCCCTTTGGCTCTAATATGTCGACAAAATGGAGCTATAATTTTGAAAATGGCTTTATCCAATGTTCAGATTTCTGTCCTGGAATTATATGCAAATTAGTGCATATTTAAGTAGATCAGGCCTCATGTGCATGTTTGAACATACAATTGTGATAAAAAAAAAAGGTAGTGTCTCCCCTTTAAGTTCAGTTCAGTCGTAGACCTGTCCTCTGGTAAGGAGGTGAGAACTACAACATGTCACCCCTGAGTGACAGTGTGATTGAATGACCTTCGTCCAGCTTCAGAATACAGTTTTTATTATTAATTCTTTATTTTCTTTCTCTCTCTTTAATCTTATTCGTATGTCACAGGAGTGCACGTGATTGTGTTCAGTTGTGTTTGAGCCATGTACTGATAACATTACAAGTTATTGCTCATATTATATTATAAATCTCCCATAACAATAAGTATCAGAAAGAACAAGATCATCTAAGAATGATTCGTTATTAAAAGATTTAGAATTCCTCCTTAAAACCAGTCTTGTGCTTCTTACACAGACTGTGGGGCAATGGTCACTTATGCCTAGGTCAAAAACCTCAGTTGTATTTGAGCTATGTACTGATGGTTTTTTTCTTTCTTTTTCTGTGGTGGGGTCTCGCTGAACGGTCTCTTCACTCTCCTTGCGGTCCGGGCACCCGTCTCTGACCAAGAGGAGGACGCGCAGAGGACCACTGTCTGTACCAGGCTTCTGCAGTTACAGCGGTGACACATGGACAGTACTCCGTGACCATCAGCCGAGACAAAGATCTGTGAGACGGTTTCCAGCAGACCTGTTCCATCAGGGCCACAACCAAGGGCCTGAGAGGGGGGACCGACTACAGCTGGTTTCTGTGAAAGTAAGCTGTCCCAATCTGCTCCAGAACTAGAAGGCAGAGGGCCTATCGGCTAGTGCTGACTCCAGTCTGATAGGATCAGTGGTCCTGAGATAAAGATCTTAGAGACAGTTTCCAGCAGGTCTAAGCCATTCACCGGACAGGCTCCTTGCATCGGAGGGGAGGATCATCAGGACCGAGCCACGGCATACATGGACTGCAGAGGGGGGTGCTTGGACCAGCGACCGGGGGAGGGAGAAGAGACCGTTTCCGGGATGAGGCAAGTTTTACCCACAATGCTTAGGTTTGAACCACAATACATGCAGATATTACAGTATCGTCCTAAAAGATGTTAGGTAATGATGTAATGAACTTTCTTTGATTCAGGTGGAGATTTTTTAATGTGTTGTGCATTGCAATAGTAACCAGTTATTTTTTCATTCTTTGTGAGGAGTCTGCAAATTGTTTTTGTTTTGTTTTGGCTATCTCCCGGAGAATGCAGTCACGTGTATTCTGTTTTCGCTATGAGTTTTGTGAGAATGTTTTTGTCTTCTAGTAATGCACCCAGTGTTATATTTCGTGAGCGCAGTCTATCTTGCAAGGTACTGCCCTGTTTTTTTCTTTTTGTGATTTCAATTTTTCAGCTTGGTGGTGGGTGCCTTGCCCAGAGCCGGGACACTGTGTTGTGCTGGAGACAACCTGTTTACCTGTCATCCGTCATCATTCATTGTGGATTTCGTTATCCCTCTAGTGACTGTTTTTTAGATAATAAAAATAGTTTTTTGCTGGGTTGTTATAATCTGCGTTTGAATGATAATATTTTTTTTTGTTGTCTTTATGAAATGATAATGATTGTGATTAATAATTATCAAAAGGAGGGAACTGTCGTGGAAATATTATCATGTCATTATGGTTTTATCATTTTACAGACTGTTACACTAGGATCTGCGTAATGTGTGTGTGTCTCTTTAAAGGACACACAGAGTATTCTGTTATAAAGCCCAGCCATAACCCAAGGTTAGAGAATTCCCATTACACTGGTTAATGTGTGCATGTCTCTTTAACATCTTAGTCATAACAGAGTTGTTGTCTGTTTCTAGTTTCTGAGAAAACCATTCTGCTTACCTTAAGTCATCATATCTGATATATTGTTATGTCTGGCAACTGTGTATTTGACAGGCATGTGGACAGCGTTCTGGGTCAGTCCTCAGCCAAATGCTAATGGTGACATACCTGCCTCTGGCTTTGTGACTGCCCTTTCAACGTGGCCACGTGGAAATTACGTTTCTATATTATTTAAATCACCTTTCTATTATTATCTGTAAATTACTTTCCTATTATTATTTGTTAATCACCTTTCTATTATTATTTGTTAAATAAACCTTATCATTATCAAACGTGACTCAGAATGATTAATGTAAACGGCTCATCGTTTGTCCTTTAATAATTCCCATTACAATTGGGTTAGGGCATTTACTGTACATTGGAGGGGGTTGGGTTAGGACATTTACCAAGTCTACCTTTGAGGATCTACAATCATTGATCGGGTTGATTTCCCTCACACTGTCTATAACAGCCTTTGTATATTCATCTTGAGATGTCCTTAGAACCCACCATTGCTTGAAGATATTTTCACTGGTTGCAATTCATCTTCAATTGTATTTTATTTAACTATCCCCCTTATCTTTTTTTTATCCACTTTTTCTCCTTCTTTTCTGTTTTTCTCCCATCCCAATTTAGTCGTGCCAATTCCCCCCTCCCCTGTCTTGATCGTTGCTCGCATGTGCAACTGGTCGGTCGTAAGGAGGGTTGAAGAATCTATTGCATGTCCCCTCCGATACATGCAGAGTCAGCCAGCCACTTCTTTTCACCTGCCAGCGCGGACTCTCATTGGCGAGGTGTAACGAGGGCCATTTCATGTATGCACGAGGAAGGACAATAATGATGATCTAGCGTTGATTTCAGGAAGATTCGATAATCAGCCGAAAAATGACAACGAGTTTTGTGTATTCCACTAAAGGGCTATTATCGCGTCTTTGTCTGGAATGACTAGAAATCACCAAAACTATACTTGTATTCAAAACGGTATAAAACGGAAATGTAAAGATGAAAAAACAATCCGTTTTGTACATGTTGACTGCAAGCAACTCACTGATAATCGACGAGTGTATTAGACCCATAGCCATAATTTAAAGGATAACTCCACTATTTTGGGAAATTAGCTTATTTAACATCTTCCCTGGAGTTAGACAAGAAGATGCATACATTTTTTGTCTCTGTGCGTGCATTTTAGCTTTGGGAATAGATGCTCCGTTAGCATAGCTTAGCTTCATCACTGGAAGTGAGGCAGGACAGTAGCCTTACAGTGCCTTACAGTGTATTGCAAGGTCTGACATTGACCAAACTTGATATGCATGACCTTGGTGGGCTCTAGGTCAACTCCTGAAAAGGGGGTCAATGTCAGACCTTGCAATCAAAAGTTAGGGGCGCACTGAAATTATGGCAAGGGTTATTAGCCCCCTAACTTTTGATTGCAAAGTCTGACATTGACCCCCTTTTCAGGAGTTGACCTAGAGCCCACCAAGGCAATGCAATACACTGTAAGGCACTGTAAGGCTACTGTCCTGCCTCACTTCCAGTGATGAAGCTAAGCTATGCTAACGGAGCATCTATTCCCAAAGCTAAAATGCACGCACAGAGACAAAAAAGGTATGCATCTTCTTGTCTAACTCCAGGGAAGATGTTAAATAAGCTAATTTCCCAAAATAGTGGAGTTATCCTTTTTTTTTTTTGTATTTTATTTTTTTATTATTTTTTAAACAAACACATAAACAAACATGACAACACACAATAGGATATACAAATACACATATGCTCCAGCTCGTACCCCCCTCTCCCGGACCCCCCATTGGATAATCCAACCATTATAATTTGTTCCTAACCAGACACTACCATTATATGCTGGCTTTTATTCTCTCCACCACTTCTAACCACATTGCCATTTTGGATTCATTGAGACCCAAAATTCTAGCTGTTGATATTTCTTGATAAATCACATCGAGATATGTAAGAATCCAGACCTTACGGCACATTTTTTCCGGTTGAAACCATCGTGATGCTATCAGCTTTTTAGCCACTGTGATACCGGATAAAACCAATCTCTTTAGCTGTGGAGGTACTGCATGCTCAAAGACATCATTCAGCAGTAATACAGAGGGGTGTACAGGTATATCCAGAGTTAAGAGATTTGACAATTGCTGGGTCACTTCTTTCCAAAATATCTTAACTGGTGGGCAGTCCCAGTACATGTGCATAAATGTCCCTTCGTCCCCATTTGTACATAAGGAGCATTTGGAGTCTTGTTTAAGACCCATTTTGTTCAGTCTTATAGGAGTTAAGTATGTCCTGTGAATATAGTTAAGATTGATTTGTTGATGGTCCGGGTTCCTTGATGCAAGGCGTACATTTGCCCAGGCTTCTTGCCAGTCAAAGTCTATCTCCAGGTCTGGTATATCCCTCCTCCAGACTGAGTCTAGATGTAGGGTTTCATACGAGGCCGTTAGTAATTGATGATAAAAATCTGAAACAAAACCTCTCGATGTCTCTCTTTCATAGAAGAATTTGTGGTATCTGTGGTGTACAATTGGTATCCTTAATGGAACACCGTGAGCCTTCAAACATGCCAATAACTGTGCGTAAAAATAGTATGAGGATTTGGTGAGATAAATTTTTTTGCATATCTCATCAAAACTACAAAAACCCTGTTTGTTGAAAACGTCTCCTAATGTGTGTATGCCTTGCTTTTCCCATCTAGGGAATCTTATAGGTTGTTTTCCAATCAAGAGTGCATTGTTATTGAATAAGGGAGTATGATTATGCCATTTATGTGGGATAGAGTCTTTTTTTTGTGTTTCACGCCATATCCGGATTGCATGAGTGATTATGGGGCCAAATTTCCGTTCGCATTGCTTAATTGATAATTTGGTGTACACTATATGTCCTTCAGCCTATGTGGAGCTACTATATTTTCTTCTAAATTTCTCCAGGATACTGATGCTTGGGGATCAAACCATGTTGTCAGTGGTCTTAAAGTGTATGCCTTAAAATAGTGGTGGAAATCTGGAAATGCCATACCACCGTCTGCTTTGTTTCTCTGTGCGGTGGATCTTTTTATACGTGGTGGTTTGTTATTCCAAATAAATTTGTATGTGGAGGAGTGTAATTCTTTCCAGTAACCCTTTGGAGGGGGTAACGGTAGCATTGAGCTGAAGAAGTTGATTCTAGGTAGGACGTCCATCTTAATTATTGATATCCGTGCTTGTACTGAGTTTTTAAGTTTTGACCACCTGACAAGGTCGTATTTGATTTTGTTTTGGATTTTTATGTAATTGTGCTTCACCGTTTGGCTTATGGTAGGGAATATTTCAACTCCCAAACATCTAAAGAGTTATCCTTTAAGATATATTTTAAGCACTCGCAAATCTCCCAGTCCTCCCATTGATTAAAGCGGTGGCGCTCTAGCACCCTCTTGCGCACTTAAGCGGTGGCGTCCAATGAGTTAAAAGAGTAGTGCTTATATTTCAAAATTCGACACCTGCCTCCTGTTTATCCTCTGCTGGTCTGCGCTTGGGTTCTTCTCTGTTCACCACTGTCATGCCGAATCGTAAAAGAATATTCCAAAAGTGAGCAGAGCACGAACCAATACGCTACATAACCAGCAGGATAATCTCTGTCTGGTTTCCATTGAGATTTTAAAAGTTAGTGTCCATCCTTGATTTTTCATTGTTTAAAGGAACACGCCTGGCTGCACGTTAGCCTAGCTTAGAACAATGAATGGAAGTGGACATGAACGGTTAGCCTAGGCATTGTCCAACTAACACCTCTTCCGAAGGCTAACCGGTCATAGTAGAATGGCGATATTCTATCGATAATGGTAGTAGCACGCTGTGCCAGCATTTGTGCAGTGTTTAGTAATTAAGAGTCAGACCGTCCTAACAGTTCTCAAGTTCTCCAGCCGTTAGTTCTCCAACTATTGGCAGCAGGTGAGGCACGCCAACTGGTATCCACATAGCCTGGGGCCAAGCCCATCCCAGGCTTGACGACAGAGTCAACAGGCGGGCAGAGTGGGCTGCCCAAGACAACAGGCGCAGAGATGGCGGCAGGGTCAGCAGGAGGCAAAGCAGATCCTCAACCTCAGACCCAACGTAGCCGTTTCTTCCACTTGGTCTCGGTCTCCTTCCCATTTGCATCCTTTACTTTACTCTCTTCTTCTTCTTCTGTCCATCCAGCCTTTTTTCCTCATCTCTTGGCCTTGTTCTCCGCTGCCATTTCCCTTGTTCCTCACATTCACCCATTCACTCATACATTCACACACCGACGGCAGAAGCAACCATGCAAGGTGCCAACCTGCTCATCAGGAGCAATTAGGGGTTAGGTGACTTGCTCAAGGACACTTCGACACGCTCACGACACACCGGGAGGAGCGGGAATTGAACCGGGAACCTTCCGATTACCAGGCGACTGCACTACCTCCTGAGCCACTGTCGCCCCTGTACCACCGGTATCGTTATCTGTGCATCTCTACTTGAGTTGGGTAAACCTGCTCATATTCTCCAACACGTCCGGGTTTTAAGATCCTTCATGGCCTCCCGCCTCCTCCTCCCAGTACTGTATGTTTATTATGCAGAAGATCATGGAGGATTACAGGCCCACAAGGTCTGCCCCGCGAGGGGGATCATATTTTCCCACGGAAGGAGAAGCTCCTTCAGTCGGTGGGCTTCCTCAAGAGCGAGAGCCTCTCAGGCTCGGAACACATGGCCATTAGACATGCTTAACGGCACCACTTACCATATTTTCACTAATGGGCTTAACTCATTCCCTGCCAACAACGATTTAATACGCGTTTGTCCACCAATCGTTGAACGCCAACCACGTATATATGCGTTATTTTATCGTTATTTCTTTTATTCGCTATTTCCAATCGTTATCCATCCAGGGAGCCTGTGTAACCATAGGGAATGAGTCTGAGATCGCAAAAGTCCAATACCGCCACCTGGTGGTATGTGGCCGATGTTGCACTCCCTTTGAGACTCTGTGTATGTGGCTGTGCATCGATGAAATTCCTCTGGGCGGACTTTTCTAGTAGCCTGGACCGAGGGCTTTACCCGATCGCATTGAATAGTTTTCGGGACCCCCGATTCATTATGCTGTGGTGGGTTATGTCGTGGCCCAAATGGACATACGATCAACCAGATGGCAATCAAATAATTAGAATATTCTTTTTGGAATCTCACTGGCCACAGGTAAGAGCAATTTAACGTCAATTTCAGCTTGATTGTGCCTTGTTTTCATAGCCATCGCCCTGATCAGCGTATGCTGTTGTACTAACGAATGGCGTTATTGACAATCAATTAATCAGAAACGACCCCCCCCCCCCCCCCCCCTTTCATGCATTCATGATGGAACATAATATACCGATCATATGCATTTGAATTCTTTATTGTAGCCTGTATAGGGACAAAATGCCAATGGATTAAGTATAATATGCGTCGCGGCCTATTACTAGCATCCCAGGAATTACCCTAAACCGCTCTAAAACAATACTTATATTCACCACGGTATAAAACGGGAATGTATGGATGGAACATTTTTCTTTTTTCACATCTTGAACAATAGATACTCTATGTCAAATGGGCCATAGTATTGCATCCATAGCTATAATATATATATATATAGTTATAGCCCTGCAAACAAGGTGAGCGACTCCATAGGTTTAATGCGTGGCAGCACATAGTCATAACCCGTTCACAGCGTGGCAGCCAATGAGTTAAGTCTTAGACAAAGAACAATCAGGTGTGTCCTTACTTAACTTATCTCCTTCGACCGCCCTCCCTTTAAAATACCAATTTATCTAGGGCGGCTACGTGGCGTAGTGGGCAAGGCACTCGCCACGAAATGCTGGAGACGCTGGGCTCGTCAGTTCGAGCCCAGCGCTCCACATTTGCTTTCAGTTTAGCTGGTCGTCCACAGTAATACACATTGGCCGTATTACGGGGAGGGAAACTGAAGGGTGGGGATCGGGCGTTGTGGACAGCGACTCCTACAGGTCGGTTGGTGCGCCTGCGCAGTAGAATCAGGAAGTGTCGGGGGCAGCGTGAGCCTCCCACGCGTTACTCCTCGCCACTGAGAGATCGAGCTGCGCAGGTGAAAAGATGCGACTGCTGTTACCTCAAGTACCGGAGGGGACTTGTGCTATGTATGACTTAGTCCACATTGCAGCCGGCTTGTGGGAGGCAAGAAACAGCGTCCGTGACGCGTGTAACTGTTCCGCAACAGTAAGTGACTTCCGGGGTAGGCCTGATTGGCCCCGACAGGCACGTGACGCGCAACTTACTCTGCCGCGCGGCAGAGCTTGCGGAATGATGTAACCGTCCAAATCCGCTATGACTCTCATTCAGCGCTTTAGCTCACCTCGCAGAGCAGCGGTCCTGCGATCCTGCGGTCCGTTGTTGACGAGTTCGAATCCCATCGATTTTTTTTTTTTTAACGTGATTTTTTTTTTAGCGTGTATTCTTTCGCCGGTTAAGGTTAGGCATGGTTAAGGTTAAGGTTAGGCATTGTTTCGGAGTTGGTTAAGGTTAGAACGGTTAAGTTTAGGCGCTGTTAAGGAGCTGGTTAAGGTTAGAGTTTGTGTTAGAGAATGGCAATATTCTTTCTATGGTTAAGGTTAGGCATGGTTAAGGTTAAGGTTAAGGTTAGGCATTGTTTCGGAGTTGGTTAAGGTTAGAACGGTTAAGTTTAGGCGCTGTTAAGGAGCTGGTTAAGGTTAGAGTTTGTGTTAGAGAATGGCAATAGACAGCCTATTTCCGCGCGACAGCTCTCAGCAGCCTCGTTGCGCGTCACGTGCCTGTCGGGGCCAATCAGGCCTACCCGGAAGTCACTTACTGTTGCGGAACCGGTACACGCGTCCGTGACAGGGGAGGGTTGAATTGGATGATACGAAATTGGGATGGGAGAAAATATAGAAAATGGGAGAAAAAGTGGATAAAAAAAAAAAAAAAAAAAATGTATCTGTTATAATTTGTCTGTCTCAGGATTGTTCTGCAGTGACTTAATTGTTTGTCATTGGCTGCTCTGCCTGCTTGTACTGTAATTTGCCTTGTCTCAATGTTTTCATGTTATTTCCCCCCGCTTTGTTTTGCTTCCTGTAGCGATGTATGATGCTACCCTCACTCCTTCGGCTGTTTCTCATGGCGTCAATATTGTGTTGGCTTTTGTACGTTATAATTCTATTTGTTAATATTACGCTCAGGGACTGTTGAAAGCTCACCAGTTGGCCGACACCGGCATGTTGATTAATGTGCGTGGCCCTTGTGAAAATAAACAAAGTAAACCGAATGTAACCTAAATAAAAACAAAGTAAATCAAAAGCCAGAGTTTAGTTGAGGTTAGTCCTCGGTCACAATGTGATGATCCTCCACAGATTTGGCGTTTGTTGTGGAGACTTCTCCCAGGGGCTGCAGGGGTCCTCTGAGGCCTGACTCAGATAACAGGGTGCAGCCCCCGTGGTTTCCCCCATGATGATGTTTATTTCACCAGGGAGTTCTCTGCCGTGTAACCTGACGAGGCTCAGTAATCACTGATGAGTAATAGACCACCCCTGGAGTTGTATATCCATTCAGTATTGACATTTACATGGACATGGGAAGCATTTACAGAGACTAAAAACACACCTCTTCAAACAATATCTTAAATGAATTACCTTCTTACTGTCTTTCTACTATTATGTACCTTACTACTATGCTACTATACTTATACTACTACCTATTGTGCTAATACGTCATATGCACTCAAGAGTGTAACACTCAAGTACGACACTATTTGACGAACAATGCCACTGACCCTTAGCTGCCAGAGATGTACCCCTCCTGCTGACTTGTTGTTCACAATCTGTAAGTCACTTTGGATAAAAGTGTCAGCAAAATGACTAACTGTAATGTAATGTAAGTGCTTCTCAATTAAAAACGTATTCTTCTTCTACCAGTCATTGTTGTTACATACTCCCATGCTGGAAACCAGAAAGTTAAGACTTTAATATGATGGATATTACTGATAATGTTGCTGTGATGCATAGGCTGCTTCAAGGTACTTTGAGGCTCATTGTGATATGCTTTGGGTTACACAGGGTACATCATGGTATTTCTAAAAAAGTATCATGGTATTTCCATAATCTTTTACTCACTACAATGATGGTATGATACAATCAAGTCAAGTCAAGAGTTTTATTTGTCACGGCATACAAGCATACAGTGAAATGCGGGAGGTCATGCCCGCAGCAATTGTGCAATAATACAAGTAATAAGAATAAGACATTTGTGCAATAATACAAGTAATAAGAATAAGACATAACAGGTATAATGTACATAAAGTTTACAAAAAGCATGGTAAAAGACATGCTAAGGTCCTGCAATACAATGTTAGCTACGGATGAGGCACTGGGTCTTATGTACACTACTATACATATACTATAGCTATACTATACAATCTACAGTTATACTATAAATCCTTATGCTATCTTGCTATATCCATCTATTTACTATACAATGATATTACCACCAGTATCATGGGTTAAATTGGACTATACCATAGTATTATTGTAACCTCAGTGTCTTACGAGTTGAAATAAAGGTTTGAAATTAAATTAAATTATTTAAGTACAAAGTGGTAAAATGGCGAAAATAACTTTTAACATGGCAGTATTATGTTAAATAATTTATACAACTACCAGTACCATGGTAAATAGACTGCAACAAAATTATATAGCACTTTTATCCAAAGCACTTTACAACTCATGCCTCACATTCACCCATTCACACACCAATGGCGGAGGCAACCATGCAAGGTGCCAACCTATCATCTGGAGCAGTTAGGCGTTAAGTGTCTTGCTCAAGGATACTTCGGCATGCTGCCGGAAGGAGCCGCAATCGAACCGGGAATTGATTGATTGATTGATTGATTGAAAACTTTATTAACAGATTGCAGAAAGGGTACAATACAGTACGGCTCAATACAAACAATTGTTAAGGGGATGCAGACCAGAAAAATACTTTTGTCTTGTTTACATCAGGGTTCCCCATTTTCTATTCAATTCATCAAGACATCTATGACATACACGACATATAGATATACAGTACTGTTTCATCCAGACATTTATGACATACAAGATATACAAATATACAGTACTGTTTAACACTTTCAGCGCCAATCACGTAATATTACGTGTTTGCTCGCCAACTGTTGAGCGCCAAACATGTAATATTACGTTTTTAGATTGTTTTTTAGATTTTAATATCCTATACACTCTCACGGACCTCGGTGTTATCATTGGAACTCATTCTGAGACCCAGAGAGTGCAATGCCGGCCGAATCCTGCTAGTTGGTAGTATCGCCTACCCTTTGAAACCTTATTTCACACTGTGTGTTACATTTTATATGATCCGGGCGGAGAATTTGGACCCGGGCAAGTGAAACGGTTCATTCGAGCGACTTGGAACGTGTTCAGCACACTTATATTTTGTGCCATTTCATATCAGGGACCCGATGGACATCAATACTGGAAATCCAGATCAGACAATTGGGATATTCATTTTGGGATACCTCCTATAAAGGTAAGGACTATATGACATCAATCCTACTTTGATCCAACAATGATTTCACATCGATCAACGTATGTAGTATTCAAAACGTATGCCGTTGCTGACGATCAGAGCATAAAAAAATTACCCCCCCTTTCTTTGATGTAATTCATGATGAAACATAATACCTATTATATACCTTTTTTTTTTTTGTATTTTATTTTTTTATTATTTTTTAAACAAACACATAAACAAACATGACAACACACAATAGGATATACAAATACACATATGCTCCAGCTCGTACCCCCCTCTCCCGGACCCCCCATTGGATAATCCAACCATTATAATTTGTTCCTAACCAGACACTACCATTATATGCTGGCTTTTATTCTCTCCACCACTTCTAACCACATTGCCATTTTGGATTCATTGAGACCCAAAATTCTAGCTGTTGATATTTCTTGATAAATCACATCGAGATATGTAAGAATCCAGACCTTACGGCACTAATTATATTATATATATATATTATATACCTTTGCTTTGGAAATAGTAACGTGTCCAGCAGTGGCGTTGTTAGCCCTGGGCTTCCAGGGCTTTAGCCCCGGATGTTTTTCTCCTAGCCTCGGAGCTTTACATTTAAAAAAAAATAAAATAAAATTTAAGATGGCAGCATCCTCATTGTCTGTGCTGAATGTTTGTTAGTGTTTGGTATTTTTTGTTGGTTTTTAGTACTTTTAAACATCAATTTTTAGTAAGTAGTAGTTTTCATTTGATCCTATAATTTTTTCATTCACCGATTAGTGGACTTTTCTTTTTAGTGTCCTGAAAAGCGCCTTATAAATCAAATGCATTATTATTATTATTATTATTATTATTATTATTATTATTATTATTATTATTATTATTATTATTATTATTATTATTATTATTATTATTATTATTATTATTATTATTATTATTATTATTATTATTATTATTATTATTATTATTATTATCATCCAGGAGGGAAAAGACACTTTGGATAGTAGGGACTGCATCTCTGCCTGTCGTGGCCAGGAAACACTTTGCAACTGTGATCTCCTCTGGCAGTAGTTGGATATTGTAATGTGTGGCGAGGGGTTGCAGCAATTCCACTGAGAGAAACTGGTCTGAGACTGGATAACGAAAGGTTATCCTATAACCTAGTTATATGAATACTGGCAGAGCGTCTCGCTCTTTGCCATTATGAGATAACTCTTATCTCCTAGCGCCTACTGTGCTCATGAACAAACAATTTGCACTCATGCACGTGACCAGGCCACACCCCTGCATCCTGCTATAAGACGCCGGACATGGTCACACTCTACCTTCCTCGGAAAAAAAGTTTCCAACATTGAAAACCCAACCAAGGGACCTCAGGGCGCCAAGAGCGAGACACTCTGCCAGTATTCATATAACTAGGTTATAGGATAACCTTTCGTTATATATCATACTGGTCATCGCGTCTCGCTCTTTGCCATTATGAGATATGGGAAAGAGCGGACGCGTGACCCGACAAGTGTACCCCCTGAGGGCCCGTAAGCCTGACTACCAGGGAGGAGGGGAGTCCCGTCCACCCGCCTGTCCTAACAAAGGGGGGGAGGCAGTCAACTCCACCAAAGTGCGGAAAAAGGGGGAACCAAAGACCCCTAAAAATGCACAGTACAGGCGGGACCACGTGTGACACAGCACCCCGTGGCACACACCCACACACCCCTGCTAGCCCACTGACCGGCGGAACGCAGGGGAGGTCCCAGACCTCAGAACCGCCTGGGAGACAGAACCCCCAGTCATGTCCATGAGGTAAAACTTAACGAAGGGACCCGGGGAGGACCAGGAGGCCACAGCACAGATGTCCTCCACCGAGGCCCCCCCTAACAGGGCAGCAGCCCGAGGGGGGACCTGTCCAGCCAACGTGCAGCAAAAGGCAACGCCGAGCGCCAAGCAGGAATGTTCCACGAGAGGGTGGCTAAACAATGTTCCGCCCCCACACTCGACCATACGCCACTCCCCAGCATAAGCTGCGGCAAAGGACGGAGCGTGCGCGTACCGGATAGCGTTAACCACAGAATAGTCAAGACGCATCCCCACCAGATTCACACTGTCAGCAGCCAAGCCTAGAGGCTGCTCCAGAACAGGAGGCAGAACGGAACAGGCCAGGGCGGGGCCACCAAGAGCTGAATCAGGGCCGGGGACCACACAGCTGAGCCCTGGCCCGGCACGACCAGGACCAAGTCCCGCGCTTCCGACGTACCCGCCCCAACAGCTGAGCTATCGGGTGTAAGGGGGGGAATGCGTACAGAATCCCGGACGGCCACGGAATCGGTCCCAGACCTGCCCGACTATGTCTGGACGTAATCCCCACTCGTCAGAGTGAGGACCACCCCGCGACATCACACCTGCACCCACATTCACCCTGCCGGGGATGTGGAGAGCCCTCAGGCAGAGCAGATGGAGAACGCCCATAGCCAGAGCCCGGTGCAGATGTGGGGAGCGCACTCCACCCTGTCTGACAATATACGATGCTGACGTCGTGTTGTCTGTCCTGACCAAAATATGCTTGCCCACCACAAGGTGGTCGAGCCGTTTGAGGACCAGAAGGACTGCCTTCAATTCCAACACATTGAATGTAGCGCAGACCAGGCAGCATGGCAGCTGCCCCCTACTGCGTTGGCCCGACATGTCCCCCCCATCCCATGAGCGAGGCGTCGGTGAAGACCGTGACGTGTGACAGCCTGCTGCCCACGGGGACCCCGCAAGTGAGGGCACCAGACCCTCCCCAGAAGACGAGGTCCCCCAGTACTGACATGGGAACCTTCAGCCGCTTCCATATGGCTCACACCGGGTCCATTTCCATACTGGAAAAAACCACCTCTGCATCCTCCTCATGAAGAGGAGGCCAAGAGGGACCCCAGCAGCAGGCGCATCACGGACAGCGCCGTAACCGTCCTAGGACGGAACCCCCCGAGCGGGCCCAGAACCCAACCACTCGCCGCCGCTCCGAGAGGGATGCCCATATAGACCTTGAGCTTAGAAAAAGCCCAAGTACTCCACCCGTTGACTGGGAAGAGGAGAACTCTACTTCCAGTCTACAGAAAAACCCAGGCTGGTGAGACACCACCTGCCTGGTATGAGACCTGGCGATCCACCCTGACCGGCCAAGGACCAGAACGTCGTCCAAGTCGTGACCCCCGACGACGCAGAGGCCCCAGCTCGGTCTTCACACACTTGAAGATGCGGGGAGCCAGAGAGTAGCTGAACGGCAGCCTCTGGTACCCGTACGCTAAGCCCTGCAAAGGAAGCGTAGGTAAGCCCTAGAATGGAAGATCGGGATGCGAATACGCATCCTACAGGTCTATGGAGGTGAACCAGGCCCCCACCTGACAGCGTCTAACAGGTGGGAGACGGTCAACATTCTGAACCTTCCATGGGACAGGTCCAGTATGACACCCCCCCCCCCAATTTCTCGGGCACCAGATAATACTGGGAGGAAACGCCACGCATCACGTCCTCCTTTGGGAACACGACGATGGCTTGCTTCGCCCACAGAGATTGGATCTCGTTGGCCAGAGCTGTCACTGCTGTTGACCCTGACAATAGGGTCTGTACCAAACCTGAAAACGGGTGGGGTTGTGCAAACACAAGTCCCCGCCTCAGCATTCTCTCCATCCACCGCGACATATGGCACTGCTGTAGCCATATGTGATGATAATCCCAAGCGCACCCGCCGCTGCGCGGTGTGAGGTGGTGTGGGGCCTAGGTCAAATACCGCCCGCGGTCCTGCGGAAAGACCAAAGTCCCTCTGCGGAGAGGGGAGCCCTGAGGAGGGAAAACCCTTCTCTCCTCCTCAAGGGGAGACTGATCCAACCAAAGATGTCTGTAAACAAGCGTTGACAGCATCCTAGCCCTCCCTGCGGTTATAGCTTGCGGCTAGGTCAAAAGCTAATAACCTCAAAACCTTGCGCGATGTTTCGACGTCGGCTGGCCCTAAGGCCCCACCACCCGACACCATTTTATTTTTTTTAAACTTTGGCCATTCCCCTGGCTCTTTTACACGTTTATCGCATTTATTCTGGTCAAGGATGACCGACAGAAACAGGCTGAAAGGGTTCAGATGGGGGGGAAGACACTCTGGGAAAGGCACGGCTGCAGTCCGGGATTCGAACTCGCTAAACCCCAGATCCGTGACGAGCACGGTTGTCCCCGGTGCTGAAATAGCGCTCGCGGTACGTGGTGAGCTACTGGAGCTCCCCCACCCGACACCATTATTGACAGAAAAAACAGCAATTCGAACAATGTTGCTAGTCGCTGCTAATTCTATACCGTGGCGGTATAGGCTTTAAAAGCCCATCAGCCACCTGCCGGGCCGACTCGCCTCATGGCGTCGGCCGGGCGGGACACCGTTCCACCATGTCAGAGGCAAAGGACTGATGCCACCTGCTTCACAAGCACGGAGCACCAGTGGTGGCTGCAGACAAAAGACTACTACTAGTGAAGCATTGCCTCACTAGTAGGAATGCAGCAACCTCCACTGTGGTATGCACTTATGAAGGGGTAAATGAATAAATGAGCGAAAACTCCACTAACACACTGCATAATGGGCTAGCCCATACACACAAATGTTAAGGGGATGCAGACCAGAGAAAGACACCAGTCCCGCAGACAATTCATAGATTCACAAAAAGCACACCAGCCCTAGGCCTCAGCCCATCCACCCATGAAAATGGTAAACAAGCCCCCGCTAAACCCCCAACATTAGACACCGATTGACCGTCAGCATGAATGATTAAGAGGAGGGAATACCTTTTAGTAAAGACAGCCCTCGGCAGGGAACAAGAACGGAGACCCAGCATTGTAGCATTAGCATTAGCCTTGCGCACTAGGATAGTTGGGAAAACATCCAACTCAGAGTCATGACGACCATGTTTACCCAGATATCCTGCCCCTCGCGCCAATACACAACTCGGCTGTCTCACGGGACAACGAGCAGTATCACAAATGCTAGCATTAATGCCTGGCAGCGCAGACCCTACCTGTGCGCGACCTAGCCCGACAGCTAGCCGCCACGCAATGTCCCTCGATCCGCTGTCACGAGATGAGGGAACCCCAGGACGCGTGAATACTTTCGGCAGCCCACTTGTCCTTCCGCATTGCTCTGATTGGCCGAGCGTGCGCATGCGCATGAGCCGCGACGGGCTCGCCAGCCAGGCAGGAATACTACGCTCCGCTTAACCCAATTTATACAAATGGAAGTATTGATTACGCCATAACGAATCATTAAAAAAATATACCGTTAACTGGAATATGTCGTTTCTTTACACATATGTTGGATTATGTAATTGGTTTGTCATGACAAACCAATAAAAAATCGCGCGACTCGGGCATCGCTGAGCTCATCAACGACCCTCCGTGCTCTCTCTCCCGCCACCAGCGCAGCCTTGCAGACCGGCGTCGGCTCCAGTAGCTCCGGCAGCAGAGAGGATGGCTGCAGCCAAGACCATGAGCGGCATCGCTGAGCTCATCATGTTGTCCGCTGGACGAAGCCAGAGACGGTCTTATTGTGTTACTGCTTCTCGGCAAAAGCCCCATAATAAGACCGTCTCTGGCTTCGTCCAGCGGACACCATAATCCAACATATGTGTAAAGAAACGACATATTCCAGTTAACGGTATATTTTTTTAATGATTCGTTACGGCGTAATCAATACTTCCATTTGTATAAATTGGGTTAAGCGGAGCGTAGTATTCCTGCCTGGCTGGCGAGCCCGTCGCGGCTCATGCGCATGCGCGCGCTCGGCCAATCAGAGCAATGCGGACGGACAATTGGTCTGCCGAAAGTATTCACGCCCCCAGGACAGGTCCGATGCGCTGTTAGGATGTGCCGAGAAGATTCCAGGGGCTGGTGAACCTCAGACGAAAACCCAACATTGTGTAATTTCTCTCTGCATTTCATAACTAGTGCATGGAGTGCACTGCAACATCCATGTTGGAAACAAAAAAAGAGGAAGGTAGAGTGTGACCATGTCCGGCGACTTATAGCAGGACGCGGGGGTGTGGCCTGGTCACGTGCATGAGTGCAAATTGTTTGTTCATGAGCACAGTAGGTGCTAGGAGATAAGAGTTATCTCATAATGGCAAAGAGTGAGACGCAATGACCAGTATGATATATAATATGCCTGTATGCCTCTCATAAGTTGTTCTCCAACTCATGAGAACCTGCTCTCAAGCTCTTGCAGCATTCTCTCGAGGACTGGATAGAACAGTCTCTGTTTCAGCTGATCTCCTGAGCTGAGGTCTGAGCTTGTGCCACAAGATGACTCAACTACATACTCGTCCATCCTTTTCTGCTTCCTCCTTTGGCTGGTAGTATGTTCCTCAATCCCAAGGCCATTACATATGGCCTTTGTCCTGTCATACATGTCCACTGCCATCTCTGAGGTGCGATAACCTTTGAGTGTGTCCTGCACTGTGCTTTTAAATAGTACAGATAGGTATTGAAGATGTGCACTTTAACGCAGCAGCACCTGGAGCCATCCATACCCATGTCCAGTGTCCACTGACATAGACATGCTCATAATACTGTGATAAACTATAATAAGCTTTAATCGAACCCTATTTCCTCGGATAGTCCGTTTGGTTTGGGTTGGTGTGAAAGCTCATTCACTCTTGCAAGTGAACCCTGCTGCGGTTCATTTGAGATGTGAATGCAAAGCGGACCAAAGGCAGGAAAATACCCAAAAATCGAATTTTTTTTTGTGAGAAGACTGAAACATATGTATATAATGAAACACACAATACCGTTTTTTTTTCGATTGCTTAAGCACGATTTTGAAAACAGGTCATCGCGTCTCGCTCTTTGCCATTATAAGATATGGGACAGAGCGGACGCGTGACCCGACAAGTGTACCCCCTGAGGTCCCCGTAAGCCCCACTACCAGGGAGGAGGGGAGTCCCGTCCACCCGCCCGTCCTAACAAAGGGGGGGAGGCAGTCAACTCCACCAAAGTGCGGAAAAAGGGGGAACCAAAGACCCCTAAAACACATTTAGCAATTCTATTTCTATTTGCACAGAGAATGTGCAAATATACAATAAATTCACCAAACACTACACAAGACCAATGCTGTAGACTGATGAAAATATAATTTATTTATCTCCATATACCCAAATAAATGATGCAGACTGATAAAAATATACATTTTCTCTCCATATAACCAAATCAGTCAACATTTCAACATGGAGAATCACAACAAAACATGTCCCAGTTTTCATGCTACTACAGTGTGCATAACACTGTAAGCTCAGCAAATATCAGACAAACGTAAAATACTGTATCCAGTGCAGGTTAAAATTACAGTAGACTTCCGGTTATGTCGGCGTAGGAGAAAGACGTGGTCGAGAAGGCTCTCCTGCCTCACGCTAATAATTTACATTTCTAACATCTAAAAAACGTTTCAACCACAGAAAATCGAAACTCCTACTTAACAAACAACCTACCGAGGTAAAAATGAACAACGACCGACACGGACAACACCAATCAATAGGGCTAACGCTACTAGCAAGACAATGGCCGCACGAGACGTCGCAGTCAATACGGAGCACATGGAAGACGGTCAAGACGCCCTATCCATGACTATTCTACTCGAAGTTCTGGCAAAACAAAGATCCAGCCTCAGAGAAGACTTTTCAACTTTGTCGCTCTCTCTCGCCCCTACAAACATCGGTGGATGCACTTCACGAAACGGTTAATTCCTTTCAAGCATGCCTCGCCAGAGTTGAAACCACCGCGGGAGATAACTTTGAGGGTCTCGTCAGAGCGGAGAAAACCATACGCAAATTGGAAACAGACAACAGCACCCTCCTAGACCGGGTCGACGAGCTGGAAAATCGTTCAAGGCGAGTCAACCTCCGTATTGTAAACGTACCCGAAGACAGCGAAAAGGGACAAGACCCTATTAAATTTGTCGCAAATCTACTGATGGAAGTCATGGGTCCCGACGTATTCAACAAGCCACCGGAGCTGGAGAGAGCACACCGATCTCTACTCCCCAAACCCAAAACAGGTACCCCGCCACGATCCATCATAGTATGCTTCCACCGGTTCCAGGAGAAGGAACGAGCATTACGCTGGGCCAGAGAAAACGAACCCCGCTATCAGAATAAAACTCTGAGATTCTACCCGGATTACAGCGCAGCCCTTTCTAAAAAACGGGCAGCGTTTAATGAGGTCAAAACTATCCTGTACCGTAAAGGCATACGCTTCAGGCTCCTTCACCCCGCCCGCCTCCGGGTGACACTGGCGGAGGGAGAAGTCTACACTTTCACCACACCGGAGGAAGCCAAGACATTTTGCAAGGAAAGATTTGGCCAAGCTGAAAACCCCGTTAAATGAATGATTATGACTGAGACCCCAGGCTATAAGACGTTCCACATCGACCATGAAAGAAAACAAGCAGAGTCGACCGGTCATAGTTGGTTTGGGTACGTCACGTGATCGCTTCCCCAGGTTTATAATTTAAGGTGGAACTTTTCATTTCACCGTCACTTTTTGAATGATAATGGTTTTATATAATTACTGACATACTGCAAAGTAGACCTGCCATAGTTTGTCTGATTAACCCGTTCAATGACCGGGACACCAGACTACAATAGACGTTCCACATCGACCGTGAAAGAATTTACGGGTACACTTTTTCTGGTTCTAGAGATTAAGGTGGAATTTCCCATTTCACTGTCACTTCTTGAATGAAAATGGCTTTATATAAATATGGACATCTTACAAAGTCGACCGACCATAGTTTGCAATCTTAATTTTTTTTCTTCTCTGTTTGCTCTTTGTTTCTAAGGTGGATTTTTTATTTTATTTCGATTTTTCTGCCAAAGTTAATTTGGATATGGGATCGCTTTTTCTGTTTCCGAGAACTTAAGGTGGAACTTTTCATATTACTGTCACTTTGCGAATGACAACAGTTTTATATAAATAAGGACATGTTGACCAACTATATATATATCTTTTGAATATCCATCTATTATTTTTTCTCCCTTAAAATGGATGTCTCTTTTGAACATGAAACAAAGGTTGGGTCTTCTTAGTTAGAATCAAAGGTGGAACTTTTATTTAGATTTTTTTTTCTCATACCACTACCACTTCTTGAAGGACAAGTTTTACATAATAATTGACATATTGCAAAATCGACCTGCCAGAGTTAATTTGGATATGGGATCGCTTTTTCTGTTTCCTAGAACGTAAGGTGGAACTTTTCATATCACTGTCACTTCATGAATGACAATGGTTTTATATAAGTAAGGACAGTTTGACCTACTATATACATACATATATCTTTTAAATATCCATCTATTATTTTTTCTCCCTTTAAATTGATGTCACTTTTGAACATGAAACAAGGGTTGGGTACAATTCTACACATACCTATCTCCATTTTTCCAAGTTATTGGTTGTTCATGTAAATAACAATGTTAATTTGCTCCTCAGCAATAGTTTCGGTTAAAGTACAAATACGATGTGTATAACATGATGAGAGACAGGAGCATCTCTACATAGGCTAGGAGTGAAGCTGCACAATTGGAAGACACTCTGTCAACAGGGGATTTATCAGCCCGTCTCAATAGGGGAGACAGGCATAGGGGTAAATGTGTTTATGTTCTATTTGTATTCTATGTATGTTTCCGTCTGTACTACATGTATATTTTTTCATATAGAGAGATATCGGTACCCTTATACTCTAATAGAGAATAATCCAGACATGGAGTGGTGGGGAGATGGAGACCACTTTACAACACAACCACACAGATCAAATGATGGAGCCAGTTAAATTCATAACATTCAATATCAAAGGCCTAAACAACCCAATCAAAAGGAAAAAGGTCTATTCATACCTAAAGAAACTCAAAGCAGACATTGTATACCTACAGGAAACACATCTTTCTGATGAGGAGCATAAGAAACTCAAGAGAGAATGGGTTGGACAGGTGTTTGCTTCCTCCTTTAATACCAAATCAAGAGGAACCGCAATCCTTATTAACAAAAACATCCCTTTCGTTGCCACCAAAACCACCTCTGACCCTAGAGGCAGATTTGTACTTGTTGAGGGACAAATGTACTCGGAACGTTGGACACTATTGAACATTTATGCACCTAACTTCGACGACCCCGCCTTCATCCAGAATATTTTCCTTCTTATAGCTCAGGCAACGGGCATAATTTTAGTGGGAGGGGACTTCAACTTCTGCCTGGATACAGTACTAGATAGGTCCTCAAACAACCCAGCTTCCCCTACCAAGGCAGCAAAAACAACCATTTCTTATATGAAGGACTATAACTTGACAGATGCCTGGAGGGGAATCCACCCAGGGGTTAGAGATGACTCCTTCTATTCTCACCCCCACGGCACCCACACACGTATAGATAACTTCCTGCTATCCACTCACCAATGCCATAGATAGAGTATTGAACACTCAATACCTTACTCGACTGCTGAGCGATCATTCCCCCTTGATTATATCCATATGTATGCCAGATAAGATAAAAACAATATATAGATGGCGATTTAATCCAATGCTTCTCAAACAACCAGAATTTTGCTCCTTTATTAGAGAACAAATTGCATTCTTTACACTAACAAATAAACAATCTGCTTCATAGCTGAATAGCTTCATCTTTTGGGATACACTCAAGGCTTACCTAAGGGGCCACATTATCTCCTATACAAAGGGAATGAAAAAGAAATACTGTGCTGAACTTGATTCTATTGAGGCTGAAATTCAAACACTTGAGAAGGACTATCAGAGAACATCAAATAAAGATACATATAGGACCCTGGTGAACAAAAAAATACAATATAATAACTTAAATACATACAAAACTGAGAAATCCATTATGCGTTCTAGACAAAAATACTATGAATTTGGAGAGAAACCTAGCAAAGTACTGGCATGGCAACTAAAAACGGAAGAAAGCAAGAGGGCAGTTAACGGAATTGAAGTAGCCCCGGGCAAAATCTCCAATAAACCCACAGAAATTAGCGATGCTTTTAGAAACTATTACAGTGACTTATACACTGCACAACCTAGCGGGGACAGCACGGCAATAGACTCCTTTCTTTCCAAACTTGATCTCCGAAGCTTGTCTGTCGTTTGCTCATAAACTCACTGTCGAGGATAGTGAGTTTATGAGCAAACCTTTTTCAATTTGCGAAGTAACAGCGACCATTAAACTTCTACCATCAAATAAGTCTCCTGGGGAGGATGGTTTCCCCCCAGAGTTCTACAAGGAATTTCAAGACCTCTTAATCCCTCCCTTAATGGAAGTCCTTCAATTAGCTAGAGAAGAAAAACAATTTCCTGAGACGTTCTCTCGGGCCATTATATCGGTTATACACAAGACGGGGAAGGACCCTTTAAAGTGCGCCTCCTACAGGCCAATCTCGCTCCTAAATACAGACTATAAACTTGTAACTAAGATGATATCCAAAAGATTAGAAACATTCCTTCCCCGCCTTGTTAATTCCGATCAGACTGGCTTTATAATTAACGTTAGGTTATGAATATAACCAAGTTCTGTTAACACTAGTGGACGCTCTGCGTCTGTTGCATATATCTCGCTTCAGCATATATACACTGAATAATTTCACAAATGTACCTTTAAATGCCAGCATTCATCTGGCCACACCCCCATCCGCTTACCTATATAAGCAGGGATGGTGCCACACACTCATCTCCTTCCCAACAAATTTCACCACAATGAAAAATCAAGGGCCGCAGCGGCGTCTAGACACAGAGCGTCCACTAGTGTTAACAGAACTTGGTTATATTCATAACCTAACGTTCTGTATCACACTAGCTCCCGCTCTGCGTCTGTTGCATAATAGGAGCTGAGCGGGAGCTAGAAGCTCGACAAATACACCCCGCTGAGGCCCCCCACAGCCATCAGATCAGGGAGGGCCGAGCCCCCCCGACCCACCCTAATGGAGGGCACCCCCCCTATTGGTGGCTTCACGGGAGGGCGACGGACCCGACCGTGCGAAGAGGCACTCAAGCAACTCAACGCACAGGGTGAGCAGACCGTGGCTTGACCCCACGACTACACACACGCACAACCCGCATGCCACCCGGGAACGAACGGAGGAAACAACCTCGTTACTGCCCCCAGAATCACGGGGTCAAGGGCAAACCCAACCCCGTGGCAAGGCCGCAGCAGCGGAGCGCGAAGGAAGACCCAGACCCACCAAAGGGACTGGACCCCCTGGAACGGGGGCCCGGAGAAGTCCATGATGCCAGCATCAAGACCCCACCAGGTGGGCACTTAGTGACCCCGCCCCCCACATCGCCAGCGTATTCGGACAAAGGCCCCTCAGCCGAGCGGGCCCTGTCCCCCCAATAGTACACCGCCTGGCACACTGACCCTGCATAACAGGCAGTCAGCATGGCCGTAAGCACACAAAAAAGGTTAACCAACGGAAGCAGGCAGCGCACCGGGGAAAAACCAGGCAACAGGCTATTAACCCTAGCCTGGAGACTGCGGACGAGACAGGCGTAAGCTGGCGGTGTTGCATGCCCAAGCCTCCATTTAAAAAACCCCACCCAGAGGGGTTGAGGCAGAGAAGGCTGACACGATTGGCAGACGTCATGAACGTGCAGGGGCACCCTCAAACGGTGAACCAGGGAGTTGACACTGCTCCAACACACCAGGGAATCAACCACCTTGGTGTTACCCAATGCGGTGGTTGTTCCTATAACCCCTCAAGAAAAAACTCCAAAACACACCTGCGGGTATACACCGGCTATAACGCAGTACAAGTGTTTCAGTTTTCAAAAAAGGGTTAACCCAGGCCTACGGGTCGACGAAACATTACTTCGGACCGGGCCTGGCGATACGGGAAGCACAGGGTCACCAGAGGAGGTCAAAGACCACCCCAACAGGCCCCTCTTCGCCATGCGTGAGAGAGGAGCAAAAAAGAATGGAGAACCAGCCCCTAAGCACACCGTACTTGGTATTCCCAGGCGGTCTCCCAACCAAGTACTAACCAGGACCAACCTGTGTAGCGGCCGAGATCCGACGAGATCGAGCGTGTACAGGTTGGCATGACCGTAATAATAATAATAATAATAATAATAATACTTCGTTTTATATAGCGCCTTTCAGAGGACCCAAGGTCGCTTTACATAAGGGGGGGGGGGGGAGATAACAAGTCAACAAACATAGTGGACAGACACAACACATACATATAAAGTGAGAAAGTTAGGGGTTGAAGGCCAGGTTGAAGAGGTGGGTTTTTAGCAGTTTTTTAAATGAGTCCAGAGTTGGGGTGGTGCGGAGTTCTGCGGGGAGGGAGTTCCAGAGGGTGGGAGCTGCCACACTGAAAGCTCTGTCCCCGAACGTCCGCAGTCTGGTTCGGGGGATGGAGAGCTGACCAGTGTCCGTGGATCGCAGGGACCGTGACTGAGTGTAGGGGTGGAGGAGGTCAGTGAGGTACTGAGGTGCCAGGGCGTGAAGGGATTTGTAGGTGAGCAGGAGGGTTTTGTAGGTGATGCGGGATTTGATGGGGAGCCAGTGGAGCTGGATGAGGATGGGGGTGATGTGCTGCCAGGGTTTGGTGCGGGTTAGAACCCTGGCAGCTGAATTTTGAACATACTGGAGCCTGTCCAGGGTTTTGCTTGGGACCCCAGACAGGACCCCGTTGCAGTAGTCCAGGCGGGAGGTGACGAAGGCGTGGATGAGGGTCTCAGCTGTGGTGTCGGAAAGTGATGGTCGGAGTCTGGAAATGTTTCGGAGGTGAAAGAAGGCGGATTTGGTGAGGGAATTTACATGGGATTGATAGGAAAGGGTGGAGTCCAGGATAACGCCCAGGTTGCGGACCTTAGGGGATGGGGAGATGGAGCAGCCGTCAATGTTGAGGGTGAGATCCCCAACCTTCCGGAGCAGGGCCTTGGGTGCCACAACCATGAGCTCGGTTTTATTGTTGTTGAGCTTGAGTAAATTAGATGACATCCAGGTTTTTATTTCGTGCAGGCAGTTGATAAGGGAGTGTGGGGGGAGATGGGTGGATGGTTTGGTGGAGAGGTAGAGTTGAGTGTCGTCGGCATAGGAGTGGAAGTTGAGGCCATGGCGGCGGATGATCTGACCAAGGGGGGGGAGCATGTAGATGGTGAATAGGATTGGGCCAAGTACGGAGCCTTGTGGGACGCCTTGGTTGACTGGGGCCGGGGTAGAACTGGAGTCGCCGATGGTGATGAACTGTGTCCGGGTGGTGAGGTAGGATTGAAACCAGGAGAGTGCTGAGCCAGTGATGCCGAGGTTGTTGGATAGGCGGTTGAGGAGGATGGAGTGGGAGCCATTACGACAGTGCTGAGTAAAAACGTACCCAACCAGGGTCTCCATAGCGCTTAACCCTGTGACACCCGGACCGACCTGGCATTTTTCCCCCTGAAAAAAGCCCAAGTCCCTCAGGGTACCAGAACAGCAGATCTGCATCCCCGGCGGACAACGGGTTCAACTGATCCGGACCAGCGTGACCAGAACCAGTCCCGTGCCCTAACCACGCCGACATGCCTACTCCAGGAGAAAGGGCAGATATGCATGTTGATCTTAACACGAAAAGAAGGCGCCACCCAGACGTTCGGGCGAACCACGCCCGGTGGCCCACCCCCAGGGCGTGAGACCCCTCTACATATGTTCAGATCCATTCCGTCATCATCCCCCAGACATGAACGAGAATCCGTCGATAACCAACCCAGGTCGTGGGATGTGGTCGTCGGAAGAGGAAAAACCTCCATCTCAGTTGCTCTATAAAAACGCCGTTTTAACCTCAAGCAACCAAGGCGTGCCAGTCAGTCGCCTGTTTACAGCGAGCTAGCAGTATACGTGCGTCGGGACACACCCACATCAATGAACAGGCTATTTAGACCTGTCATTGAATCCCCAAGGCGCCCAGGGGAACGACAAGAGGGGTGTGACACTTCCTAACTCCAACTCTTTTTTTAATAGAAAAGAAGGAAGCACCAACAGTATGTATCCCAGTCTACACAGCCGGGGGTAAAATTTGTTCACATTTTTACATCCCACCACCCTCCCATAGGAAGGAGACGGGAATCCCCAGAGAGACTTCCCACGCGAGCTGTACAGATTGAAAAGAATATATTGCACCTTGAGCCATGTAAAAAATTGGTTTTTAGGGCTCTCCGGGGAAGAGGCACTGAACCCATACACACTCAATAATCGAATTGAATCGAATACATACACAATAGAATAGGACACCTTCTAGAGGGTCCACTCACTTTGACAATCTGAGGAGGAAGGCACTGTACTCTGATGGAGGCTCCCTCACATGGAAGGAGGAGTCCGAACTCACAGAAGGCCCGAATAGGCGCTTGGTGAGGAGGAGCCCTGACCACCCCCCCGAAACAGATCCATCACATGGACCTGAACAGCACACGGAAGTCCTACCAACAGAGACGCGCACGGTGACGTACTCTATGGCGGGGGAATTTCTGCGGTGCACACGCCCAATATTCCAGGCCGTGGAACCAGGAAACTCCCCCCCCCCCCCCCCCCTCACCGCGTAACGTGCCGAACCGCAACGTGACAGGAACCTTGAAGGACAGGGGGTGTACCCCTGACCAACAGAAACAAGGGGGAGAGGAAAGGTTACCAGTTCACCCCTTTATGACCCCACACCCATGATACGATGTAATGACAAAAAGAGAATATGACACAGTCATAGTCAGCTCTATGAAGCGTTTGACAGCTTCACACAGCGCATGAGCTAACCTGCTATCTGATTTTTACTAAGAAAAAAACACAGAATAGAGAGGGCTCTCTAAGAGCCCCGGTCCAACATACACATGTGCTTATGTGGCCAGTCCAACCCAGTTGTAGGTCACATGACACACACAACCCATCATCACCTACAAAAAATGGCAAAAACACTCTACAGAGGAACGCCGTTTTTCACAATGAGAGAATACATAATTCTCGATTAGTATCGGCCACAGGCCTTGCTAAGCACACACGACAGCGACCAAACAATCTTTTCTTTTAGGAAAATAAAGTTTCTCCAGCAGTCTTAGCACAACCTCAGCAATCAAGCTAAGGGTTACATCGCATCCCTACCACACAAAGACACAATGTAGTGCAACAACATGTCTGATAGGAGGATGAAAAAGTCCCCAGGGAACCGGGGGAAAACACAATCCTCCTACTTTACCCTTAATACGGCCAGTTAAAACAGGAAAACCTGTTAATATGTGAACACACTGTTCATTGTCATCACTCATTTGTCACTAAGCATAGCTTCATAGGTTAGTTACCTTAGTTGTGAGTACACGGTACATATAAACACACATGATGTTTCTCACACAACAACCAGATCATTTTCACATCTGTAACAACAACCCGATTTGCACGGAGAAGCTAATACCAGTGACAAGACAATTCACACAAAACTCGCGTTGTATCCTAAATGTATTGCAGCAACACACGTTTTTGGAAAACAGCGTTATTTACAAAACATGTAGAAGGTAAAGCCAGAAGACGCGTATAAGGTCTGGCCAAACCTTTGTCCTACCCGGAGCGTAGATCAGCGAAGTGGAGTCTCAAGACCCCGTACGTAGACAACACGGCCGTCCTGTGTTGTTCGAACTGGGCAGCGTCGCCGCTCCAACCCGTCGCTACAGTCCTCTTTGTTGACGCAATCCTTGCCGTCCTGGCTCAGGGCAGGGTCGACGAACATCCCCTGTCAAAGATGATGTCGTAGTCAAGAGTGTTTAAAACATGTTATAATCAAAGCACGTTCAACAGAGTAGCATTAAGCTAACGGCCGCTCCAACCGTTCGGGCGCTACTGCCCCTGCTCGCGAGACGCCGAGCGAACGGCGCACGCGACCAGAAGGGAGCTCGCGGCGGCGCGCGAGGAGCCGGAGCTACCCCACGCCAGCCCTTGGCCGATAGCAGCAAGCTAACGTTTCCTAGTGATCACAACAGGCTAGCGCCGCAGCTAACAGCTGACTCGCTAACAGTAGGCCCAACCTATGTAGGCCACGCAGTGATCCCAGCAGGCTAATGCCGCAGCTAACAGCTGACTGGCTAACCGTAAGCTAAGCAGCTATCACCTGAACTTGTACACAATGATATAACACTCACCCAGACAGGCCGCCGTTCTGAACCCCTCCTCACTTTTTAAGAGAAAAGAGAAACAAGATGTCAACACAGCTTTACAACAGTGATTTTACCAACACCCGACGGAGCCAGCCCAATACCCAAACAGGCCTGTGTAGCTGACTTGAACATAGATCTTCCGCTATCGAACATCTATGCCCATATCTCCTCGTGAAGGAATACTCTCATTTGGATATGAAAGAAGGGGCTACACGGTGACAGAGAGATACCCACTCATCCAGAAAACACAGGGATCACCAGTGTTAATGGTCGCGGCCCACTAGTTAAAACTACAATGGGCTTCAGACCAAGGTCTTCTGTCGCCTAGGAGGCTGAACAAAGGACCCTAGCCTGGGGCCGGTTTTCATAAACATTGTCAATGAGCCCCCATAGCACTAACAGACAAGTGAAGCCTGCCAGCAACAGTACTCACCCAACCTGAAACCCACCGCTTCTCACAACAGCGGCGCGTCCTACAGTTCAGCTGTGGCCTGAAAGGTTTCACCCCAACCAACACAGCAAGGAACTGCAGTTGAGAAGCATGCAGCGGCGTGCTCCCAATACGAAAACCGGTGGAGGGTTTTAGAATGATCACCATCTTCCAGACACTCCAGTGACGAAGACAACATCGCCGTATTTTCTCGAAAATAGTGAGAGAGAAAATAAAGATATGATGTCAACGTATCTCCTTGTTCTTCCTTTCCTCGTAAACATTGTTTTTCCAGCCAATATTTTTCTCCACGTCAAGTGGGCATATGAGCAACACGTTGCTTGTGATGAAATTTGAGAAGGAGATGAGTGTGTGGCACCATCCCTGCTTATATAGGTAAGCGGATGGGGGTGTGGCCAGATGAATGCTGGCATTTAAAGGTACATTTGTGAAATTATTCAGTGTATATATGCTGAAGCGAGATATATGCAACAGACGCAGAGCGGGAGCTAGTGTGATACAGAACAGACATTCCTCTAACAATCTTAGACGCTTTTTTAATATTATCCATTTCGCACATAAAAACAAGATTCCCCCCCCCCCCCGGCTTCCGGTTTACACGTTAACGAGATGACAGCTTGAGGACGGAGCTCCCGTTCCAAGTCAGATCAAAAGCCCCTCAAACGGCGAAATTGAACTTTTAAAAGTTGTGAGTAATAGCGAAATTTCGAGGGCAGAAATGGCCGCAAGATCAAAAAGAAAGGAAAAAAGACAAGCGATGTTAAAGGAGCTGTCAGATGCGGAATCTGACAGCAACGAGGAAGACCAGGCTGAAGACCAGGCTGACCTGGGCCTGATATTGAAAGAACTGAGAGGCCTAAGAAAGGAAAATAAGTCACAACATGACGAAACAGCACGACAGCTCAAGGATATCAAAGGGGAATTAAAAAAAACAAGCGCAAGAATGGACGAGGCTGAAGAGCGAATTATGAAAACAGAGGAGAATATACAGAATACAGATGACGTCATGACGGAGATGATACGGCTACAGATCCGAATGGAAGACAAGTTGTGACGTACGTGGGTTGGTCATTATCATTATTACTGTATTTGGAAGACCATGTGAACATCAGATTAGTATCATTTGTATGTGTGTGTGTGTGTGTGTGAACATGAGAGCTAATGATATCTCTTCTTCTCTTCCTGTCAGGTGCTGCCCATCCCTATACTGAAGGGTGCTGATTGCCTAATGAGGGACAGCTGATGGCAATCACATCAAGAGGGACGGGTGCACAAGTAGCTGACAGCACACACACGTCGGGGCGCCTCACTGTGTCATTTTGCCAGTGACCAAGTGGAGTGAGGTTGCCTCTGGTTGCCACTGTTTGTGTAGTTATTATTATTTTGCTGGTTTATGCCAATTGCCACTGTGTATGGACTTTTGATTATGTGCTGCCTGCGTGGACCAAACCCTGTGGGGGGTATGTATATTGTTGGCCATTTTAGATTCATCCTACACTGTAAGCTACATGGTTAGAGTGGTGTTCCTTCGTTCCCAGATTGCCAACCACGTGGCATGTGGTTGTGTGGTTAGGGTTTGCCTTGTTTATTATCGTTTTCACCTTGTTTGTTCTCCCCTTACCCTTTCCCTTTGTTTGTGTTGTGGGTTGAAATCCCCACTGACAACATCCCTTTTCCCTTTGGGAAAAGGCCGTGGGTTGGAAGCCCCACATTACAATAAACATAATTTACCATTTGAAAAACGTCTTTGTTTACTATCTGCCTACCCGGGACTGTTTTGAAAAGCATTTTTCTACTGAGGGGGTTGTTTCTGCTCATGTACCACCTGCCCAGTTACTATCCTGTATGGTCGTTAGACCTCTGTACATGACATGGGGGCTCGTTAGTTTGCGCAATTGTATGGTTCCTTGTTGGTAAAATAACGGGGTGACTTGTCGATTGAAGCATGTCAGGTAAGATAAAATAGCGTTTTCTAATTGGTAAGTTAGTGTAGTTCCATTGTCCGTGCTACACAGTTTGATTGATGTAAACCATTGTTGTATGTGACACTCTTGAACTAATCTGTTTTTTCTGCCACATAGGTAACAGGGGGATCGCCTACTTGGTTAGCGGGTGGGGGGCACGCGTCGTAATTCCGGTGGAGCGCGCAATGAAATCGGTAAGCGACTGAAGATATGTGTAGCCTCATCCCGGCAGGGGAGTAGTTTAGCTGGGGTATGCTAGAGTGACGTAGGTGATCCTAGGTAGATGGTTAGACCAGCATTTATTGTTTTCATAAATGGTAGATGTGGGCAGTAAGTCAGAGTGGTTGAATTGTATACTGCGGAATGTAATGATTAAATGTGTTACGCACGGATATTGTGGAGTAGGTGAGGGGCTATTTTCTTGGCACCTGTGATTCGTTTATTATTATTGTATTATTGTGCGTAGGTTATTTGTGGTGTAGTCATATTCTGTAGGGACTATGGCTGGGACGGCTTTTACTTTGGATTTTTTTTTGGTGGATCCTACGAGGGATCAGATTGATGTCTGCACGAAAGCTGAATTGTGTGGGGTCGCCAAGCATTGTGGCATTACGGTCCAAAGTTCAAAGAGTAAAGAGGAGGTGAAAGCAATTGTGCTCGCTGGGTTAGTGGATAAGGAGATATTTAGTTCGCCCATAGCCGAGGGAAATGACTCGGAGGACGTCACGCATGGCGAGGCGTCTGGTGAGCCCAGTGAGGGAACCGGTGGTGCTATACAGGAACGGAGTAGCAGTGCTAAGGCTGAGGAGATTGACAGTGATAATTCTGTACACTCAGGACGTGCCTCTGTTTCAGAGGAGAGAGCTGCTATGCGTGACAGGGAAGAGAGAAGGGAGGAGAGAGACAGATTGGAAAGAAGAGAGGAGAGAAAGGAGGAGAGAGACAGAGAGGAGAGAAGAGAGACAGTCTGGAAAGAGAAAGAAGGGAGGAGAGAGTGCTCCAGGGGGAGAAAGAGGAGAAGGATAGAGAGCTCCAGATTACAATAAGGAGGATGGAATTGGAGAGTAGTGGCTCTTCTTCTCCCTCATCTGAAGGTTACCAGGGCAGTTTTAATATTGGACAGCATATATCTATGGTCCCCCTTTTTCGGGAGTCTGAGGTGGAAGCATATTTTTCTGATTTTGAGCAGGTAGCGTGGGCTTTGCAGTGGCCGAAGGACCAGTGGGCACTATTATTGCGATATAAGCTCACAGGTAGGGCTAAGGGGGCATGCCAGTTATTATCAAAGGAGGACAGCATGGTATATGAGAAAGTGAAGGGTGCTGTCTTGCGCGTATATGAACTGGTGCCGGAAGCGTATAGGCAGCGGTTTAGGGCACTAAGTAAAGCTCCCTCGCAAACACATGTGGCATTTTCCCAGGAACAACGGACGATGTTCACTCGTTGGTGTGAAGCATGTAAAATGGATGGGGTCGAGGCTTTGAGCGAGTTAATCCTCATTGAACAATTAAAAAAATGTGTGCCCGAACGCATGATTGTGCTTTTGGAGGAGCGAAAGGTTTCTACCCTCCAGGAAGCTGCAGTTTTGTGTGACGAGTTAGCAATGACCCACAAATATATTGCTGTACGAAATTATGTGTATGTAGGAGGGGGCGCGTTTTCTCCGTCTGAGTCGCCGTATCGGGGAGGTGACGAGCGGACATTCCGACCACGCTCACCGCCGTCTGAAAAGGCCACCTTGGTGTGTCATTATTGTAAGAAAGAAGGGCATTTTATGAGGGACTGTCATGCGCTAAGGGATCGACAGGAGACCAGGGAGTCACCCCAGGAACCGAAAGGGGTGGGGTTGATTGGTACGGTGTCATGTCCTGACCAGCATAGCTCTTTTGAGCCCTTTTTGTTTGATGGTTATGTGTCCCTGTCGGGTAAAGTTGGGGACTACCAACGGGTGAGAATACTCCGTGATACAGGAGCCTCTCAATCGTTCATCCTGGCTGATGTATTACCATTGGATGTGGACTCCTGTCGGTCGAGCAAATTGGTGAGAGGTATTGACATGGGGTGTGTGCGCGTGCCGTTGCATAAGGTGCATGTACAGTCTGCACTGATCACAGGTTGCTTTCCGGTCGCGGTTTGCCCATGTTTTCCCGTAAAGGCCGTGGATTTCGTCATGGGGAATGATATCGCTGGGGGTAAGGTCGTCCCTGTGTTGGAGGTTGGAGACGCTCCATTTACTAACTTATTGTGTGATGCATTGATTGATAATCACCCCAATGTCCCTTCTATTTGTGCTGTCCCTAGGGCACAGGAGCGGAAGCGAGACCAAGGTCTAGCGTTGGGTGACTCTGTCTGTGGTGAGTTTTGCAAATTGGCGGTGACGCAGCATTTTGAGGCGGGGGATGAGGTGTTTATTGTGCTGCCCACGCCTAGTACGGTGCTCACTGCCCGGTTCTCAGGACCTTATGTGGTAAGAGGAAAGGTGTCTGCCACTAAGTATATGTTGCATACGCTCGGGCGGCGGAGGAGGACACGCTGGTGTCATGTGAATAGGCTAATGAAAAGTTCTGCCCGCGTCTCGTCGGAGTTGAGATGTGACAGGACTGTTGTTTCACATGCTGTGTTGTGTTCTAATGTGCCTTACAGGACGCACGGTGTTGATGTTGGGAGTGCGAACACCATTGAGCAATTCGCGTATGGTTGACTACAGTATACCGTCATGGCCTCGGTATGAGGAATGTGCCAGCCACGTCCGACGGCTGATGCATCTGGTATTGGGTGAGGTGGTGGTTGACCGTGTGGGCCCAAAATAGGGGCATGTGGCCTATATGGAGTGTGATTTCTATTTATTTTTGTTCTGTTGGTGCTAATCGGATGTTGGTTGATAATAAGTGATAATGTTTTGCTAACCCTGCGGGTTCGCTCTTATGGGGGGAGGTGTGACGTACGTGGGTTGGTCATTATCATTATTACTGTATTTGGAAGACCATGTGAACATCAGATTAGTATCATTTGTATGTGTGTGTGTGTGTGTGTGTGTGTGAACATGAGAGCTAATGATATCTCTTCTTCTCTTCCTGTCAGGTGCTGCCCGTCCCTATACTGAAGGGTGCTGATTGCCTAATGAGGGACAGCTGATGGCAATCAAGAGGGACGGGTGCACAAGTAGCTGACAGCACACACACGTCGGGGCGCCTCACTGTGTCATTTTGCCAGTGACCAAGTGGAGTGAGGTTGCCTCTGGTTGCCACTGTTTGTGTAGTTATTATTATTTTGCTGGTTTATGCCAATTGCCACTGTGTATGGACTTTTGATTATGTGCTGCCTGCGTGGACCAAACCCTGTGGGGGGTATGTATATTGTTGGCCATTTTAGATTCATCCTACACTGTAAGCTACATGGTTAGAGTGGTGTTCCTTCGTTCCCAGATTGCCAACCACGTGGCATGTGGTTGTGTGGTTAGGGTTTGCCTTGTTTATTATCGTTTTCACCTTGTTTGTTCTCCCCTTACCCTTTCCCTTTGTTTGTGTTGTGGGTTGAAATCCCCACTGACAACATCCCTTTTCCCTTTGGGAAAAGGCCGTGGGTTGGAAGCCCCACATTACAATAAACATAATTTACCATTTGAAAAACGTCTTTGTTTACTATCTGCCTACCCGGGACTGTTTTGAAAAGCATTTTTCTACTGAGGGGGTTGTTTCTGCTCATGTACCACCTGCCCAGTTACTATCCTGTATGGTCGTTAGACCTCTGTACATGACACAAGTTAACAGACTTGGAAAGCCGCTCCAGACGGGATAATATCAGGATATATGGAATCCAAGAGGGTGCGGAAAAAGATTCCCCCTCCATGACAGCGTTTATTGAGGAAATGTTGCGTAAGAGCCTCGAGATTCCCGATTCAACAGACCTGCAAATAGAGAGAGCCCACAGAGCAGTGGGCCCGCAGCCACCTGTAGCAGCCCATCCGAGGTCTATGGTCAAGTTTCTCAGTTTTAAAACCAAAGACACAATATTGCGAATGGGTTGGCAAAAGAAAGGTCTTACCTGGAAGGGGAATTGTGTGAGTTTAGACAACGACTACGCACTACGAGTTCTCCAACGACGGAGAGAATATACGGAGGTGAGGAGAATCCTGAAGGACAACGAAATATACTTCCAAACAATTTTCCCAGCCCGCCTAAAAGTGAAATTCAGCGACGGGATCAGGATATACGAGACAGCGGCAGAGGCGACGAGGGATATGGCCCAGCGAGGCCTTCCCATCAAAGCAATCGAGGACCCGGAGACAATGATGGAGCGGCTGAGACAGATGTCATGGCAAACAGCTGATCGGGGACGCGCCAGGGGAACCTACCCGCTCATCCCCAGAGGCAAAACGGGAGGCATGGAGAGACAGCAAAACAGCAGGAGGGACTCACCTGTAGACTGAAAACCAGTCAGAAGAGACAGTAAGATGAAGAGATGAACAGAGTAATAACGTAACAATGGAGATAATATAAAATGCATCTTAACTACAGGACATGACTATGGATATGGAGTTAAAACATAGTATGACTGTGTATGAACGAATAATGGACTCTGTGAAGCTCTCTGGGTCAGTGAAGAGCGCTATATAAATCCAAGTCATTATTATTATTATTATATGTTGAATGGCGAACAGTGCATGTGACAGGTGTCTTAATCTACTGCCAGCTTTTACATTCGTCATAAAGAAATAGCGTGCAGATTAGTACAGATGAACTGGTGATGGACTGGGGCTTATTGGGCGCATAGTGTCCTTTTGGGGAGCTCGCTTGTTCCACAACCGGACTAATATACAAACTGTGTCAAATTAGACACATACCCTGTGCTATTTACTTGAACAACTGAAGGGCAAATAATTGGTCAATTTACACACGACAACCTTTGGGAAACAGGGCTTCGCAAAGGATGAAAAGTACTGACAGGGTTTTTCGAACAGTTCCTCTACTGTCACGGGAGCAGGGTGAGAACTGCAGGAGTAATTAACTGACAAGGTGCTTTTTAGACACTATTTTTCACAATTTCTTTTATGAACCATTGGAACATGTTGCAGAGCACTATTGAAATAAAACACTCACAGATCACGCAGATTATTATTTAACAATGAACAGGTCCGACTGATTATTATTTACCAACGTCCAATTCTGAGTGATTATTATTCTTCAATGTCTAGGTCTGAATGATTATTTACCAACGTCCAGGCCCGACTGAGTGATTATTATGTATAAATGTTCAGGCTTGACTGATTATTATTTACCAACGCCCAGGCCTGACTGAGTGATTATTATTTACCAACGTCCAGGCCTGACTGAGCGATTATTATTTATCAATGTTCAGGTTTGACTGATTATTATTTACCAACGTCCAGGCCTGACTGAGCGATTATTATTTATCAATGTTCAGGTTTGACTGATTATTATTTACCAACATCCAGGCCTGACTGAGCGATTATTATTTATCAAGGTTCAGGTCTGATTATTATTATTCATCAATGTCCAGGCCTGATTATTAATATTATGAATTACCAGTGTGTATACATGGAATATACAGGGCCATAGTAAAAAAAACAATTAAAGATAAGGGAGAAAAAATATATATATATATACAATCAATCAAGAGGAAACAGGCAACCCAAAATAATAGGTGCGTTCAACACATCGCAGAAACTGTCTTTTTTAGTTAAAGGATAACTCCACTATTTTGGGAAATTAGCTTATTTAACATATTCCCTGGAGTTAGACAAGAAGATGCATACCTTTTTTGTCTCTGTGCGTGCATTTTAGCTTTGGGAATAGATGCTCCGTTAGCATAGCTTAGCTTCATCACTGGAAGTGAGGCAGGACAGTAGCTTTACAGTGCCTTACAGTGTATTGCAAGGTCTGACATTGACCAAACTTGATATGCATGACCTTGGTGGGCTCTAGGTCAACTCCTGAAAAGGGGGTCAATGTCAGACCTTGCAATCAAAAGTTAGGGGCGCACTGAAATTATGGCAAGGGTTATTAGCCCCCTAACTTTTGATTGCAAAGTCTGACATTGACCCCCTTTTCAGGAGTTGACCTAGAGCCCACCAAGGTCATGCATATCAAGTTTGGTCAATGTCAGACCTTGCAATACACTGTAAGGCACTGTAAGGCTACTGTCCTGCCTCACTTCCAGTGATGAAGCTAAGCTATGCTAACGGAGCATCTATTCCCAAAGCTAAAATGCACGCACAGAGACAAAAAAGGTATGCATCTTCTTGTCTAACTCCAGGGAAGATGTTAAATAAGCTAATTTCCCAAAATAGTGGAGTTATCCTTTAAGAAGAAGAGAATGATCTAGCGGATACAATTAAATACAAATAGGAATAGGGAAACGAACGGACATGGCTCTTTCTAACACTGTTATCCTCAAGGGCCCCCCCTGTCAACAACGAGAGGGGGGTTTTCCCTTGGAGCCTCCAGTATCAGGCTCGTGGAGGGTCACAAAAGTGACCTCTACCTTGGAAGTCATTAGAGTTATTGTGTTTTTTGTATTGTTTTTTCTTTTTTCTTTTATGTGTGTTATTGTTTGTTTGCTAGCGACGGGGAGGATCCTCATGTACATAGCGGAATTACTACATACCACAACCTGAAATGCAAGAGGTAAAAGTTGTGTCTTTCAACGTCAACGGTTTACTGAACCCAATAAAAAGAAAGAAGATATTATCAAAACTAAAAAAAGATGGAATACAAATTGCATACCTTCAAGAAACCCACCTCACCGATACTGAGTATGCTAAACTGAATAAACTGGGATATAAACATGAATATTCATCCTCATACGGATCGGGGCACAGAAGGGGGGTGGCCATATTAATATAAAAAACGGTGGCATACGAACACATATCAGAGTTCAAGGATAGAGAAGGCAGGTATATAATGATAATAGGGAAAATAGATGGAACACTGGTAAGCTTACTGAACGTATATGCGCCCCCAAGTAGTGACTGGACATTCTACAGACAGATATTTGACTTAATGGCCACACAAACCCAAGGGATATTAATCTGTGGTGGGGATTTCAATGTACGTTTAAACCCGCGGCTGGATGCCTCAAGTGGCAACACAGAGACAAGACCCATAATTAGGAAAATAAATGCATTAATGAAAGAACTGGGAATTATAGATGTATGGAGAGAACTTTATCCAACCAGCACGGACTACACACATTATTCTTCCCCACACGCAGTATACTCAAGGATAGATTATTTCTTCACCTACAATAAAGACCTACACAGAATAAATAAATGCGACATAGGCCCGATCGCTCTCTCCGACCATATATATGTCGGTACACCTCAACAGAAAGCCAAGGTCTACACTATGGAGGCTGAACTCAGAAATACTGAATAACCCAGGAACTAAAGAAACCCTGAAGACGGAAATTGAAACTTATCTAGAAATAAACGATAATGACGAGGTGGCACCAACCATACTCTGGGATGCGCTAAAAGCGGTACTAAGAGGTAAAATCATCGCCATTACATCACACTTAAAGAAACTTAGAGGACAAAGATTACACAACCTGGAGATCAAATTAAAATACCTACAAAGACAACATAGTCACAATCTAGACAAAGGAGTGAAACAAGAGATGAAAGACATAAAGAACGAGATAAATGAAATAAGCAACCTAGAAATACAAAAAAAACTACTATTCACAAAACAACGACACTATGAGGTGGGTGGGAAATCACTGAAACTCCTATCATACAGATTAAGGAAACAACAAGCAGATAATGCAATATATAAAATAAGGAACCCCGTCACAGGAACAATTGAATGTAGGCAAGACAAAATCCAACAGAACTTCGAAAACTTCTATAAAACTCTGTACTCCCAACCTAAAATAGACAACAACTTCCAGATCGCGACATTCCTCTCCTCTCTAGACCTACCCAAAGTCACAGTAGAGCAAAATAGAAATTTGATAAACGAAATAACAATAGAGCAATTTCTAGATTAAAAACAAATAAATCCCCGGGCACAGATGGCTTCACCGCAGAATGGTACAAAACATTCAGAGACCAACTGACCCCAACTCTATTGAAGGCATTCAATTGGGTACTAGAAAAAAAAGAAATCCCACCTCCTGGAGAGAAGCAATAATCTCAGTCATCCCGAAGGAAGGGAAGGACAAACTGGAATGTGGCAGCTACCGCCCCGTAAGTGTATTAAACTTGGAATATAAACTGTTTACATCTATTATATCACAAAGAATAGATAAGATCCTACCCAACCTTATACACCTGGACCAGACAGGATTCATTAGACAGAGGCTGATGCAAGACAACATCAGAAGATCATTACACATTATTAGACACATCAACCAAACGGGAATAGAGGCAGCCCTAATAAGTTTAGATGCAGAGAAAGCATTTGACTCGGTAAGGTGGTCCTTCTTATATAAGGTATTAGAGAAATTTGGCTTTCATGAGTCCATAATAGCAACCTTTCAAGCCCTATATGACAAACCAACTGCAAGGATAAAAATTAATGGGGACCTATCTGAATCCTTCACCCTAGAACGCGGGACTAGACAGGGTTGTCCGGCTTCTCCAGGACTGTTCGCGCTTTTTATAGATCCACTGAGCCAATGGATACGACAAAATGTTGACATAAAATGAGTGGGCATGGCAGACGGAGAACATAAACTAAGCCTTTTTGCAGATGATGTCATGGTGTACCTAACGCAACCCACACAGACAATACCAAAACTAATGAACGTACTAGAAGTATATGGGACGCTTTCAGGTTATAAATTAAATATCCTGAAGACTCAAATTCTGACGTTCAACTACAAACCTCCCAACCATATTAGAGGGAAATACAATCTGAAATGGGATGTAGACTCACTAAAATACCTGGGTGTGAACCTACCAAGGGATATCTCAAAAATATTTTATCTCAACTACGGCCCTCTAAATGAAAAACTAAAGTCAGACATATTAAGATGGAGCCTCATCCCCTTCCTAAGTTTAACCTCCAGGGTGGACTCAATAAAGATGAACATTTTACCAAGACTGCTATACCTGTTCCAGACACTCCCAGTGGAGATACCCACAAAGCAATTCATGGAATGGGATAGACAAGATTCCTCTGGCAGGGGAAAAAACCCAGAATTAGATACAAAACGCTACAGACAAGAAAAGAAAAAGGGGGAATAAACCTACCCTGCTTACGGGACTACTTCTATGCAGCCCAACTGAGGCCAATAGTTTGCTGGTGCGCCCCATCATACTCAGCAAGATGGAAGGAAATTGAAAGCGAAATGACAGACGGGGTCCCACTAGCAGCAATAGTGGCAGATAACAAATTAATAGACAACATGAAAGAAAAAAACAACCCCTGGATTAATGTAGCACTGAGAATCTGGCAGGACACGATCAAGCTGAGTGGAGTGAAGGGTCCGCTCAGAATGTTGAGATGGTGTGCATTCGATTCCAATTTCCCCCCAAATAAATCAGATGGCAGATTCAAAGTATGGACAGATAAAGGCCTAACAAATTATTCTACTTTTGTCCACAAAGGGGTGTTTCAGAGCTTCGAATCACTACAGAGAAGACACGGACTGGAGCAAAAAGATTTCTTTAGATACCTACAGGTACGACATTACTTCAATCAAAATTTTGTGGGAGAAATAGGAACGGGAGAACAAGAAATCATGGACGTGTTTACATCAGCAGTCAAATCATCAAAATGTAATAGGATCGTCTCCAGAATATATGGAGGACTCTGCCAGGCCAAATCAAAATCAACTAACACAATGTACATAAAGGAGAAATGGGAAAAAGAACGCAATATGTCAATCACAGGAGAGGTATGGGACAGATTATATACACAACAATGGGAAACAACAGGCTCAAACAACTGGAGGGAATTTGGCTGGAAGAACCTAGTAAGGTTTTTTATCAACCCATGGCAAAAAAAACATCAGGGGACCGGGGAAAAATGCTGGCGATCCTGTGGGCTAAACGAAGCCAATCATTCACATATATTCTGGGAATGCCAAACCCTGGTACCATACTGGCAAGAGATACACAAGAACCTAGAAGCAATTTTTGAGATTGACATCCCCTTCAAATTTGACACCCTATACCTAGGAAATATTCCCTTTGAAAAATGGGACTTCAACGACAAAAAATTGATAATGATACTTCTGATAGCAAGCAAGAAAGCTATCACAAGAATATGGTTAAAACCAGAGGCACCTACAGTAGAAGATTGGATAGACGTAACTCATGACATCTACATAATGGAAAAGATGTCATTTTCAATACAAATTCAGCAGGAGAAGTTCTACTGGATCTGGTCGAAATGGACAGAATATGTCAAACACACACGATCTGACTTCTGCTAAAAATAATAACTATCTAATGTAAAGGATCCTCCCCAGGAACAACCGCTAGCCTGTCTGATATATTGTATTATTGTTTTATGTTCTGTCTTATGTCTGACCCTATGTGATGTCCCCCCCCCCCCTTTTTTTTCTTTTTTTTTATCTTAATTTAAATTTGATTTTGTCCTTGTTTTTATTACTGAATCTTATTTTTGTTTGTCTTTTATTTTATCTGTTATGTTTTCTTCTTCTCTCCTCTCTTTTTGTCACCCCCACCCCTTCCCCTTCCCTCTTTCTCTCCTTCCCCCCCTCTTTCCTCCCCAACTTCTGCTCACTCTGTTACCTGATGTGTACCAAAAAATGTATCTAGTGGCCATTGCCCACTGGTAAAATAAAAAATGTAAAAAAAAAAAAACAAGATTCCCAGCATTGCTCTCTCCCTCGACGCCGAAAAGGCCTTTGATCGGTTGGAATGGCCCTATCTCTTCAAAGTCCTTGAAAAATTTGGTTTTGACGCTCAATTTGTCGACTTCATCAAATCACTCTATGGCTCCCCCAAAGCTAGGATTGCGGTCAATGGGACTACCTCAGATTATTTCTCCATACATAGAGGTAACCGACAGGGCTGTGCTCTTAGCCCTGCCTTATTTACGCTTGCACTAGAACCCCTAGCACATAGGTGTCAAACTCACGGCCCGCGGGCCAAATACGGCCCGCCACGTCATTTGATGTGGCCCCCCAAGAGCTCAGGTAAAAAAAAAAAAAAAAAAAAAATTTTTTTTTTTTTTTTTTTTTTTACATTAATATTGGGTTAAAAAATACCAGTGTTAAAATAATTGTGGGTTAATGCGTTAATAAAGCTTTAACTTTGACAGCCTTAGTTATTACACATTCTTACACATACATGTATGTTGAACATCTGAGGTAACAAAGGAAAAAAGCCAAAAGCACTTACTCCTCAGACATTCTTTGATAATTTTACAGCCCAAAATACAAAAACGATCCAGGCGGAATAGGTAACAAAGGGTTGAAGAAATATTGTCTGAACTGTCAGATGCAAACTGGCTGTGTGACATAACCGAGCATCTCGCTCAATTGAATAAGAAGCTGTAGGGACGCAAACAAGTCCCACCCAAAACTTGACCAATATAGTTGTGAACTGAGACAACCCTTATTTTGTTATTTTTGAGTACAGTTACAGTTGTGTGTTCATGCAGACACATAATAGCAATTTCATTACGAATTGAAAATGGGGGACCCTGATGTAAACAAGTCGAAAGTCTTTCTCTGGTCTGCATCCCCTTAACAATTGTGTGTATTGAGCTGTACTGTACTGTACCCATTCTGCAATCTGTTAATTAAAGTTAATTAAACTATCTTCCATTAGTTGGATGTATGGCCTCTGCAAGGTTGTGTGCAGCCATTTGTTTTTGTAACATCTGCTACATCTGTCCCACGTGTTCTTTGCAGCTCACAGTTGTTAGTTCTGCCCCTCTTGACTGTGACAAAAAGGTTTTGAACAAACTTAATGTCATAGCTTGTATTTGATGATATTCTTCTTTGTTATTTACTTGAATGGTTTGATCATTGATTGGTGGAGTAATATGGGGTTCTGATAAACTAAAATTATTTGTTAAAATAACATAAGCTAACATATATTTTTACATTTATGCAAATGAATATGCAATATGTATAACTTGAATAAGTAATAAATACAGAAACACCATGTTTAACAATATGTAAATGTGTAGCTACATTTATTTTACATTACATTAACATTTATACGGTCTTTGGCCCTTTGAGGGCAACCATAATGCTGATGTGGCCCTCTGTGAAAATGAGTTTGACACCCCTGCCCTAGCAGAAGCAATCAGAATAGACACTAAAATAACGGGCTTCGAAATTGGACCGAACACACATAAAATCTCGCTCTTTGCCGACGATATTCTTCTCTTTTTAACAAACGCGGAAAGCTCCCTCTCACGTTTAGTCGAACTGTTGGACTTGTATAGCTCCTTTTCCGGATATAAGATTAACCTTGACAAAAGTGAAATATTGCCCTTATCAGATTCTATTAAAGACACAATTCAGCATAACTTCCCTTTTAAATGGTCACCAAATGGTATAAGATACTTGGGTATACTAATAGATAAGGAGATGGGGAATCTATATAAACTCAATCTGTTAAGACAGTTACAAATCCTAGGGGAGGACTTGGAAAATGGATGAACCTCCCTCTCACCTTACTAGGCCGAATTAATGCTATAAAAATGAATGTCCTGCCAAAGTTTCTTTATATATTTCAGTCCCTCCCAATCCAAGTCCCTTCTAAATTGTTCTCCTCCTTGGACGGATTGATCAGACGGTTTATATGGCGAGGTAAATCCCCAAGGATCGCCTTAATTAAACTTACTTTAGACTATACAAAGGGAGGACAGAAACTTCCTAATTTTAGATTGTATTATTTAGCGGCACAAGCCAGATTTTTGGCTCAAATGTTTGAGGGGGACATCTCAGCCTCATGGTTGAACATTGAATGTCTAGACATCAACGAGACCGCCCCGTCTGATACCTTGTACAAATGGGACATGAAATCAATTAAGACCATCACCCAGAACCCCTTCATGATCCATTCAGTCCAAACCTGGTTAAAATTACAAAAGAAAATCGGACACAATAGCCCTCTATCACCTAAAACCCCCCTATGGGGAAATAGGCTTATACCTATCTTATACCAGAATAGAGACTTTGAGTCCTGGCCTTTACAAGGTATCACTCGACTGGAACATTGTTATGAAAATGATGTTTTTATGTCCTTTCAGCAAATGAAAGAGAAATATCAACTTCCTGGAAGAGATTTCTTTAAATACCTGCAACTGAGAGATTTTGTGAGGGTTAACACTCAAGGTCAATGGAAACTACCAGAAAAATCTCCCATTGAAAGTCTTTTTCATAATGACCAAAGGATGGTGAGAACCATCTCTCAAGTCTATAACACCTTACTACCCTCTCTGCCGACCACTGAACCTGATAGGTCCAGGACTAGATGGGAGAGAGATTTAGACACAGAAATTGATCCAGGCCTCTGGGAGGACCTATGTAAAGATGGGGTCACATGCACACTAAATTCAAGATATAGACTGATTCAATTCAATTTCCTGCATCAGGTCTATTTTACCCCCTCCAAATTACATGGGTTCAACTCTAGTATCTTGTCCCTCTGTTTTAGGTGTGGCCAGGAGGAGGGCACGTTCCTTCACTCCACTTGGCATTGCATCAAACTGCAAAGTTTCTGGGAGCGGGTCTGTGAGGCCATATCACAAATTCATAATATAACATTTCCGACTGATCCAGAATTATGCCTCCTTGGTAACTTTACAAACTCAAACCTTACCCGCAGTCATTCCATCAAGCTTACAGAACTCCTCCTGGTTATTGCCAAAAAATGTATTGCAACAAAATGGAAGTCAGATCTCCCTTTGCCATTTGGGATGTGGCTTTCAGAGGTGAAGAGCTGTATCCCTCTAGAAAAGGTGACTTATTCACTAAGGAACAGGGTTGATCAGTTCAATAACATTTGGCAGCCTTTTCTATCTTGGAGGTCTCCCACCCGACTTGACTGAATGACCTTCTCATTGATCTCTCTAGTAGCTCCATTCTGGTAAAGATGTGTTAAAGATGTGTTGAGGACATCCTGTATCTCTCAATGTCTCTGAAAATATTGTTATTTTTTGTTCTGTTTTTTTGTTGTTGTCGTTTGTTTCTGTTTTCCTGATGTGTTTGTTTACATATGTAGGGACCTTTATCACTTTATCTTACACATTTACCATAGGCGTATATAGGCACCCACATGTAGTTGTTATTGTTGCTGTTATTACTGTCCTGTAATTGTCGCAGTATTGTCATTTGTGTATGTTTTGAATAATGGAAAATCAAAATAAAATATAAAAAAAATAAAAAAAAATACAGTAAAACAAAAACTAAAATAGAACAAATTTAAATAGAGTACAGAAAATACTAGACATTATCTCTTTGCCTAGCTGGATCTGGCAAGAGAATTTTTTGTTGTGATTCTCCATGTTGACATGTTGACTGATTTGGGTATATGGAGAGAAAATGTATATTTTCATCAGTCTGCATCATTGGTTGTCTTGTGTAGTGTTTGGTGAATGTATTGTATATTTTCACGTTCTCTGTGTACAGTACTTCACTCTCCTTCCATTTTGGTTGAAGACAGGTGAACTCACCTGCTGCATTTTTATAGTGCTTAAACCTGATTGGTGTATCTACAATTAAGCAATGGTGTGTTTGTGCATCTGATGGATGTGTTTAACCAATTGGCTCATATGTGTGGTAATTTAACATTCTGTGTCTAATGTAATGCAAGTGTGTTTAGTGTTTTGCAAATCACTGTGTGTATTGTTTTGCAAAAAGTGTGAGGCTGACATTGTGCTTATAGGGGTGCAAATCTGTTTTGCTCCTTGCGTGTAAGGTTTTGATAATTGTGTAATACTTTTGATTTGAGTGTTTATGCAATCGAAGAAAACTGTAAAGACTAGAGATTAACTGTTTATTTCTTTTGTACATTGTGCATATGTTTGTTTGTTTATTTGCTTATGTGTATGATTCTTAACACTTTGGTTGCCTAAGGTTAAATTAATGATATACCATAGATTGCCAGCGCTATTTGTCTATGGAGAAAGTCCCCTTCTTTGCAGGGCTATAACTTTTTAAATTCTATTGCTACATTGCCATTATTAGGGCCCATTCAAAGTCCTATATGTATTGTTCATTGTGTAGCAACGTTAAACTTTTTCATTCACATATTCATAGTAAAGTATGGTCTAATGTATAAGTATGTTTTCATCTCTTTCTGCAGCTTTCTCCAGAACGTGATATATAGCCCCAAATGCATTATATTGATGATGAAATACAGTTTGATGGCAATCAGCGCGATATAAAAAATTCCAACTAGACGTACTTCTAGAAGTTACTACACGTCATCTGATGTTGACCGGATGGGCGAGGGGGCGTTTATAATTCCGTGGGCAGCGTTATACCAATCATCTAATGTGGGTCAAATGTTGATAATATCAGTTATTATCGAAGACGGTAACGTTACACGCTGAAACTCACCCCAGTCTCCGCGCGCCGTTGGGCGATCATCGTCGAGTAGAAATTTTATCATTATGGGATATATTATTACCCGGTCCATCTCCAGCTTGTATAATGGTATATACGTCCAAATCATGTTGTTTATCGAGTTATTGGCAATCGATCGCTATGTAGAGTGACGAGCTAGAGTCACGGGACATGTACCGAGTGGCCGGAAGCAATACGGACGTCTAGCAAAACCTCTAGTGCGCTTCCTGTTAAGCGCTTGCGCCGATCGGCCACCAGATGGCGCTCCTGAACCGCCAGAGAGCTCAGTGGGTCCTGCTGGTGGATCTCAGGCCAGCGGAGGGACATTATGAATCCGATCGCAGATTTTTGAAATATTGATATAAAGACGACGTACAGCGTCCCCCGGCAACTTTAGCATGGCCAGCAAAGACGTCTAAAGACGGCTCCCGGCACCCAAAGTGTTAACTGTGTTTTTATTTTGTTATTGGTGTATATGTGTGTATGTATGTATATGTATCAGTGGAGGTTTCTCTATGACAACACGTGAAACACAAATGCACTCATAATTCATAATTATTATTAATTTACATATATATATATATATATATATATATATATATATATTATTTTTTATTATTATTATTATTATATTTTTTTATTAGAAATGGCCAAAATTGACAGCTCTGAGCAGGCCTGCACTGTAGTAATGACTGCAGTAAATATTCGTGCAGAATAACTGCACAGGTTGACCCAGGATTAAATAAATAATAGCCAATCAAAATAGGCTATTAACGTCATCTAAGCACGGTCCGTGCATTTAAACTCTTGCCATTAAATGGGGGATTGAATGATTGACAGCCTTGACATCCAATCAGAGTATGGCTCCTACTCTGCAGCTCTGTAGCTACACAGAGGTTGAATGATTGACAGCCTTGAGTTCCAATCAGAGAATGGCTCCTACTCTGCAGCTCTGTAGCTACACGGCTGTTTCTCCCCTCGCGGGATTGATTGATTGAAAATTTTATTAACAGAGCAGCCACGTTCGAAACCTCTATATTAGTGTATCTAACATTTAGCACTTTAATAGCAACTTATTTTTCGCCGGCGGGACATTTACTGAGGACCAGCACAACACACCTGTGGATATTATGATTTAACAAGTCTATCTGTCCAGGAGGATGACAACATTATTGCAGGTACTGTAAGCAGGCAGCCTAGCAGTTTCTAGCTTGGATGCTAATAACTACTAACGTTATCACGCTAGCTTGGATGCTAACTAACGTAATTAAGCTGGTCATGGTTCATGGTGAGCTGTTTGTGTTATAACGAGACAGCAAATTAATGAATGAATGAAAACTTTATTTGGGTGAATCGCTTGGGTGACTGTCTGAGTGACCACCTGTCGGAGTCGGAGTCCCGAAAATGGAACGTGTGTCACGCATCAACAGAACAATGTTTAGTGGATTTCGACAGCATCCTCACGCAAATGAAGGATCGATTAGATCACAAAAGACTGCTGTTTGTTGCATTGCTGGATCTGCAACTGCAGAGGAGGTCATTGAACGTTTCATCAGAAAAGAGCGAAGGATGGATTTCATTTACAACGAGCGACAGGGACACTATTTCCTCCTAAGAAGTAACGTCGTCAATGGTGAGTGAAATTCTTTTTTTTTATATTTAGTAGCTGTGTGGGGCGGGTCTGTGTTGATTATGATTTAATTGGCTGTATTTTACTGCGTGCGTTGGTAATTATGCGTTCTGCCTTTCTGTGGGTAACAAGCGATTTATTTTGGTCCGCCATGGCCCCCTCCCTCCTCCTCCTCCTCCTCCTCCTCCTCCTCCTCCTCCTCCTCCTCCTCCCTCCTCCTCTTCCTCTCTCTCCTCCCTCTCTCTCCTCCCCTCCTCCTCCTCCTCTCCTCTCCTCTCCTCCTCTACTCTCCCCTCCTCCTCCTCCTCTCCTCTCCCTCTCCTCTCCTCTCCTCTCCTCTCCTCTCCTCTCCTCTCCTCTCCTCTCCTCTCCTCTCCTCTCCTCTCCTCTCCTCTCCCTCTCCTCTCCTCTCCTCTCCTCTCCCTCTCCTCTCCTCTCCTCTCCTCTCCTTAATCAGAGTTTCCAACGCTATAGGTCTATATGACAGGCGTTGTACTCTTAAACAGTAATGTATATTTGTAAATCTGGTATGTCATAAATGTCTGGATGTAGCAGTACTGTCTATATCTCTGTATGTCATATATAGATGTAGCAGTACTGTCTATCTGTATGTCATGTTATGATGAATTGAAAATGCGGGACCCTGATGTAAACAAGACGAAAGTCTTTCTCTGGTCTGCATCCCCTTAACAATTGTGTGTATTGAGCCATACTGTATTGTACCCATTCTGCAATCTGTTAAATAAAGTTTTCATTCATTCATCCATTCATTCATCCATTCATTCATTCATTAATTCATTCATTCATTCATTCATTCATTCATTCATTCATTCATTCATTCATTCATTGTCCTTGTGTTACATAAAACCCATCTGTGGCCTCGTGCAGAGGAAGGTGGTAAATACATGTTAAGATATTCCAATGTACAGTTTTGCATACCATTGACTCAGAATGGTCTGTTTTATTGAAATCGTCACAGCAGTATAGTTTGTTTATACTTCAGAAGTACGATATTTAAACATGGTCCCCAAAATGAATGGAAGCGAATGAGGAGCCTGACACCTGGGAGGAATGGGGGTGTTGCAGCGTTGGGGATGTTTAAAAAATATAATTTAATATATAATATAATATAATAATTTGTGCTTCACCTAAAAATTTGGTCAGCAGCCTCCACTGATATGTATATATATTATATGTATGTATATTTGTACTCCTGTTGGGACCTCTTGGACCAGATCAATGTTTTATCTGGCTAAATAAAGGCTAAATACATAAATAAGAAACTGATGATTTGGTCCTGTTAATTTAGAATTTTATATGGGGACTGCCCAGATCCCTCTCATGGACCTGGACCTCACTTTGAGAACCTCTAATCTAGTTCTTCAGTATTCGTCTCTAATTACTCAAAAATTGTGTATTTCTGTAAAAAATTTAAATGAAACCTCCACCCCCCGGGCTGAAGCCCCCAATGTTTTCTAACCCTAAAAACGCCCCTGGTGTCCAGGCGAGCAACGCGAACGACTTTAGCTAAATTCACACAGCGCTCCATAACTCAGCTTCCAGGAATTAGCCCGGATCACTCTGAAACTATACAATATTCACTGTTGAAGTCAGAGGTTCTAGGTAGGATTGTTAGTAACTGTCTAACTGCATATATAACTGTTTCCACTAGTTCAAGTTTCAAGTTTCTTTAATAGTTGTCATACAGAAGTACAGAATACTTTTATACAAAATGCTTCTTACTGTTATGCTCCAGAGACTGTGCAAGACAAGATAAGTATGAAATAAAATAACATAGTATAGCATGTAAATTAGAAGTAAAAAATGAGGTCACAGTGTTCAGTATAGACATATGTACAATGTTCGATGCAGAATAGTTGTAACTGAGTTACCATATAATATACAATATACTATGCAGTGTACTAATATACAATACTATATAGTGCAAGGCAGAAATGGGATGAGGTGCAATTTAGGTACAATGTACAGTAGGTGTACGAGTTGTAGTGCAAATCCTTTATCAATAAATATAAAGTGTGTTTGTGTGATCTAAAGTGTGGAGAGTGGGTGCTGCAGTGTGTTGTTTGTTTAAGTGAGTGTGTGCGTGTGGGTGTGTGTGCTGTGTGCATTTGATGGTTGTTGCATAGTGTTTATTGTTCGTTGAGCAGCCTGATGGCCTGGGGATAGAAGCTTCTTCTGAGTCTTTCTGTGCTCGCCTTAAGACTCCGGTATCGCTTGCCTGACCGCAGCAGTTCAAAGAGGCAGTTGTTCGGGTGGCTGGAGTCCTTGATGATTCTCTTAGCCTTCCCCCTGCACCGCTTGTTGTAAATGTTCTGGAGGGTGGGAAGCCACCCTCCAATTGTGCGTTCGGCTGAACGTGTCACTCTTTGTAGTCTGCTACGGTCTTGTGCAGTGCTATTCCCAAACCAGGAGGTGATGTTGCCTAACTGTCTAACTGCATATATAACTGTTTCCACTAGAGGGCGCTCTAGGCGGGGCCACTCATGGACACCACCAGGTGGCGAGTATATATAGAGATGTCTCCTCCAGGGGCGTTTTTAGGGTTAGAAAACATTGGGGGCTTCAGCCCAGGGGGGTGGAGGGGGGGGTCACCCCCCCCCCCCCTTTTTTTTTTTTTTTTTTTAAGCACAGAAATACGCAATTTTAGATTAATTAGAGATGAATACTGAATAACTAGAATCATTAGAGGTTCTCAAAGTGAGGTCCAGGTCCATGAGAGGGATATGGGCAGTCCCTAGAAAATTCAAAGTTAACAGGACCAAATCATCAGTTTCTTATTTATTTATTTATTTAGCCAGATAAAACATTGATCTGGTCCAAGAAGCCCCAACATGAGTACAAATATACATATATACACATATATATACATATAATATATATACATATACTGTACATACATACACATATACACCAATAACAAAATAAAAACACAGTTAATTGTAGATACACAATCAGGTTTAAGCACTATAAAAATGCAGCAGGTGAGTTCACCTGTCTTCAACCAAAATGGAAGGAGAGTGAAGTACTGTACACAGAGAACATGAAAATATACAATACATTCACCAAACACTACACAAGACAACCAATGATGCAGACTGATGAAAATATACATTTTCTCCCATTTTCCCAAATCAGTCAACATGGAGAATCACAACAAAAAATTATCTTGCCAGGTCCAGCTAGGCAAAGAGATAATGTCTAGTATTTTCTGTTTACATTTTTTCAAAAAAAAATTGTGTTACTGTAATTTTAACCTGTACTGGATACAGTATTTTATGTTTGTCTGATATTTGCTGAGCTTACAGTGTTATGCACATAGTAGCATGAAAACTGGGACATGTATTGTTGTGATTCTCCATGTTGAAATGTTGACTGATTTGGTTATATGGAGAGAAAATGTTATTTTTTTCATCAGTCTGCATCATTGATTTGGGTATATGTAGATAAATAAATTATATTTTCATCAGTCTACAGCATTGGTCTTGTGTAGTGTTTGGTGAATTTATTGTATATTTGCACATTATCTGCGTACTTCACTTACAGTACTCTAATCACTGAGAAGTAGAATTGCTAAATGTGTTTTAGGTTAAGCACAGCAGTGTGTGTAACTGGTTCAAACAGAATTAAGTCATTATGTAACGTGTGTTTCAACTGGTAACAAAATTAGTGTATGGTTTTGACAAGTGTTTAATTTAGCAAAGGATCTGAGGTGTTCTGATAATTGTGTGTGTGGTTGTGCTAATTGTGTGTTTTGAAACACCGGGCCCCGTTTTCAAAATCATGCTTAGGCAATCGAAAAAAAACTATTGTGTGTTTCATTATATACATATGTTTCAGTCTTCTCATTAAAAAAATATTCGATTTTTGGGTATTTTCCTGCCTTTGGTCCGCTTTGCATTCACATCACAAATGAACCGCAGCAGGGTTCACTTGCAAGAGTGAATGAGCTTTCACACCACCCCAAACCAACCGGACTATCCGAGGTTCGATTAAAGCTTATTATAGGACACTGGACATGGGTATGGATGGCTCCAGGTGCTGCTGCGTTAAAGTGCACATCTTCAATATCTGTACTATTTAAAAGCACAGTGCAGGACACACTCAAAGGTTATCGCACATCAGAGATGGCAGTGGACATGTATGACAGGACAAAGGCCATATGTAATGGCCTTTGGATTGAGGAACATACTACCAGCCAAAGGAGGAAGCAGAAAAGGATGGACGAGTATGTAGTTGAGTCATCTTGTGGCACAAGCTCAGACCTCAGCTCAGGAGATCAGCTGAGACAGAGACTGTTCTATCCAGTCGTCGACAGAATGCTGCAAGAGCTTGAGAGCAGGTTCTCATGAGTTGGATAACAATTTATGAGAGGCATACAGGCATGTTATCCAGCCTCAGACCAGTTTCTCTCAGTGGAATTGCTGCAACCCCTCGCCACACATTACAATATCCAACTATTGCCAGAGGAGATCACAGTTGCAAAGTGTTTCCTGGTCAGGACAGGCAGAGATGCAGTCCCTACTATCCAAAGTGTCTTTTCCCTCCTGGATGATAATAATAATAATAATGCATTTGATTTATAAGGCGCCTTTCAGGACACTAAAAAAAAGTCCACAAATCGGTGAATGAAAGAATTATAGGATCAAATGAAAACGACTTACTAAAAATGTTTAAAAGTACTAAAAACCAACAAAAAATACCAAACACTAACAAACATTCAGCACAGACAATGGGGATGCTGACATAAAAAAAAAAAAAAAAGTAAAAAAAAAAAAAAATGTAAACAATTTTTTTTTTTTTTTTTTTTTTTAGATCCGGGGCTAGGAGAAAAACATCCGGGGCTAAAGCCCCGGAAGCCCAGGGCTAACGACGCCACTGGTCTCCTCCCCTTCTTTCTCTTTCCCCCAGTGTCTCAGTAAGAGAAGACCTGTAGTGTTACTGCTCTGCCATGTGAATAATAAACCACGCCAGTTCAGGCTCAAGATAGAGACCATGCCTCTTGACCACATTATTGTCGCCCTATAGCCGAATTCTGTTAACAGGTTATGGGCCCAGATCACGCCGGGGGCGAAATAATAAGGGTAGCAAGTTTAGCTAAAGTATAGGCTAGGTTAGCACCGGGAGTACCGCGTGGCTAGACGCTAGGCCAACAGGAGCTCCCAGATAGCAAAAAATTAGTGAATCAACGTTGAAATAGGGTTCAGCAGAAATATTGAATCTATGTTGAAGCCTGACATCTAAATTATATAGATCGTTGTCTATGACCCTAACGTTGAATCAACGTTAGGTGTCAACCATAGCTGATACTATATCAATGTTGATTCAACCATCATCTAAATGGTAATATACATGCATATTTTAGTTGATTTTATATTGAATCAATGTTAGACATCAATGTTTATTCAACCATAATCTAAATGGTAATCTACATGCACATTTGAGTTGATTTTATATTGAATCAATGTTAGACATCAATGTTTATTCAACCATAATCTAAATGGTACTCTACTTGTACATTTGTAACTTGTACATCTACTTGTAAAGTTAAGGAATCAATACTGATTAATGTACATTTTACATTAAAATATTGCTGCTGATATGTATACATCATAACATTACATGTTTTTTTCCTGCTGTTAAACACACTATTGTTAAATAAATAATAATAAAATTCTTATATGACCATATTTCCAAAAATGTGTGAACAAAATGACAACATGGCTTTAATATGAAAATAAATTTTTTTCTAGGGTATCAGAACTTAGTGACTAAAACTTTTTACAAAAAACAAATAACAGACCTTATAACAGGCTTTCATTAACAATATAGCCACTGCCAGAATAGTGACACACATATTGTGTGTGGTGAGCACACGCATTCATGCACAACGAAGACAAGATTGCAATCATTTTAACTATAAACTTATGAGCTCAAAGTATGAGCTCACTACTGACTGAAATGTCCAACAAAAAGCATCAATTGTCAAATAACTAGACACATTAACATTAACTAGACTAGATGTTTGAGGAAATTAGAAAGGGAACAACAACTTAACCCTTGTGTCTGATCCGATTCGTATTTGTTTGATAACTTTGCAGTGATGAGCCAACATAATATGTGGCATAATCTTTTAATTATCTTGTATTTTTTTTTTTACTCTTCATAAATTGTTTATTCCACTTCAGCCCGATCATAACCACCACATATTCTTTTTTTTGTCATATTTAACAACTCTTTTCAGAAAAGTGGGAGTATTTCATTACAAAAATAATATAAAAAATGGTTATGATCAGGGCTGAAGTTGAATAAAATATTTATGGAAAAGAAAGTGGGAAATTATTTCAACATAATTTTTTTATGGAGTTTTTCAATTTAGTCCCCTAATAAGAGTATAATATTTTAGTTTTCAGACACAAGGGTTAAATATAAACAATGGCATAGGATTTGAATTTAAACACAGTGGAGCTTAGATGATCTACAGTTGTCCACGACTTATCCTCCAAGGCATCTGCTATATAATAATCTTCAGATTTACTTAAGTGCTATTAGTAGGTTACAGCAGTAAGCATTAGTTTGCTCAGTCAATTATGGCCAATTTGTTTTATATTGTTGTAAATAGATAAATGAAAAGCAATTTTTTTTGGATTACAAACTGTACCGAAAATAATACCGAACCGTGTCTTCAAAACCGAGGTACGTACCGAACCGTGGATTTTGTGTACCGTTACACCCCTAATGTTTCTATAACTCTCTCCCATATAACTCTCTCCCATACCCTTAACACCAACCGCTGAAGTGCCCTTGAGCAAGGCACTAAACCCCCAACTGCTCCAGTGGAGTTGCTCAGTGGCCAACAGTGTCAGACTGTGGTTGTACTGGGGCCTAACAAAATTAATAGTTGGTTTCAGGTTGGTTGTCAGTTTGGCCATGGGTAGGTAGGGAATTTATTTTATTTAATTTTTTTATTTTATTCTTTCCCACGGCGACTATGGATAGGGAATTTCTTTATTTAATTAAAATGTTCACAACAACATGGATGCATGTACTCTGCCAGCATGTTTAATATCCATAATACTAAATGTTTGACTAAGATTTCTATGAAACTTTATTAAAAAAAAAATTTTTTCTTTTTTTTTTTTTATAATTTTTTCTAAAAACTCATAAAATATATTGGGTCGCACCTAAATCGGCAGGGTCGGTCGGCAACCTGAAACCAACTATTAATTTTGTTAGGCCTGGGCAGCTCCCAGGTGTGAATGGAACTCTGTGAATGTGAAGCAGGGCGTAGCTGAAAAAGAGCATCTGTGCTCAGCGAACCTACCCTGGGTAAATAAAGGTTAAAATTAAAAATTAAAAAAATAAACACTGCAAGAACAGGCTGAAGCATAAGTCATTCAAGTAGATGCCGTCCATGGAAGAACAGTGTCCAGGGTAATTCCTTGTACTGTATGAACCAGGGAAACAGTGTGCTGGGGTACCCCAAGTTTGACTCTGGTTCGCTTGACAATTAAGTTTGGGTCACTTCGGTTCCAAGAACAGGCTGAAGCAGCATATTCAAGTAGATGCCGTCCATGGAAGAACAGTGTCCATCAGGGTAATTCCTTGTACTGTATGAACCAGGGAAACAGTGTGTGCTGTGCTGTGCTGTGCTGGGGTAGCTGTGCTGTGCTGGGGTACCCTAAGTTTGACTCTGGTTCGCTTGACAATTAAGTTTGGGTCACTTCGGTTCCAAGAACAGGCTGAAGCAGCATAAGTCATTCAAGTAGATGCCAGGGTAATTCCTTGTACTGTATGAACCAGGGAAACAGTGTGTGTGTGCTGTGCTGTGCTGGGGTACCCTAAGTTTGACTCTGGTTCGCTTGACTTAAGTTTGGGTCACTTCGGTTCCTTGAGATGCCTCCCTCCCGGTCTGGCGCATAACGAAGCCACTTCTTGACAGTTTCGCTGTAGTCCTGGTCGGTCAGCTTGGGGTCAAACTGTCGAGCAGCAGCTGATAGACACAAAAATAAAAAAGGGAGGAAGAGAGGTGGGTGAGATGATGTACGATGATAAGAGCACCCGGCCCTCACTTCACACGAGTGCGATTTTTTTTAATCACTCAATTACTCACTCTGTAGGTCTACAGTAACAAGCTACAGTCAGCATCCAGTTAGACTGGACAGGAAAGAGAATTAAGCAATCGCCTAGCCTGACACCATCTAGGCAATACAATGTGTATCCATGCACCTCTAAAGCTCAATTACGTTGTCCATTTCTTATAGGTTGCACTTTCATCACTTTATTCCAACATAACACTTTTTTTTTTAAGTTTTTGCAACAGCATAATTATATTCTGAATCACCAGCATCACCACCTCACTACCTAAACTTAACCTATGAAGTAGTTTGCAGGGGAGGAAGCTCACCAAACATGCAGGCTTGTAGTGTGGTGTGCTTGAATGGCTTCTTGCTTTCTGAACAACGCTTGTCTTTCTTTCCAGCCCAGTTGAACCCACTGGCCAGGGCGTTGGTCATAGCAGTTTTCAACATCAGTCTGATCAGGTTCTCTGAATTGGTGCCTCCTACCAAAGCCAGGCGAGAAATCTAAATCAGAGAGAAGAAAATGAAGGCCCTGCGTTAGAAACAGCATAACGTTTATTTTATGAACACAGAGCAACCAACTTGTTTATACACACACTTTATGCATGCACTGATATTCCAGCCCATGCCAGTCATTAGGTTTAACCACATTAACCCTCCTGTCCATATGTAAACGGTATATTTGAACAATTTCAAAACGTTTCATAAATAGCAGATATACAAGCTCTAACACGTTTTGAACTAGAAAGTGCTAAACACATTTTTCCCCTGAACAAGACCACACTGAAACGATCTACATTTGATAAATGAATGCAGTTCAATAAATTACCATCTTTTGACGGACTGATTGCTCCATCAGTAATGATTCTGCCTCATTGAAGTCTTGTTCACTGGCGATTGGCAGCTAGAAGGGGAGCATAGTGGTTGTGGTGGCCACGCCGTGTCCCCTGGTCCCACCAGATATGTTGCCCTCAGCCAACTCGGTCTTGATGAACTGCACATCTCTCGATAGATCCTTCACCACGACAAGTAATTCAGCCAGCATTGAATTATTCTTCTGGATGGTAAGGTCTTCAGAAGAAGAGTTAAAATCATTAAGTGAGAAATAAAAATAAGCAGCAAATCACACGAGGAATTACACCATGTCCAATAGACTTGCCTTTCATAAGCTGCCCGTCATCGCCGGCCATCTGTCTACGCTGTGAAACACCAGATGGGGTGTTGTAGTTCTCTAAAGAGTGATGGTTTGTCCTTGAATTAGCAGCAACAATTAACTTATAATCAGTGAGGATAGCCTGCTCTGTCTCTCTCAGTAATTTGTTGACTCTACGTCTTTTAGCCCGAGAATAAGAAGACATAGTGATGAGGTTCTGTAGTCAATGTAATGGTACATAAATTGTGGTATTTACTTGGCTAGAACAGGTCTTTGCTTCAATTGCTGCAACGTGCGGCTTCTTGAAACTGGTACGTGATTCTGGAAAAAGAAAAAAAAAAGGGGGGGAGGGTCCTGATTAATGTGCTGCATTGCAATGTGCAGGGTGAAACACTTGCATAATTCTACATTTTGATCAATATCAAGAGAGTCCATTATTATATTATTGTTATATTGTTCATTAGAAAATACCATGCATATAACCAAACGTCTAACTATATAGTCAATGTAATGGTACATAAATTGTGGTATTTACTTGGCTAGAACAGGTCTTTGCTTCAATTGCTGCAACGTGCGGCTTCTTGAAACTGGTACGTGATTCTGGAAAAAGAAAGAAAAAAGGGGGGAGGGTCCTGATTAATGGATTAACAGGGCTCCAGCAGCCACAGGACCAAAGCAATATAATCCAGCCGAAAAGGGCTCTGCATTCGTCGGTGTAGGTTATCCAGTATACATATCCACACGGTTCTCGTCTAGGGCTCCTCGGATGGCGGCACAAGGTTAGGCCGCCCAGCCTGGATAAGCACACTAGCTCGGTACGATGAAACGTTGGTAATGCTGGTCACTGTAGAACGGTAGCCGCACGATACACTATACATAATAGACTATTACTTGATAATAGAATAAGTCGAACTCGACGATACAGCGTTAAACTCTGACACTTTAGCTATCAATTCGCACGCGGTCTCAAGGCTCTATTTAGGGGCAAAACGGGCCCACTTCACGGCACGTTGTATCGTGGTGAAGGCTTCAGCTTTTAGTTACTAAGTGCATCTGTATCCACCTGCGCCGTATTTATACGTAAGGTGAATAATCTAGTGCCAACCTTATTTCTGTCTCGTATTACTGCGCAAACCTGGGCATGTTGAGACATGTCTTAGCGGTGACTTTGAACTAGACATTGGGGGTATGGCCGTGGCGCCTAGGGGGTCGCTGTCCAATAGGAGAACGAATATTATGGTCTGGCCTGTACCTAGGTAAAGGGATATTCCGTGTATATGTACAAAGAATATACAAGGGATATCAGACGATATACAAATATTATACAATATATCTCAAGTAATAAATATATATATTCGGTTTAATCTGACCCTTTGTAACAGCCGCCTCCTAATTAGTCCGCACCTAATTAGATAAGCAGAGACAGATTAACCGCCTTGTCCACTACTCAATGTCCGTTGTGAGGAGTAGGGCAATTCACAAAGTCAGTGGGTCATGGTCGTCATTAAGAGAGTCGGGGAGCCTTGGCAACTCTATCAGCCTCGCCACGGGTCGGGTGTATGTCCGCCCCTGGACGAGTACTTCTGCCGCTCTGAGCTTTCCGTCGGCACCAGTGATCACTTTGCTTACGCGGCCGGCCGGCCACATACTGTAGCTCGAGGTAGTGACTGGTCTATAATCATGACGACTGTGCCCTCCGTCAAATTGTCTCTTTCTTTTACTCATTTCTGGCGGGCCGGTAGAGACGGTAGATAGTGGAGGAGGAAACTGTTCCAAAACTTGTCAGCCAATACTTGACTGTACCTCCACATTCTTCGGCCGTTCGCTTCCTCAGGTCTGTACACTGTCTGTGGGAGCGCGGGGTCCAGCCGCCCCATCAAGAGAGTGTTGGGGGTGACTGGGTCGACATCTGCTACATCACTTGAGACGTAACCGAGGGGCTTTGAGTTCAATACTCCCTCGATCTCCGTGAGGACTGTCGTGAGGACTTCTTCCACCACGGTCTTGGCCCCAAGCACGGCGTACAGGGCTGTCTTTATTGAACGTACTTCTCGTTCCCAAGTTCCCCCGAAGTGAGGGGCATTCGGGGGGTTACACTGGAAATCAATCTGAGAGGGAGCGAGGTGGGTCTTAAGTTCTGGGCCCATAGCTTGGAAGCTCTCTCTCAGCTCTCTTTCTCCGCCTTTGAAGTTTGTCCCGTGATCAGACAGTAATATAGACGGTTTTCCTTTCCGCGCTGTGAATCTCCGGAAGGCCATAAGGAATGAGTCCGTACTCATGGTTGGAAGGAGTTCTATGTGTATCGCTCGGGTGGTCATGCATTTGAATACAATACCCCACCGCTTCTCCGTCCCTCTTCCTTTCTTCACATACAGCGCGCCGAAACAGTCCATACCGGTGGAGTGAAAGGGCTTGTCGCCGAGTCGAAGGCGACAGGGGGGTAGGTCAGCCATCCGGGGTATACTGGGCTGTGCTCGCCACTTGCGACAGTCTAGACAGGTCCGCTGGAAGCGTCGTACTGCTTCTCTTCCTTGCAGTATCCAATAGCGACGTCTGATCTCAGCGAAGACTCTCTCTGCCCCGGCGTGGTGCACGTCCTCGTCGTATTTCTTTATGATGAGCTCTGTGACCTTGTGTCGGCTGTTGAGGACTATCGGGAACTTGACGTCATCCGTTAAGTCTGGGGCCCTTCTCAGACGACCACCCACTCTGATGAGATTATGGGCGTCGCTCTCAGGGGCCAAGTGGAGCAGTCTGCTGTCTGACGGGACTGGCTTTGATCCCTGCAGACAGTCTAGCTCGTCGGGGAACGAGTCTCTTTGGGCTCGCTGTAGCAGAAGGAGTTCTGCCTCTTCGTAGTTAGCTGCATTAATGTCAGTAGTGGAGGGAACCTCAGGGTGGTGCCACAGGAATGTCTTTAACTGCGCACTCTCAAGGGTAGGGCAGTCGTCTATGTTGGGATCTGTGGGGACTGGTGTGTGCGTCAACTCACAGAACATAGATTTCTTCATCTCTGACTCCTCTTGGCTAGCCTCCCGTGGGGTGGGTGTAGGCCACTCTTCTTCCGGGAGCTTGAGGAACTCCGGACCGTCACTATAGAGATTGTGACGTGTGAGGTCATCCAGGGACATTCCCCGTGTGATGACGTCTGCTGGGTTCTGTTTTGTGTCCACGTACCTCCAGCATGCTGATTCTGTTAGATCTTGGATCTCTGTGATTCTGACTCCCACGAAGACCTTGTATCTACACGAATCGGACTGGATCCATGTGAGTACGGTCATGGAGTCTGACCACAGGATTGTTCTTTGCACCGGGATGGTGAGTTCACGTTGGATTAACGTGGCGAGTTGCGCTCCTACTAGGGCTGCGCAGAGCTCTAGACGCGGGATCGATTGTTGCTTGCGGGGGGCTATTCTTGAGCGAGCCAGGATGAAGGCGGTATGTATTTCTCCTCCCTCCTCTCGGGCCCGCAAGTAGGCCACCGAACCGTAGGCTACTTCGGAGGCGTCGCTGAAGACGTGCAGGTCCATCTGACACGTCTCCAGCCGCACTGTGGGTGGGAAGTAGCTGCGGCGTATGTTGACACCTGGGAGAGAGCTGAGTTCTGTTTCCCACTCTCTCCATGTGGAAGCAAGGTGGTCGGGTATGGGGTCGTCCCAGCCCTGGTCCTTGTCCCACAGCTCTCGTACAATCATTTTTGCCCTGGTGGTGTAAGGTAGAATACATCCCAACGGGTCATATTGTCTGGCGAGTGTTCTGTATACACTCCGTCTTGTGGTCGGTAGTGAAATCGACCTTCCCTGCTCCTTGGTCAGGGGTGTGTGTCTATAATGGAGCGAGTCTGTTTTGAAGCGCCAGACTAGTCCTAATGTCATTTCTTGGGCTTCACCTGGGATGGTCGCCATCCAGGTCTCGCTGCTTGCTGCCTTGTCCTCTGGGGAGAGGCTGCGCAGTACTTGAGGGTCGCTGCTGGCCCACTGCCGGAGATCAAAGCCGCCTTTGATCAGGGAGGCGCGGAGCTTGAGTAGGAGGGCCTCGGCCTCTTCTGGCGTCGAGACGCTTTGCAGACAGTTGTCCACGTAGAAACTCTTTTCTACACTTTGTCGGACCTCCTCGTCAGCTGCTGGGACCTCTGCGACATGTTTTTGCAGTGCGAACGTAGTGCTGCTTGAGGGTGCGGGTTTCTTCCTGTTACTGTCATGCAAGACGTCCAAGTGGGCTCCGTCACACCGACTACACCTCTTCTTCAAGCGGCACTCGGCTGCCATATGGCTGCGCGCACAGCGGTAACAGCGGCGGTTGGACTTTATCCATTGACTCACCTCGTCGGCGGTCATCTTCTTGAACGTGTCACAGTGTGACAGCCAATGTTCTTTCTCGCAGTACTGGCATACAATCTTCCACTTCTCTTTCGTCGAGGGGGTGCTGTGGTTCTTGTTACGCGGTACTGATTCGGCTTGGTGCATGACGGTCACCAGCCTGCGGTTATCGTTGGATCTCCGAGGTCCCTCTCTGGGGCTTGGTCCACTCCGCACGAACGTATCCAGTCGTAGGCTGCTGACTTCTCTCGCGAGGAAGTCGGCCAGGTCTAGGAGGGATGGCTCGGGACCGTTGGGATCACGGTGGTCTCTTTGCCGCCTGAAGCGCTCTTGTCGGGCGGGAGGAAGCTTCTCTAATATCCTTTCAACATTAGAGTTAGCGTACAGTTCGTGCCTACCCTTTTCCTTTTGTGCCCCCAGCATCCCTACCAGGGATTGTACCTTGATAGAGAGGTCATCCAATGAGCGATTGTCTGTGGCTGGGGGGAGACGGTCAATATTCTTTATCTCTTGTATCACGTAGTCCCATATGCGTCCATAACGTTGGTCGAGGGCTACTAGAGCCGCGGTGTATGGGGTACTTGAGTTGGAATATGCCAGCGCTATATTATGCGCTCTGGGCACCTTCAGGTGCTTGAGGAGGATAGCATATTTGTACGTCTCATCGGGGACATCGGACATCATAGTCTCTAAGCACATTCGTAGTTCTGTGTACTGTGCTCTGTCCTCGTGTGTGAAATCCGGGAACGTCGGTGTGCCAAGGTACGATGCCATGGATGGCTGGCACATCGGTGAGCGTTGGGGGAGAGGCCTCCTGGGCGAGTCTCCCCGTACGTGTCATTGTGGGCTGGTACCTGGTGGGTACCAAAGCCCGGGTACCCAGGTGCTGTTCCTCGGGGCTGGCGGTGCGTCAAACTCACCCTTGAGTTGAGTCGGGGGTCTGTAACGCAGGGCCTCGGGGGTAAAGTCTGGGCTGTACTGGACCTCCTGGTCCTGTGGAGTACGATGCTGCTGGTGGGCTTGACTTTCCTCCTCTTCCTCTTCCTCTTCCTCTGCTAGGTCTTCTAGATCTTGCAATCATCTATTCAGTCTCTCGGCTGCGTAGGCCGGTTCTTCCCGGTTGCTGGGTCTCGCATGGACCGGTCGGGGAGGGGGTTCGGAGACGTGTATAGGCTCTTTCTGTTGGCCGGGCTCCGGGTCGCTTGGTCGGGTAGGGGAAGGTGCCCTAGACCCTTGTCTTGACGAGGCCCTGGAGCTCCGTGCGGAGAGAGGGGGAGTCGCCCTGGCAATCAGTTGCTCCATTATCTGTGCTTGTAATCGGTCGCGCTCGGCTTTGCGCTTGATGTGAGCGAGGTCGCGCTCTGCTTCGCGCTGGGCTTGGGCTGCGTCGCGCTGTGCATTGGCGGCTTCGCGCTGTGCATCGGCGGCGGCGCGCTGGGCATCGGCGCGGTCTCTTTCAATATTCTCTTCCGTCTGGAGGCGTCTGGTCTCCAGGCGTATGCGGTCGTCTTCACTCCTTTGCTGCGCCTGGAAGCGCTCTCGCTGGGTCGCAGAGTGTTCGCGTTCACTAAGGGCTTGCGCTTGGAGTTGCGCGTGAAAGTGTTCTCTTTGGTCTGCAGATTGTTCGCGCTCACTCAGTTGTTGAGCCTGCAGGCGGTCTCTTTCCATGGTAGAGTGTTCACGCTCACTTTGGTGTTGCGCTCGGAGGCGCTCTTGTTCCATAGAAGAATGTTCGCGCCCGCTAAGCGTCTGTGCTTGGAGTCGATCGCGTTCAGTGGAGGCTGCCAGGGTGGCGATAAATGCCTGCGCCAGCATCTTGTCCGCCTCGCTGGGGGAAGACACTGATGGAGGTGATCGGCTTCTGACAGTGCTCGTTGGAGATCCGTTCTCCTGTCGCGCTCCGAGGAGGTCCATCTCCTGGGTGCGCTTCTCTTCTGGTAGTGGGTCGGGTTCCGTCCCTGGAGCGCTTTCTTTATCCTGGAGCTCTCCGGTGACCGTCCCGTTGACGTCGTCGGGGGGTATAGTCATGTCATGTCCCTCCTGGTCCCCCCCGTGAGCTTGGTCAGTTACGTTAGAACCCACTAGGGTCTCTACTGGCAAGGTCGCCTGGTCGGTAGGGTTTGACATACTTTTACTATCCACTTTTTCCGCATTTAACGTCTGTATAAAGCTAGGTAGTAGACTGGCAGCGTAGTCCTCTAGGTAAGGAGGTGGCTGCCGTCTGCGCTGCGGGCGTTCTAGCTTAGGAGAGCCGTTTGTGGAGTGTTCATCGCTGGCCATGTCAATATTAATATTATATTAAATATTACACTGATTACCCTCCGGCTCGAAGGACCAATTGTAACTGAGGGGTACAATTCCCTGACTGTATTGAAAGTATGGTATCATTAAACCACTACTGAGTTATGTACTTTAATTACTGGCCATACAGTACACAGGTATATGTGATGAACACCCACACAATAACACGGCTTAACAAAGAAAGTCCTGTTTGGAATATTTATTAGAAGAGCAGCAATATTATATTACAGTATTGAGAATTAGAGTCGCGCTTGTAAGGCGAAGAATGTGCATGAATAGGTCAAGAGCGTAAGTCCATGAGCATATTACGATGGTGATAATTAATACCACCTGTAGCATAAGAATTATATAAGGTACACTCGTAGGTCAGCTGGAGATACTAAGGGGGTTCCCTCCGGTTGTAAGCCAGCAGGGGAGAGGAATTGTCGGGAGCAAAAGTCTGGATCAACGAGGAATAAAGAGACTCCAGGTACAGGAGATGGTGCAATAATCCCTTGGTCCTTAGACAAAGCAACAGCTATACTCCGGTATGCACTGCAGCATGGATGAAAGCTAGCCAGCCTCTGAGTCCTAGAGGCGGGCTCGACGGGGCTCCTCACAGGGTAGATCCCACACGGTAGTGGGGGTAGACGGTTCTCTGCTCCAGCAGCCACAGGACCAAAGCAATATAATCCAGCCGAAAAGGGCTCTGCATTCGTCGGTGTAGGTTATCCAGTATACATATCCACACGGTTCTCGTCTAGGGCTCCTCGGATGGCGGCACAAGGTTAGGCCGCCCAGCCTGGATAAGCACACTAGCTCGGTACGATGAAACGTTGGTAATGCTGGTCACTGTAGAACGGTAGCCGCACGATACACTATACATAATAGACTATTACTTGATAATAGAATAAGTCGAACTCGACGATACAGCGTTAAACTCTGACACTTTAGCTATCAATTCGCACGCGGTCTCAAGGCTCTATTTAGGGGCAAAACGGGCCCACTTCACGGCACGTTGTATCGTGGTGAAGGCTTCAGCTTTTAGTTACTAAGTGCATCTGTATCCACCTGCGCCGTATTTATACGTAAGGTGAATAATCTAGTGCCAACCTTATTTCTGTCTCGTATTACTGCGCAAACCTGGGCATGTTGAGACATGTCTTAGCGGTGACTTTGAACTAGACATTGGGGGTATGGCCGTGGCGCCTAGGGGGTCGCTGTCCAATAGGAGAACGAATATTATGGTCTGGCCTGTACCTAGGTAAAGGGATATTCCGTGTATATGTACAAAGAATATACAAGGGATATCAGACGATATACAAATATTATACAATATATCTCAAGTAATAAATATATATATTCGGTTTAATCTGACCCTTTGTAACAGCCGCCTCCTAATTAGTCCGCACCTAATTAGATAAGCAGAGACAGATTAACCGCCTTGTCCACTACTCAATGTCCGTTGTGAGGAGTAGGGCAATTCACAAAGTCAGTGGGTCATGGTCGTCATTAAGAGAGTCGGGGAGCCTTGGCAACTCTATCAGCCTCGCCACGGGTCGGGTGTATGTCCGCCCCTGGACGAGTACTTCTGCCGCTCTGAGCTTTCCGTCGGCACCAGTGATCACTTTGCTTACGCGGCCGGCCGGCCACATACTGTAGCTCGGGGTAGTGACTGGTCTATAATCATGACGACTGTGCCCTCCGTCAAATTGTCTCTTTCTTTTACTCATTTCTGGCGGGCCGGTAGAGACGGTAGATAGTGGAGGAGGAAACTGTTCCAAAACTTGTCAGCCAATACTTCGGCCGTTCGCTTCCTCAGGTCTGTACACTGTCTGTGGGAGCGCGGGGTCCAGCCGCACCATCAAGAGAGTGTTGGGGGTGACTGGGTCGACATCTGCTACATCACTTGAGACGTAACCGAGGGGCTTTGAGTTCAATACTCCCTCGATCTCCGTGAGGACTGTCGTGAGGACTTCTTCCACCACGGTCTTGGCCCCAAGCACGGCGTACAGGGCTGTCTTTATTGAACGTACTTCTCGTTCCCAAGTTCCCCCGAAGTGAGGGGCATTCGGGGGGTTACACTGGAAATCAATCTGAGAGGGAGCGAGGTGGGTCTTAAGTTCTGGGCCCATAGCTTGGAAGCTCTCTCTCAGCTCTCTTTCTCCGCCTTTGAAGTTTGTCCCGTGATCAGACAGTAATATAGACGGTTTTCCTTTCCGCGCTGTGAATCTCCGGAAGGCCATAAGGAATGAGTCCGTACTCATGGTTGGAAGGAGTTCTATGTGTATCGCTCGGGTGGTCATGCATTTGAATACAATACCCCACCGCTTCTCCGTCCCTCTTCCTTTCTTCACATACAGCGCGCCGAAACAGTCCATACCGGTGGAGTGAAAGGGCTTGTCGCCGAGTCGAAGGCGACAGGGGGGTAGGTCAGCCATCCGGGGTATACTGGGCTGTGCTCGCCACTTGCGACAGTCTAGACAGGTCCGCTGGAAGCGTCGTACTGCTTCTCTTCCTTGCAGTATCCAATAGCGACGTCTGATCTCAGCGAAGACTCTCTCTGCCCCGGCGTGGTGCACGTCCTCGTCGTATTTCTTTATGATGAGCTCTGTGACCTTGTGTCGGCTGTTGAGGACTATCGGGAACTTGACGTCATCCGTTAAGTCTGGGGCCCTTCTCAGACGACCACCCACTCTGATGAGATTATGGGCGTCGCTCTCAGGGGCCAAGTGGAGCAGTCTGCTGTCTGACGGGACTGGCTTTGATCCCTGCAGACAGTCTAGCTCGTCGGGGAACGAGTCTCTTTGGGCTCGCTGTAGCAGAAGGAGTTCTGCCTCTTCGTAGTTAGCTGCATTAATGTCAGTAGTGGAGGGAACCTCAGGGTGGTGCCACAGGAATGTCTTTAACTGCGCACTCTCAAGGGTAGGGCAGTCGTCTATGTTGGGATCTGTGGGGACTGGTGTGTGCGTCAACTCACAGAACATAGATTTCTTCATCTCTGCCTCCTCTTGGCTAGCCTCCCGTGGGGTGGGTGTAGGCCACTCTTCTTCCGGGAGCTTGAGGAACTCCGGACCGTCACTATAGAGATTGTGACGTGTGAGGTCATCCAGGGACATTCCCCGTGTGATGACGTCTGCTGGGTTCTGTTTTGTGTCCACGTACCTCCAGCATGCTGATTCTGTTAGATCTTGGATCTCTGTGATTCTGACTCCCACGAAGACCTTGTATCTACACGAATCGGACTGGATCCATGTGAGTACGGTCATGGAGTCTGACCACAGGATTGTTCTTTGCACCGGGATGGTGAGTTCACGTTGGATTAACGTGGCGAGTTGCGCTCCTACTAGGGCTGCGCAGAGCTCTAGACGCGGGATCGATTGTTGCTTGCGGGGGGCTATTCTTGAGCGAGCCAGGATGAAGGCGGTATGTATTTCTCCTCCCTCCTCTCGGGCCCGCAAGTAGGCCACCGAACCGTAGGCTACTTCGGAGGCGTCGCTGAAGACGTGCAGGTCCATCTGACACGTCTCCAGCCGCACTGTGGGTGGGAAGTAGCTGCGGCGTATGTTGACACCTTGGAGAGAGCTGAGTTCTGTTTCCCACTCTCTCCATGTGGAAGCAAGGTGGTCGGGTATGGGGTCGTCCCAGCCCTGGTCCTTGTCCCACAGCTCTCGTACAATCATTTTTGCCCTGGTGGTGTAAGGTAGAATACATCCCAACGGGTCATATTGTCTGGCGAGTGTTCTGTATACACTCCGTCTTGTGGTCGGTAGTGAAATCGACCTTCCCTGCTCCTTGGTCAGGGGTGTGTGTCTATAATGGAGCGAGTCTGTTTTGAAGCGCCAGACTAGTCCTAATGTCATTTCTTGGGCTTCACCTGGGATGGTCGCCATCCAGGTCTCGCTGCTTGCTGCCTTGTCCTCTGGGGAGAGGCTGCGCAGTACTTGAGGGTCGCTGCTGGCCCACTGCCGGAGATCAAAGCCGCCTTTGATCAGGGAGGCGCGGAGCTTGAGTAGGAGGGCCTCGGCCTCTTCTGGCGTCGAGACGCTTTGCAGACAGTTGTCCACGTAGAAACTCTTTTCTACACTTTGTCGGACCTCCTCGTCAGCTGCTGGGACCTCTGCGACATGTTTTTGCAGTGCGAACGTAGCACAGCATGGGCTGCATGTGGTTCCGAAAGGGAGGACTTCCCATTGATAGATGGATGGTTGCTCATCCCCGATCCTCTCTCTCCATAAGAACCGCAGCAGGGGCTTGTCCTCTTCCACTAGTCGCACCTGCAGGAACATCCCTTTGATGTCGCCGCTGATGGCCACCTTGTTCTGGCGGAAACGTAGCAACACGCCTAGTAGAGAGAGGCCGAGTGTTGGGCCGGGCAAGAGCTCTTTATTCAGATTTTGTGATCCGATCTGGTAGCTGCAGTTAAACACAATACGATCCTTGCCGTTGTGGTGGACCTTGTGGTGGGGCACGTACCATGATTCGGTCGTCTGATCGGCCTCTTGAATGTCAATTCTCTTTATGTGTCCCGCTGTGATTAGCTTATCAATCTCAGCGCGGTACACAGTGGCTTGAGCGGGGTCTCTGGCTAGGCGCCGCTCGGTGTTCAGTAGATATCGCTCCGTCGCTTCTTTTGAGGCGTGGAAGGTAGGCATACCCTCTCGCCTCAGGAGTGGAGTGGCGTATCTCATCACTCCATTGACTTTGACTCTCTTTGTCCCCTGCTCGAGGAGGGCTATGGCATAAATGTCTTCCTTGGAACGAATGTGTTTCTTTTCGTTCTTAAAGGGCATTGTCTCTAGTGTCCATAGCCTCTCGACGTGCTGTAAGAGGGTGGTGTCTTCTTCTGTCACTCTGGAGTGGAGGCAGCGAGTGGCTGCTGTTGGGTTGGGAGACCTGGAGAGGGGGCCTTGTAGTGTCCATCCTAGGCGGGTATCGACTGCTGCTGGACAGCCTCTGGGCCCAATGTGGACCCGGTCCGTCGGGACGATGAGGTGTGCGTGGTCGGATCCTATGAGCAGGGTCGGGGTGGCGCCGTCTATGAGCGGTATAGGTAGTTGACGCAGGTGCACGTATTTGTCCATCAGCTTGGCGATGGGGTAGGTGTACCGCGACAGGCCTATGTCTTGGCTGGTGAAAGCGTTAGTGATCCCATACCGCCTCTCTGGCTGCCCGCTTGCTGCGATAGTGAAGGAGACGTGCTCACCCTTTATCGTCTTCAGGTCTCTTCTTATAGTACGAATCGTCATCGTTTCTTTGCTCCCCCGCAGACCCAGCTGGGCCGCAGCGGATGCGAGGAGGAGAGTCTTTTCTGACCCGTCGTCAAGGACGGCGTAGGTGTCCATGACCTTGTCCTCGTAGCTTAATGTCACTCGGACCACCTTCAAGAGCACCCGGGAGCCCCCGCTGCTGGCGGGGTCAATATACATGGCGCTTACTCTGGTGCTGCTTGAGGGTGCGGGTTTCTTCCTGTTACTGTCATGCAAGACGTCCAAGTGGGCTCCGTCACACCGACTACACCTCTTCTTCAAGCGGCACTCGGCTGCCATATGGCTGCGCGCACAGCGGTAACAGCGGCGGTTGGACTTTATCCATTGACTCACCTCGTCGGCGGTCATCTTCTTGAACGTGTCACAGTGTGACAGCCAATGTTCTTTCTCGCAGTACTGGCATACAATCTTCCACTTCTCTTTCGTCGAGGGGGTGCTGTGGTTCTTGTTACGCGGTACTGATTCGGCTTGGTGCATGACGGTCACCAGCCTGCGGTTATCGTTGGATCTCCGAGGTCCCTCTCTGGGGCTTGGTCCACTCCGCACGAACGTATCCAGTCGTAGGCTGCTGACTTCTCTCGCGAGGAAGTCGGCCAGGTCTAGGAGGGATGGCTCGGGACCGTTGGGATCACGGTGGTCTCTTTGCCGCCTGAAGCGCTCTTGTCGGGCGGGAGGAAGCTTCTCTAATATCCTTTCAACATTAGAGTTAGCGTACAGTTCGTGCCTACCCTTTTCCTTTTGTGCCCCCAGCATCCCTACCAGGGATTGTACCTTGATAGAGAGGTCATCCAATGAGCGATTGTCTGTGGCTGGGGGGAGACGGTCAATATTCTTTATCTCTTGTATCACGTAGTCCCATATGCGTCCATAACGTTGGTCGAGGGCTACTAGAGCCGCGGTGTATGGGGTACTTGAGTTGGAATATGCCAGCGCTATATTATGCGCTCTGGGCACCTTCAGGTGCTTGAGGAGGATAGCATATTTGTACGTCTCATCGGGGACATCGGACATCATAGTCTCTAAGCACATTCGTAGTTCTGTGTACTGTGCTCTGTCCTCGTGTGTGAAATCCGGGAACGTCGGTGTGCCAAGGTACGATGCCATGGATGGCTGGCACATCGGTGAGCGTTGGGGGAGAGGCCTCCTGGGCGAGTCTCCCCGTACGTGTCATTGTGGGCTGGTACCTGGTGGGTACCAAAGCCCGGGTACCCAGGTGCTGTTCCTCGGGGCTGGCGGTGCGTCAAACTCACCCTTGAGTTGAGTCGGGGGTCTGTAACGCAGGGCCTCGGGGGTAAAGTCTGGGCTGTACTGGACCTCCTGGTCCTGTGGAGTACGATGCTGCTGGTGGGCTTGACTTTCCTCCTCTTCCTCTTCCTCTTCCTCTGCTAGGTCTTCTAGATCTTGCAATCATCTATTCAGTCTCTCGGCTGCGTAGGCCGGTTCTTCCCGGTTGCTGGGTCTCGCATGGACCGGTCGGGGAGGGGGTTCGGAGACGTGTATAGGCTCTTTCTGTTGGCCGGGCTCCGGGTCGCTTGGTCGGGTAGGGGAAGGTGCCCTAGACCCTTGTCTTGACGAGGCCCTGGAGCTCCGTGCGGAGAGAGGGGGAGTCGCCCTGGCAATCAGTTGCTCCATTATCTGTGCTTGTAATCGGTCGCGCTCGGCTTTGCGCTTGATGTGAGCGAGGTCGCGCTCTGCTTCGCGCTGGGCTTGGGCTGCGTCGCGCTGTGCATTGGCGGCTTCGCGCTGTGCATCGGCGGCGGCGCGCTGGGCATCGGCGCGGTCTCTTTCAATATTCTCTTCCGTCTGGAGGCGTCTGGTCTCCAGGCGTATGCGGTCGTCTTCACTCCTTTGCTGCGCCTGAAAGCGCTCTCGCTGGGTCGCAGAGTGTTCGCGTTCACTAAGGGCTTGCGCTTGGAGTTGCGCGTGAAAGTGTTCTCTTTGGTCTGCAGATTGTTCGCGCTCACTCAGTTGTTGAGCCTGCAGGCGGTCTCTTTCCATGGTAGAGTGTTCACGCTCACTTTGGTGTTGCGCTCGGAGGCGCTCTTGTTCCATAGAAGAATGTTCGCGCCCGCTAAGCGTCTGTGCTTGGAGTCGATCGCGTTCAGTGGAGGCTGCCAGGGTGGCGATAAATGCCTGCGCCAGCATCTTGTCCGCCTCGCTGGGGGAAGACACTGATGGAGGTGATCGGCTTCTGACAGTGCTCGTTGGAGATCCGTTCTCCTGTCGCGCTCCGAGGAGGTCCATCTCCTGGGTGCGCTTCTCTTCTGGTAGTGGGTCGGGTTCCGTCCCTGGAGCGCTTTCTTTATCCTGGAGCTCTCCGGTGACCGTCCCGTTGACGTCGTCGGGGGGTATAGTCATGTCATGTCCCTCCTGGTCCCCCCCGTGAGCTTGGTCAGTTACGTTAGAACCCACTAGGGTCTCTACTGGCAAGGTCGCCTGGTCGGTAGGGTTTGACATACTTTTACTATCCACTTTTTCCGCATTTAACGTCTGTATAAAGCTAGGTAGTAGACTGGCAGCGTAGTCCTCTAGGTAAGGAGGTGGCTGCCGTCTGCGCTGCGGGCGTTCTAGCTTAGGAGAGCCGTTTGTGGAGTGTTCATCGCTGGCCATGTCAATATTAATATTATATTAAATATTACACTGATTACCCTCCGGCTCGAAGGACCAATTGTAACTGAGGGGTACAATTCCCTGACTGTATTGAAAGTATGGTATCATTAAACCACTACTGAGTTATGTACTTTAATTACTGGCCATACAGTACACAGGTATATGTGATGAACACCCACACAATAACACGGCTTAACAAAGAAAGTCCTGTTTGGAATATTTATTAGAAGAGCAGCAATATTATATTACAGTATTGAGAATTAGAGTCGCGCTTGTAAGGCGAAGAATGTGCATGAATAGGTCAAGAGCGTAAGTCCATGAGCATATTACGATGGTGATAATTAATACCACCTGTAGCATAAGAATTATATAAGGTACACTCGTAGGTCAGCTGGAGATACTAAGGGGGTTCCCTCCGGTTGTAAGCCAGCAGGGGAGAGGAATTGTCGGGAGCAAAAGTCTGGATCAACGAGGAATAAAGAGACTCCAGGTACAGGAGATGGTGCAATAATCCCTTGGTCCTTAGACAAAGCAACAGCTATACTCCGGTATGCACTGCAGCATGGATGAAAGCTAGCCAGCCTCTGAGTCCTAGAGGCGGGCTCGACGGGGCTCCTCACAGGGTAGATCCCACACGGTAGTGGGGGTAGACGGTTCTCTGCTCCAGCAGCCACAGGACCAAAGCAATATAATCCAGCCGAAAAGGGCTCTGCATTCGTCGGTGTAGGTTATCCAGTATACATATCCACACGGTTCTCGTCTAGGGCTCCTCGGATGGCGGCACAAGGTTAGGCCGCCCAGCCTGGATAAGCACACTAGCTCGGTACGATGAAACGTTGGTAATGCTGGTCACTGTAGAACGGTAGCCGCACGATACACTATACATAATAGACTATTACTTGATAATAGAATAAGTCGAACTCGACGATACAGCGTTAAACTCTGACACTTTAGCTATCAATTCGCACGCGGTCTCAAGGCTCTATTTAGGGGCAAAACGGGCCCACTTCACGGCACGTTGTATCGTGGTGAAGGCTTCAGCTTTTAGTTACTAAGTGCATCTGTATCCACCTGCGCCGTATTTATACGTAAGGTGAATAATCTAGTGCCAACCTTATTTCTGTCTCGTATTACTGCGCAAACCTGGGCATGTTGAGACATGTCTTAGCGGTGACTTTGAACTAGACATTGGGGGTATGGCCGTGGCGCCTAGGGGGTCGCTGTCCAATAGGAGAACGAATATTATGGTCTGGCCTGTACCTAGGTAAAGGGATATTCCGTGTATATGTACAAAGAATATACAAGGGATATCAGACGATATACAAATATTATACAATATATCTCAAGTAATAAATATATATATTCGGTTTAATCTGACCCTTTGTAACAGCCGCCTCCTAATTAGTCCGCACCTAATTAGATAAGCAGAGACAGATTAACCGCCTTGTCCACTACTCAATGTCCGTTGTGAGGAGTAGGGCAATTCACAAAGTCAGTGGGTCATGGTCGTCATTAAGAGAGTCGGGGAGCCTTGGCAACTCTATCAGCCTCGCCACGGGTCGGGTGTATGTCCGCCCCTGGACGAGTACTTCTGCCGCTCTGAGCTTTCCGTCGGCACCAGTGATCACTTTGCTTACGCTGCCGGCCGGCCACATACTGTAGCTCGGGGTAGTGACTGGTCTATAATCATGACGACTGTGCCCTCCGTCAAATTGTCTCTTTCTTTTACTCATTTCTGGCGGGCCGGTAGAGACGGTAGATAGTGGAGGAGGAAACTGTTCCAAAACTTGTCAGCCAATACTTCGGCCGTTCGCTTCCTCAGGTCTGTACACTGTCTGTGGGAGCGCGGGGTCCAGCCGCACCATCAAGAGAGTGTTGGGGGTGACTGGGTCGACATCTGCTACATCACTTGAGACGTAACCGAGGGGCTTTGAGTTCAATACTCCCTCGATCTCCGTGAGGACTGTCGTGAGGACTTCTTCCACCACGGTCTTGGCCCCAAGCACGGCGTACAGGGCTGTCTTTATTGAACGTACTTCTCGTTCCCAAGTTCCCCCGAAGTGAGGGGCATTCGGGGGGTTACACTGGAAATCAATCTGAGAGGGAGCGAGGTGGGTCTTAAGTTCTGGGCCCATAGCTTGGAAGCTCTCTCTCAGCTCTCTTTCTCCGCCTTTGAAGTTTGTCCCGTGATCAGACAGTAATATAGACGGTTTTCCTTTCCGCGCTGTGAATCTCCGGAAGGCCATAAGGAATGAGTCCGTACTCATGGTTGGAAGGAGTTCTATGTGTATCGCTCGGGTGGTCATGCATTTGAATACAATACCCCACCGCTTCTCCGTCCCTCTTCCTTTCTTCACATACAGCGCGCCGAAACAGTCCATACCGGTGGAGTGAAAGGGCTTGTCGCCGAGTCGAAGGCGACAGGGGGGTAGGTCAGCCATCCGGGGTATACTGGGCTGTGCTCGCCACTTGCGACAGTCTAGACAGGTCCGCTGGAAGCGTCGTACTGCTTCTCTTCCTTGCAGTATCCAATAGCGACGTCTGATCTCAGCGAAGACTCTCTCTGCCCCGGCGTGGTGCACGTCCTCGTCGTATTTCTTTATGATGAGCTCTGTGACCTTGTGTCGGCTGTTGAGGACTATCGGGAACTTGACGTCATCCGTTAAGTCTGGGGCCCTTCTCAGACGACCACCCACTCTGATGAGATTATGGGCGTCGCTCTCAGGGGCCAAGTGGAGCAGTCTGCTGTCTGACGGGACTGGCTTTGATCCCTGCAGACAGTCTAGCTCGTCGGGGAACGAGTCTCTTTGGGCTCGCTGTAGCAGAAGGAGTTCTGCCTCTTCGTAGTTAGCTGCATTAATGTCAGTAGTGGAGGGAACCTCAGGGTGGTGCCACAGGAATGTCTTTAACTGCGCACTCTCAAGGGTAGGGCAGTCATCTATGTTGGGATCTGTGGGGACTGGTGTGTGCGTCAACTCACAGAACATAGATTTCTTCATCTCTGCCTCCTCTTGGCTAGCCTCCCGTGGGGTGGGTGTAGGCCACTCTTCTTCCGGGAGCTTGAGGAACTCCGGACCGTCACTATAGAGATTGTGACGTGTGAGGTCATCCAGGGACATTCCCCGTGTGATGACGTCTGCTGGGTTCTGTTTTGTGTCCACGTACCTCCAGCATGCTGATTCTGTTAGATCTTGGATCTCTGTGATTCTGACTCCCACGAAGACCTTGTATCTACACGAATCGGACTGGATCCATGTGAGTACGGTCATGGAGTCTGACCACAGGATTGTTCTTTGCACCGGGATGGTGAGTTCACGTTGGATTAACGTGGCGAGTTGCGCTCCTACTAGGGCTGCGCAGAGCTCTAGACGCGGGATCGATTGTTGCTTGCGGGGGGCTATTCTTGAGCGAGCCAGGATGAAGGCGGTATGTATTTCTCCTCCCTCCTCTCGGGCCCGCAAGTAGGCCACCGAACCGTAGGCTACTTCGGAGGCGTCGCTGAAGACGTGCAGGTCCATCTGACACGTCTCCAGCCGCACTGTGGGTGGGAAGTAGCTGCGGCGTATGTTGACACCTGGGAGAGAGCTGAGTTCTGTTTCCCACTCTCTCCATGTGGAAGCAAGGTGGTCGGGTATGGGGTCGTCCCAGCCCTGGTCCTTGTCCCACAGCTCTCGTACAATCATTTTTGCCCTGGTGGTGTAAGGTAGAATACATCCCAACGGGTCATATTGTCTGGCGAGTGTTCTGTATACACTCCGTCTTGTGGTCGGTAGTGAAATCGACCTTCCCTGCTCCTTGGTCAGGGGTGTGTGTCTATAATGGAGCGAGTCTGTTTTGAAGCGCCAGACTAGTCCTAATGTCATTTCTTGGGCTTCACCTGGGATGGTCGCCATCCAGGTCTCGCTGCTTGCTGCCTTGTCCTCTGGGGAGAGGCTGCGCAGTACTTGAGGGTCGCTGCTGGCCCACTGCCGGAGATCAAAGCCGCCTTTGATCAGGGAGGCGCGGAGCTTGAGTAGGAGGGCCTCGGCCTCTTCTGGCGTCGAGACGCTTTGCAGACAGTTGTCCACGTAGAAACTCTTTTCTACACTTTGTCGGACCTCCTCGTCAGCTGCTGGGACCTCTGCAACATGTTTTTGCAGTGCGAACGTAGCACAGCATGGGCTGCATGTGGTTCCGAAAGGGAGGACTTCCCATTGATAGATGGATGGTTGCTCATCCCCGATCCTCTCTCTCCATAAGAACCGCAGCAGGGGCTTGTCCTCTTCCACTAGTCGCACCTGCAGGAACATCCCTTTGATGTCGCCGCTGATGGCCACCTTGTTCTGGCGGAAACGTAGCAACACGCCTAGTAGAGAGAGGCCGAGTGTTGGGCCGGGCAAGAGCTCTTTATTCAGATTTTGTGATCCGATCTGGTAGCTGCAGTTAAACACAATACGATCCTTGCCGTTGTGGTGGACCTTGTGGTGGGGCACGTACCATGATTCGGTCGTCTGATCGGCCTCTTGAATGTCAATTCTCTTTATGTGTCCCGCTGTGATTAGCTTATCAATCTCAGCGCGGTACACAGTGGCTTGAGCGGGGTCTCTGGCTAGGCGCCGCTCGGTGTTCAGTAGATATCGCTCCGTCGCTTCTTTTGAGGCGTGGAAGGTAGGCATACCCTCTCGCCTCAGGAGTGGAGTGGCGTATCTCATCACTCCATTGACTTTGACTCTCTTTGTCCCCTGCTCGAGGAGGGCTATGGCATAAATGTCTTCCTTGGAACGAATGTGTTTCTTTTCGTTCTTAAAGGGCATTGTCTCTAGTGTCCATAGCCTCTCGACGTGCTGTAAGAGGGTGGTGTCTTCTTCTGTCACTCTGGAGTGGAGGCAGCGAGTGGCTGCTGTTGGGTTGGGAGACCTGGAGAGGGGGCCTTGTAGTGTCCATCCTAGGCGGGTATCGACTGCTGCTGGACAGCCTCTGGGCCCAATGTGGACCCGGTCCGTCGGGACGATGAGGTGTGCGTGGTCGGATCCTATGAGCAGGGTCGGGGTGGCGCCGTCTATGAGCGGTATAGGTAGTTGACGCAGGTGCACGTATTTGTCCATCAGCTTGGCGATGGGGTAGGTGTACCGCGACAGGCCTATGTCTTGGCTGGTGAAAGCGTTAGTGATCCCATACCGCCTCTCTGGCTGCCCGCTTGCTGCGATAGTGAAGGAGACGTGCTCACCCTTTATCGTCTTCAGGTCTCTTCTTATAGTACGAATCGTCATCGTTTCTTTGCTCCCCCGCAGACCCAGCTGGGCCGCAGCGGATGCGAGGAGGAGAGTCTTTTCTGACCCGTCGTCAAGGACGGCGTAGGTGTCCATGACCTTGTCCTCGTAGCTTAATGTCACTCGGACCACCTTCAAGAGCACCCGGGAGCCCCCGCTGCTGGCGGGGTCAATATACATGGCGCTTACTCTGGTGCTGCTTGAGGGTGCGGGTTTCTTCCTGTTACTGTCATGCAAGACGTCCAAGTGGGCTCCGTCACACCGACTACACCTCTTCTTCAAGCGGCACTCGGCTGCCATATGGCTGCGCGCACAGCGGTAACAGCGGCGGTTGGACTTTATCCATTGACTCACCTCGTCGGCGGTCATCTTCTTGAACGTGTCACAGTGTGACAGCCAATGTTCTTTCTCGCAGTACTGGCATACAATCTTCCACTTCTCTTTCGTCGAGGGGGTGCTGTGGTTCTTGTTACGCGGTACTGATTCGGCTTGGTGCATGACGGTCACCAGCCTGCGGTTATCGTTGGATCTCCGAGGTCCCTCTCTGGGGCTTGGTCCACTCCGCACGAACGTATCCAGTCGTAGGCTGCTGACTTCTCTCGCGAGGAAGTCGGCCAGGTCTAGGAGGGATGGCTCGGGACCGTTGGGATCACGGTGGTCTCTTTGCCGCCTGAAGCGCTCTTGTCGGGCGGGAGGAAGCTTCTCTAATATCCTTTCAACATTAGAGTTAGCGTACAGTTCGTGCCTACCCTTTTCCTTTTGTGCCCCCAGCATCCCTACCAGGGATTGTACCTTGATAGAGAGGTCATCCAATGAGCGATTGTCTGTGGCTGGGGGGAGACGGTCAATATTCTTTATCTCTTGTATCACGTAGTCCCATATGCGTCCATAACGTTGGTCGAGGGCTACTAGAGCCGCGGTGTATGGGGTACTTGAGTTGGAATATGCCAGCGCTATATTATGCGCTCTGGGCACCTTCAGGTGCTTGAGGAGGATAGCATATTTGTACGTCTCATCGGGGACATCGGACATCATAGTCTCTAAGCACATTCGTAGTTCTGTGTACTGTGCTCTGTCCTCGTGTGTGAAATCCGGGAACGTCGGTGTGCCAAGGTACGATGCCATGGATGGCTGGCACATCGGTGAGCGTTGGGGGAGAGGCCTCCTGGGCGAGTCTCCCCGTACGTGTCATTGTGGGCTGGTACCTGGTGGGTACCAAAGCCCGGGTACCCAGGTGCTGTTCCTCGGGGCTGGCGGTGCGTCAAACTCACCCTTGAGTTGAGTCGGGGGTCTGTAACGCAGGGCCTCGGGGGTAAAGTCTGGGCTGTACTGGACCTCCTGGTCCTGTGGAGTACGATGCTGCTGGTGGGCTTGACTTTCCTCCTCTTCCTCTTCCTCTTCCTCTGCTAGGTCTTCTAGATCTTGCAATCATCTATTCAGTCTCTCGGCTGCGTAGGCCGGTTCTTCCCGGTTGCTGGGTCTCGCATGGACCGGTCGGGGAGGGGGTTCGGAGACGTGTATAGGCTCTTTCTGTTGGCCGGGCTCCGGGTCGCTTGGTCGGGTAGGGGAAGGTGCCCTAGACCCTTGTCTTGACGAGGCCCTGGAGCTCCGTGCGGAGAGAGGGGGAGTCGCCCTGGCAATCAGTTGCTCCATTATCTGTGCTTGTAATCGGTCGCGCTCGGCTTTGCGCTTGATGTGAGCGAGGTCGCGCTCTGCTTCGCGCTGGGCTTGGGCTGCGTCGCGCTGTGCATTGGCGGCTTCGCGCTGTGCATCGGCGGCGGCGCGCTGGGCATCGGCGCGGTCTCTTTCAATATTCTCTTCCGTCTGGAGGCGTCTGGTCTCCAGGCGTATGCGGTCGTCTTCACTCCTTTGCTGCGCCTGGAAGCGCTCTCGCTGGGTCGCAGAGTGTTCGCGTTCACTAAGGGCTTGCGCTTGGAGTTGCGCGTGAAAGTGTTCTCTTTGGTCTGCAGATTGTTCGCGCTCACTCAGTTGTTGAGCCTGCAGGCGGTCTCTTTCCATGGTAGAGTGTTCACGCTCACTTTGGTGTTGCGCTCGGAGGCGCTCTTGTTCCATAGAAGAATGTTCGCGCCCGCTAAGCGTCTGTGCTTGGAGTCGATCGCGTTCAGTGGAGGCTGCCAGGGTGGCGATAAATGCCTGCGCCAGCATCTTGTCCGCCTCGCTGGGGGAAGACACTGATGGAGGTGATCGGCTTCTGACAGTGCTCGTTGGAGATCCGTTCTCCTGTCGCGCTCCGAGGAGGTCCATCTCCTGGGTGCGCTTCTCTTCTGGTAGTGGGTCGGGTTCCGTCCCTGGAGCGCTTTCTTTATCCTGGAGCTCTCCGGTGACCGTCCCGTTGACGTCGTCGGGGGGTATAGTCATGTCATGTCCCTCCTGGTCCCCCCCGTGAGCTTGGTCAGTTACGTTAGAACCCACTAGGGTCTCTACTGGCAAGGTCGCCTGGTCGGTAGGGTTTGACATACTTTTACTATCCACTTTTTCCGCATTTAACGTCTGTATAAAGCTAGGTAGTAGACTGGCAGCGTAGTCCTCTAGGTAAGGAGGTGGCTGCCGTCTGCGCTGCGGGCGTTCTAGCTTAGGAGAGCCGTTTGTGGAGTGTTCATCGCTGGCCATGTCAATATTAATATTATATTAAATATTACACTGATTACCCTCCGGCTCGAAGGACCAATTGTAACTGAGGGGTACAATTCCCTGACTGTATTGAAAGTATGGTATCATTAAACCACTACTGAGTTATGTACTTTAATTACTGGCCATACAGTACACAGGTATATGTGATGAACACCCACACAATAACACGGCTTAACAAAGAAAGTCCTGTTTGGAATATTTATTAGAAGAGCAGCAATATTATATTACAGTATTGAGAATTAGAGTCGCGCTTGTAAGGCGAAGAATGTGCATGAATAGGTCAAGAGCGTAAGTCCATGAGCATATTACGATGGTGATAATTAATACCACCTGTAGCATAAGAATTATATAAGGTACACTCGTAGGTCAGCTGGAGATACTAAGGGGGTTCCCTCCGGTTGTAAGCCAGCAGGGGAGAGGAATTGTCGGGAGCAAAAGTCTGGATCAACGAGGAATAAAGAGACTCCAGGTACAGGAGATGGTGCAATAATCCCTTGGTCCTTAGACAAAGCAACAGCTATACTCCGGTATGCACTGCAGCATGGATGAAAGCTAGCCAGCCTCTGAGTCCTAGAGGCGGGCTCGACGGGGCTCCTCACAGGGTAGATCCCACACGGTAGTGGGGGTAGACGGTTCTCTGCTCCAGCAGCCACAGGACCAAAGCAATATAATCCAGCCGAAAAGGGCTCTGCATTCGTCGGTGTAGGTTATCCAGTATACATATCCACACGGTTCTCGTCTAGGGCTCCTCGGATGGCGGCACAAGGTTAGGCCGCCCAGCCTGGATAAGCACACTAGCTCGGTACGATGAAACGTTGGTAATGCTGGTCACTGTAGAACGGTAGCCGCACGATACACTATACATAATAGACTATTACTTGATAATAGAATAAGTCGAACTCGACGATACAGCGTTAAACTCTGACACTTTAGCTATCAATTCGCACGCGGTCTCAAGGCTCTATTTAGGGGCAAAACGGGCCCACTTCACGGCACGTTGTATCGTGGTGAAGGCTTCAGCTTTTAGTTACTAAGTGCATCTGTATCCACCTGCGCCGTATTTATACGTAAGGTGAATAATCTAGTGCCAACCTTATTTCTGTCTCGTATTACTGCGCAAACCTGGGCATGTTGAGACATGTCTTAGCGGTGACTTTGAACTAGACATTGGGGGTATGGCCGTGGCGCCTAGGGGGTCGCTGTCCAATAGGAGAACGAATATTATGGTCTGGCCTGTACCTAGGTAAAGGGATATTCCGTGTATATGTACAAAGAATATACAAGGGATATCAGACGATATACAAATATTATACAATATATCTCAAGTAATAAATATATATATTCGGTTTAATCTGACCCTTTGTAACAGCCGCCTCCTAATTAGTCCGCACCTAATTAGATAAGCAGAGACAGATTAACCGCCTTGTCCACTACTCAATGTCCGTTGTGAGGAGTAGGGCAATTCACAAAGTCAGTGGGTCATGGTCGTCATTAAGAGAGTCGGGGAGCCTTGGCAACTCTATCAGCCTCGCCACGGGTCGGGTGTATGTCCGCCCCTGGACGAGTACTTCTGCCGCTCTGAGCTTTCCGTCGGCACCAGTGATCACTTTGCTTACGCGGCCGGCCGGCCACATACTGTAGCTCGGGGTAGTGACTGGTCTATAATCATGACGACTGTGCCCTCCGTCAAATTGTCTCTTTCTTTTACTCATTTCTGGCGGGCCGGTAGAGACGGTAGATAGTGGAGGAGGAAACTGTTCCAAAACTTGTCAGCCAATACTTCGGCCGTTCGCTTCCTCAGGTCTGTACACTGTCTGTGGGAGCGCGGGGTCCAGCCGCACCATCAAGAGAGTGTTGGGGGTGACTGGGTCGACATCTGCTACATCACTTGAGACGTAACCGAGGGGCTTTGAGTTCAATACTCCCTCGATCTCCGTGAGGACTGTCGTGAGGACTTCTTCCACCACGGTCTTGGCCCCAAGCACGGCGTACAGGGCTGTCTTTATTGAACGTACTTCTCGTTCCCAAGTTCCCCCGAAGTGAGGGGCATTCGGGGGGTTACACTGGAAATCAATCTGAGAGGGAGCGAGGTGGGTCTTAAGTTCTGGGCCCATAGCTTGGAAGCTCTCTCTCAGCTCTCTTTCTCCGCCTTTGAAGTTTGTCCCGTGATCAGACAGTAATATAGACGGTTTTCCTTTCCGCGCTGTGAATCTCCGGAAGGCCATAAGGAATGAGTCCGTACTCATGGTTGGAAGGAGTTCTATGTGTATCGCTCGGGTGGTCATGCATTTGAATACAATACCCCACCGCTTCTCCGTCCCTCTTCCTTTCTTCACATACAGCGCGCCGAAACAGTCCATACCGGTGGAGTGAAAGGGCTTGTCGCCGAGTCGAAGGCGACAGGGGGGTAGGTCAGCCATCCGGGGTATACTGGGCTGTGCTCGCCACTTGCGACAGTCTAGACAGGTCCGCTGGAAGCGTCGTACTGCTTCTCTTCCTTGCAGTATCCAATAGCGATGTCTGATCTCAGCGAAGACTCTCTCTGCCCCGGCGTGGTGCACGTCCTCGTCGTATTTCTTTATGATGAGCTCTGTGACCTTGTGTCGGCTGTTGAGGACTATCGGGAACTTGACGTCATCCGTTAAGTCTGGGGCCCTTCTCAGACGACCACCCACTCTGATGAGATTATGGGCGTCGCTCTCAGGGGCCAAGTGGAGCAGTCTGCTGTCTGACGGGACTGGCTTTGATCCCTGCAGACAGTCTAGCTCGTCGGGGAACGAGTCTCTTTGGGCTCGCTGTAGCAGAAGGAGTTCTGCCTCTTCGTAGTTAGCTGCATTAATGTCAGTAGTGGAGGGAACCTCAGGGTGGTGCCACAGGAATGTCTTTAACTGCGCACTCTCAAGGGTAGGGCAGTCGTCTATGTTGGGATCTGTGGGGACTGGTGTGTGCGTCAACTCACAGAACATAGATTTCTTCATCTCTGCCTCCTCTTGGCTAGCCTCCCGTGGGGTGGGTGTAGGCCACTCTTCTTCCGGGAGCTTGAGGAACTCCGGACCGTCACTATAGAGATTGTGACGTGTGAGGTCATCCAGGGACATTCCCCGTGTGATGACGTCTGCTGGGTTCTGTTTTGTGTCCACGTACCTCCAGCATGCTGATTCTGTTAGATCTTGGATCTCTGTGATTCTGACTCCCACGAAGACCTTGTATCTACACGAATCGGACTGGATCCATGTGAGTACGGTCATGGAGTCTGACCACAGGATTGTTCTTTGCACCGGGATGGTGAGTTCACGTTGGATTAACGTGGCGAGTTGCGCTCCTACTAGGGCTGCGCAGAGCTCTAGACGCGGGATCGATTGTTGCTTGCGGGGGGCTATTCTTGAGCGAGCCAGGATGAAGGCGGTATGTATTTCTCCTCCCTCCTCTCGGGCCCGCAAGTAGGCCACCGAACCGTAGGCTACTTCGGAGGCGTCGCTGAAGACGTGCAGGTCCATCTGACACGTCTCCAGCCGCACTGTGGGTGGGAAGTAGCTGCGGCGTATGTTGACACCTGGGAGAGAGCTGAGTTCTGTTTCCCACTCTCTCCATGTGGAAGCAAGGTGGTCGGGTATGGGGTCGTCCCAGCCCTGGTCCTTGTCCCACAGCTCTCGTACAATCATTTTTGCCCTGGTGGTGTAAGGTAGAATACATCCCAACGGGTCATATTGTCTGGCGAGTGTTCTGTATACACTCCGTCTTGTGGTCGGTAGTGAAATCGACCTTCCCTGCTCCTTGGTCAGGGGTGTGTGTCTATAATGGAGCGAGTCTGTTTTGAAGCGCCAGACTAGTCCTAATGTCATTTCTTGGGCTTCACCTGGGATGGTCGCCATCCAGGTCTCGCTGCTTGCTGCCTTGTCCTCTGGGGAGAGGCTGCGCAGTACTTGAGGGTCGCTGCTGGCCCACTGCCGGAGATCAAAGCCGCCTTTGATCAGGGAGGCGCGGAGCTTGAGTAGGAGGGCCTCGGCCTCTTCTGGCGTCGAGACGCTTTGCAGACAGTTGTCCACGTAGAAACTCTTTTCTACACTTTGTCGGACCTCCTCGTCAGCTGCTGGGACCTCTGCGACATGTTTTTGCAGTGCGAACGTAGCACAGCATGGGCTGCATGTGGTTCCGAAAGGGAGGACTTCCCATTGATAGATGGATGGTTGCTCATCCCCGATCCTCTCTCTCCATAAGAACCGCAGCAGGGGCTTGTCCTCTTCCACTAGTCGCACCTGCAGGAACATCCCTTTGATGTCGCCGCTGATGGCCACCTTGTTCTGGCGGAAACGTAGCAACACGCCTAGTAGAGAGAGGCCGAGTGTTGGGCCGGGCAAGAGCTCTTTATTCAGATTTTGTGATCCGATCTGGTAGCTGCAGTTAAACACAATACGATCCTTGCCGTTGTGGTGGACCTTGTGGTGGGGCACGTACCATGATTCGGTCGTCTGATCGGCCTCTTGAATGTCAATTCTCTTTATGTGTCCCGCTGTGATTAGCTTATCAATCTCAGCGCGGTACACAGTGGCTTGAGCGGGGTCTCTGGCTAGGCGCCGCTCGGTGTTCAGTAGATATCGCTCCGTCGCTTCTTTTGAGGCGTGGAAGGTAGGCATACCCTCTCGCCTCAGGAGTGGAGTGGCGTATCTCATCACTCCATTGACTTTGACTCTCTTTGTCCCCTGCTCGAGGAGGGCTATGGCATAAATGTCTTCCTTGGAACGAATGTGTTTCTTTTCGTTCTTAAAGGGCATTGTCTCTAGTGTCCATAGCCTCTCGACGTGCTGTAAGAGGGTGGTGTCTTCTTCTGTCACTCTGGAGTGGAGGCAGCGAGTGGCTGCTGTTGGGTTGGGAGACCTGGAGAGGGGGCCTTGTAGTGTCCATCCTAGGCGGGTATCGACTGCTGCTGGACAGCCTCTGGGCCCAATGTGGACCCGGTCCGTCGGGACGATGAGGTGTGCGTGGTCGGATCCTATGAGCAGGGTCGGGGTGGCGCCGTCTATGAGCGGTATAGGTAGTTGACGCAGGTGCACGTATTTGTCCATCAGCTTGGCGATGGGGTAGGTGTACCGCGACAGGCCTATGTCTTGGCTGGTGAAAGCGTTAGTGATCCCATACCGCCTCTCTGGCTGCCCGCTTGCTGCGATAGTGAAGGAGACGTGCTCACCCTTTATCGTCTTCAGGTCTCTTCTTATAGTACGAATCGTCATCGTTTCTTTGCTCCCCCGCAGACCCAGCTGGGCCGCAGCGGATGCGAGGAGGAGAGTCTTTTCTGACCCGTCGTCAAGGACGGCGTAGGTGTCCATGACCTTGTCCTCGTAGCTTAATGTCACTCGGACCACCTTCAAGAGCACCCGGGAGCCCCCGCTGCTGGCGGGGTCAATATACATGGCGCTTACTCTGGTGCTGCTTGAGGGTGCGGGTTTCTTCCTGTTACTGTCATGCAAGACGTCCAAGTGGGCTCCGTCACACCGACTACACCTCTTCTTCAAGCGGCACTCGGCTGCCATATGGCTGCGCGCACAGCGGTAACAGCGGCGGTTGGACTTTATCCATTGACTCACCTCGTCGGCGGTCATCTTCTTGAACGTGTCACAGTGTGACAGCCAATGTTCTTTCTCGCAGTACTGGCATACAATCTTCCACTTCTCTTTCGTCGAGGGGGTGCTGTGGTTCTTGTTACGCGGTACTGATTCGGCTTGGTGCATGACGGTCACCAGCCTGCGGTTATCGTTGGATCTCCGAGGTCCCTCTCTGGGGCTTGGTCCACTCCGCACGAACGTATCCAGTCGTAGGCTGCTGACTTCTCTCGCGAGGAAGTCGGCCAGGTCTAGGAGGGATGGCTCGGGACCGTTGGGATCACGGTGGTCTCTTTGCCGCCTGAAGCGCTCTTGTCGGGCGGGAGGAAGCTTCTCTAATATCCTTTCAACATTAGAGTTAGCGTACAGTTCGTGCCTACCCTTTTCCTTTTGTGCCCCCAGCATCCCTACCAGGGATTGTACCTTGATAGAGAGGTCATCCAATGAGCGATTGTCTGTGGCTGGGGGGAGACGGTCAATATTCTTTATCTCTTGTATCACGTAGTCCCATATGCGTCCATAACGTTGGTCGAGGGCTACTAGAGCCGCGGTGTATGGGGTACTTGAGTTGGAATATGCCAGCGCTATATTATGCGCTCTGGGCACCTTCAGGTGCTTGAGGAGGATAGCATATTTGTACGTCTCATCGGGGACATCGGACATCATAGTCTCTAAGCACATTCGTAGTTCTGTGTACTGTGCTCTGTCCTCGTGTGTGAAATCCGGGAACGTCGGTGTGCCAAGGTACGATGCCATGGATGGCTGGCACATCGGTGAGCGTTGGGGGAGAGGCCTCCTGGGCGAGTCTCCCCGTACGTGTCATTGTGGGCTGGTACCTGGTGGGTACCAAAGCCCGGGTACCCAGGTGCTGTTCCTCGGGGCTGGCGGTGCGTCAAACTCACCCTTGAGTTGAGTCGGGGGTCTGTAACGCAGGGCCTCGGGGGTAAAGTCTGGGCTGTACTGGACCTCCTGGTCCTGTGGAGTACGATGCTGCTGGTGGGCTTGACTTTCCTCCTCTTCCTCTTCCTCTTCCTCTGCTAGGTCTTCTAGATCTTGCAATCATCTATTCAGTCTCTCGGCTGCGTAGGCCGGTTCTTCCCGGTTGCTGGGTCTCGCATGGACCGGTCGGGGAGGGGGTTCGGAGACGTGTATAGGCTCTTTCTGTTGGCCGGGCTCCGGGTCGCTTGGTCGGGTAGGGGAAGGTGCCCTAGACCCTTGTCTTGACGAGGCCCTGGAGCTCCGTGCGGAGAGAGGGGGAGTCGCCCTGGCAATCAGTTGCTCCATTATCTGTGCTTGTAATCGGTCGCGCTCGGCTTTGCGCTTGATGTGAGCGAGGTCGCGCTCTGCTTCGCGCTGGGCTTGGGCTGCGTCGCGCTGTGCATTGGCGGCTTCGCGCTGTGCATCGGCGGCGGCGCGCTGGGCATCGGCGCGGTCTCTTTCAATATTCTCTTCCGTCTGGAGGCGTCTGGTCTCCAGGCGTATGCGGTCGTCTTCACTCCTTTGCTGCGCCTGGAAGCGCTCTCGCTGGGTCGCAGAGTGTTCGCGTTCACTAAGGGCTTGCGCTTGGAGTTGCGCGTGAAAGTGTTCTCTTTGGTCTGCAGATTGTTCGCGCTCACTCAGTTGTTGAGCCTGCAGGCGGTCTCTTTCCATGGTAGAGTGTTCACGCTCACTTTGGTGTTGCGCTCGGAGGCGCTCTTGTTCCATAGAAGAATGTTCGCGCCCGCTAAGCGTCTGTGCTTGGAGTCGATCGCGTTCAGTGGAGGCTGCCAGGGTGGCGATAAATGCCTGCGCCAGCATCTTGTCCGCCTCGCTGGGGGAAGACACTGATGGAGGTGATCGGCTTCTGACAGTGCTCGTTGGAGATCCGTTCTCCTGTCGCGCTCCGAGGAGGTCCATCTCCTGGGTGCGCTTCTCTTCTGGTAGTGGGTCGGGTTCCGTCCCTGGAGCGCTTTCTTTATCCTGGAGCTCTCCGGTGACCGTCCCGTTGACGTCGTCGGGGGGTATAGTCATGTCATGTCCCTCCTGGTCCCCCCCGTGAGCTTGGTCAGTTACGTTAGAACCCACTAGGGTCTCTACTGGCAAGGTCGCCTGGTCGGTAGGGTTTGACATACTTTTACTATCCACTTTTTCCGCATTTAACGTCTGTATAAAGCTAGGTAGTAGACTGGCAGCGTAGTCCTCTAGGTAAGGAGGTGGCTGCCGTCTGCGCTGCGGGCGTTCTAGCTTAGGAGAGCCGTTTGTGGAGTGTTCATCGCTGGCCATGTCAATATTAATATTATATTAAATATTACACTGATTACCCTCCGGCTCGAAGGACCAATTGTAACTGAGGGGTACAATTCCCTGACTGTATTGAAAGTATGGTATCATTAAACCACTACTGAGTTATGTACTTTAATTACTGGCCATACAGTACACAGGTATATGTGATGAACACCCACACAATAACACGGCTTAACAAAGAAAGTCCTGTTTGGAATATTTATTAGAAGAGCAGCAATATTATATTACAGTATTGAGAATTAGAGTCGCGCTTGTAAGGCGAAGAATGTGCATGAATAGGTCAAGAGCGTAAGTCCATGAGCATATTACGATGGTGATAATTAATACCACCTGTAGCATAAGAATTATATAAGGTACACTTGTAGGTCAGCTGGAGATACTAAGGGGGTTCCCTCCGGTTGTAAGCCAGCAGGGGAGAGGAATTGTCGGGAGCAAAAGTCTGGATCAACGAGGAATAAAGAGACTCCAGGTACAGGAGACGGTGCAATAATCCCTTGGTCCTTAGACAAAGCAACAGCTATACTCCGGTATGCACTGCAGCATGGATGAAAGCTAGCCAGCCTCTGAGTCCTAGAGGCGGGCTCAACGGGGCTCCTCACAGGGTAGATCCCACACGGTAGTGGGGGTAGACGGTTCTCTGCTCCAGCAGCCACAGGACCAAAGCAATATAATCCAGCCGAAAAGGGCTCTGCATTCGTCGGTGTAGGTTATCCAGTATACATATCCACACGGTTCTCGTCTAGGGCTCCTCGGATGGCGGCACAAGGTTAGGCCGCCCAGCCTGGATAAGCACACTAGCTCGGTACGATGAAACGTTGGTAATGCTGGTCACTGTAGAACGGTAGCCGCACGATACACTATACATAATAGACTATTACTTGATAATAGAATAAGTCGAACTCGACGATACAGCGTTAAACTCTGACACTTTAGCTATCAATTCGCACGCGGTCTCAAGGCTCTATTTAGGGGCAAAACGGGCCCACTTCACGGCACGTTGTATCGTGGTGAAGGCTTCAGCTTTTAGTTACTAAGTGCATCTGTATCCACCTGCGCCGTATTTATACGTAAGGTGAATAATCTAGTGCCAACCTTATTTCTGTCTCGTATTACTGCGCAAACCTGGGCATGTTGAGACATGTCTTAGCGGTGACTTTGAACTAGACATTGGGGGTATGGCCGTGGCGCCTAGGGGGTCGCTGTCCAATAGGAGAACGAATATTATGGTCTGGCCTGTACCTAGGTAAAGGGATATTCCGTGTATATGTACAAAGAATATACAAGGGATATCAGACGATATACAAATATTATACAATATATCTCAAGTAATAAATATATATATTCGGTTTAATCTGACCCTTTGTAACAGTTACAGTCAGATGGAGGGGATAGACTACGGTGAAATATTCTCCCCCACAGCCAATCTGAACAGTATAAGGGTAGTAGTGCAAAAATCGGCTGAGGACAATCTAATTTTACATCAGATGGATGTGAAAACAGCCTATCTGCACGTACCCATAGATAGGGAGATATACATGGAACAACCTGAGGGTTACGAAAGGAAAGGAGAGAAGCTAGTATGTAAGCTGAAAAAATCCATTTACGGCCTGAAACAATCTGGGCGAAATTGGAACGAGATGCTTCATACATGCCTTATCAAAGATCACTTCCTACAGAACCCAGTAGACCCCTGTGTTTACTCGAGGGAGTCAAAGGAGTCAGGAAAAGTGATCATCGTCATTTGGGTAGATGATTTGATCATAGCAGCAGACAACACCAGGAGCCTAGCACAGGTGAAAGAGATGCTCTCCACCAGATTCAAAATGAAAGACCTTGGGAGGTTAAAGCATTTCCTAGGTATGGATTCTCTGCTAATTGTGTAAAAATATCCCAGAAGAGATATGTGGAAAAGATCCTGAAACATTTCGACATGCAAGAATGTAGATAAAGGGAAACACCATGTGATCAAAAACTAGCCTATCAGGAGGATGCTCAGAAACTGACAGATGTAAAAATGTACAGAGAAGCTGTGGGTAGCCTCATTTATTTAACAACATGTACCCGCCCTGACCTATGTTTTGTAGTGAGTAAACTGTCACAGCATTTCGCTGACCCCACAGAGGAGCATTGGGTCACAGCAAAACATGTCTTTCGTTATCTTAAAGGTACATCAAGGGTCGAGGACTTAAAGCCTACAGTGATGCAGACTGGGCAGCTGACACCACAGATAGAAGGAGTACCACAGAATATTGTGTGAGTTTGAACGCAGATAGCTCACTGGTTTTGTGGAAAACAAAGAAGCAGCCCACCGTGGCTGTATCAACTTGTGAAGCCGAATATATGGCTCTAGCTATGACCAGGAGTGTATTTATCTGGAACAACTGCTCGAAGGGATAGATACCTATGTATATAAGAAGCATTGATGGGCAGTAGCTAGCTACAAGTAGCGACGCTACATAGCTTAACTACATTTCTCAGTAGCGTGATGGTAGCGTCGCTACTTTTGAATCATGTAGCGTTTTCTGTAGCGCAGCTATTTATAGAATGAAGTAGTGATGTAGCGACGAGGAAACGCTACAACGCTACTATATCGGGAGAAACAGTCTAGACTATAAAGATTTGTGAGGAGAAAAAAAAATCCCCGTAGAAAACCCACTATGATTGGTTGGTTGGTTTAGATATGAGTATGACGACTCACGATTGGGTATGGTTAGGCCAATTACGGGTAGGCCAATCAGAGGCAGGATAGGGCGGGACTCCAACCACAAATCAGGAAGTGAAAATCAAAACAGACCACTGATGAATGAACCAGTCCGCGCAAAATGGCAGAGGGATTCGATGTTTCCAGGGCTTGTGATGGCATTGATGAAGATGATGTCAATAACAACAATGCCTCTCCATGGAATGAATGAATGGAAAAGATGAAGTTGTGGGATGCAGGCGCGGCGTATCTAAGGTAAGGGACAATAATAATGTTGTTAAACTGCCGCAGTGCACTGCAGCATTGGGCTGTGTTGGCACTTTCTTCGTCTGTTAACTTACCATGGTGATTGATCTGATCTGTGGTCTGGGGTCCCCACATGATTTTGGGGCCATGGAATGTTTTGTGAGTTACATATTTAAATACATTTGGTCATTTAGCTGACGCTTTCATTCAAAGCAACTTACAAATTGTGTACAACAAGTCAGCAGGAGTGGTACATATCTAGCAGACAAGGATAAATAGTATTGTTTGTCTAGCAGTGTCAAGCTTGAGTGTTATACTCTGAGTACATACTATACTGTAGTAGTATAGACATATTAGCATAGTTGGTGGTAGTATAGACATGGTAGCATAATAGTAAAATGCAGTAAGACAGTTATTATTAGTTAAAATTCAGATATTGAAGAAGTGTGTTTTTGGTTGATAAAGTGGGCAGGTTTCAGCTAGGAGAGGGTATCAGGCAGCCAGAAGATGCAGAGTTTAGGGATAAATAATACATAAAGATAGAATATAAAAGAAACTGAGCCTGTTTGGTGGAAACTTGATCATGAAGTAAAAAAGAAAAAAAAATAGTAGTGCAGATGTAGCTAGCTATTTTTGCCATGTTCTTGTAGTGTAGCTTGCTACATTTATCTGGGGATAGCTTCCATTGTAGTTGAGCTATATTTAATCGAGAGTAACTTGTAGTGTAGCTTGCTACATTTTCCAAGTAGCTTGCCCATCACTGATAAGAAGACTGTTGTTTATGAGGACAACCAGGGAACCATTGCGATTGCTAGAAACCCTGTGTGCCGACAGAGATGTAAACATGTCGATATAAAATACCATTTCATCAGATCTGTCATCAGAGAAGAAAGGATGACACTGATGTATTGTCCAACGGACAACATGGTAGCAGACGCTATGACGAAACCTGCTTCCAAATTGAAATTGAAGAGATTTGCAGAGGCCATGTTTGGTGTGTAGATATTGACTGCCATATTCTTTTGATGTTTTTGGAGTATATTATTTCCTTTGTAAAATGTCTTTTGAAGAAGTTACCCAGTATGCTAATACAAACCTAAGTGGGAGTGTTGAAGTCAGAGGTTCTAGGTAGGATTGTTAGTAACTGTCTAACTGCATATATAACTGTTTCCACTAGTAACTGTCTAACTGCATATATAACTGTTTCCACTAGAGGGCGCTCTAGGCGGGGCCACTCATGGACACCACCAGGTGGCGAGTATATATAGAGATGTCTCCTCCCCTTCTTTCTCTTTCACCCAGTCTCTCAGTAAGAGAAGACCTGTAGTGTTACTGCTCTGCCATGTGAATAATAAACCACGCCAGTTAAGGCTCAAGATAGAGACCATGCCTCTTGACCACATTATTGTCGCCCTATAGCCGAATTCTGTTAACATTCACCACGGGATAACACGTGAACATATACATGAAAGAATTAACAATTTCTTACATGTTGGATGAGAGATAGTGAATGTCAAATGAGCCATAGTATTGTCTCCATAGCTATAATATAGATAGCTCTGAAAACATTGTGACGCACAGTGAAAATGCCTATCTTTTAGCGTGGCCCATTGACTACAGGATGAGGATAATAGCTGGCGCTGAATGAGTTAAGAGAAAGAGATAATAAAACAAATATATATACAACCTTCTGATTAGGAAACAACCGCTCTACCTCCTGAACCACCAAACTAGCTTGATACTTTTTCATAAGGGTTTGAGGTACTTTTTGGAACACTTGTGCAGGTTGTTAGATCCTGATCAAACTGGCCAGTATCACGTCTTCGTCCGTTTGGCTCTCCATCCAATTCCTCTGCGTTGTGTCATTTTAATGGTCCTGACGTCTCCTATACTGGCAGATAAGATCCTTATCTCTCCCCGTTAGTACAATCCGCAAACCATAATAATTCTCCACCTCCGTAAGAATTCGACACTCCGACAACGTGAAATACCTTACAGGGAGAAGCGTGGTTTATTTGATAAACAGAAACCTCAGCTCAGATGTTAACAGATGTTATTGTCCTTGAAAAGTCTATTATAATGATCTTTCGGTGTGTTCGTCTATCGTCCTTTTGTTATTCAGTCCAATAGTGTTCAGGCCTGGTCTTTAGCCTAACCCTCCTCACGTTAGCCGAAGCTAATGATGATGTGGCATTCTCCCCCCCCCCCTCCTCTCTGTGATGAGAGGAGAGAGTATCTTGGTCTCTTCCCTCCTGTGGGATTCGTTTCTTTGGTCTCCCAGATTTCTAGTCTGCCCTACACCCGGAAACACCGTTCGACTTATAGATCTTCGCCGTAGCAACGACGGCCCGCCTTCTGGTTGTCATGCGACGTGCTGTCATGACAACTGCATAACCTTTACACACATTTCACGTTTCATTAAGATGAACCTCTCTCCCTCCTGCTCTGGGCCTACACTCTCTTATCTATGTTCTTACAAGGAATGTCAACATTCGGCTGGCTGCTAAACATTCTGCTGGCTACTGGACCACTGTTCTATCACCGTCTTCCATGCGATCTCACCGTTTTAGCTGTGGTCATCAACCCCCCCCCCCCCCCCCCAATCTATACATCACATACATTGAAAAAGCACCCCAAATCCTTCATTCCCCCCTTTGATTCTTAATCAACCTTCAGAATCAACAGACTCCTTTGTTTTTCAATTAATTATACCCAAAAATAGACTCATAACAATGAGGGCCCCGCCGTCTGCTGTTTGCCTTATTGTTTTCCATTACCCGCATCACACCCAAACCAGAAAGGATAAACAACGGTCAGGGAGGAGAGAGAGAGAGAGAGAGAGACAGAGAAAAACACAGATTGCAACTTTTCAGACGACACACCTAAACCCTTCGGCCCCCTATTAGGTACACCCCACGTCCAAATCAGAGCGCTCCCTTCCCTCTTACAGTACACCTCCCATCTTGGGCCGGTCCCGTCTCCTAGGGCAAGGGCCCCTTTCAGTGACGGCTCCTTTCCTGAGCTGGTCCCCCTCCCAGGGCGCGGTCTCCTAGGCAAAAATGTCTCCCCTGGTCTGCTACTGCTCAGTGTCTCTGGCTGTCCTCTCCACATCTGCTCCTCCACCGCCGCCGTCTCCTCTCTCTCGTCGTGGATGATCTGTGTACCAGGCTGCGGTGCCTGGCCCCTGCGGCTTCCTCCTCCTCCAGTCTGTCTCCTGGTCGTCTCCACCGCTGTCGGTGTCTTCCCCCGCTGAAAGCAGACACACAACACCAGCAGTCGTCTGTACATTCGACTTCCCTTGTTTTCTATTAGTCTACCGTGGCTTTGGGCCTGCAGCTCGTTCCATGGAGTTATCTCCAGTTCTCTATATATTTTTCCTCTGCAAGCCCCTGCCATGGCCACGCCCCTTTCAGACTGTTGGACGGTGTGAGTGTCCTACAGCCCATGGCGCTATTTGTTCTCTATTAGTCCCCCACCTTCTCAACACCCATATCTAATCCTACAGGGCTGTTCCCTGTTTTGTTGTCTTCCGGCGTGACACCAGCAGCTAAACGATACCCACTCCGCGCTCTATCTGTTCATCCCAGGTTGACCCCCAGCGCGCGCCAGTTCTTCTGGTGACATGTCTTCAAGACTCTGCCTATTTATTAGGTGTGAGAAGGCCCCACTGGAGATCGAACTCCCTCTTATTTCATAATTAAACTTATTTAATTAAACCGCATCTCATCTCTCTGGGCAATTCTTATTTAACCCATTCAATAATTAAACTATTTAATTAACCCGTATCTCTAATATTATTATTATAATAATAATCCACTCTGTGCTCATTAGATTCTCTAACTTGAAACACTCCCCCAATCCGCCACTAGATGTTAGTACAGACCTATATCTAAATATTCCCCTATGGGTAATGAAAACTCCCCAGCACTACCCCCCCTCCACCACTAGGTGGCGACCTACTCCTCCTCTATGCCCAGATAGCAAAAGATGTTAATTCAATGTTGAGTTATGGTCAAAATGCTTGATTTTTGGTTAAGGTCAACGATTGATGGTGGATCAACCATTAACCGATGAACCACTTGACCAATGTTGAAAACATGTCATTGAATCAATATTGTTTTGTGGTTGAATTTTAATGATTGAAATGCCAAGATCTAATAAATGTTGAATCAACGTATGCTGCTCAACGTATGCTGTCGTCATTGTCTCATCACCCAGACTGCACTGCACTTGTGCCCCGCCTCCCAGAATGCACCTGTGCGGCAGCTTCCTGGCAGCTACCTCATGTCTCTCTGCATCGTTAAGACTGGTGAGTACTGCATGGCAATAATGTCGATTATGTTGTATGTTGTATGTTGTATTATGTATGCTTTCGATTGCAAACGCCAGCGGAGTAGTGCCGTGTTCGTTTTTACATGGTAGAGAATATTATATTAACCGTTATGCATGCCTGCTAGCTGAAGCTAATTTAGCTAGTAGCGTTAGCAGTTAGCTATTTCTTGATTTTGGTGTTTAGTGATATCCACCTGTTGCATATACTGTTATACATTTTATGTAGGCTAACGTCAGTAACGTTTCAAAATGTGGCTTATGCTGTATTCTTTAACAGGATACACTGGCACAATCAGTTAGCTTAGCATTGCTGCTACCATTATGCTTGCTTGCTAAAAAGTCATGGTAAACCAACAACATGGCAGGGTGCAGGCATACAGGCAGGGCCTGTCTCTCTCCCTCCCTCCCTTATGTGTTTGTGCTTAAAACAGTGAATGATGACCGCATGTTCTCAGAGCATTTTCAGAGCACTGTTAAACTGTTAAATGGTCATTTTAAAACTAATATAAGAAATTAATGTATATAGTGGTATATTTATGAGGGGAAAAAATATTTGCAACAACTTTTAACATTTATACAGGTAGGTTATTGATAACTAATTCTGTTATGAGTGTCATATTACAGTGACATTCATACTGTATCCTTTGATTTCACATAATTTAATTATTATTTCACAATAAAATACTGTAATCAAAATCCTCTGTAATATCACATCAGATTTTGTAATCTCACAATAACATAGCAATATTTCACATTAATTATTATTTCACAATAATAGTAATCAAAATCGAAAGGCCCATTTGCATATTATTGGTATCTAGGGACATCTATGGACCTCAGGGAATGAATTCACATTGTCAGAAATATTGTGTCTATTACTAGGCTTGCTTAAATTGTGATGAAACAAAGGAGAATATGAATTATGATTTTTCTTTGCATCTTTGACAGTGAATAACACCATGCTAATAATGACCAAACATTAAAAACTGCCACTGATCTCGTTCAGTACCCTCTTGAGATCATGTGTAAAAAGAAATCGAAGGAAATTAATAAAGGGAAGATGATTCAACCGAAGGTTCTGTAGATACAGTACTGAATTCTCCCATCCGGACCAATGCAATTTGAAATATTATTATAGAATATGATGCTTATAAATGACCTTATTATAGCCAATTCGCACATTTATATATATATATACATATATATATTATCTTTCAAATGCCTGAGTTCAATTTGGATTTAGTATCACCAGGCATGCATAAGAACAGATAATAATCTACTGTAATCTACTGTACTTTTTAATTTTCCCCACAGTGCAACCGTTTTGAAACTAATTTCAGATCTAATTGTTCCTACATGTTAAAGGAAAACTCCAACATTTTGGGAAATTAGCTTATTTAACATCTTCCCTGGAGTTAGACAAGAAGATACATACCTTTTTTGTCTCTGTGCGTGCATTTAGCTTTGGGAACAGTCGCTCCGTTAGCGTAGCTTAGCTTCATCACTGGAAGTGGGGGAGATCCGGAGCCTGCCGTTCCCTTACACTGTATACAGTCACGAAATACACTCCAAATACAACTCCAAAACGTTCATGTAAACATGTTGTGACCTGTGTATTCACCACGTGGAGAAATAAAAAATAATTGAATTAGACAATTACGTTTTATAAGCAAATATACTTGGAATTCTTTTTTGCCTAACCACTCCTCTCTGAGCGCAGTCAGTGATTTCAACGTGTCGTCGTGATTGTTGACATTCTCATTCATTCAAAGGATCCGAACCGATTGAAGTTTATGGATACCATGAATGAGAATGTCAACAATCACGACGACACGTTGAAATCACTGACTGCGCTCAGAGAGGATTGGTTAGGCAAAAAATAGTTCCAAGTATATTTGCTTATAAAACGTAATTGTCTAATTCAATTATTTTTTATTTCTCCACGTGGTGAATACACAGGTCACAACATGTTTACATGAACGTTTTGGAGTTGTATTTGGAGTGTATTTCGTGACTGTATACAGTGTAAGGGAACGTCAGGCTCCGGATCTCCCCCACTTCCAGTGATGAAGCTAAGCTATGCTAACGGAGCGACTGTTCCCAAAGCTAAATGCACGCACAGAGACAAAAAAGGTATGTATCTTCTTGTCTAACTCCAGGGAAGATGTTAAATAAGCTAATTTCCCAAAATGTTGGAGTTTTCCTTTAACAATAGGGAAGAGAAATTAACTGCGTTTTAAAATGTGTCAAACGTTACCTTTTGTGGCTTATTATCCCAAATAATAACAGTTATTGAAATAATTCATACAGAACTCTGAACCTTGAATCCCATTATAATCTTCCAGGAAGTGTAGTTCAGAAAAATTCCCACGCTTAAAAATTTCCAAAATGGTCGCCCTCTCGGAATATACTTCAGCAAATCGAAAAGTTAAATCTATCTAATGGCACTTTTAACCTATTGCTAAACTAACGTATTGATGATAATATACATTCTACATGCTTTTGTGACATGTTTGTGATGTTAATACCTTTGATATTAAAAACGCTAATTTTTTGCAACACTCGGATGGAACAGGTTAACCTGCTGGTTGTGTGTCCCATTCACAGCTCAGTAAAAGAGAAGTGCTCCATCCATCTCGACTCCCGTGTCCGTTATTCACACAGGACAGAAACACAGTGGTCACATTTGCTTCACTGATTCTAAAAAAAAATTATTTTCTTTAATAGGTTGAAGGTTCATCATCCTTACACAGCTTGCACAGGGAGAGATCTTATGTCCCATATGTGATGAACAGAAGTAAGCTCAACACTGCAGTGATGAGTGAAATTATTGGTTCTGTGTTTCAGGTTCTAAACACTAAACACTGATAGACCCTCTAAACACTGACAGACCCTCTAAACACTGATAGACCCTCTAAACACTGTGATAGATCTATCACAGTGTTTGTCGGGTCTATCACAGTGTTTAGAGGGTCTATCAGTGTTTAGAGGGTCTGTCACAGTGTTTAGAGGGTCTGTCACAGTGTTTAGAGGGTCTATCACAGTGTTTAGAGGGTCTATCAGTGTTTAGAGGGTCTATCACAGTGTGTGTAGGGTCTATCACAGTGTTTGTAGGGTCTATTACAGTGTTTAGAGGGTCTAAACACTGATAGACCCTCTAAACACTGGGACAGACCCTCTAAACACTGACAGACCCTCTAAACACTGATAGACCCTCTAAACACTGTGATAGACCCTCTAAACACTGTGATAGACCCTCTAAACACTGTGACAGACCCTCTAAACACTGTGACAGACCCTCTAAACACTGTGACAGACCCTCTAAACACTGTGATAGACCCGACAAACACTGTGATAGACCCTCTAAACACTGTGATATCAGTGTTTAGAGGGTCTATCACAGTCTTTAGAGGGTCTATCAGTGTTTAGAGGGTCTATCACAGTGTTTAGAGGGTCTGTCACAGTGTTTAGAGGGTCTGTCACAGTGTTTAGAGGGTCTATCAGTGTTTAGAGGGTGTGATAGACCCTCTAAACACTGTGATAGACCCTCTAAACACTGATAGACCATCTAAACACTGTGATAGACCCTCTAAACACTGTGACAGACCCTCTAAACACTGATAGACCCTCTAAAGACTGTGATAGACCCGACAAACACTGTGATAGACCCTCTAAACACTGATAGACCCTCTAAACACTGTGATAGACCCGACAAACACTGTGATAGATCTATCACAGTGTTTAGAGGGCCCTCTAAACACTGTGACAGACCTTCTAAACACTGATAGACCCTCTAAACACTGTGATAGATCCTCTAAACACTGATAGACCCTATAAACACTGTGACAGACCCTCTAAACACTGTGACAGACCCTCTAAACACTGTGACAGACCCTCTAAACACTGTGACAGACCCGACAAACACTGTGATAGACCCGACAAACACTGTGATAGACCCTCTAAACACTGATAGATCTATCACAGTGTTTAGAGGGTCTATCACAGTGTTTAGAGGGTCTATCACAGTGTTTAGAGGGTCTATCAGTGTTTAGAGGGTCTATCACAGTGTTTAGAGGGTATATCACAGTGTTTGTAGGGTCTATCACAGTGTTTGTAGGGTCTATCACAGTGTTTAGAGGGTCTATTACAGTGTTTAGAGGGTCTATCACACCCTCTAAACACTGATAGATCTATCAGTGTTTAGAGGTGTCACAGTGTTTGTCGGGTCTGTCACAGTGTTTAGAGGGTCTGTCACAGTGTTTAGAGGGTCTATCAGTGTTTAGAGGGTGTGATAGACCCTCTAAACACTGTGATAGATCTAGAGGTGCATGGATACACATTGTATTGCCTAGATGGTGTCAGGCTAGGCGATTGCTTCTCTTTCCTGTCCAGTCTAACTGGATGCTGACTGTAGCTTGTTACTGTAGACCTACAGAGTGAGTAATTGAGTGATTAAAAAAAATCACACTCGTGTGAAGTGAGGGGTGCTCTTATCATCGTACATCATCTCACCTCTCTTCCTCACTTTTTAATTTTTGTGTCTATTAGCTGCTGCTCGACAGTTTGACCCCAAGCTGACCGACCAGGACTACAGCGAAACTGTCAAGAAGTGGCTTCGTTATGCGCCAGACCGGGAGGGAGGCATCTCAAGGAACCGAAGTGACCCAAACTTAAGTCAAGCGAACCAGAGTCAAACTTAGGGTACCCCAGCACACACTGTTTCCCTAGTTCATACAGTACAAGGAATTACCCTCATGGACACTGTTCTTCCATGGACAGCATCTACTTGAATGACTTGCTGCTTCAGCCTGTTCTTGGAACCGAAGTGACCCAAACTTAAGTCAAGCGAACCAGAGTCAAACTTAGGGTACCCCAGCACACACTGTTTCCCTGGTTCATACAGTACAAGGAATTACCCTCATGTACACTGTTCTTCCATGGACGGCATCTACTTGAATGACTTGCTGCTTCAGCCTGTTCTTGCAGTGTTTTTATTTTATTTTAACCTTTATTTACCCAGGGTAGGTTCGCTGAGCACGGATGCTCTTTTTCAGCTACGCCCTGCTTCACATTCACAGAGTTCCATTCACACCTGGGAGCTGCCCAGTACAACCACAGTCTGACACTGTTGGCCACTGAGCAACTCCACTGGATCAGTTGGGGGTTTAGTGCCTTGCTCAAGGGCACTTCAGCGGTTGGTGTTAAGGGTATGGGAGAGAGTTATATGGGAGAGAGTTATAGAAACATTAGGGGTGTAACGGTACACAAAATCCACGGTTCGGTACGTACCTCGGTTTTGAAGTCACGGTTCGGTATTATTTTCGGTACAGTGGGGGGGGGGATACAAAAAAATTGCTTTTCATTTATCTATTTATTTAACTGTATTAAACAATATAAAACGAATTGGCCATAATTGACTGAGCAAACTAATGCTTACTGCTGTAACCTACTAATAACACTTAAGTAAATCTGAAGATTATTATATAGCAGATGCCTTGGAGGATAATTCGTGGACAACTGTAGATCATCTGAGCTCCACTGTGTTTAAATTCAAATCCTCTGCCATTGTTATTTAACCCTTGTGTCTGAAAACTAAAGTATTATACTCTTATTAGGGGACTAAATTGAAAAACTCCATAAAAAGATTATGTTGAAATAATTTCCCACTTTCTTTTCCATAAATATTTCAACTTCAGCCCTGATCATAACCATTTTTTATATATTTTTTTTAATGAAATACTCCCACTTTTCTGAAAAGAGTTGTTATGACAAAAAAAACAATATGTGGTGGTTATGATCGGGCTGAAGTTGAATAAACAATTTATGAAGAGTAAAAAAAAAATACAAGATAATTAAAAGATTATGCCACATATTATGTTGGCTACAAACATAATCACTGCAAAGTTATCAAACAAATAAGAATCTGATCAGACACAAGGGTTAAGTTGTTGTTCCCTTTCTAATTTCCTCAAAAACATCTAGTCTAGTTAATGTGATCAATATTATTTGACAATTGATGCTTTTTGTTGGACATTTCAGTCAGTGAGCTCATACTTTGAGCTCATAAATTTATAGTTAAAATGATTGAGACAACGCAATCTTGTCTTCGTTGTGCATGAATGCGTGTGCTCACCACACACAATACGTGTGTCACTATTCTGGCAGTGGCTATATATAGTATTGTTAATGAAAGGTCTGTTATAAGGTCTGTTATTTAATGTTTGTGTAAAAGGTTAACTGGTCACTGGACGTATGATGAGACCCTCTTGAAAGAAAAAAAATTATTTTCATATTAAAGCCATGTTGTCATTTTTGTTCACACATTTCTGGAAATATGGTCATATAAGAATTTTGAACAACAATAGTGTGTTTAACAGCAGGGGAAAAAAATGTAATGTTCAGCAGCAATATTTTAATGTAAAATGTACATTAATCAGTATTGATTCCTTAACTTTACAAGTTACAAGTAGATGTACAAGTTACAAATGTACAAGTAGATTACCATTTAGATTATGGTTGAATAAACATTGATGTCTAACATTGATTCAATATAAAATCAACTAAAATGTGCATGTAGATTACCATTTAGATGATGGTTGAATCAACATTGATATAGTATCAGTTATGGTTGACACCTAACGTTGATTCAACATGTAAGTCATAGACAACGATTTGTATAATTTCGATGTCAGGCTTCAACATAGATTCAATATTTCTGCCTAACCCTATTTCAACGTTGATTCACTCATTTTTTGCTATCTGGGTGGTGTTTTAGTTGACGTGTCACTTCCTGGTTATTTTTCTGTTGTTAACTCCTCGTGGCTCCTTTGCGGCCATCTTGACTCGGTGCAAATGGCTACTCTCTCAAACAAACGGCCGCTGCCCTCCTTTTTCAAGGCCTAACAACAAAACAACTGTCTCTTAGAGTCTCGTCGGCCAAACAGGTCATAATGATGTCTGCAGGTCACATGACAATAGATGATCTACTAAACATGCAAGTACTGAACAGGTCAAAAATAGACTGAATGCCAAATGACGGTAGGTCTGAAAAACGTAGGTAGATTCTCCCAACTCACAGTCCCACGTTCCCGCCTCCTTGCGAGGAAAACAACCCTTATATTACAGACCAACAAAAATGGAATTAACCCCTTAGAACACTGCCTTCCTTCACCGGCCCGTTTGTTTTTCATTCCCTGTTGATAAAACCCTCGATTTTCACCATGGCTCTCTGCTCATATTATTACAGCTGGCATTCTCTCTGTGTCAAACTAAAAATGTTTACGGATGCATGTTATGTACCAGGAGCCTGATCACTCCTGTGTCACTGTGCATGCAGGTTGAGGGCTGCCAATTAGCTAATTAGTGCTGATTGGTTACCTGCTGGGAGCTTTAAAACCAGCCCTGGTAACACACATGCAGTGTCTGTGCTTAGAGGAAGAGCTGTCACGTTCTTCCAGTCCTTTTCCTTTGGTTTACACTAATAGTTCCTTGATATAGTAGCATTTTGAGTTAGAGCACGGGGTTTTGGTGTTGGTTTGCACATAGGTTGCGTGCCTTTGAGCCAGGGTCGTAACAGTTGGGCGCTCGTCCGGGATATTTTACCCCTAGAAATTTGTTTGGTGTTTTTTTTTTGTGTTACACGGGGTGTCATGGTATTATGGTTTGGGTGGTGTTCGTTACATATTGTGTAACGTGGGGGCTTGAGCCGTTTTAGTCAAACAGGTGAGTATGCCTTATTTGTTTGTAATTTGATGTGACTACTTATGCTGTTAAAATATATAGTTTAGTGGGCACCACATGTAGATAGGGACATTATTTTCTGGTTGTTGGTTAGCTTCCTGTGCACCACATACTCCTGGGGCAGTCAGGGAAGGGATTGGCACCATCTACTTGTCTGGTACCGTATCATGTACTGGACGGGTGGATGGTCAAGTATGATCTTTGACTGGTAGCAGGTGTCGTTGAAGATGGTTAGGTCTACAGGGCATTAGTTTAAGGGTAGGTAGGTTAGGGGGGCCAGAAAACACAGGTAGTGTGGTAGGGCTTGATTTAGTGTTTCTTAGGGTAGACATGTGGTGGGCAGTTTAGATGTAGAAGCATATGTAGTCATATCTGGTGAGCTTGAGCGTGAGCGTGAGTTTAAGGAGAAACAAATGTTGCTGGAGCACGGGCGTGCACAGAAGGAGCATGCTGCCTTGCAGGCGGGTGCTCTGCATTCAGAGTCACGTTCCGGTTTTGATGTAGGCAGGAATATTAGGATGGTGCCTCCATTTTTTGAGAAAGACGTGGAAAGATATTTTCCCCTTTTTGAACGGGTGGCAACCACATTGAAGTGGCCTGATACCGCCTGGTCACTGCTGCTGCAATGTGTTTTAGTTGGTAGGGCACAAGAAGCCTATACTGCTCTGTCCCTTGAACAAAGCGCTGATTATGAGCTTGTTAAAGCTTCCATATTGAGGGCTTATGAGTTGGTCCCCGAGGCCTATCGTCAGCGTTTTAGAGGTTATCGCAGGTCGGAGGGACAGTCTTATGTTGAATTTGGAAGGGAGAAGGAGAACCTGTTTGACAGGTGGTGCACTTCTCGGAAAGCAGAGTCAAGAGAGCAGCTTAGGCAGTTGATTCTCCTAGAGGAATTTAAAAGATGTGTTCCTGATACCGTTTCCACACATCTAAATGAGCGTAAGGTATCGAAGATAGGCGACGCCGCCGTCTTCGCTGATGAGTTTGTGATGACACACAAGTCCGTGTTTTTGGAGGACTACCGTGTTGAGTCCGGGGATAGGCGTCCTGTTCAGGGGGGCCGTTTCCCAAAACCTGTGTCTGCTGGTCAGTTAACTTCACCTCCTAGGCGGGGTGGTTCTGCTGGTGCATTCCCAGAAGGGATTATCTGTTTCTACTGTAAAGAACCTGGTCATATCGTTGCTGGGTGCCCGGTGCTTGAGCAGAAACATTTCAGAACCGTGGCTCTGGTAGAAACCATATGCAGAACGCCTATGCCAACGTTAGATGGTGATGGGGGAAGTATCAAACGTGTGGACAAAGAGCTCGAGGGTTCCTCAAGGTTTATGATGGATGGATTTGTTTCCCTGACTAATGCACTAGAGTCCAAACAGGCTATAACAATTTGGAGAGATACCGGTGCTTTTCAGTCCCTCATTCTGGAGGGGGTTTTGCCGTTTTCAGAAAACTCTTCTTTGCATTCCGGTGTCGTTGTTCGGGGCTTTGGGGGTGGATTTGTGGATGCACCTTTGCATGAGGTCACGCTCAATTCTCCCTTAGTATCAGGCAATGTTGTTGTGGGGGTATGTTCTCACATTCCCATAAAGGGGGTGTCCTTCATTCTAGGGAATGATTTGGCTGGTGACAAAGTGTTGGCTACTCCGGTTGTAACTCCCATTCCTGTGGTTTCTGAGGTCCCTAATGAGCTGGCACAGAAACATCCAGAAGTGTTCCCTGTGTGTGCTGTGGCACGGGAAATGTCAAAGGACAAAAGTGACGTTGTTGATACTTCGACTTGGGACATTACACTTAGTGACACATTCTTTGTTGAATTAAAATGTGTACCTGGTGAGAATTTTGGAAAGCACACTGTGGATGTACCTCTGCATAATGATTCTCTTGATTGTGGCTTTGTGTTAGGCCCGGTGGTGAAACCAGAGTTGACATGCGTGCCGGAGAAGCATGTGGCAGGAGATGATATGGCAGCGCAGTGTCTCAAGGTTTTCCCAGCCTGTACGGTGGCTGAGGCCACGAACGAATTGGAGGATGAGTGTGGGAAGGATGCTATGAGAGGTGCTGTTGTTTCATGTGACACTGTTCTAGTTGGAGAGGCTACTAAGCCTGACTTAGGCTGCCAGCCTTCCCACAGTAGCTCTATTGTCCCTAATGTTTCACTTGTGGGCAGGGATGGTCCCAGTATGTCAGTTGATGATTCTGACATTGATCCACATGTCCACACTGATTCTCTGCCATGCACTAGGTGTGATGGTCAACCTAGTTACCTGTGTCCTGTGGAGCAGGAGCCGCCTTTGCGACCTGGTCTGTTGAGTGGCAGCCATTTTGATTTTGATCAGGACAATGTTATTTTGGGTGACGCCATTTTAGATGGTGTTCCAGACGTTTTTGTGACTGTCGTACTGCCATGTTCCAGGGACGGTGGGGCTGTACCTGAGGCGGTACATCCTACTCTGGATGTTCACGGTTTGCAGTATCCTGAACTGCCAGTGCCAGGTGGGATGGATATGGGCGCGGTGGTGGTATCAGTGATCTATGGTTTTTGTTTTGCTGTGTTCTGTTCTGTTGAGCGCAGTGAGATTAGTTCTCAGATTGATTTTGGTTTGCAGTCTATTTTTGACAGGTCGGTATCGGTGGAGGGGCCTGTTGAAAGGGAGCATACAACACGGTTGGTGGTCGTGTTCGACAGGGGCCGACCCGCTATCGCTGTTGTGGTAGTGGCCCTGACAATTAATGGGTCACAGTTGTTTTTGTTGTTTTTGTTTATGGGTTGTTGTGTGGTGGTTGCCTCTGGGGCAACCAGTTTGGTGTGGGAGGTGTTATGTACCAGGAGCCTGATCACTCCTGTGTCACTGTGCATGCAGGTTGAGGGCTGCCAATTAGCTAATTAGTGCTGATTGGTTACCTGCTGGGAGCTTTAAAACCAGCCCTGGTAACACACATGCAGTGTCTGTGCTTAGAGGAAGAGCTGTCACATTCTTCCAGTCCTTGTCCTTTGGTTTACACTAATAGTTCCTTGATATAGTAGCATTTTGAGTTAGAGCACGGGGTTTTGGTGTTGGTTTGCACATAGGTTGCGTGCCTTTGAGCCAGGGTCGTAACAATGCACTATCTGTTCGTTTTTATTTGGCTTAAAAGATCAAAACAACCGTGTGTGCACAGTGAACTCACATCTTTCTCCTAAGCGCTGTTTCTCCTACAGCGCTGGTCCGCCTCATGACCGCTCGACTCGACGCTCTCTCCCAGGGCTGGCCGGCCTTGCTCGATCATGATTCTCCCACACACGATGACTGTTGTCCACTGTCGCCCCATTATTGAAAAAGTCTTTATCCGTTGTTCTTATCTCTTGCAAATCCGGCTGTCATCATCGGCAACCAACTGTTCCCGTTGTTTTTATCTCTTGCAAATCCGGCTGTCATCGGCAACCAACTGTTAGATCCTGATCAAACTGGCCAGTATCACGTCTTCGTCTGTTTGGCTCTCCATCCAATTCCTCTGTGTTGTGTCATTTTAATGGTCCTGACGTCTCCTATACTGGCAGATAAGATCCTTATCTCTCCCCGTTAGTACAATCCGCAAACCATAATAATTCTCCACCTCCGTAAGAATTCGACACTCCGACAACGTGAAATACCTTACAGGGAGAAGCGTGGTTTATTTGATAAACAGAAACCTCAGCTCAGATGTTAACAGATGTTATTGTCCTTGAAAAGTCTATTTTTTTTTTTTTTTTTTTTTTCTTTTTCCCCCTCCATTTTCCTCCGATTTTCTCCCATCCCAATGTTAGTCGTATGCCAATTCCCAGTCCCTTCCTGGTCGCTGCGCTTTACCCCCCACAGTCAGATCATTTGGGAGAGTGGAGGCTACCACGTGCTTCCTCCGACACACGTCCAGCCAATCACCGCTTCTTTTCACCTGGCAGCGCGGATTCTCATTGAGAGGGCGTAGCGTGTGGGAGGACCACACTATCCCCCTCACGTCCAATCCGCGCTTAGCAGGCGCCCCGACCGAACTGTAGGAGTCGCTGTTTACAACGACCCGGACCCACCCCGCCAGCTTCTCCCACCCTCTGATACAGCCAATTGTATCAGTGCAGACGGCCAGCCAAGCTGGTGACAACCCCGGAGCTGTGAGCTGGATTCGAACAGGCGAACCAAGCTCACAGCTCCGGGGCTGGTGACGAACGCAATCTCCGCTCGACCACCTAACCGCCTTTGAAAAGTCTATTCTAATGATCTTTCGGTGTGTTCGTCTATCGTCCTTTTGTTATTCAGTCCAATAGTGTTCAGGCCTGGTCTTTAGCCTAACCCTCCTCGCGTTAGCCGAAGCTAATGATGATGTGGCATTCTCCCCCCCCCCCCCTCCTCTCTGTGATGAGAGGAGAGAGTATCTTGGTCTCTTCCCTCCTGTGGGATTCGTTTCTTTGGTCTCCCAGATTTCTAGTCTGCCCTACACCCGGAAACACCGTTCGACTTATAGATCTTCGCCGTAGCAACGACGGCCCGCCTTCTGGTTGTCATGCGACGTGCTGTCATGACAACTGCATAACCTTTACACACATTTCACGTTTCATTAAGATAAACCTCTCTCCCTCCTGCTCTGGGCCTACACTCTCTTATCTATGTTCTTACAAGGAATGTCAACATTCGGCTGGCTGCTAAACATTCTGCTGGCTACTGGACCACTGTTCTATCACCGTCTTCCATGCGATCTCACCGTTTTAGCTGTGGTCATCTCCCCCCCCCCAATCTATACATCACATACATTGAAAAAGCACCCCAAATCCTTCAAGGTGGAGTGTTTGAACCTGTGGCCAGGACTCAAGCACAGGTTACTGAAGGTGAATGTAAACAGATTAAATAGGAATCCCACTCTCATTCTCTCTTGTATTTGCAGAAGAGTTGCTTTTCTACAGAGTACATCCAGCTCAGTACATATCATCAGGCCAGAGATATAGCCACAATCTACTGTGCACACTCCAGCTTCTGGCTTTACAAAGTACTACACTGAGGTGAAAAAAGAGGCATCAGACAATGTCAATCAAAGGTCGTCACTCCTACCAAACACCCAGTGGTGGAAAGTATTTTTTACTCAAGTACTGTACTTAAGTAAAATGTTGAGGTACTTGTACTTTACTTAACTTTTGTACTCCTACTAGATCTCAAAGGAAATATTGTACTTTTTACTCCACTACATTTATCTGAAGCAATCTGTTACTAGTTAATTTGAAGAAAAATGTTTTGCATAGAAAACATGACAAAAATGTATGATGAAGATTATGTAGTTTCAAATCTGAAGCCTGCCAACTTCAAGAGGAAGTAATCAGAGCAGCATAACTGGACCACTTTAATTAAAATAACCTTTTAGAATCCAATGGTTCGAGGCTTGAATGCTCCCAAGCACTGGAATACACAAACATAACGTAGAAGTGTTAATTTTGGCAGCTATTTTCATTTTAGTTTTAGTCTTAGTCATGTGTCAAGTGCTCCTTTTTCGTTTATCATATTTAGTCATCTTCATTTATTTTTCGTTTAGTCAGTTTTAGTCAACTAAATGTCTGAGCATTTTAGTCTTAGTTTGTTTTTGTCAAAATTTTGTAAAATTTTTGTTTTAGTCTAGATTTAGTCGACGAAAACGGATGACATTTTTGTCTATTTTTAGTTAACGGGAAAAAAAACGTGTCAGAAATAGTCAACATGGAACATTTTCTGATTTAAATTGCGTATTTATTTTTTAACCTAGGGGAATCTGAGTCGGTGGCACAAGTGATACACAGGAAGTATATATGTTGGTGTAGACATGGTCCAATGTATTGTTGCTCCTACAGTATATGTTGGTGTAGACATGGTCCAATGTATTGTTGCTCCTACAGTATATGTTGGTGTAGACATGGTCCAATGTATGTGTATTAAGCCCCAGTATACCCGTTCAGTTTGATAAGCCCATCAATCAGTGATCTGCTCGTCCGGCCTCAAACAGCGTCCTGCAAGGCCGAGACTTTCAAACCCCTATGAATCTGATGAGTTCATCGAAGACTGGTCATACCGTATGCTCGCCCTGTCCCCCCCCCCCGTCAAGGTGTTAACGTTGATAAGGGTTGCAAGGTCTATATTTTATTCAACCAGCAAGATTTATTGATAATTCTTTCCTTAGTAAATCTACTTGAGTGTTCAAATAGGGTTATCATCAATCAAGTGATAATCCTTCCCTCATATATCATAGGGGGCTGGTGAGTGTACATCTCACAGCTTAAATGAATTGAGGTAATTTGCTCTAGTGTTTGCTGTCCGGAAACCCCTCTAACATTGAATGAAATAGATTACAAATTCTTCTTTCTTTCTTTCTTTCGCTATTTTAGAGAAAAGACAGATATCTGTACATATTATACCTAAGATCTATACATAATGAATGAAGTATATCCATGTCATGTGTCTCCCCAATTGACAATAATTTTATATATTATTCTCTTTGAGAGATAAGCTGAACGTCAAGTGCAGTTTTGTAAATCTAACATTTAGAAAGTGACAGAATACCATCAGAGGGAAAAGTATTCTTCCAAAACGGCCTTTATTCAAGTCTCGTACAACGCATGACATTGAATGAGGAGCTAAAAGAGTGACAGGATACCATCAGAGGGAAAAGTATCCTTCCAAAACGGCCTTATTCAAGTCTTGTACAACACATCACATTGAATGAGGAGCTAAAAGAGTGACAGGATACCATCAGAGGGAAAAGTATCCTTCCAAAACAACCTTATTCAAGTCTCGTACAATGCATGACATTGAATGAGGAGCTAAAAGAGTGACAGGATACCATCAGAGGGAAAAGTATCCTTCCAAAACGGCCTTATTCAAGTCTCGTACAACGCATGACATTGAATGAGGAGCTAAAAGAGTGACAGGATACCATCAGAGGGAAAAGCATCCTTCCAAAACGGCCTTATTCAAGTCTCGTACAACGCATGACATTGAATGAGGAGCTCAAAAAGTATTCGCTTGTGGCTTACCAGTATTAGGAAGAATAACGAGAAGAGATGGTCCAGTTTAAAAAATGAAGTTTTAATTATAAAAAGAAGAGTTACAAAGTTCTTGTGAAGATAGATTTTCATACAAAAGAATGCACAATTATTATAGGATCTCTCACAGCAGAAAAAAGGCCTCAGGTCAAAATGAAAAAGTTAAGTCTCTTCGCTTCACGGGGTGTTTATATAATACAGAAATACGTCATAAGATTACACCCCTCTTGACAGTACAGTCCCAATCAGTGTACAATACGTAATAACGACCACTCCTCTTCCATTCCTTCGTTACTGTAACTAAAAAAAGTAACAGATTAATTTGTGTTGGGAAAGTCCCTCATACCACACTGTATGTTTGTAAGCAAGAAATAAAGAAATATATAGCCTATGTGTTCAATACAGTACTCATATACTTTAAACCTTGGTTAATATGTTTTATACATCATACATGTAGTTTCAAAATGTAGTTTTGTAGTTTCAAAATGTAGTTTTGTAGTTTCAAAATGTAGTTTTGTAGTTTCAAAATGTATGATTGCTCTCCCTCTGCCTTATGACAGGAAAGGGTTAACCATGCACTTCTCCCCCTCGCCTCCTCTGAGTGGAATCTTCAAGGTTGTCTGTACAGAAGCCACATTCCAACAGTAACAGAGGGTTTCTCTTTCACACTATAATGTGTATTTAGATATAGCAGTATACAGGTTCACACAAGTAGGGAGGAGACATATATAATAATAAAAAAAAAACACATTCTTCATAATCACTGACTTTTAAATCAGGGCCATACTCATTCTTTTAACAAGCTAATCTAATACATTGATTCAAACAGATATATGTTTAATTTTCAGTGTTTCTGGAGTAGGGCTTTACATGGTGTTGCGACCCTCTCCGTCTTGGCGCGTGGCTTGGTCGTCTGGGATTCTGGTACTCCGACCAGAATCTGGTAGGTGGTAAAGGGGGTGATCCCTCATGTATCCGAGAGGTCATCATTCTTTGGTCATGCTGGCTGTGGCCTTTGACACCTCCCCTGGCCTCTTGGATCATCATGGCCCCTTGTTCGACTACAGGCTGGACTGGATACTTCTGCAGATCCCTCCTAATCCTGCGGACCCCGACCATGTTCTTGCTGTTCCCTCCGCTTGGTTTGGGAAAGAAAATTAAGTCAGTCTTGAAGAATTCGCAGTTCTTCCCCTCCGTTTCCACTGTAGCCCACATTTTGCCAAAATGTGGGTCTCCTTGCCGAGTCACTTTGTAGATTGTCACCCAGGCTGGCATTATCCCCTGCCAATTCTCACCCTCCAGGATGTTGGTAATACAGGACCGCATCTCTGACCCCGTCCTTAAGATAAAATAGTCGTCAGAGGACTGTTTGTTAAAAGGGTCGTAATGAGGCCTGGTCCCGGGTCTAATCCCCACTATCGTGGTCCAAGTGCTGGGTGACTTCAGTTCCTCATCAGTCATTTTCCTTCCTTCCTCATTATGAAGCTGAGAGCGCCAATCGGCGCAGTCATCCTCGTCATCCCACAATCCCAGATGAAGCGGCATCTGCCTCACCCAGGTTGATGAGGCAGACGCCTGAGTTGGTGGCGCATTCAATAATGCGATTGACGTCACAGGTGGCGCCACGGATGACCCCAGGTTAGACATCGCAGGCGACGCTAGGGTAGGTGACGACAAAGGTGACAAGGGTGTCACTTCTCGGGGGACAGGGGTCTCCCCCTCAAGAATACTCATCACGGAGTTTATTTGTCCCTCATGCAGCATAATTTCATCTTCCAAGGTGGCGAAGCCTGATGTATCCATTCTTTCAGATCACTTGCTCAATGTGTTCCGCTCCTTGTCTGGTAATGATGAAAATACCATCGTCTCTTATACACAAGCATTTTTTATCTCGTGAGGGGGTTATTTCCTCATAAGAGGTGGTGCCCTCCTGGCTGTAGGCCTTATCCACATTATTTATTGATTCCCCGACCTTGGGGAAGAGGCCGAGGTGATGCAATAATGTTATAGCAACAATCAGCCCCATTATTATGGCGCAAGGGAGGGCCCATCGCATAACTCCTATTATGACAGCTCTAGCTGTCTGGACCACAGAGGAGGCGAGATGCCATACATCTAGGTAAAATTCCCTCCCCGACCATCCGATTCCTTTGCTCAACTGTCCTCCCTTTTCCAGATAAGATGAGATTGGTTCCCATGGAGATACAAAGTCAAACAGGGCCTTATTGCATCCTGTGCATTTGTTAAACAGGTGACGGTCACCACCCCCTTTGTTGTTGCAATATTGGGTATTGATGAAGTTCCAGCTGTTCAACAGATATGCCTCCGGGGGCCAATGGTAGGGGAATCCTCTGTCCAGAGCATTTTCAAACAGGGTTGCCATGTCTCCACATTTTAAGATCTTTCCCTGCCATGTGGCTTCGCTCTGTTTAGCCCCTAGCCGTGCAGTAGGGGAAGAGCGATAGCAGTTAGCTACCACTCCTGATATCCCATGCTTCTCTCCTGTCCTCATGAGGGCGATGGTCCCATTACCCAATTCCACTTCTATAGATCCGGTAATGGGTGTATTTATATGCAGGGAGATTTCCGCCCCAGTGTCTACTAGGTATTGGTTGTTTCCCACTTGACACGTTAACTTCCCACCAGTCTCCTGTGTTTTGATTGCAATAGCGTTCAGCGGTGGTGTAGTGGTTAACACTGTCGCCTCACAGCAAGAATGTCCAGGGTTCGATTCCCGCTTGGGGACCAGGTTTCCATGATGCCAGGTACCCAGGTGGGGTATCTCCCAGGCCTTTCTGTGTGGAGTTTGCATGGTCTCCCGGTGCTGGCAAGGGTTTCCCCCCCGATAAGATAAACCCAATAGAAAAACATGCACAACAACAGATCGCTAACACCTTGACGAAGACGGGCAGGAGCACTTGGATTGGTCCCCGGGCGCGGCCCTCGTCGACGCCTGTCTGCTCCCGGCTGCCCTTGGGGGGAAGGACGACGGGATGGGTTAAGCGCAGAGACTAATCGCATCGGCGATCCTACAAAGACAATGCATGCGTGTGTGTTCCGGTGTGTGTGTGTGTGCTTACCGCTAAAACATTGAGGATAATTGCATGCCAATTAAAGACCTCTGAACAGGTCCTGCATTATTATTATTATTATTATTACATTCAATATCGAACTTCTCAATTTTTACTGAAGTAGAATTTTGAATGGTTGCTGTAGCTAAGGGGCTACACAAGTTCAAGTTTCAAGTTTCTTTAATAGTTGTCATACAGAAGTACAGAATACTTTTATACAAAATGCTTCTTACTGTTACGCTCCAGAGACTGTGCTAGACAAGATAAGTATGAAATAAAATAGTATAGTGTAGGAATGCGGAACAAACAGACTGCCAGACGGTTGTTTAGATGCAATACACGTAACGTGTCATGTTTACTTCCTACTTCCTTAATACAAACTAATACGTCATCACGTCAACCCGTGTGACTACATAACGTCAATGCCCTCTAACCACACCCAGTGCATAACAATGAACATGGAGGTGACAGAATATGAATGTGAATTCTATTGTCCATTATTGTCCCCCACATGCGCCCCCCCAGAATTCACAAGAACTGGCAGCATGAGCCGTTGAGGACCCCGTAAAATCCTGCCGAAGCGGCTTCGGGTGTCCAGAGTCTGTGTAGCGACGGGACCAGTTACCACCAGAGGGTGGTCTGAGGACTTAACGGCCAGGGGGAAACCCTGCGTCATGGTGGAACCCGTAGACCCTGGAGGGCGGTCTGAGGTTTTGATGGCCGGAGAGCGGCCGTGCCGCGGCGGCTGAGCTACAGGAACCGGACGGTCCAGGTCCACATGAGCCGGTTTCAGACGGTCCACTGAAATGTGGTCCGGTTTCCCTCCTATTTCGACTACAAATGACTTGTCCCCTGTCTCCAGAACACAAAAAGGCCCCTCATATGGTGGCCGTAGTGGCGACCGATGGGCATCATGGCGGACAAAGACGTACTTTGCGGTATGGAGATCCGGTGGAATATAAGCCTGGGGCACAATGTGCTGTGACGTAGGCACCGGCCTAAATACCTTGGCATTGTCCAGGAAAACAGACCGTTGCTGGCCAGCAGACCAAGGCGTTGTGGTGTTGGGCATGAAATCCCCGGGGACTCGCAATGGCTGCCCATAAACCAGTTCGGCTGAGGAGGACTGAAGATCTTCCTTAGGGGCTGATCGGAGGCCCAGCATGACCCACGGAAGTCTGTCAACCCACCCATTGTCCCGAAGACTGGCCCTGAATGCGGCCTTCATTGACCTATGAAACCTCTCGCACAGTCCATTGGCTTGAGGGTGATAAGCCGTTGTACGGTGCAGCTTTACCCCGAGACCCTGGGCCACAGCATTCCAGAGCTCCGATGTAAACTGAGGCCCCCGGTCGGAGGTTATATCCGATGGAGCACCAAAACGGGCAACCCAGGTGCCGATGAATGCTCGTGCAATGTCGGCAGATGTAGTTGAAGATAGTGGCACGGCCTCTGGCCAACGGGTTGTCCTGTCAATCATGGTAAGGAGGTGGGTGCAACCGTGTGATGGTGGCAGTGGCCCAACCAAGTCTATGTGCACATGATCAAACCGCCTTTCAGGCACATTGAAAGGGGTTAGTGGGGCCTTGGTGTGGCGGTGTACCTTGGCCCGTTGACACTCTAGACAAGAATTAGCCCAAACTAAGACCGTGCCAGACGAACTTGGCTGCCACCAACAGCTGAGATGGTTTCCTGCCCGGGTGAGAAAGGCAGTGAAGGGCGTCGAAAACACGCCTCCTCCAAGCGGCAGGGACAACAGGGCGAGGCTGCCCAAGTGAGATGTCACACAGGAGCGTAGAACCAGTGTCATTAAAAGAGATGTCCACCAACTGAAGACCTGTATCGGTGGTCCTACATGCCTGGACGTCCTTGTCGGAAAGCTGATCGGCTGCCATCTGTGCATAATCAATCCCGAGGTGGACCGTACTGATGATAGCACGAGAGAGACAGTCGGCGACAGGGTTGTCCTTCCCGGCCACATGTTGGATGTCTGTTGTAAACTCCGAGATGGAGGACAACTGGCGTTGCTGGCGAGCGGACCATGGCTCTGAGACCTTGGCCATAGCAAAGGTCAACGGTTTGTGATCGACAAATGCTGTGAATGGTCGGCCCTCCAACAGGAAACGGAAATGCCGTACCGCCAGATAGAGGCTGAGGAGCTCCCGGTCAAAAGTGCTGTAATTGCGCTCACTGGGTCTGAGCTGCCGACTAAAAAAGGCAAGGGGTTGCCAGTGACCATCGACTAGCTGCTCATACACTGCCCCAACAGCATAATCCGATGCGTCGGTTGTGAGAGCGATCTGCGCCTCAGGTAATGGGTGCGCCAACATGGCCGCTGTAGCCAGGGCTTGCTTAGTGTTTTTAAAAGCTCCCTCCATCTCCTCCGTCCAGGTGAGAGTGAGCTTAGCAGGTTTGCCCTTGAGTGCCTCGTAGAGGGGCTGCATGAGCTGGGCTGCGCCAGGCACAAAGCGATGATAAAAATTCACCATACCCAAAAATTCCTGTAGTGCCCGGACGGTGGAGGGCTGCGGAAACTCGCTCACAGCCTGCACTTTCGATGGCAGAGGCACTGCCCCATCCTTTGTGATGCGGTGCCCGAGGAAATCAATTATTCGCAGTCCAAACTGGCACTTGGCTGGGTTAAGAATCATGCTGACTCAGGCGCTCAAAAAGTGTGCGGAGGTGAACCATGTGTTCAGCCCTGGAGGAGCTGGCGATGAGGATGTCATCTAAATAAATGAACAGGAAAGGCAGGTCCCTTAACACACTGTCCATGAGGCGCTGAAATGCTTGGGCAGCGTTCTTGAGCCCAAAAGGCATGCGGAGGAACTCAAAAAGCCCAAAAGGGGTGATTACCGCGGTCTTGGAAATGTCCTGTGACTGCACCGGCACCTGGTGATAACCACAAACCAGGTCCACTTTAGAAAATATGACCTTCCCCGCAAGGCGAGATGAAAAGTCCTGAATGTGTGGTATAGGATAGCGGTCAGGGGTCGTAGCATCATTCAGGCGGTGATAATCACCACACGGGCGCCAACCTCCGGCGGCCTTTGGCACCATATGGAGTGGCGAGGCCCAGGGGCTATTGGACCGGCGCACTATGCCGAGGCACTCCATCGCCTCAAACTCCGCTTTAGCAATAGCCAGTTTACCTGGATCCAGGCGCCGTGCACGGGCATGTACTGGCGGGCCTGCAGTCGGTATATAATGTTCCACACCGTGCTTAGCTGTAGCTGCTGAAAAAGTTGGCATGGTAAGAACTGGGAACTCCGCCAACATACTCGAGAACTCAGAGGCAGTAAGGGTACTGGACAGCCTTGAGGAGCTAGAACCACTGAGTTCACATGGGAATGAGCTAAAAGTCTCTGCGCTGACCAAGCGCCGGTTTTTAATGTTCACCAGCAGCCCATGGGCACACAAAAAACCTGCACCTAACAATGGGTTAGACACCTCAGCGGTAACAAACGTCCATGAGAAATGTTGTCCCTCCAAACACAATGTCACATGCCGTTCACCATAGGTCCGTATGGGACTGCCGTTGGCCGCCTCTAGTGGTGAACCCCGTACTCCGGCTTGTATATCCAAAACAGATGCGGGTAAAACGCTCACAGTGGCCCCAGTGTCGCACAAAAAACGCCGCCCAGAAAGTGTGTCTCTAATAAATAATAAACTGCCTTCATGGCCAACACTCATGGCAGCTAGCGGGTGCTGGCCCTCTCGTTTCCCGACCCCTTGGCATGGGGGTAGTTACATGGGGGTAGGCATTTTCTAGCCTTAGAGCCAAACTATGCATGGTAGAAACACATACCTGTGGGCTTTTGTCTCTGGGCCGGGGCGGGGGCTCTGGACAGGGCAGCAGCAACAGCAGGGGGCGGAGAGTCATCCACCTGGTACACAATATTGTTAGCCACCTGACACTGTTGTGTAGCAGAGAAAAACCGATCAGCCTCTTTAGCCAATGCCGACCGCACTTGCCATGGTAGCTGCTGCAGAAATAGCTCCTTAAAGATAAAACAAGGCTTGTGATTGCCTGGTAGTAAAGCCAACATTCGATCCATTAGCTCCGATGGCTTAGCATCGCCCAAGCCCGGCAAAGACAGTAGCTGACGTGCACGCTCAGACTCCGTTTGACCAAAAGTTTCCAGCAGTACGTCTTTCAGTGTGTCGTACTTACTATCCTCCGGAGGATTCCCGAGCAGATGTGCTACTCTGGATGCGGTAGCCCCGCCGAGCGCCGATACCACGTAATAATACTTTGTATCATCCTCTGTTATCCTCCGTATAGCGAACTGCGCCTCCGTTTGCGCGATCCAAACAGCAGCCTGCTGCTCCCAGAACTCCGGTAGCTTCATTGCTACAGCGTTCACAGACATGTTTGCTTGTTCAAAAAATTGTATCCAGTCTTTGGAAGCGTCCAAAAACGAACGTCAGGGTCACCACTGTAGGAATGCAGAACAAACAGACTGCCAGACGGTTGTTTAGATGCAATACACGTAACGTGTCATGTTTACTTCCTACTTCCTTAATATAAACTAATACGTCATCACGTCAACCCGTGTGACTACATAACGTCAATGCCCTCTAACCACACCCTGTGCATAACAATGAACATGGAGGTGACAGAATATGAATGTGAATTCTATTGTCCATTATTGTCCCCCACAATAGCATGTAAATTAGAAGTAAAAAAGGGGTCACATTGTTCAGTATAGACATATGTACAATGTTCGATGCAGAATAGAAGTAACTGAGTTACCATATAATATACAATATACTATACAATACTTTATAGTGCAAAGCAGAAATGGGATGAGGTACAATTTAGGTACAATTTACAGCAGGGCTATTCAACTGGCGGCCCGCGGGCCAGATCCGGCCCGCGGGATGATTCTGACCGGCCCGCCAAAGATTACATGATAATAATAATTAAAAAAAAAATTAACTTTTTTCTTTTCATGTCAACGTTAACACGCACAATTGAGCCAAAAGTCACTCAATTAATGACAGATTTCATTGATAAATTGAGGGAAAACTTTGCAAGTCGATTTGATGAATTTGACATGTCCAGAGAATTGATGCATTTTGTGAGCAACCCATTTGCCAATGTAGCTGCTATTTCCACAAAAGGACAAGAGTTCCTTGCATCACTTCACATTGATGAAGGTCTCCTGCAACTTGAAATAATTGACATGCAAGCATCATCTGCTCTGAAGCAGGCACTTGAGAATGAATCCACCACAACATTTTGGATAAAGTGTATTCATGTCAAGACATTCCCCAAAATAAAAACGCTGGCAATATCTGTGCTAACAATGTTTGGCTCAACATACACCTGTGAATCCAGTTTCTCTCACATGAATGCCATTAAAACAAGCAACGTGCCTCCTTGACAAATGAGCATTTGCATCACTGTTTGCGGGTAGCCCTCACTTCCTACAGTATGAACCCTCTTTCTCTGCCATTGCCCAGTCAAAGAAGTGCAATAGCTCTCATTAGATGTGTGTATGTAGGCTAGGCCTGTCTCCCCACCCCCCTGATGTTTGAGAGTTAAGAGTGGACAATAAGTGCTAATAAGATGCTGTGATTTGCTGTTGTTGCACAGACATGAAGCACTTTTTCATAAGCTCAGCTGCACTATAAATGTGTTGATGTTAGAATGTTCAGATGCACATCATGCACTTGTTTGTTTTTTATTTTATTTTTATATTGAAATGTTGAAGAGGAGATGTTGCAGTTGTTGCACAGTCATAAATGAAGCACTTTCTGCAGGAGATGTTGCAGATGTGGCACATAAATGAAGCACTTTTTTTTAAAAGTATACTACTTTTGCAATGTAGTTAAATAAAAGTTGTGAAAATGTGGTTGCGTGTTGTGTCAAGTGTACATATATTCATAGCACGGGGAGGCGCCGTGGCAGTCCGGCCCCTGGCCCCTTGGGTTTCTGACAATGTGGCCCCCTGAACAATTTAGTTGAATAGCCCTGATTTACAGTAAGGTGTATGAGTTGTAGTGCAAATCCTTTATCAATAAATATAAAGTGTGTTTAGGTGATCTAAAGTGTGGAGAGTGGGTGCTGCAGTTTGTTGTTTGTTTAAAGTGAATGTGTGCGTGTGGATGTGTGTGCTTCAACCTGTCCTTGGAACAGGCTGTCATCCCCACCTGTCTGAAGAAGTCCACCATCATCCCTGTACCCAAAAAATCTACGCCCGCTTGCCTCAACGACTACCGCCCTGTAGCCCTCACCTCCATAGCCATGAAGTGCTTTGAGAAGCTAGTGAAGGGCTACATCTGTTCCTCCCTCCCCATCAACCTGGACCCTCTGCAATTTGCATATCGCCCCAACAGGTCCACGGAGGACGCCATAGCCCATGTGCTGCACACAGCAGCATCACACCTGGACAAGAGGCAGGGGAACTATGTGAGAATGCTGTTCATCGACTACAGCTCAGCATTCAATACCATAGTCCCCTCCAAACTCATAGCCAAGCTCAGGGACCTGGGCTTGAACTATGACCTCTGCCAGTGGGTCTTGGACTTCCTGACGGGCAGACCCCAGGTGGTAAGAGCAGGCAACTGCACCTCCTCATCCATCACGCTCAACATAGGGGCCCCCCAGGGCTGTGTTCTGAGCCCCCTCCTCTACTCCCTGTACACACATGACTGCGTAGCACAGCGGAACAACAACACCATCATCAAATTTGCTGATGACACAGTAGTGGTGGGCCTGATCTCTGCCAACGACGAAAGGGCCTACCTGGAAGAGGTAGAGAACCTGTCACAGTGGTGTCAGGAGAACTGCCTCTCCCTGAACGTCAGCAAAACAAAAGAGATGATTGTGGACTTCAGGAGGTCGGGGGTCAAGGACTACAGCCCCCTCAGCATCGACGGGGCACCGGTTGAGAGAGTGAACAGTTTCAAGTACCTCGGAGCCCACATATCCGAGGATTTGACATGGACCACACACATTGACAGTGTTGTGAAGAAGGCACGACAATGCCTCTACTTCCTCAGGCGCCTAAGGAAGTTCCAAGTCAGTCAGAAGATCCTTAGGAACTTCTACTCATGTACAATAGAGAGCATCCTGACTGGCAACATCACCTCCTGGTTTGGGAATAGCACTGCACAAGACCGAAGCAGACTACAAAGAGTGACACGTTCAGCCGAACGCACAATTGGAGGGGGGCTTCCCACCCTCCAGAACATTTACAACAAGCGGTGCAAGGGGAAGGCTAAGATAATCATTAAGGACTCGAGCCACCCGAACAACTGCCTCTTTGAACTGCTGCGGTCAGGCAAGCGATACTGGAGTCTTAAGGCGAGCACAGAAAGACTCAGAAGAAGCTTCTATCCCCAGGCCATCAGGCTGCTAAACAAACAATAAACACTATGCAACAACCATCAAATGCACACAGCACACACCCACACGCACACACTCACTTAAACAAACAACACACTGCAGCACCCACTCTCCACACTTTAGATCACACAAACACACTTTATATTTATTGATAAAGGATTTGCACTACAACTCGTACACCTACTGTAAATTGTACCTAAATTGCACCTCATCCCATTTCTGCCTTGCACTATATAGTATTGTATATTAGTACACTGCACAGTATTGTATATTATATGGTAACTCAGTTACGTCTATTCTGCATCGAACATTGTACATATGTCTATACTGAACACTGTGACCTTTTTTTTTTACTTCTAATTTACATGCTATACTATGTTATTTTATTTCATACTTATCTTGTCTTGCACAGTCTCTGGAGCGTAACAGTAAGAAGCATTTTGTATAAAAGTATTCTGTACTTCTGTATGACAACTATTAAAGAAACTTGAAACTTGAAACTTGAACTGTGTGCATTTGATGGTTGTTGTATAGTGTTTATTGTTCGTTGAGCAGCCTGATGGCCTGGGGATAGAAGCTTCTTCTGAGTCTTTCTGTGCTCGCCTTGAGACTCCGGTATCGCTTGCCTGACCGCAGCAGTTCAAAGAGGCAGTTGTTCGGGTGGCTGGAGTCCTTGATGATTCTCTTAGCCTTACCCCTGCACCGCTTGTTGTAAATGTTCTGGAGGGTGGGGAGCCCCCCTCCAATTGTGCGTTCGGCTGAACGTGTCACTCTTTGTAGTCTGCTTCGGTCTTGTGCAGTGCTATTCCCAAACCAGGAGGTGATGTTGCCAGTCAGGATGCTCTCTATTGTACATGAGTAGAAGTTCTTAAGGATCTTCTGACTGACTTGGAACTTCCTTAGGCGCCTGAGGAAGTAGAGGCGTTCTCGTGCCTTCTTCACAACACTGTCAATGTGTGTGGTCCATGTCAAGTCCTCGGATATGTGGGCTCCGAGGTACTTAAAACTGTTCACTCTCTCAACCGGTGCCCCGTCGATGCTGAGGGGGCTGTAGTCCTTGACCCCCGACCTCCTAAAGTCCACAATCATCTCTTTTGTTTTGCTGACGTTCAGGGAGAGGCTGTTCTCCTGGCACCATCTCGCCAGGACCTTGACCTCTTCCAGGTATGACTGTATTTAAATGATGAGCTTGACGAATACAAAATTATTAATTAACCAAATATAAAATATACACAAGATGGCGGACACTCTATTAACTGGGAGGGGACAGTGGTACCAAGTTCAATTCGACAATGTTGTTATTACATCTCACTAGCAGACCAGCTCTCTCGTAATACGTTGTGGCTTGTTTACTGCTGCGCCAACACACTCTCCCACACACTCTGCCCGGGCATGTTGAATGAATGAATGAATGAAAACTTTATTAACAGATTGCAGAATGGGTACAGTGCAGTACAGCTCAATACATACAATTGTTAAGGGGATGCAGACCAGAGAAAGACTTTCGTCTTGTTTCCACCAGGGTCCCCCTGTGTTCTATGTTCTGTACACTCTACAGGTGCATGCGCTTACGCTGTCTACGGCGCGATGAATGGACATATGAAAAGAGGCGAATGATAAAAATACTCTTAGGTAAATAAACTGCGTGAATATATATCTTATACAAATAAACAATATATAAGGTATACAAAATAATAAACATGGACTTTATGTGTTAATCTGGACCTTCAGAACAGTTGCCACAGAGTGCTATTTCATCTGGATATTTCTACTTTTACTTTAATAAAGGAACTGTGTACTTCTTCCACCACTGCAAACACCCAGTCAAAGGTTGCCACTCGTACCAAACACCCAGTCAAAGGTTGCCCCTCATACCAAACACCCAGTCAAAGGTTGCCACTGGTACCAAACACCCAGTCAAAGGTTGACACTTGAACCAAACACCCAGTCAAAGGTTGCCACTTGAACCAAACACCCAGTCAAAGGTTTCCACTCCAACCAAACACCCAGTCAAAGGTTGCCACTCCAACCAACAACACCCAGTCAAAGGTTGCCACTCCAACCAAACATACATGAGGAAGGAAGGATGAGCATTTACTTCTGGTTACTCTGTTACCTGGTGAGAGAGAGTGGGAAGCTGATTGAGAGACAATCTACAGTATGTATCAGGGAATTCAGATTACTCACCATTGTAGTTGTTAAATCTCATTAGTTTCAAGTTTCAAGTTTCTTTAATAGTTGTCATACAGAAGTACAGAATACTTTTGTACAAAATGCTTCTTACTGTTGCGCTCCAGAGACTGTGCATGACAAGATAAGTATGAAATAAAAACATAGTAAAAATTAGAAGAAAAAAAAAGAGGTTATTATGACATTGATTGATTTGGCCAGCCATAGAGACATTAATCATGTCTCAATCTGGTAAATGAGTGTAATGGTGCCATTTAGACTCACCCATCAAATACATGTCCTTTAGTCATCGGCAGTCACTAGGGATCTGATATTATTGTGTGTTTTTTCAAGCGTGAGGACAGGAAGACAGATGGAATGCTTGGACCCAGGGCCGCCTCAGGGGGTGTGCGAGCAGTGCGGTCGCACAGGGCCTCGCGGGAAGGGGGGCCTCGCAAAAAAATAAAAAAAAATTATCATTATTATTTTTTTATAATTTTATTTTTATTTTTATTTAATTTTTTATTTTTTTGAGAGGCCCCCCTTCCTGCGAGGCCCTTTTTCATCACAGACCTAAAGTCTAGTTTTGCTTACATGCTTATATATTTCACATTATACGTTTGTAAAATAGTGTTCCGGTTTCTGCGGCTCTGCTGCTCTGCAGATAGACACGTTTGTAGAATAGTGTTCCGGTTTCTGCGGCTCTGCTGCTCTGCAGATAGACACGTTTGTACCGTACAGGATCTATTCAGCGCTATCCAGAGGAGCGAGTGGATGTTTTTTGAAAAGCAGCATGGAGCAGAAGAAATAACACTGTGTGCCATAAGCTTGTTATCAATACCAAGTATGATGGTTATGCCAACTTTGCCAAGACGAAGAGGATGTTCGGCAGATGGACTGAAGATGAAAGCTGTTGCATGTTAGAACCTTCAGTCAGGGTATAGCTATGTCGGCTAGTACTAGTAGCAATTAGCTAAAGGCAGGGACGCGTAACTAGCGTTAGCTAACGCTAGTTACGCGTCCCTGCCTTTAGCTAATTGCTAAGTTATCGAGTGCTAACGTGTGGCAGATAAACTAGGACTCCCAAGGGACTGGTACTTTTCATCTCCACGGAAAATGCGTCGATGTTGTCTCCTTCCAACTTTGCTATTGATACTGCGTTATGGTGAGTTTTTCATGCAACCTATTCTATTCCCGCCGTTGAGCTCTCTCTCTCTCTCTCTCTCTCTCTCTCTCTCTCTCTCTCTCTCTCTCTCTCTCTCTCTCTCTCTCTCTCTCTCTCTCTCTCTATTTCTCTCTCTTCCCAATCCTCTCCTCGAAGCACCCCAGCCGTTCCATGTATTTGTTAAATTCCACCACCAGCACACCTGATTCAACTTAACAAGCCCTTTATTAGTTGAATCAGGTGTGCTGGTGGTGGAATTTAACAAATACATGGAATGGCTGGGGTGTCTCGAGGAGAGGTTTGGGAACCACTGCTCTAACACACACACATACATGCTCTCTCTCTAACACACACACACACAGACATGCTCTCTCTCTCTAACACACAAACAGGGGCGGACCTTCCTACAGGCGATATAGGCGGTCGCCTAGAGCGCAACCCAGAGGGGGACGCCAAAAAAATAAATAAAAAATAAAACCATTATTTTTACATACAAAAAATTCTAACATAAGGGAAAATGAGCCAAAAATCTAAAACGGTCGGTCTGAGCCTCAGCTTTAGGTGTTCACAGTCAGAACATGCTAGAGCGCTGTGCATTAATGGGTATCGGTCAAGTGTTTATAGAATTGAGCGTTGAGGAAAGAAAGACTAACGTTAGAGAACTATGAAGAGGCAAAAGCCATCCGGCCATCCAGTTTAAAAAGAGAAGAAAAGAAGAAGACGAGAAACGTGCCAAGGTGAAAGGTATGCAATTTTGTAGAACTTCCAAGACCTGCCACACCAAGAGCTGATGAAGCAAGCAGAGGCACTTGTACACACCTTAAACCATGGAGGGTAATCTGATTTGGATGGGAAGGAGCTGGCTCAGGAGTTGGACAATTTGATGTGATTGATGACTTTGCAGCGAGGAAGGCCAGAAGGATTGCACTGTAAATGGAAACCAGTAGGAGCTACAGGCTAACCTTGAAGTGTGATGATAGGGAGTGGAATGTAAATAGTTCTTTAGACAAAGTGAATTTGTAATTTTTATTTATTTGTTTGTTTATTTAGCATATTATATTTTGATTATATATGTGTAACATATTTTACAATACATAATTTCCTTTTAAAGCAAATGTGCATGTTATTTTATTGTTTGTTATTATTATTATTATTATTATTATTATTATTATTATTATAATTATTATTATTATTATTATTATTATTATTATTATTATTATTATTATTATTATTATTATTATTATTATTATTATTATTATTATTATTATTATTATTATTATTATTATTATTATTGTGTGTTAGCTACGTTGTTTATTTGTTTTAATTCTTTAGTGTGCATTTTACATTTATTCTTAGCTCTTGTTCTTGCTTGTAAAAATTATAGGTGCAGTACTTTACTGTATAACTGTTAACCCTTTCACTGCCACACGACGGAGGGTTAACCCTTTACTATCACACAACCAACGGTCGTGAAAGGTTAACCTTCGGTGTATTGTCGCAGTGAAAAGGGTAACCGTTGGTAGCGCGGCAATGTTTTGATTTTTTGGGGGGGGGGAGGCTCAGACCGACCGACCGTTTTAGATTTTTGGCTCATTTTCCCTTATGTTAGAATTTTTTTTATGTAAAAATAATGGTTACAGATATAGAGGGGTGCGCCAAAACTGCGCAGAGCAAAAAATATATATTAAAAAAAAGAAAAAAAAACATGATTTTTTTTGGGGGGGGGGGGGGCGCCAAATGTGCTAGGTCCGCCCCTGCACACAAACACACATGCTCTCTCTCTCTCTCTCTCTCTCTCTCTCTCTCTCTCTCTCTCTCTCTCTCTCTCTCTCTCTCTCTCTCTCTCTTTCTAACACACACAGACATGCTCTATATCTCTCTCTAACACACAAAATGACATGCTCTCTCTCTCTATCTTTCCCTCTCTTTCTAACACACACACATATACATGCTCTCTCTCTAACACACACACACACAAACAGACATGCTCTCTCTCTATCTCTCTCTTTCTAACACACACAGACATGCTCTATCTATCTCTCTCTCTTCAATTTCACATTCTTGTATTTCTCCCAGTAGGTATGGGAGTTTTGAGTTATTGTCCATGTTTTCAAAGTCTCTTTGGGTGTTTGCAATTTGTGGGAAGTATATGTCTTGGTATAGTGGGCAGGTTGTTAAGAAGTGGACCTCGGTTTCCACCTCATCTTGTGTGCAGTGGGTGCATAGTCTGTCTTCGCTTGGGAGCCAGGTCTGCCTATGGCGGCCTTTCTCGATGGCTAGGCTGTGCTCGCTGAGTCTGTACCTAGTCAAGGATCTTCTTAGTATTGGGTCAGTCACAGTGCTCAGGTATTCTGCCACTGTGTACTCTCTGTTTAGGGCCAAATAGCATTTCAATTTGCTCTGGTTTTGGGTTGTTTCTTTCCAATGTCTCTCTCTCTCTCTCTCTCTCTCTCTCTCTCTCTCTCTCTCTCTCTCTCTCTCTCTCTGGCCTTGCTCTGGTGGAGGGTCAGGGGCATTGCCGGGTCTGTGCAGCGATAACACTGTATATTGACTGTAGAACGGGAGCTCTCTCTCGCTCTCTCGCTCTCTCTCTTGCTATATGTTGACTGTCTGTATCATGCCCAGCCTCGGGCAGCGCTATTATTTAAGAATATGTTGACTGTATAAAAAAAAAAAAAAAAAAAAAAAAATTTAACCTTTTAGGGGGGGGGGGGGGGCTCACGTTTAAATCTCGCTCAGGGCCTCGCATTTCTCCCAGGCCGCCCTGCTTGGACCCACTGGGAAGCTATCTTCATTCCTAAAGCAGACAGTGGTATATTAGAGATCTCACTGCAGCACTTAACACTGTGGCCCTGGCTCATTTCATTCTGTGACAAACAAATGTACCTTGTATTTCTTCTTCAGATTCTCAAAATGTTTAGGCCTGTTTTGTTGAGACCACACCCTCAAGGTCTAATTCCTTTATTGACCAATACGTCAGAGAGGATAGTGAGGTTCAGAAACACCCAGCACTGATAATAGGCTACTGTACATCAAATTAATGAAACAGACTCATTACATTCACTGACAGTAGGCTAAGCCTCAACATATGAAACAGACTCATTCTATTCACTCCACAGTAGGCTAAAGCCCATGCATATGGAAAATAACAACTTAACCTTTTTTTTGTGAATAGTGTCTCGTGTTGTGCTGTTTGATGAGCTGCTTCGTATTTGGAACAGTCCCTGTAAATATAATTAATGAATGAACGTCCAATAAATCAAATGGACATCTACCATATCTAGACCAGTGGTTCCCAAAGTCGGGGTTGCGACCCAAAGGTGCAACAATAGTATTTTAATGAGGCTATTATTATTATCATTATTATTTTGCAACAAGTTAGCCCTCTCATAAATAGCACATATAAATGAATAACTAACTTGAACTAACTTAATAGGATTGAAGTGATATTTGGCTTAAAAAATCGGTCACCTGGCAAAAAAAAAAAGAAAAAAAAGCCTGACGATGTCCATTGGGCCGCGGCTCTCTGACGCCTTATTTTCTGGGCCCTGGCCTGAAAAGTTTGGGAACCCCTGATCTAGACCACAGAAGGGTATAATATATGTGTACATATTATTTGACAGCAGCTGGTGAAAGGTTACCATGTGAGGCAATGTCATTTTTACAGATCGCCCCTGAGGGTTCACACACTGAATATAAATTCAATAGACCTACTAAACCTAGACCTTTCACTAACACACTACAGACGGTTAACCCTTTCACTACCACATTACAGACGGTTAACCTTTCACTACCACACTACAGACGCTGTAGTTAACCTTTCACTACCACACTACAGACGGTTAACCTTTCACTACCACACTACAGATGATTAACGTTAGGTTATAACTATAACCAAGTTCTGTTAGTAATGGTGACGCTCGGCGTACCTCGCTTGTGCATGCACACTGAATAAAATTCCACAATGTACCTTTATCCCAATATTCGTCTGACCACACCCCTCATCAGCTTACCTTCATAAGCAGGTGTGTGGCCACCTACTCGCCTCCTTCCCAAGCTTTCACCACAAGGTGAGATCAAGGGCTGCAGCGGCGTCGGACGCAGAGCGTCACCATTACTAACAGAACTTGGTTATAGTTATAACCTAACGTTCTGTATCGTAACGGCTCTCGCTCGGCGTCACTCACGCACAAGGGAGGCCGAGCGAGAGCCATCGGCCGACAAATATACCCTGCTGAGGCCCCCCACAACCATCAGATCAGGGAGGACCGAGCCCCCCCGACCCCCCCTAATGGAGGGCACCCCCCCTATTGGGGGATCACAGGAGGGCGACGGACCCGACCGTGCGAAGAGGCACTCAAGCAACTCAACGCACAGGGTGAGCAGACCGTGGCCTGACCCCACGACTACCCACACGCACAACCCGCATGCCACCCGGGAACGAACGACCTCGTTACTGCCCCCAGAAATCACGGGGTCAAGAGCAAACCCAACCCCGTGGCAAGGCCGTAGCAGCGGAGTGCGAAGGAAGACCCAGACCCACCAAAGGGACTGGACCCCCTGGAAAACGGGGGCCCAGAGAAGTCCATGATGCCAGCATCAAGACCCCACCAGGTGGTCACCTAGTGACCCCGCCCCCCACATTGCCAGCGTATTCGGACAAAGGCCCTTCACAAGAGCGGGCCCTGTCCCCCCAATAGCACACTGCCTGGCACACTGACCCTGCAGGACAGGTCAGCATGGCCGTAAGAACCAAAGGCTTACCACGGAAGCAAGCAGCGCACCGGGGAAACCAGGCAACAGGCTGTAACCCGAGCCTGGAGTACTGCGGACGAGACAGGCGCCAGAGGGGTCAGCTGAAACAGCCACCCCGGCGGAAGGGGCGTATGCTGGCGTTGTTGACCACCATGACAAAGCCTCCCTCAATGAGGCAGCGAAGGCTGACACGATTGGCAGTCGTCATGAACGTGCAGGGGCACACTCAACCGGGTAACCCGGGAGTTGACACTGCACCAACACACCAGAGAACCAACCACCCAGTCGTTACCCTATGCGGTGGTTGGTCCCATAACCCCTCAAGAAAAAACTCCAAAACGTACCTGCGGGCACTACCGCAGTACAAGTGTTTTAGTTTCCAACAGGGTTATCCCAGGCCTACGGGTCGACGAAACATTACTTCGGACCGGGCCCGGCGATACGGGGAGCACAGGGTCCCCCGAGGAGGTCAAAGACCACCCCAACAGGCCCCTCTTCGCCATGCGTAAGAGAAGAGCGAAAAGAATGGAGAACCAGCCCCAAGCACCCCGTACTTGGTATTCCCAGGAGGTCTCCCAACCAAGTACTAACCAAGACCAACCTGCGTAGCGGCCGAGATCTGACGAGATCGGGCGCGTAGAGGTTGGCACGGCCGTAAGCCATTACAACGTACCCAACAAGGGTCTCCATAGCGCCTAACCCTGTGACACCCGGACCGACCTGGCATTTCTCCCCCTGGAAAAAGCCCAAGTCCCTCAGGGTACCAGAACAGCAGATCTGCATCCCCGGCGGACAACGGGTTCAACTGATCCGGACCAGCGTGACCAGAACCAGTCCCGTGCCCTAACCACGCCGACATGCCAACTCCAGGAGAAGGGGCAGATATGCGTGTTGACCTTAAACATGAAAAGAAGGCGCCACCCAGCCGTTCGGTGCGAACCGCGCCCGGTGGCCCACCCCCAGGGCGTGAGACCCTTCTACGTATGTTCAGATCCATTCCGTCATCATCCCCCTGATATGAACGAGAATCCGTCGACAACCAACATAGGTCGTCGGAAGAGGAAAAAACCCCCATCCAAGTTGCTTTATGAAAACGCTGTTTTAACCCCAAGCAACCAAGGCGCGCCAGTCAGTCGCCTGATCTTCAACAGAACACCCCGAGCTAGCACTATGCGTGCGTCGGGACACAATCACATCAATGAACAGGCTATTTAGACCTGTCATTGAATCCCCAAGGCGCTCAGGGGAACGACAAGAGGGGTGTGATGCCTCCTAACTCCAACTCTTTTTAATAAAAAAGAAGGAAGCACCAACAGCATGAATCCCAGTCTACACAGCCGGGGTAAAAATTGTTTAAATTTTTACATCCCACCACCCTCCCATAGGGAGGAGACGGAAATCCCCAGAGAGACTTCCCACGTGAGCTGTACAGATTGAAAAGAACATATTGCAACCTTGAGCCATGTAAAATTTTGGTTTTAGGGCTCTCCGGGGAGGAGGCACTGAACCCATACACACTCAATCGAATTGAATCGAATACACACACAATAGAGCAGGACTCCTTTTTGAAGTTCTACTCACCTTGACAATCTGAGGAGGAGGCTCTGCACTCTGAGGAGGCTCCCTCACATGGAAGGAGAGTCCTAACTCACAGAAGGCCCGAATAGGAGCTTCGTGAGGAGGAGCCCTGACCACTCCCCGAAACAGATCCATCATATGGACCCGAACAGCTCACGGAAGTCCTACCAACAGAGACGCGCACAGTGACGTACTCTATGGCGGGGGAATTTCTGCGGTGCACACGTCCAATATTCCAGGGCGTGGGACCAGGAAACTCCCCCCCCCCCCCCCCCTCTTACCCTGTAACGTGCCGAACAGCAACGTGACAGGAACCTTGAAAGACAGGAGGTTTTAACCCCTGCCCATCAAAGAATGGGAGAAAAGGATTACCAGTTCACCCCTTTACGACCCCACACCCATGATACGATGTAATGACAAAAAAGAGTATGACAGTCATATTCTGCTACATGAAGTGTCTTTTTAACAGCTTCACACAGCTCATGTGCTAACCTGCTATCTGATTTTTACTAAGGAAAAAACACAGAATAGAGAGGGCCCCCTTAAGAGCCCCGGTACCAGACTTACACATGTGCTTCTGTGGCCAACCCAACCCAGTTGTAGGTCACACGACACACACAACCCATTATCACCTACAAAAAATGGCAAAAACACTCTACAGAGGAATGCCGTTTTTCATAATGAGAGAATACATAATTCTCGATCAGTATCGGCCACAGGCCTTGCTAAGCACACACGAAAAGTGACCAAACAATCTTTTCTTTAGGAAAATATAGTTTCTCAAGCGGTGAGCACAACCCCAGCAACTAAGCTAAGGGTTACATCGTATCCCTACCACACAGTGACACAATATATTGTAACAACATGTCTGAGAGGAGGGTGAAGAAGTCCCCAGGGAACCGGGGGGAAAACACCCCTCCTACTTTACCCTTAATACGGCCAGTTAAACAGGTAAACCTGTTAATATGTGAACACACTGTTCATTGTCATTACAGGCTGAGAAAAGAATTCATTATTTACTCATATGTCACTAAGCATAGCTTTATAGGTTAGTTTAACCCCCTTAGTTGTGAGTACACGGTACATGAACACACATGATGTTTCTCAACACAACAAACCAGATCATTTTCACATCTGTAACAAACAACCCGATTTGCATGGAGACCAGTGATAAGACAATTCACACATAACTCGCGTCGTATCCTAAATGTAGTGCAGCAACACTCGTTTTGGAAAACATCGTTATTTACAAAACATTTAGAAGGGAAAGAAAGAAGAAGTGTTCAAGGTCTGGTCAGGACCTTTCCTACCGTGAGCGCATATCAAGGTAACTGCAGTCTCTAACAAGGCACCGATAGTAAACACAGCATTCCTGTGTTGTCGACATGGGCAGCGTCGCCGCTCCATCCCGCTGCTACGGTTCTCCTTGTTGACGCAGTCCTCGCCGGCCGGGCTCAGGGTAGGTTCGACTAACATCCTCTGTCAAAGATGACGTTGTAGTCAGAGTGTTTAAAGCATGTTATAGTCTCAGAACGTTCAACAGTGTAGCATTAAGCTAACGGCCACTCTCGGCCGATAGCAGCAAGCTAACGTTACCTAGCCTAGTGACACAACAGGCTAGCGCCTGCAGCTAACAGCTGACTGGCTAACAGGTAGGCCACAACTAGCACGCAAGCTAAGCAGCTATCACCTGAACTTGTACACAACGATATAACAAGCCACACTCAGACAGGCCGCCGTTCTGAAACCCTCCTCACCTTTTAAGAGAGAAGGGAAACGAGATGTTAACACAGTTTTACAACGGTGATTTTACCATCCAGCGGAGCCAGCACAAGTCCCATCTGGGCTGTAGCCGACTTGAACATGGATTTTCCGATAACGATCATCCATGCCCACATTTCCTCGTTTAGGGTATACTCTCATTTGCATATGAAAGACGGGGCCTATACGGTGACAGAGAAGTACCCACGCGTCCAGAGATCCTGGGATCACCAGTTCTACTGGTCGTGGCCCACTAGTTACTATAATGGGCTTCAAACCAAGATCCTCCGCCGTCGCCTAAAAGGCTGAACAAAGGACCCTAATCTGGGGCCGGTTTTCGTAAACATTGTCAGCTAGCCCCCATAGCACTAACAGACAAGTGGAGCTCGCAAGCAAACATTACTCACCAAACCTGGAACCCACCGCTTCTCACAACAGCGGCGCGTCCTACAGTCCAGCTGTGTCGCTGGAGGGTTTCACCCCAACCAGCCGCAGCAAGGAGGACTGCAGTTGGGAGGCATGTAGCGGCGTGAACTCCCAATACGAAAAAAACGGCGGAGGTGTAGAATGATCATCATCTTCCAGACACTCCAGTACGAAGACAATATCGCCGTATTTTCTCGAATATAGTGAGAGAGAAAATAAAGATATGATGTCAACGTATCTTCTTGTTTTCCAACTTTCTCCTACTAACAACCTCGTCAAGTGGGGATCTACCGAAGGCACTTTATTGTGGTGAAGCGAAGAAGGAGGCGAGTAGGTGGCCACACACCTGCTTATGAAGGTAAGCTGATGAGGGGTGTGGTCAGACGAATATTGGGATAAAGGTACATTGTGGAATTTTATTCAGTGCGCGTGCACAAGCGAGGTACAGTGCGTGAGTGACGCCGAGCGAGAGCCGTTACGATACAGAACCCTTTCACTACCACACTACAGAACGTTAACCTTTCACTGCCACACTACAAAGGGTTAACGGCAACGCTTTCACTACAGGTTAATCTTTCACTACCACACTACAGAACATTAACCTTTCCCTACCAGAACGTTAACCTTTAACTCTTTACCGTCACTTCTTGAAATACCTGGAAATTCACAATTTCAACTCTAGAATGTTATTTTGGTGCTATTTCAAAAGTGATCTACAATTTTGAAAAAAAAAAATAATAATAAGGATTTTCCCCTGTAAATCAAGGTTAACCAAAGTGTCCATAAACAGGCCCTCGACCGGTACCCCTTAAAATGTGGGGGCTATGGGGCATATTTTTCCTTAGGGGGCATATCTATTAAACTTGGCAGGCTGATTCATAACATAAAATAAATAAGAAAATGTATTGGGAGTTTTCTTGAATTTGCGTTGCCATGGCAACAGTAGCCGATAAAGGCCCAAATAAGAATAGCGGACAAAACTATATAACTACATGGTAATACAGGGTACTACAGGGTACTACAGGGTACTACAGGGTAATACAAGGTAATACATGGTACTACAGGGTACTACAGGGTACTACATGATACTACATGGTATTACATGGTACTACAGGGTACTACAGGGTACTACATGGTACTACATGGCAATACATGGTAATATAGGGCACTACAGGGTACTACATGGCAATACAGGGTACTACAGGGTACTACATGGCAATACAGTGTACTACAGGGTACTACATGGCACTACATGGCACTACAGCACTACAGGGTACTACAGGGTACTACATGGTAGAAGTAATACCCTAAGTGTGACTGACTAGATGCATCGGGCATACAGTATGTCTAAAAATGGACACTATGTCACTTCACCTGAAGGGGCATATGACCGTTTATGGCTTCACCACTTTTTAGCTAACAACAAATCCTGATTTCACTAATCCTATACAAAAAACACATATCCCATCCTTTACAATGATTGTTCAACTGCAAAAATGAGTAAATGTTATCAACTCACCATGACTTGTTGAGGAAATAATGGATTTTGAAAAATAGAAGCAGGTGCAAAAATTAGCATTTTTTGGTTGTGGTGAAAAGAAGGAAGTTGCAGATCCCCAGGGTCTATCCTGATTGGTCAGATGGGATGGTGACAATATCTGTGTCATAGCCTGACCTGTGCTGATTGGCTGGAAGAAGTTTCTTTCATAGATTAAAGATCCCCCCCCCCCCCTCTCCCACCTGGCTAAATATATTGTATGGGGAAGTGGCCAAAAATGGTTACTTGGCCAGTAAAGGGTTAACTACCACACCACAGAACTTTAACCTTTCACTACCACACTACAGAAGGTTAAGTGGGCCTATTTTTGGACCCTACAACTGTTTGTTATATTGAGTGGTTTCTTAAACATTTTAACTTGTGTGTATGAGAAGCAAAGAAGAATATATATTTTTTATTTTTAAACACATTTCATTAATCAATTGATTTATTTATTTCTGTGATTTAACAGTTGCTGATGTCACATATTTGATCCTAAATAGATGGAATATTGTCAGCCCAATTATTTATCAATGAACTCGATGAAAAACAGCTCATACAAAAGCTTTATCAAAGGAAGGGAAATGGAAAAGATTATGAAACCTCAGTCATATTCCTCTCAGAATGCCAGCATTCTGCGAGTGCGAGTTTAACAATAACAAACAAGGCTCATACAAAAAAAAATGTATCAAAGGAAGATAAATGGAAAAGGGAAATGAAGAATCATGTAATATTCCTCGCGTTCTTAACACCTTGCCAGCATTTCGCGAGTGCGAGTTTAACAATAACGAAAACCAGCTTGTACAAAATGTGAATCAAAGGAAGGAACATTTAGATGGAGTAACCTGTCATAATCATCTCAACACAGAGTTTAACAATAACAAACAGGAAAGTAGTGATGTGGCTGATATTACTGGCTGTCAGAGGTCTTTGAAGGCTCAATCTTACAGCTAGAATGAAGATATAGGTATCATTGGAAAGAAGATCTTGAGGTGTTGCCACTTCTTCCAACCCACCCGGCATGGGATTTGCTTTGATGACGAGAGGGCGAACAATCCAGTGTACACATGCACACTCATTCCCACACAGCTATCCAGTGTACACTACACATGCACACTCATTCCCACACAGCTATCCAGTGTACACTACACAGCACACTCATTCCCACACAGTTATCAGTGTACACATGCACACTCATTCCCACACAGTTATCAGTGTACACATGTGTAGAGCATTGTGCTAGTCTGATACACAAGCTTGAGACGTGACGGCCCCCGTACTACTCTGACGTCACTCAGGAAGTAAACACCGGTCAGGTTAGCAGCATATAGCACTAGACTGTATCGTATCGTCCCTGTAAGATACTTGTATTAAATACCCATCTACGCTCACCTGCCTACCTCACGTTCTTTCTACATGGTGTCAGACGTTGTGGACACAGTAGTCAACCCGCGTCCGAAAGTGAAAAGCGAAGGTTTAGGAGGTAGCCTATAACTAGGATATATAACGCGCAAGGAATAACGCGCAAGGACTCACGTTCAGCATGGCGGAAGGATTCCGCAAACCAGGCCCACTCGTGTTTGACAGCCACGTTGCGGAGAATTGGAGAATATTCGAGCAAGAGTATGATATATTCATTGCTGCCGCACACTATGACAAGCCGCCTCGCTCTCAAGCCTTCATCTTGCTAAACCTGGCTGGCTCGGAAGCCATAGAACGGGAATGGGCATTCGTGTATGGACCAGCCCTGTACGATGGAGACAACGAGCAGGGAGAAGAAATAGTCCCCGCCCAATCAAGAGAAGACCCGGAGTGTTTGAAGAGGAAATTCCGTGAGTTATGCAATCCACAAACAAACGTCACTATGGAAAGGCACAAGTTTAATACAAGGAGCCAGAAACAAGATGAGACTATTGAAGCCTATGTCAGTGATTTAAAAATCAAAACAAAGAGCTGTCAATTCGGAGATTTGCGCGAAGAGCTAATCAAAGATAGACTTGTGTGTGGCATAATAAATGATGGCATGAGGAAGCTACTACTCCGTGACAGCAAACTAACTTTAACCAAGGCAGTGGAGACATGTCAGATCCACGAAATGACAGAACAACACACTAGGACACTGGCTGCACCAAAGCAAAGCACAACCAATGTAGATAGCCTACGGCACAGAATAAAAGAACGTGTTTACAAGAAAAAGCCAAATACAGAGCACTCAACTCGGTCCATAGCCAGCTGCAGCAACTGTGGAGGCAGCCACGAGCCCAGACGAGAAAGGTGCCCTGCATTCGGCAAACAGTGTCACGGATGTGAGAAAATGAATCATTTAAAGCAGTACTGCAAATCCACTCACAGAAACAATCCACAGCACCAATACAGAAAAAAGCACGCTGTGAACCAGATTGACAGAACAATATCGTCAGGCGACAGCGACGATTCGTTCTACTGTGATGGAGTCACAGTAGTGACAAACACAGTCAATACTGTGGGATCACCAGCGACACAAAAGAGTGAAATATTCTGCAGAGTCCAGGTCCACGGAATCCCCGTCGAGCTCAAAGTGGACACCGGAGCCAAGTGCAACGTGATATCTCGCAAAACGTTCAACCAAGTGAAATACAAAGAGAGAGTGAATCGCTCCAGGACAGCAAGGCTGGTTGCCTACGGAGGAAATGAAATACACACATTGGGGACAGCAACCCTAGCATGCTACATAACAGATAAGTCCCACTCCCTACAATTCCACGTGGTGCAACAAGACGTCCAGACGCTGCTGGGTTTACAAGACAGCCTTAGCATGGGACTGGTCACACTCAGTAAGGAGATACACCAGCTACATCTGACAGACGAGGAAAACTTTTCACACAAGATGTTCTCGGAATATTCAGACCTCTTCAAGGATGAGGTGCGTAGGCTCCCCTACACCTACTCCATGAAAATCGACCGAGAGGCCACACCTGTTGTCAGGCCAGCATGCCGGATCCCAGTCGCTATGCAAGAGAAGGTTAAGATGGAACTGGACAGAATGGCAAGCACAGGCATCATAACACCAGTCTCAGAACCCACTGAGTGGGTATCTTCAATGGTAGCAACCCACAAGAAGAACTCAGACGACATACGCCTCTGCATTGATCCACGAGACCTAAACAAGGCGCTCAAATGCCCACATCACCCAATGCGCACTGTGGTGGAAGTAGCAGCGCATATGCCAAACTCAACCGTGTTCTCAACACTGGACGCCAAGAACTCTTTTTGGCAAATACCGCTGGATCACAAATCATCGCTACTGACCACATTCAGCTCGCCATTCGTTGGAGGAAGCAGCGAGAAAGAGCATGACGAAAATCTCAAGAAAGTCCTCGACAGAGCACGTGAAGTCAACTTACGGCTCAACTCCAAGAAATGCAGGTTCAGACTGAAAGAGGTCGGCTACGTTGGACACCTGTTCACAAGTCAGGGTCTAAAGCCAGACCCATCAAAGACGCAAGCGATCAGCGAGCTGCCTGCACCAGAAGATGTAACGGATCTGCAGTGATTCCTCGGCATGGTAAACTACTTGGCCAGGTTTGTCCCAAACTTCAGTGAAATCTCAGCCCCCTTGCGACACCTAACGCACCATGACACGGAATGGTGTTGGTACAAGCAGCACCAAGACGCATTTGACGCGCTGAAACAGTGTCTCTCAAACCCACCCACGCTGATGTACTACGACGTCCGCAAGCCTGTCACACTCACGTGCGATGCTTCCCAGTATGGCCTAGGCGCGGCGTGTCTACAGGACGGTGTCCCAGTCGCTTATGCATCCCGCACCTTGACGGAGACGGAGAGGCGATACGCACAGATCGAGAAGGAGCTCCTCGCAGTAGTGTTTGCGTGCTCCAAGTTCAACGACTACGTATACGGAAAGCACATCCTAATCAAAACAGATCATCAACCGCTGGTCACCATCCTGTCAAAGCCCCTACACACGGCTCCAGCCAGACTGCAGCGTATGATGCTTAGACTCCAAAGGTACGATTTTGAGCTGAGGTACAAGAAGGGAAAGGACATGTATCTCGCGGACACGTTGTCACGTGCTCCCAGACAAACCACAGACCGGCTTAGTGGTGAAAAGACAGACTTTGAGGTCATGGCAGTGAGACACATTTCCTCATCACGTCTGAACGAGCTCAACCCTGCAGAAAATATGCAACATCATCAACCACGGATGGCCTGCGAGGGAGTCGACGCTGCCGGCAGGGGCTCGCCAATACTTTGCATTCAGAGATGAGCTCACAATCGACGATGGCGTCATCATGAAGGGCTCAAGAGCCGTCATTCCCAAATCACTGCAAATGGACTACATCACGATCCTGCACAGAGGCCACCCTGGCACAGAGTCGACCAAACGCAGGGCGAGGGACATTGTGTTTTGGCCTGCCATGGCGAAGGATATCGAGGAGAAAACGGCATCATGCCACGTCTGCAACAGCACAAAACAACACCAACAAAGGGAGCCACTCAAGCTGCATCCCATTCCAGACTTACCGTGGTCAACCGTGGCGACCGACATCTTCGAGTGGAATGGACGTCACCACCTAGTGCTGGTCGACTCATACTCAGGTTGGTTCGAGGTGGACCTGCTGCGTGACATCACATCCAACACAGTGATAACAAAACTGAAAAGACACTTCGCTGTGCATGGAGCCCCACACAAAGTAATATCGGACAACGGGGCCCAGTACACAAGCCAGCGCTTCAAGGAGTTCGCCTCGGCCTGGGACTTCGACCATGTGACCAGTAGCCCGGAGTTCCCGCAGGCGAATGGATTAGCGGAGAGAGCCAGACGGGTCCAGACGGGACGGAACAGACGTCTTCCTAAATCTGCTCAACCTCCGTAACGTTCCACGTGACCAGTCACTTGGGTCACCGGCTGAGCGGCTCATGTCAAGACAGACACGTACCACCCTACCCATCTGCAAGACACTACTGGTTCCTAAGGCAAAGGACAACAAGATGATCAAAGCACAGCTCGAGACGAAACGCAGCATTCAGAAGTCGTGCTATGACAAGCAGGCCCCTCCAGCCACTGGCCCAGGGACATGTAGTGAGGTTACAGACTCCACGTGGATTCGACCGGATGGGCACAATCAAGAGCATCTGTAAGGAACCAAGGTCCTACGTCGTGGAGTCAGAAGGAGGAGAGTACAGAAGGAGACACCTTCTTCCCGTCTCGGAACCGGAACCGCCACAGGGTGACCTCAGCGACCCCTGCGACCCCGATATCACTCTCCAACCTCCGACTGGCCAACCCGAAGGCAACAGTCACCCTGTCACCGAGAAGGCAGACGCTCAACAACACGCCCAGATACAAGAGACTGTTCAAAAGACTAACCCGCACACTCAGTCTACGTACAAAAAAAGAAAAAAGAAGGAGTAATGATGTTCATACTATACACCTGTTGTGTATTACCACTTGAAGTACAGTTAACCTGTGGTTTGTTCAAATAGCCACATGCTAGATATTAATAGTAATCACTTTCATGGCGTAATTTGTTATAGCCTACTAGCCTGTAGAGCATTGTTAGTATTTACATTAGAGCACAACTTAAGAGGAAGGATGTAGAGCATTGTGCTAGTCTGATACACAAGCTTGAGACGTGACGGCCCCCGTACTACTCTGACGTCACTCAGGAAGTAAACACCGGTCAGGTTAGCAGCATATAGCACTAGACTGTATCGTATCGTCCCTGTAAGATACTTGTATTAAATACCCATCTATGCTCACCTGCCTACCTCACGTTCTTTCTACAACATGCACACTCATTCCCACACAGCTATCAGTGTACACATGCACACTCATTCCCACAGTTATTAGTGTACACATGCACACTCATTCCCACACAGTTATATTTCGTTCAGGCTTTGCGTCCTGCTCGCTGCTGTACAGCTTGTTCATACTCGAACGTATACATTGACACATGCACCTTATCTACTCTGCCACGCCCATTTCCGGTCACGTATATAACCGTGACGCGTGGCCGTGCTCATCCTCCTCGTTTCTTTCATTTGCAAGTGTTGGTCACACACGCTCTGCAGTCTGGACATTTGTTTGTGTTTGCTATCCGTTTTCAGGATCTAAGAAGCCCTTTATGGGACTCCACCAGCGTTTCCTCCTCTCGACCTCCACCGTTTGCCACGGGGGCTCCCTGAACCCGTGATCATGGTGGGAGGGTGAGCCCCTGCGGCATGCTGTGTCGAGTGCGAGCCCCCGGCGTCTCTATCAGTCTGGGCAGACCCCCGACCAGCCCGGGCACAGTCTCTCTGATGGCGGACGATTTGCGGCGCAAACTCTCCGCTTCCGCTTGCTCCCAACGTTCGGCGGTGAGCGAGTGTGGCGGGTGGTCAGATGTGGAGGAACAGTACGCAGGAACGGACGCCTTCGGTTCTGCGGAAGGGCTGGTTCCAGAGGACGACCCTTGCGCTCTCCTGCCGCCGCTGCCGATGGAGATGGAGGACTACATGGAGGAGGCGGAGAGTCTCTTCTCTGATGCCTCACTGGCAGAGACAGGGTTCAGTACCCCGACCCCACACGCAGGTGGAGGGTCTGGTCCGGGGCTTAAAGAGCGCTGGCAGCCGATATGCCCAGATATGATGTGGGTGCCAAAAAAGAAGCCGATGCAGAATGGGAAGTCGGCCCGGTAGCTGGCGATGTGGTGGCTGGCTGTCGTGTTTGGCTTTTCAAGCGATGAAGCGAACATATGCTTCGCGTATGCTTTCACTTATAAATCAACACAGGGCTAAAGACATTACTCCTTTTCACCTCTTATGTTTTTCACTTTTTACGTGAGGTTGTTGGGGGGGGGGGGGGGTATAAACAAATTGGTGAAATTCTGACAGGGAACAAAATAAGCACCCGCCAAACGCCAATGGCGTGTAGATTTCCTCTTTGGCTGGTAAATTACAGAGGCTACTCAGCCACTCTGGCGTGTAAAATAATTGGGAGCCATATGAGCATATTAGAGTATTATATCAGGGCTATAAGTGCGAGCATTTCACTCGCATTTGCCTCTAAAAATAGATTTGTGCGAACCGGAAAAATCATTTAGGAGGAATAGGAGCACAGTTTGCGAGTAATCGTCTTGCGTAGTGGGCGTGTCAACTGCGCAATTGTCATTTCATAATAGAGACGGAGCAGCGTGGATCAGCTCTGTAACAATTCATCTCGAGTCTGCTATGTGCAATGAAAACTCTGCGAGCAGCCGTTCCAATTGTCTAACATGCTTTGCATCCTCGCCAGTTATACCCACGTCGCGCTAAAAACAATAACTACTGTAATGTTATCTGCTAACTGAGTACTCCAACTAAGCTAACCTGCTAACGCTATCTACTGCTAACGCTAATCACTGGGGAGTGGGGACGTTCAGAGGCATAGTGAGGGAAGGGCTGAGAATCTGTCTCTCTCCGTCTATCTCTCTCTGTGTGTGTGTCTCGCTCTCTCTCTCTCTCTCCCTCTCTCTCCTGAACCTATTTCATTCAAAAGGAAGACATTGATGGACAGTAGCTATAGTATATACTGTAGCTCAGTAGCTGTAACAGAATAATTGTATTAATTACTATTGATTAACTATTATTCATTAGCGTTTAAATTATAATGAATTAAATAATTGTATAAAGAATTTTCCATGTTCTGTCATCTAATAATATATTCCATTACCTTTCCTATCTGTATCAAAGTCAAAATGTTGGTATTGTGACAACAAATCAAATCAAATCAAATCAAATTTATTTGTAAGGCCCGACAACACACGTTAATGTCCCCATGGGCCGGACACGTCTTCTTTAAACAAGTCAAGAAGAAACATAACAATAAGTCAAGAACAAAACAAGAACACCATAAGGTCCAACAAATTTAAAATAAATGCAAATACATTTCTTTGTGTGCTCCTAATTTTTATTTTATTTAGGAGCACATGTGCTCCCTGGGGAAAAGGTTAGCGTAGAGCCCTGTATAACACATGGCGATATATTAAAAAGCTATTTCAAATTTTTGGCTGGTAAAAAATCTGCCTGGTTGGTAGTTTTTTTTAATCTACCAGCCACCTTGGCTGGTAAGCCAAAAAGTAAATTTTGTTCCCTGGGTGCGGGTAATTGGGCAATAGCCTGAAACAGGCGCTCTCATCACTAGGGGATCCCCTGTATGCACCAGTAATGACGTACGTAGGTGGGATTCTGCTCTGTCAGGTTGGACTGACGTCCTCAGTGTCAGAGCAGAGGGGGGGGGGGTTTCCCATGGCCGCAGACTCAAAAGAGTGGGGCTGGGGGTGGGTCCCTGACATAACGACATCACAGGGTTCCAGTTTTTAATTGACCCGAGGGGTATGCCCGTGAATTGGGGCCTGCGTAGTTCAGATCCCAACTCACGCTGTCGAAAGAGGTCTCTGAGGGATAAACTAGCGTCTTCCCCCTCTCGAAGAGAGCGGAGGTAACAACAGGTATTTTTTCCCTGTGTATAAGTCCCGTGTCAAGGGCCCTTGCGGGGGACCGGTCTTCCTCCTTTTACCCGAATGGGGGGAGAGACGATGGGTTGGGGCTGGTCTTATTGAAATTCACTCAACACCGTTCTCAGGTTTTACGAACCTAGCGCTGTTATCGGGGCCGCGGCTACAACAGCCCCGGCCAAACAGAGACCGTTCTTTTTCGAACCGGGATAGTTACAGCCCATTGAATGGGCATAAGGTAAAAGTCTGTTCCCTATACTGTCCTGCTCCCGGGCGTCTCAAACTATCTGTTTTGAACTGGCTATCTTAGGGAACGATATCAGCGCCTGGTCCCAGGCGTTTAAAATTATCTGGTTTGAACTAGCTATCTTAGGGACCAGTGCGCCCTGGTCTGTCCGAGCAGCATAACGGCATTTATGTGGTCAGCCAGGAGGGAGTTCATCTCTGCCGAGCAGCAGGCGAGCTCTGCTTGTGCAAGGTATCTGTTAGCTTGAAGGCTCCCTACATTTCCGGGGGGGAAATGACGGGGCAGATCGAGCGTCACAGGGGGGTTTCACACCCAGTGGGTGGGCTACCGCGGAGCTGTTTTTGCAGTCGGGTAGATAAGGTGCATGTGGAAAATACTTTCAATGTATATGTTATAGTATGAACGAACTGTCCAGATCGTCTGCCAGAACTCATATAACTAGGGTTCTAGGATAACCTTCGTTATCAGTGTACACATGCACACTCATTACCATACAGTTATCAGGGTACACATGCACACTAATTCCCACACAGTTATCAGGCAACCCATTTATCTCTCAATGAACTCAATGAAAACCAGATCATACAAAAAAAAATTATCAAAGGAAGATAAATGGAAAAGGGAAATGAAGAATCATGTAATATTCCTCGCGTTCTTAACACATTGCCAGCATTTCGCGAGTGCGAGTTTAACAATAACGAAAACCAGCTTGTACAAAATGTGAATCAAAGGAAGGAACATTTAGAAGATGGAGTAACCTGTCATAATCATCTCAACACCGAGTTTAACAATAACAAACAGGAAAGTAGTGATGTGGCTGATATTACTGGCTGTCGGAGGTCATTGAAGGCTCAATCCCACAGCTAGAATGAAGATATTGGTATCATTGGAAAGAAGAGATCTTGGGAATTTCGTAGGTGCCAATCATTTTAAGTATGTTGGCAAAAGGACAGGGCCCCCATTTATCAACAATGCTTAGAAAGTGTTCTATTTTCACAGAATTTAGAATGTGTGTACGTGGCGGCTAAGTGGCGCAGTGGGCAAGGCGCTCGCCACTAGTGCAGGAGATGCTGGGTTCGAGCCCAGCTCTCGGCATTGCTACCAGCTTGGCTGGTCGTTCATACTTTTTTTTTTTTTTTTCAACTTCTTTTTATTTGAATAACAGGTGTACAGCAGATACATGTCCCACAGCACACGGCAATTATCTCACTCTCTGGTCCCTTCCCCCACCTGCGGCCAACAAAACTAAATAAAGACAGGACAATAATAAAATTAAAATAAACAATAATAAATAATAACAACAATGACAACAACAACATCATTGTTATACAACAGACAGGCCTCTTACGCGTCTGTTGTACAACTTCTTCCACTAGGGAAACCCACCTCCAACAAAATACACAACACACAACCGGGGATAGACACCCCAAGACCCCCGGCCTTCACCCCTCCCCCAACCAAACAGCAAAACCACCAATCGACACGGCCAGCGACAGCATGCGGATATATTCACATACCGCCACTAGCCGTATCAATCAACAGCCCCCCTGCTCAATCAAGAAAACAGCGGAGACCAAAGGTCCCGGAACATCCACCCCCGGCCACGCTCCTCCAAGGTCAATCTCTCCAATGGAAGAAGCTGGGATATCTGATCTTGAAACATCTCAAAAGTGGGCGAAGAGTCATTTTTCCAAAACAGGAGAATACATTTCTTGGCAAAGTATGTTATAACAATCAGCAATCTATATTTTTTTGGATCCATCTGGATCTCAGGTAATTCATTTAGTAAGTAGGCACATGGAGACAAGTCAAATTCCGTTTCTAATACAGATTTTGTAAATGAATGAATACAATTCCAGAATCGTTTTAGTTTATCACAGTGCCAAAACACATGTAGAAATGTTCCTTCGTTAGTTTTACATCTAGGACAGTTTATTGAATTATCTCTAGACATTTTATGCATTTTTATTGGAGTTAGATACAATTGGATACATTTAAAATTTGCTTCTTTGATTTTGTTACTTGTAAATGGAAAGTGTATTCTATCACAAATATTTAGCCATGTATTTTCTTCAAATTTCATGGTTAGGTCTGTCTCCCAGATCCTCAACAAAGGCAAAAAAGATGAGTGACATTCTTTGGAGAAGATGTCATACAATTCACTAATTTGTAAATATTTAAAGAAATCAGTATTTGGGATGGCATATTCTGTTCTTAAATCCATAAATGATTTTAACTGCATATTTGTGTGAAACAGGTCTTTGAATTGACTTATCCCCAACTGAGCCCATTTGAGTATATTAATTGATCTTAGATGTTTATCTAGATCAGGATTGTGATAGATAGGAGAGTATATGGAGGTAAAATTGGTGATACCAAGTTCTTTTTAGCAGTCCTTCCAAGCACATAGTGTGTTAAAAACAGTGAAACAATTACCTATGTTTCTTATCTTTTTTAATTGTTTTATAAATATGAGAGAGTCCAATGGTAACGGGTCAACAAATTTAGCTTCTAGCTGAAACCACTGTGAGTCCCGTCTTCCCAACGACCATGACAATCAGCACATCACCCCCACCCTGCAAAAACTCCACTGGCTCCCCATCAACTACCGAATCCCCTACAAGATCCTCCTCCTCACCTACAAATCCCTGCACGGGTTGGCCCCTTCCTACCTGACCAACCTACTCCACCCCTACACTCCAGCACGAGGCCTCCGATCCTCCAACTCCGACCTCCTCACCATCCCCTGCACCAGGCGTTCCACACTGGGAGACCGAGCTTTCGCTGCAGCTGCCCCCAGACTGTGGAACTCCCTCTCCCCCCTCATCCGAGGCTCTGACACCATCAACCTCTTCAAAACCAAGCTAAAAACCCACCTGTTCACACTTGCCTTCACGCAACACGGCCCCGCTCCCAAGTAGCCCACCCCTGACTTTTTTTTAAGCCACAGATTCCGTTGTTTTGTTTTGTTGTTTGTTTGTTTGTTAATTTCAACCACTTCATCCAATTGGACAGAACTTGCCTCCTTTTTATTTTTTTTAATCTCTTTTATCTTATTTGTTTTTTCTTGTTGTTACTATACACAGATCTTTTATGTATTTTATTATATTTTTTCAATTTTATTTCTTATTTTTTCCATCCTTTCCTTGTACAGTGTCCTTGAGTCTGAGAAAGGCGCTTCTCTCTTAAAATCCAATCTATTATTATTATTATTATTATTATTATGACAGTACATTTCTTAATTGGGCTGACCAAAAATAATGTTGGAGATTGGGGAGACCGAGACCTCCCATGGATTCTGGCTTCATAAGTGTCAATAACTTTATCTGTTGCACCAAATACATTTTGAGATGGGTCTATTCATAAATTTGAAAAATTCTGTAGATAAGTAACATGGTAACATTTGAAAAAGGAAATTTAGTCTTGGAAGGACGTTCATTCTTATTACATTTATTCTTCCCAGCAGAGATAATGGGAGCGTGGACCATTTACACAAATCAGTTTTTATCTTTTCTATAAGAGGACAATAGTTTTCCCTGTACAAGTTCTCTAGTTGCGGTGTAATGTTTATTCCCAAATATTTAAACCCATCTGGAGACCAATTAAAAGGATATGTTTTATACATAGTTTCTGTTGGGGTCATATGCAGGATTTGATTTGATTTGATTTTATTAGGGATCCCCATTAGCTGGTGCGATAGCAACCAGCTAGTCTTCCTGGGGTCCACACACAAAAAAACACACAAAAACAATCACTATTGCAAAAAACAAAATTATTAAAAGTCAGTACACACAATGCATAATGAACCTACTGTAACAATTAATATAGCTAAAATTACATTAGTGTAAAACAAAAACAAAAAATTACTTTACAGTGTTAAAAACAATTTAAAAACGATTTAAGATTATTTTTAAAAGTGAATCTACTGTAAATGCAGCAGAGGTTCCGAGGCAGGCCATTCCACAGAGTTAATGCTCTAAAAATAAAAGATCTCCCCAGAGCGCTGGTTCTAGGACCTGGCAATTCAAGCTGCCCACTACTGGAACCTCTAGTGTAATGCTCGTGCACAGTATTACTAAAAACAATCTGATTATGTATAAAAACAGGAGTCTTACTGCTCATGACCAACTTGAACAGCACAAGTATATTAAAAGACAATCTATTTTCAACGTTAAGCCAAGAGAGGCGGGCATGCATACGGCTCACATTAGACCTTAGTGAGCAGCCCAGTACCAACCGTGCTGCCCTGTTCTGGACCACCTGGAGCTTCCTGAGGTCACCACTGGCAGCAGATGACCACATCGCAGAGCAATAGTCAAGATGACATAAAACTAAACTTTGCACTATCTGACATAAAAGGGGACGGGCAACAAAAGAAGCACATTTCCTGGAAATACCAATTGCTCTTCCCATTTTTAAAACAATATAGGAGACAAGCATTTGATTTATTAAAGTTTAACTTATATCCAGAGTATTTTCCAAATTGTTCTATTTCGTTATATAAGTGTGATAAGGACTGTTCTGGGTCTTTTATGTATAAAATAATGTCATCTGCGTATAATGATATTTTATGTTCCTCATTATTCATTTTCAGTCCTTTAATGTTAATATTGTCTCGTACACATGACGCCAACAATTCAATCACCATTGCGAAGAGTGAACTCGACAGTGGGCATCCTTGTCTTGTCCCTCTCGTTAGTGCAAAGAAATCAGAGGAAGCTCCATTGGTAATGACAGCTGCTTTAGGATTTTTATAGATTGCTTTAATCCAAGCGATAAAGTTCGGTCCCATATTAAGCTTGTTTCAAGTTTCTTTAATAGTTGTCATACAGAAGTACAGAATACTTTTGTACAAAATGCTTCTTACTGTTGCGCTCCAGAGACTGTGCATGACAAGATAGTATGAAATAAAAACATAGTAAAAATTAGAAGAAAAAAAAAGAGGTCACAGTGTTCAGTTTAGACATATGTACAATGTTCGTAGACGTAGTTACCATACAATATACAATACTGTGCAGTGTACTAATATACAATACTATATAGTGCAAGGCATAAATGGACGAGGTGCAGTTTAGGTACAATTCACAGTAGGTGTACGAGTTGTAGTGCAAATCCTTTATCAATAAATATAAAGTGTAAGTGTGTTTGTGTGATCTAAAGTGTGGAGAGTGGGTGCTGCAGTGTGTTGTTTGTTTGAGTGAGTGTGTGTGTGCGTGTGGGTGTGTGTGCTGTGTGCATTTGATGGTTGTTGCATAGTGATTATTGTTCGTTTAGCGATTATTGTTCGTTTAGCAGCCTGATGGCCTGGGGATAGAAGCTCCTTCTGAGTCTTTCTGTGCTCGCCATAAGACTCCGGTATCGCTTGCCTGACGGCAGCAGTTCAAAGAGGCAGTTGTTCGGGTGGCTCGAGTCCTTAATAATTCTCTTAGCCTTCCCCTTGCACCGCTTGTTGTAAATGTTCTGGAGGGTGGGAAGCCCCCCTCTAATTGTGCGTTCGGCTGAACGTGTCACTCTTTGTAGTCTGCTACGGTCTTGTGCAGTGCTATTCCCAAACCAGGAGGTGATGTTGCCGGTCAGGATGCTCTCTATTGTACATGAGTAGAAGTTCCTAAGGATCTTCTGACTGACTTGGAACTTCCTTAGGCGCCTGAGGAAGTAGAGGCGTTGTCGTGCCTTCTTCACAACACTGTCAATGTGTGTGGTCCATGTCAAGTCCTCGGATATGTGGGCTCCGAGGTACTTGAAACTGTTCACTCTCTCAACTGGTGCCCCGTCGATGCTGAGGGGGCTGTAGTCCTTGACCCCCGACCTCCTGAAGTCCACAATCATCTCTTTTGTTGTCAAGTATAGAAAAAAGAAAGTTCCATTCAACCCTATCGAAGGCCTTCTCTGCGTCCAGCGATAGGAGCAGAGAAGGGCTCCGACTGGTGTCCAAATGATTTATTACATTCAAAAGTCTCCTTATATTGTCAGCAGAATATCTCCCTTTTATGAAACCTGATTGGTCTGGATTAATCAATTTAGGCAAAATATCTTCTAGTCTTTTTGCTAATAATTTGGTTATAATCTTGTAATCGTGATCTAAAAGACTAATAGGTCTATATGATGAACAATTTAAAGGATCTTTGCCACTTTTATGCAATACTGTGATATGTGCTAGGTTCATTGATTGAGGGAGTATTCTGTTGTGACAGAAATTATACATCATTGCCAATAAAAATGGGATGAAGTTCAGTCCAAAATTCATTATACAATTCAGCAGAAAAACCATCTGGTCCTGGGCTTTTATTTATGGGCATTAACTTAATTGTGGCCAGAACCTCTTCTTTTGTAAATGATGAGTTAAGGTATTGCTGGTCTAATTCAGACAATTTTGACAATTTCTTATTTTGTAAGTACTGGTCCAGTTGTTCTTGTGAATGAGAACTTTGAGATTTGTAAAGTGTATTGTAGAATTCAAAGAAAGCTTGATTAATCTCTTTAGGTTGATATGTTATATTATCATTGAGATTAATTGCTTTAATAGTTCTTTCAGTTTGTTCTTTCTTTAATTGATGGGCCAGTAATTTACTTGGTTTATTGCCAAATTCGTAATGCTTTTGTCTAACGTAATTCATTTTTGTTGTAATTTCATTTGAAATATTAAGGTTTAATTTGGCCCTGGCCACAATTAATTGTCTCCAATTGTCCTCTGTAGACGCTGTCTTATGAAGTGCTTCACATCTTATTACTTCTCTCTCAAGTTCTTGTGCTTGTGCTCTTTTTACTCGCTTTTTAAATTAACCATATGAAATTATTAGTCCTCTTAAAGTGGCTTTTGCAGCCTCCCAGATAATGTTAGGGTCAATGAGGGGGTCATTATTTTCCTTTATGTAGTTTGTAATCCATGTTCGCGTTTTTAATTTAAATTCTTCATCTTGGAGTAATGAATTATCAAATTTCCATTGTTTGGTGAACGAGTTGTTCCTATTAAACTGAATAGTCAGGCATATTCTGGCATGATCTGATAAAATGATTGGGCTAATTTCACATTCCTTTATCATGTATATATATTTTGAGTAAATAAAGGCATAGTCTATTCTACTATACGAGTTATGTACATTTGAGAAGAAGCTGTAGTCTTTAATGCCTTGATGTAATTCACGCCAGACATCAATTAGGCCACTTTCTGCACATAACCCTTGAAGAACTTTTGAGGATTTGGAGCTATGGTTAGTCTGACTAGATTTATCCAATGCTGTCATTGTCAGGTTAAAATCTCCCGCCATCACTCCAAAACCTTTACAGTTTTCATTGAACAGCAACACCATGTCAGACATAAATGTGGGTTTGTCTGCATTGGGGGCATAAACGTTCAAAAAAGTAATGGATGTTCCCCAAATGCAGCCTGAAACCAAGACAAACCGTCCGTTTGGGTCTGTAATTGTTTTTTCTACTGTAAATGGTATTGTTTTGTTAATCAAAATAGCCGTTCCTCTGCTATGACTTTTATATGATGAGAAATAGACCTGACCTACCCATTCTCTTTTTAACTTTGCGTGTTCAGTGTCTGACAAATATGTTTCTTGTAAGAAAGCCACATCTACTTTGTTTTTTTTAGAAGGGATACCATTTTTTTCCTTTTAATAGGATTTCCCAAGCCTTTAATGTTCCACGAATGTATTATTATATCTGACATGGGACTGCAATCTTTGAGGATTATCTGTGACTGTATACATTTGCCTCAAAAATATTGCTGTTGCTTTTATTAATAAACATAACCAAAAAACAAAAACATAGAACACAAAACATACATAGAATACACATACATAGAATAAAAAACATACATGAAATACATCAACCCACCCCAGCCATGGTTTTCTGAACCACGACATTTACCCCCTTACTCCTTGTAGGCCATAGAGAAACAATAATGGAAAAAACAAAATAACTGAAAAAGAATTAAATCTTTCTTATATTGGCCCCTGGAGCTCTCTGGTCGTTCATACTAACACAATTGGCAGTGTTAGGGGTGGGAAAGCTGGTGGGTGGGTCCTGGTCATTGTAAACAGCGACTCCTACAGTTCGGTCGGGGCGCCTGCTCAGCGAGGAAAGGATCTACGGGGGGTAGTATGATCCTTCCACATGTTACACCCTCTCAGTGAGAGTCCGCGCTGCCAGGTGAAAAGAAGCGGTTGATTGGCTACACATGTGTCGGAGGAAGCATGTGATAGCCTCCACTCTCCCAGACCGACCGTAGGGGGTAGATGCGCAGCGACCAGGAAGGGGATTGGGAATTGGCATAATGACTAACATTGGGATGGGAGAAAAACGGAGGAAAAAGGAGGGGGAAAAAGATCAATAAAAAAAAAAAAAATATTGTACGTACAGAAAAATCGGGGGTTCTACGCACACTCCGTGTTGATAAATACCATTTGTTCTACGCTCCGCGCTCGTGCACGATGTTAAGTATTTGCATATAGAACCGCCCGTAATTAACCATATACGGTAATGAAACACCCCCATGAAATGTGGAAAAGTGGACTAAGCCGAGCAAAGCGTGTTATGGGAGAAATACGCGACAGGCTGACAGATATGTACACGTACGGTGATGTCGGATATGATATCTATTAACTTCCTAAAGACCATTGCTGCCTGGGCAGCGCAGACACTAATAAAGACCGTTAACCACTGTTTGCCATTGGTGTCATTAATAACCATGCTGGTGTGATAAATTCCCAAACATAGATCTCATGATTAACTAATGTGTAGAAATACTTGGCCCTCAAACAATAATTCATAGTGTGTGTGTGTGTTTACATAGACTGATTGCCATTGTGGGCACACAGAGGTCGATTTACATATGGAGTGAGTGGTCAAATGATTCTATTTACGACAGGAACCCAAGGGCCAGCTGCCATGCCCTTGGAAGAGTTTAAGACAATGGGCTCTGTAAGATCGGAACAAAAGACCAAAAGGTCACGTAAACATGTTATCTCACTAGGAGTCTCCTGACACACAGACACACACACACACACACAGACACACATAGACACACACACACACAGACACACATAGACACACATACACACACACACACACACACACAGACACACACACACAAAATATAATTAAAAGTGTTTACATTGTGGTAATAATTATGAAGTCATACTAAAACTGTATTATTGTAATTTGTACAAGTAATGTGTTTAAGTATGATTATCTGTGTTTATGTAATCAATATATCTTGAGGTTCATCAAAGTATTCAAGTAATGTGTTTAAGTAAAAATACAGGGAAAATATTCTCTGGGCAAAAACAAAGTGAAGAGGGTTGGCCTTAAGCCAAACCCCTAATTTCAAATGTAAGCTTAGCCGGCCTGGCATTGGAGGAAAGAATGTGGTGATGTCATCACTCCGAGACACTGGGCCTTGGGGAAATAATGGGGTGTGATGGGGGGAAGAAGGTCTCTGAACAACCCAACCGACAGGACAAGACGTCTCTACCATCTCATCCACAAGGAAGCAGGAGCAGAACACAAAGGAACTTTTTGGGAGGGAAAACCAACTGCTTTGTTATCAGCACAGAACAAAGACTTTCAACAACTAATCAACTATCATTCTCTTTAGTCTAGTTGTATCACTTACGGCACAGTGTTTTTGATCACAACTATAGCATTCTTTTGTCATAACAATTATTGTAATTTGTATACACTCTTAAACTTTGATTAAACAACTGTTATATAACCCTTTTCCTCCTAATTCCGTCTGCCTGCACCGCTGAAAGAAGAGAAGTGATTCCCAGAGCTTAAGAGATATAGACACAACGCAGAGGGAACAAAGCAACCCGGTTCTGAGCAGAGCAGAACCGAAGTAGCTTGGGAAATCCACTTCATTTTGGTACCGGACCCTAGAATTAGAAGCGCTCGTTTTGAACCACAACAGAAGAATTTTTTTTCTTTATTCACGCCGATCAACGAGGAAAACAACTGATCGATCGATCGTCTTCAAGTGACTGGAGAAGTTACTAAGAGGTGAGTGTGATGATGTATTTGAGTGCTCTATTCGAACCATGGAGGGGGTTGCTAAGGATTTAACCTCATGTAAGCATGAAGTAGAGAAATAATTGAATTGAATGTTCTGGTTGGAAAGGGCAGCTCTATGAACGGCGTGCGTGGTATGTTCTATAGTAGAGCTAGAAGCAGAAAACGGAGCACCGTTGCCATTCAGGACATTCAAGTCAGTTATGGTGGAGGTCGACACCGCCGGACTGGTTCGCGAGATAGGTTATGGGCGTCGTATCGCGACAGGCTAAGGTTCTCCAGGCCAGGGGACCACAATAGCCCTGTGTGCGGGCGATAGGTGCGCTGCCCAAGAGATTACCGGATCCCTAGTAGGTGATGCTTGGGTCAGGAGGCGCGGTTATTAAGGAATTATTTGTATGTTCTGGCTGGTAAGCGCAGCTCTATAAATGGGGTGCGTTGTATGTTCTAAAGTAGAGCTTAAGCACGGAGAATATGGGAAGAGAAAACGGAGCGCTGTTACCATTCAGAACATACAGATTGAGCGGGTGAGTATAGTGGAACCTTTGGAACCAGGGGGTGGCGAGTCGGAGTTACAGGTCTATACGTGGCTATTTGATAGAAGCGGGGTCTGGATTCGTGCTCAGAGTTGAACCATGGTACGTGTGCGGCAGACCAAAGGGTCTAGTTTAACTTAACTTTAACTTAATTAGACTGCGTTAGGCTGTAACAAAAAATAGTACTTAATGAAAAGTCGATTAAAAGGCTATAGGAAACGATATGGTAAGCTTAAACATGCAGTATGGAAGTGTGTGCGATTTCGTTTAGTCTGGTGTTTACTAGTCGCGCTGCTGTGCGGCGTTCGAGAGACGGTAATGTGCGTAAATGCTGATTTTGTATTTTTTATTTGTGTTAGGAAGCGTGTATGAATGTATGGTTGGCGAATGGCTATAGTTAGTTGGCGAATGGCTATGGTTAGGAGTGATTGGTGGTACGTGTGAGGGTATAGTTGTATTATTATGTAATTTAAGTCACCGGTTGGCCGTGGGGAAATGTAATGGTAACGCCGGTTTTCCGGGGCCCGTGGAACGCAGCAGCAGTTAGCTGTTGTATTAGCCTCTGAGGCGCCGGAGGATACGGCAGGACAAATAGGCATAGGGTCAAATGTATAAGGTCGATCGATAGTGTCTTGCGATTACGGGGATGTGTAAGGCACTTAAAAGTTTTCATATTCGTGGCGGATAAAATGGCTATATAATGTTTTAGGGAAATGGGATTATATGTTGCGGGGACCCGACCCGGAAGTCGTTCTAAGCTCGCCGGTGATGACGACAGAGGGGTCAAACTAGTGTTTTGCTGTTATGTTTTTATATTTCTATTTAGATCACTACACTGGCGTTTTGAGGGAAATAGGATTCTGTTGTGGGGGATGTGGTGTTATATTAACATTGCGAGGAGACGGCCCGCGCGGCGGGACGGGTCGATGGGTCGTTGGGAAGCGTTTTTATGGGATCATGGGTGAAGCTAAGCTAATGCTACCTAGCCGCGCTAACGGCTAAAATGGTCGCCGGTTGTGACGTCGTAAGGGTGCGCGGTCTGACGGCCCGCGACGTGGCTAACGAAGCTAAGCTAACTGTGCTGACGTCATGGCATGACGGGACTCTCGGGATGTCTCGCGAGGGGGCGTCCATCTTAGCAGGGGCGCCGGCGTCCATCTTGGGAGGGCACCAAGCGTCCATTGTTATGGGGAGGGTGGAGTTTATTTAGGAATACGATAGGGGGCGGAAGAGGACAGGATGAATATTTTTGGATTCTGCTCACAGAACGTTTTCATTAGGGGGTTAGTGTGCTGGTAAAGTGAGATTGGGTTGTTGTGTTTTAATCTGGCGGTGGATTGTGGGGCCTTGGCCCCCCCTCCCCCTCGTACACTCTCTCTCACCCTCCCCCCCCCCTCCCTCTCTCTCTTTCTGTCTCTCTCTCCTCCCCCCCCCCTCTCCTTCTTTCCTTCTCTTCCCCCTCTCTCACTCGCTTTCCTTCTCTCGCCCTTCCCCCTATCCCTCTCTCTCTTTCCTTCTCTCGCCCTCCCTCCTCTCCCTCTCTTTCTTTCCTTCTCTCTCTCCTCCCTCCCTCCTCCCTCCCTCTCCCTTTCGCCTCTCTCCCTCTCACCTTCCCCCCCTCTCTCCCTCTTCCTTTCACCTCCCCCCCTCTCTCCCTCTCAACTCCCCTCCCTCTCTCTCTCTTTCTCTTTCTCTTTCACCCCCCCTCTCTTTCTTTCCCTCTCACCTCTCCTCCCTCCCTCTCCCTTTCACCTCTCTCCCTCTCCCTCTCACCTCCCCTCCCTCTCTCTCTCTTTCTCTTTCACCCCCCCCTCTCTTTCTTTCCTTCTCTCACCCTCCTCCCTCCCTCTCCCTTTCACCTCCCCCCTCTCTCCCTCTCCCTCTCACCTCCCCCCCTCTTTCCCTCTCCCTCCCTCTCTCTCTCTCTCTCTTACCCCCCCCCCCTCTCACTCACTCCCCTCATTCCCACACCGCCTCTCTTTCATATTTCCCCCCCCCCCTCGGCCCCCCCGAAACGCTCTCTCTTTCTCTCCTAGTTTGGGCCTGTATATAAATTTGTTTTTTTATGGGTTTCAAACGCGGTGTTGTGCTAGGTATATTGTTTATTGCTGTTTACTGTAGGGTTCAAAGGCGGTTGGTTTAGTTTGGGACTTATTATGCGTATGTTGTTGTTCCATATTCAGTTTTATTGTTATTTTTAGGGAATTTCTAGTGCTGGCAATGGTATTGGCTGGCGTTAGGGCTACGCTTTGGTCGACAAGGCGCTCGTACTTCTTTCCTTGCATTTGGACAAGCTCCGGCTGGTAAGGCGGGGGCTCCATGTCAGTATTTTTGTGTGGCGTTCATGTTGGTGGGCCGTAAGTCGGAGCATAATTACTCTGCTCGGCTGCGCCTGCGATGGGGGTGTGGGTAGACAGTTCGTCGTGGCTCGCTGTCTGCCTCCGCGCTTTGACGGGGATGCTATGTGTGCGACTCGTCGATGCTCGCTGCCACACTGCGCACAGTTTTCATTTTGCCAGGGGTACGGGGACTGCTAAACGTCGTGGCGGGGGTGGGCTCGCTGTCTGCCACCGCGCATTAACGGGGGTGCGCTATGCGTGCACTCGTCAAAGGCTCGCTGCCACACTACGCGCGTCGAATTATATTGTGTGTGGGTATTTGGGTGACTGGTTACGGTGGTTGAGTGGTGTCAGGGGTGCTGTATGTGTGTGGCAGTGGTTGTGAGTGGAATGATCTTTGAATATCCTTGAGTAGGGGGCCCGGGGTTTCGCGTTCCAGGTTGCAAACTGGGGGTGATGCCGTGGGCCACAGGACGAGTTGACCAGTGGGATGTCATTGGTCGGCAGGATTTTCAATGTGGGGATGGTGTCGGCGGCCTGTGGTTATGAACGGGTTGTGTGACACTGTTCTAAATGCACGGGGACTTCAGTGACATAAGACACTGAAAATTGATTTCTGTTCTCGTGGGAAGCGCGTTTTAACACCTAAGGGGTTAGGTGTTACGGGGGAAATATAGTAACTGTGTGAGAGGTTATGAATGGAAAATATGTATGTTACTGATATGTATAATGTAATATGAGCGAAATACATACTAGGCTTTCACGGACAGAAATAAATATAGTTACAAATACACATAGTAATTTGCAAATAACAATTAGAGTAAAAGTGAGATTATTCACCTAAATTACCATGTCCAATACAGATGTTTAGAAATGATAGGCTGTAAATAACAAATTTCTGATTGACCAACAGAAGGAAACGGCTGATGCAAAATAAGTTCCCCGGAGTTGTATTAAGGAGGATCATGACAACAGGATTGAGAGTCTGGTTTTCCGATGGAGACAACTGAGAAAGATTAAGGCTGTGTCATTGATAAATCAAAAACGAAAATTGCACAAATGCTCTCAAGTGATCTTAGTATAGGAGATGCCCGACATTCCATGCTTAAAGACAAATGATGGATTGTGAATGGGAAATGTCACTGATAATTAAGTGTATTTTTTGCTTCTCTCTTCACAGCTGCTCCAGGACGGATGGCCAGCGCTGACAATTCCGAACCCCAACAGGGAAATCAAAGAGACTGTTGACAGTCAGGGGGTATAGTATCACAAGAGCGAGTTATCAATTCCTGTTTACACCAATATAGAAGTGTGAGTGAAATTAACTCAAGTTTGGTAAAAATAGTTTGAATACAGAGAAACTTGCTTTCCAAACGGTGACGTTACGAGTGTTTGAAGAAAGGTGAGAATGGAAAATACACAGATAGGAGCAACCGGAGGGTTAGATGCACTGACCATAGAAAGGGTAGACAATCTGTCTATTTCATCGACTGGAGATGTCACAATAAAAGTGACGAAAAGATGGCCAAAGATATTCAGGCCATTACAGAACCTTGTAGTTAAAGGAGGCCGGTATAGAATGCGTACCCAAATCAAGATAATGCCGATAACCTCTGCAGACATTACATTGACCGAATTGGACGTTAACTTGATTGACTGGAATGTGATCGACTCCCCTCTAGTGTCCAGTGTGACGGAGGGACTGGAAATAATGTCTTTTACTCCGCCACAGGGAGTCGTTGCAGCGAGCGACCCAGAGGCAACTGTATTACCCGAGTCGATCCACGCTGAAGTGTCCGTTGCAGATGACTGCCAGTTAAAGACGTGCCTCCCTCTCGAACAACAGCTAGCCGAGGCTAGACAGGTAGTGGACTATCTCCAAGGCCTAATCCAGTCCACACAGCCCGGAGGGGAGACAGGTTCCAATGGAGGACCAGATGGCCAGAGACGGGCCCAGTTGGGGCCACAAGGGGGTCCTGCGCCGGAACAACAACAAACCCCAATAGGACCACCCACGGGGTGGCAACCACGAGGAAGAGGTGGAGGCAGAGGCAGGAATCCGAATGGCTACCGTGTGCGGCGGGTGCAGTGTTGGCCGTGTGGGACTCTCGGACACATTTCTTGGGACTGTGCAGAGCGGGACCATCTATCCACAACAGGGGGTCCTCAAAGGGGGAACAGAGGAGGTGGACGTGGGCAAAACCAAGGTCAGTGTCCACAGCCCGCAAACTCCCCCTGTCCAGGACCCCCGCGGCACCAAGGCCAAGATGAGAGGCGGAGCCCAGCAATGGGGAGTCAAGCCGACAGCACTGAGATGGGGAAAGAGGCGGCGCCTTATAAGACAACAGGGTGTGTTTGTAAAGAAACAGGTGGCGGGCCCCTCCCAACAACGGGCCCCTCTCAAGGAACTGTGACTGGACCAAATAGGTACGTGGCTTTCTCCTCCGAACAGGCTCCAGGGAACCATGGCGATGATGGCATACCACCAGGACATGTTCTGGGCCCGATGGCCCCAGGGTCATCCGGTCACAGGCGGCTGACCCACCGGGTCCCACAACCCGGGGGAGACCGCCAGTGTTGTTGGATCTGTGGAGTGAAAGGTCATTTTCAAAGGTCATGTCTGCAGAGACCACCGGCAGAATAAAAATATATGCAACTGACTAGGGTAGAGGTGGGATATATTGAATGATAAAATATGCTCCTAATTAGATTAGAATAAAAATAGAATAAAAAATAAATAGAGGTGTTAGGTGATTAGATTATGAATGAAAGTTACTAAAAACGGATGTATGAGTGACTGACAAATGCATGAACTAATCAGACTAACAAGAGGATCAAATTATGTTAAACAGTTAATCAATATTAGACAGTGTGATGATGTGACACTGCGGCAGCTAGTGATCAGTAAATTATCCATGCTTGGTCAACATTCAGATTGATCAAAGGGTGGACTGCATGATTAAGAAATTAAAAAGACTCATAGTTGTTTCTAGTATTTTATAGTATTGATAGAGGCGTATTAACAGTTATGAGCAATAGATATAGGTGTTTATTTACTTTTATTTTTACTTCTCTTTTCTAGTGTGTTACGAGCAATTCCTGACTTAGGCCGGGAGCGTTCATTTTGTTTATTCATTTGATTTCCCTTTTTTGTTTCTTAGTTAATACGGGGGTGCATAAGCCTCTAGATGATAGGTTAAAAATGGGCTCAGAAGAAAAAAGAAAAAGCTTTTCTTTGTGTGTTTTGTTTTCTGTTTTCTTTCTTTCTGTATATTTTTCTTAGGGTACCTGGCAAGCTGGGAGTGATCTCGACACATCAGGACAGGGTAGTATATGTCTGTAAAATGGACTGGGAACAAAGTGAAGGAACATGAGCTAGTTATGGATTTTTGTTCTCCGCCCATTGAATACCCGGTTTTAGGGGCTGGGGGTGTGTCGTGATTGGTGAAAGTGTTGGGAAGCATGATTCTCTGTACATTAATGAAGCTCAATAGGTTTGGTCGCTATTGGCCAAATTAGTCTTGTGTAGGGTGTGAACATGTGCAATTGATAATTGGCTTGTGGTGTGGAAGATGTGTGTTTAAGGCGGACTGTGATTTGTTGCCATACACACAGGTTACTGGGAGAGTGGATGTGTCAGTGCTGACCGTCCGGTCCGGGTGCGGCTGTTCAAAGGACGAAGGTAACGATGTTTGAATGTGTATTCCACATCGAGAGGTGGAGGAGTATACTGTTTTGACAGCATAATATAATGAGAGCCATGTGAATTTTTCAGAATTTTGAAATGTTATGATCTAGAAGCCATGAACTATATAGATAAATGATTTGGAAAAGAAAGTTGTCAAAGCTCAGACCAGTAAAGAGAGTCTGAGGGAGGAAAATTATGGATTCTCAATCAATTGTTGTGGTAGAAGTGACCTGCACTGTCCCCCGAAGCGATATATATATTCACTGCAGGATACGGATGGGAGATTGGGGAGACAACAGTCATCAGAGTGTGGTACAAGGAAGACAAGGACTCCATCGGTACTGTTGATCCAGGACACTGGCTAGTGTCTACCCAGCGGTTCCATGGGGAACCACAACACTGCGGAGAACCAGGAGACGCCTACCTCTCGGGCCGGGAGAGTCTCGGCCAACGCAGTGACCGAGTCTTGAGGCTTCAGAGGGAAACGACAGGCAACCAACGAGGAGACAGGCGGCTAGGCCTCAGCAACAACTCCGGCTGTCAACAGAAGCAAGGCCTCAACTATTGACCAGGGGGTCAACAAGCGAAGGGGTGGAGCTGCTATCGCCCCTATCAACGACCAGGCGGAGGGGAGGAGAAACAAACCTCTTCCACTAATCCGAGGGTCAACGGGGGTTGAGCAGCCAGCGATGACCTCCTCACAGCCGTGACAGCGACACCCGAGGAAAGAGCTCCGGGTTCAACTGAACCAGCAATACAGCAGGGGGTCCTACCCCCTAATAGAGGTCAACACGAGTCAAGATGTGCTCGACAGAAGATGGAGTGTGATGAGAAAGGCAATTTGCTTTCTAAATTCCACCTCCCAGAATGGGGAGTTGCACCCAGCAGTCGTGATACTGCACCAGCTCTGAGCAATAAAGAGGAGGCCGGGTCAAATCTAGAAAACATAGACCCCCCTCCTCAATGCTCCAAGTCAGAATTTGACAACTCACAGTTGAGACCAATGGAAATTGATCTTGGTACGAGAACAAGTTGTTAAAGACTGTGCACACGATCACAAAAACTGAAATGGCTCATTTGAATTTTAGGATCTGAGTGTGGCAAACCATATATATTTTATCCTAATATGATTTAAAATGTTTTAAGTATTATCTAGATAGTAGTGTGTAGAGATTGATATCTATGTTTGACATATTAAGGATAGGTAAACTATCCAAGTGGGGAACTGTGGTAAATTCCCAAACATAGATCTCATGATTAACTAATGTGTAGAAATACTTGGCCCTCAAACAATAATTCATAGTGTGTGTGTGTGTGTTTACATAGACTGATTGCCATTGTGGGCACACAGAGGTCGATTTACATATGGAGTGAGTGGTCAAATGATTCTATTTACGACAGGAACCCAAGGGCCAGCTGCCATGCCCTTGGAAGAGTTTAAGACAATGGGCTCTGTAAGATCGGAACAAAAGACCAAAAGGTCACGTAAACATGTTATCTCACTAGGAGTCTCCTGACACACAGACACACACACACACACAGACACACATAGACACACACACACACAGACACACATAGACACACATACACACACACACACACACACACAGACAAACACACACAAAATATAATTAAAAGTGTTTACATTGTGGTAATAATTATGAAGTCATACTAAAACTGTATTATTGTAATTTGTACAAGTAATGTGTTTAAGTATGATTATCTGTGTTTATGTAATCAATATATCTTGAGGTTCATCAAAGTATTCAAGTAATGTGTTTAAGTAAAAATGCAGGGAAAATATTCTCTGGGCAAAAACAAAGTGAAGAGGGTTGGCCTTAAGCCAAACCCCTAATTTCAAATGTAAGCTTAGCCGGCCTGGCATTGGAGGAAAGAATGTGGTGATGTCATCACTCCGAGACACTGGGCCTTGGGGATATAATGGGGTGTGATGGGGGGAAGAAGGTCTCTGAACAACCCAACCGACAGGACAAGACGTCTCTACCATCTCATCCACAAGGAAGCAGGAGCAGAACACAAAGGAACTTTTTGGGAGGGAAAACCAACTGCTTTGTTATCAGCACAGAACAAAGACTTTCAACAACTAATCAACTATCATTCTCTTTAGTCTAGTTGTATCACTTACGGCACAGTGTTTTTGATCACAACTATAGCATTCTTTTGTCATAACAATTATTGTAATTTGTATACACTCTTAAACTTTGATTAAACAACTGTTATATAACCCTTTTCCTCCTAATTCCGTCTGCCTGCACCGCTGAAAGAAGAGAAGTGATTCCCAGAGCTTAAGAGATATAGACACAACGCAGAGGGAACAAAGCAACCCGGTTCTGAGCAGAGCAGAACCGAAATAGCTTGGGAAATCCACTTCACTGGAATATGCCTTTTCTTCGTTTCATTCGATTAATACCCAGGGATTAAAGTTCTCCGTAAATGTTCTACCTGCATATGATTTGTAGAGGCATATGTGATGCCCACTAGAAGTGGTATCACGTTAATATCATTAGATTATGTGTCAAAACGGTGTGAACATACTGGTACAGGATTACCTCCATCAGAAACAAGGTAGAACAGTGATGTCATACTTAATGGACAACATTAATATAATTTGGTCAATAGGTGGCAGTATAAGACTTGTGTTCAGTAACTTCGCCTTCTAGGGAACCGTACTTTGCTACCTACAGGCGCACAAGGCGAGCTGATCCTCACAACTGAGAGGATTCAGAACCAATAACAACATGTCCATGCCTCCTTTTGTCCATGACTAATTACAACCTGTTTCATAGGTGGGTAATACATTACAAAACACACATAAAGGTTAACAATGATACATGCAATGTCGAGAGCCCAATGAGGTGATGTTTGACTCAAGTTTAAGAAGTTTAAGACAACAAGTAAAGTGATTTAGAAGTTGACCGTCCATTGATGGTGCCGTGTCTCGTGGTACATTAAAATAGAGTGTTGAAATACAATTATTAACATGGGAAACATGGTTAAATACCAGGACCCACTTCAATGATAGCGTTGTGATCGCATAATCTCCGTCTTAAATTATGTGTCTAATCTGCCTGTCGCTTATCAATGACTTGTTTGCAGTCAACATTGTCGAAACAGATTGTTTTTTTAATCAGTTCATTTTCGTTTTATAGCATTTTGAAAAGCCCTAGTTTTTTAGGAAAATATATAGATTCCGTGATAAAAGGCATTTACTGGAATATTCTAGCATACACAAAAACGTTGTAATTTTTCAGCCTATTTATGAATAGTTTTCAAATAAACGCTAGATTATGGATAGTATATGTGTACTTATGCACGCTATAGAGCATAGCTGTCAACATTTTGTTTTGAGAAAACGTGCACGTTTTAGCCCCGCCCCTTCTCCTGGCCCCGCCCCCTTAGCCCGCCCCCTCCAACCCGGCCCCGCCCCCTCCCAATGGAGCTGCCTCGTCGCTGCCATCTGCTGGTCAAAACCTGTATGTACCCAGCCATTTCGTTGTAGGGTAAACTTTTCCTACTTAGAGTGTAAATGCTATGTAAATTATGGTTTTGTTGAACATTTGTATTTCACAGGAGAGAAACTGTATTCAAAGAAAGCTATTAAAATAGTCTTTGAATCTAAATATACTTTCTTTGTGTTGATTTTACATTAATTCCATGATTTTACTCAAGTAAATATCTGTTACAAGCTTCGGTTTTATGTAGAAAAATGCTGTTTTTAATCTAGATTAATCTAGATTGATTACAGAAAATTGTGAGATTGATTAGTTAATTTTTTTTATCTATTGGCGGCGCTGGTGTATATATATATATATATATATATATATATATATATATATATATATATATATATGTGTATGTGTATATATGTAATGTGTGTATATATGTCAGAGAATCAGCCCCTTGCGTCCTTAGAAGCATATGACATGGTGTATGTTTGTTCATTGATGTGACAGTGTCTGGCAACATACTATTGTTCTTTTTATTTCTTTGTGTTTGTGATTTGTCTTGATGTGTTTGTGAAACTATAAAAGCAATCAATCAATGTATTACCATAGTGTCTTTATACCTTCATCACTGTAGGCTACATATTAATACTACAACTCGTTAAAGCTATAAAAAAATACCTATGGTCATTAATTTAGCAGTGGGAATATCATTTTGGAACAGTGTGTGTCTACAGAGAAATGTGAGATAGAAAAAAAGCCAATGCGATTTTGTGTTTTTCCTCAATATCTCTGCAATGCCTGCGAGTTACCAGTAACTGTATTTGTCATACCATGACAATTCACGACAACTTTTAAAACGGATCAATTATTATTTATAAATCGCATTCAGGAAATTGGGCGTCAGAGTGAAGGAGGGGGACGCCGAGGCGCAGAGCAAACGGCTGTTCACCAAGACATTTACACATTCCTTCCTGCATCACATACACAGTAACTTTGTATTGTTTTATCCACAGAAGATTTGCAAACCCTTTGTTCCAGAGACAAAAGCCACAGAGTGGGCAATCAAGAGACACTGGCTAAGTTGATTTGACACCCTCGGTGCCGCATCAGTCTCTCCCCTGAGCTCTGAGCAAATCCGCTCGCTGTTCTGTTCTTATTCTTCTTCGGCTCGAGTCGCAACCATCTCCCGGTCTGACTCCCATCTCCAGTCCAACACCCTATATGAACCCCTTCAGTCTGGCTTCCGTCCCGCTCACAGCACCGAAACTGCACTGGTAAAGGTCATCAACGACCTCCTCATCTCCGCTGACTCCGGTGCCCTCAACATCCTGATCCTACTCGATCTCAGTGCAGCCTTTGACACAGTGTGTCACTCCATCCTCCTCCAAAGGCTGCACCAACTGGGTGTTGAGGGCACAGCACTTGACTGGTTCTCCTCCTACCTCACTGACAGACACCAATTCATCTCCCTCTCCGGCCACACCTCCCCCCCCTCCCCAGTCACACAGGGGGTCCCCCAAGGCTCAGTCCTTGGCCCCCTGCTCTTCATCTGCTACATTCTCCCCCTTGGTCACATCATCCGCAAATACCACCTCAACTTCCACTGTTACGCTGACGACACCCAAATATACATCAGTACACAATCCCCCCACAGCCCACCCCTCAGTCACATTGAATCATGCATCACCGAACTCCAAACTTGGATGACCCACAACTTCCTCAAACTGAACAGTGACAAGACTGAACTCCTCATCATCGGCACCAAAACCACCCTCACCAGATCCGGACCCATCACACTCACCATCAACGACTCCACCATCACCCCCTCCCCCCTAGTCCGCAACCTTGGTGTCCTCCTTGACCCCACCCTCTCATTTGACCCCCACGTCCGCTCCATCGTCAAAACATCCTACTTTCACCTCCGCAACATCGCAAAAATCCGTCACTGCCTCTCCCCCCCCGCTGCTGAATCCCTCATTCACGCCTTCATCTCCTCCCGCCTGGACTACTGCAACTCCCTCCTCACTGGTATCACCTCCCGCTCCCTCCATAAACTGCAAATGGTCCAAAATTCAGCCGCCCGCCTCCTCACTAACACCCGGTCCCGCGAACACATCACTCCTGTCCTCCACTCCCTCCACTGGCTCCCGATCAAACACCGCATTAACTTTAAAACACTACTCCTCACCTTCAAAGCCCTCCACAGCCTGGCCCCCCCCTACCTGACTGATCTCCTTCTCCCCTACCGCCCAACCCGTTCCCTCCGGTCCTCCTCCACTGCCTCCCTCACCGTCCCGACATCCAAGCTTAAAAACTTCGGAGATCGGGCCTTCTCTCGCACTGCACCCCGACTCTGGAACTCCCTCCCCCAGTCCATCAGAGACTCCCCTACACTCTCCACCTTCAAAGCTCGCCTCAAAACCCACCTGTTCTCCCTTGCCTTCAACCCCCCCCACCCCTAAACCCCCCCCCCTCCCCTCCAACCTGATCGATATGTCTCTAGTCTTTTTTTTTGTGCCATCAGGCTGTCTCCCCCGTTCCCCCCATGGTCTCATGTTCCTTTGTTTTTGTTTCTTGTTGTTTTGTTTTGTTTCTTTGCTTTCGCCTCTTTGTTTGTACCCCTGCTCCCGACTACTGTCAGCGACTTCGGGTTATTGAGAAGCGCTATATAAATTAAATGAATTATTATTATTATTATTCCTGTGATAACGGTCTAATCTACACTGCTGCCACCTGTCGTCACGGAGGAGAATTGCACCCATTTTGTAAAAAGAATAATAATAATAATTAGTACAAAATACGTACCAATCCGTGCGCCGTAAAGACGCCGTGCAGAGGGTCGAAATACAGGAGAATCCCGGTAAAACCGTGCGTGTTGACAGCTATGCTATAGAGGCGGGCTGAAAAATCGATTCTCTCATTTCCTCATCAGCGATCACAGCCACACACACACACGCATAGGGCAAACACTGAGATATAGGTGAAAACAGCTCTGATTATCCTAAGACTGGTAAAATAAATTCCTTACCTGAGATCAGATGTTATCCAAAAAGATTATTCCAATTTCTGATCGCCATTCCAAATATCGATCACGCTTATTGATTACAGTGTTGGGTCCTGTAAATACATAATCCACGCGTTTTCCGGGCCGGCGAGCACAATCGATTCTTCAGTTGGCTTGAGGGAAAAGTTAAATGAACAAACTGGCCACCCCCCCTGCATAAGTGTAAAGTAATGGGGTGCAGTTACACAGGGAGATACGATAGGGGGCGGTATCTTCCCAATTGAGCTCAGAGAGACTCTGCAGCACTAACCCGAGGCTCGATTGATGAAATATGAGTTCAAATCGCCAATAAAAAAAAAAAGTCAAACAAACGCTATATAGCGTCGGGGGCACTCAGCGGTCGGCATGAACTAACGACAAAGCGCGTCCGTGGCACTCAATGTGTTAATCATTAAAGTGTCGGAGCTAAGTATCTCCAAGGGGACTATAAAGGTTATGTTTGGGAAATATGTACTGTTTGAGTTGAAATGTTGTTTGGTAAATGAATATTGACATATTTGGTATAAGTGTTAAAAGGTGGTTTAGAGGACTAGAATTAGGCCACACTAGCTAGAAGTTAGCTAGACACTGGAGCTGTCCTCTCTCTCTCTCTCTCTCTCTCTCTCTCTCTCTCTCTCTCTCTCTCTCTCTCTCTCTCTCTCTCCGTTAAATGTCCACGGTTTAGCAAATTCCTAGTAAGGCTGAGATCGGCCATATACATATAAATGCACTTTCGATGCACATTTGATTAAAGGTTCAAACGAACTTGAGCTGGAACACAAATATGAGTGACACAGAGGTGTTGAGGTATTCCTGTGCACTATAGAATAGTGGATATGACTGATGATAAACGAATGATGATAAAGGTAACAGCTATTCATGATGTAAGGAATTGTTTGACAGACAATTAGAATGACAGTGTTATTAAAAGAAGACAGATACGATGTTCTCTTCCAATATGCCTAGAGACAGAGGTTAACAGGAGAATGCTCCCTTTTCACGTGCTTATATTTAAGACACCAAATATGCATAAAGACATAATTAATTAAATGTACAGTATATAATGCTGGATAACTACATTTGAAAGGAAAATGCTATTGAAGTGAACCAGGGTATCCTAAAAGGGTAGAATGTGTACTGTAATGATGAACATGCTTTTGAATTGATGACAAAAACGGAACTATAATGGAATGTATTCAAAGTAATGTAAAATAATTGAACTAAGTGATTGTATAATGTTATAATGATTGATTGAAGATTCTCATGAATAAATTAGTGCTGTTGTAATACAGTTTTTCTCAATTGCTTTGGTGCATTTCTCTGATCAGAATTAAAGTTCTCATAACTATTAGTGAATTTCTCAAAACAATTAGTACAAACCGCAAAACCTAGGTGATAACCTGCAGAAGCGTGTCACTTGCTCAAAATGGATAATTAATTCCTCAAAAGCAAGTATTCATGTCAATGAAAGTGTCACTGTCATCAAAATGAAAAGTCCTGACACCATTGTTTATGAACAAGATAGTCAAATGGCTTTGCCATGTTTTCGTTATGACAGTAAGTGTTTTTCAATGCAAAAAAAGTCAGATCTTGGTGACACTTTCTGAAAATGCTCAAGACAGCACTATACACTATTTGCACAGCCATTTGAAATCTACAGTTACACATTGCTGTATTTAGTGAGGTAAATGAGTACAAGACACGTATGTTTCACATTTTTACTGCATATGCTCTTTGCAATTTTAATTTGTTCACAGCATTGTGCAAAAGAAAAATACAAACTAATTTACAACAAACATAAGAAACACCCTTTGGCCTTTGGGTAGAGCTGTGCACAACTGTAAACAATATTGCATGTATTGGAACTGAATTGGAACATACAACATACAGAGTACTGTAAATCATTCATTCACATCCAGACGTTCCTGTCTGTCTGGCTATTGGATTCAGGAATGGGGAGTAGGGAGGGAGATATTCCACCAGCATCCTTTCATGTGCTGCAAACCACTGTGTGACCAGAATTGCGTGGTGAAACGCACATTATCCCATACAACAACGTACTTGGTCAGATCGTCGCCATTTAGACCCCTCTCATTCTCAGGGATTATGTCCCTGTAAAGAGTGTCTAAAAAAGTCAGCAGATGTTGTGTGTTGTATGGACCAATGCGGGGCATATGGGTGAGGACGCCGTCTTCTGAGATGGCTGCACACATTGTAATATTCCCTCCTCGTTGGCCTGGGACATAAGTGGTTGCTCTCTGTCCAATGCGATTCCTTCCACGCCTTCTACCTTTTGCCAGATTGAAACCCGCCTCATCAACATATATGAATGTGTGCAGCGATTCCCTGGCATCCAGCTCCATTCAGGGGAAAAATGTTAAAGAAATGTATAAAATTTGCTTGACAGATTTTGACAACTAGTTCAACATATTTGTATGTAATGACTCAAGCAATGAAATGAGGACTATTAGTTTTATAGGGAATGACTATTCAGCAGTCATAAGTATAGTTCATTTTGACTGACATGACCTAAGCAAATGATAATGTTATAAAACAGCAGAGAATTGTATGAAAGCAATTGATGCATGTCCAAAAGCATTTGCAATTTGTTCGGAGGAATGAGAAACTGCTACTATGATGTGCACAAATTACAAAATGTTGTGGAGGTTGAACTAACAGTTATGAGAACTTTAATTCTGATCAGAGAAATGCACCAAAGCAATTGAGAAAAACTGTAAACAACTGAGAGGATTCAGAACCAGTAACAACATGTCCGCGCCTCCTTTTGTCCATGACTAACTACAACCTGTTTCATAGGTTGAACATATTTCTGCTATCAGGTGCCATATCCTGGTACCTGTAACAGTTTATTGGGGGCTCGTCCGGGGATCAGCACCACCTGCTGGCTGGGAGCTGATCCAGAGATCTTGACACTTGGACCAACCGCGACCCGATGAACCAGGAAGCAACGCCCGGTGTAAAGGTCCGCCGAATGAGGGACTGATCTACGCAGTATCGACAGCAGTGAAGTGCCTCATCTGGTGCCAGACGACAACGAGAGCTGTGTCCACTACTCCACCTGACGAGAAGGAGAACCACCCACCACAGGAAGTCGCTACAGTGATCCTGAACTGAGAACCAAGTGCGAGGAATCAGGAAGCAGCCATGGGAGACAGTGAGAGGAAAAGCTTGGTGTGGGACATCAAGAAGAGCCTGCTCACTCTACCTGCGTATAGATAGATAGATAGATAGATAGATAGATAGATAGATAGATAGATAGATAGATAGATAGATAGATAGATAGATAGATAGATAGATAGATAGATAGATAGATAGATAGATAGATAGATAGATAGATAGATAGATAGATAGATAGATACTTTATTAATCCCCTTGGGGAAATTCAGGGTATCTCGCAACTCACACAGTATACAGACATTGACAGTTCTCATTCAGTTATTACACTTTATGTCTGCATCATGAATTAAAAATAAGCATATGATAAAATTCAATTAAATCATATCCATCAATATTAATAGGAGCGTGATTAGATAAAAGCAGGTGTATAAAACAGTGTATAAAAACAGGTGTAAAACAGGTGTAAAAACAGGTGTGTGGGTCAGAGGTCAAGGTCCCCCGCACTATATTACGCTGTTGTACGATGGCTGTGGGGACAAAGGACCTTCTGTGCCGCTCAGTCCGTGAGTGCAGGGAGATGAGCTGTCCGCTGCGACTGCTGCTCTGCCCCACCAGGGTGTGGTGGAGAGGGTGGTTGGTATTGCCCATGATGGCCAGCAGCTTGCTCTGCGTGCGGCTCTCCACCACGGTCCCAGTGGGTCCAGTCTCCTCCCCACCACTGAGCCAGCCTGTTTCGCATGAACTGTTTCGCATCGCTGAGGCATTGGTGCTAGTAACAGGACTGGAGGCGTCTGACCAATCCCACCTTACCGTAGATGACGCGGAGGGGTGCTTCAACTTTATCAACGACTACCTGTACAGTAAGGTTTTACTGGAGTTAGAGGATACGGGGTTGGCTTATTTATTGCAGATAAAAGATGTAACTGATGGGCTTATGCAGAGTAAGGTGGTGGGTCCAGAAGAGGGTATAACCGAGGGCCTACGGTCCACCAGTCAAAGTGATGCAGTACCAGTCGACCCAAATAGTGTCTTTTATGATGTAAGTGAAACAATTGAGAGTGTGCCCACTTCCGATGCGAATTTACAGCAAATGCTGACTAGCTATGGAAAATTAAGCAACCAGGTGTTACAGTGCCGGCCCACACGTGTCTCACCAAGTGTGCCACCACCCACAGCTCAGGCTGTGCCATTGAATGAGAGTGTACCAGACACCAAAAGTAGACAGGAACCCCCTGGTGTGTCGCCAGATAAACTAGTCTCTTTAAGAGAACTGTCTTACCTTCACCGCAGGGAGTTTAAGCTCCAGGGAGGTCAGATTGGAGACCAGGGCCCTCATTCATCAACCTGACTTACGCACAGATATGTGCTTAACCTGTGCGTACGACCATTTCTAAGCAAAGAGTGGGATTCATCAATTTCAACTTGAACTTGACTTCGTGCTTATGTGTACGCACAGCTCGGAGCACACTTAGCTGACGCCCAGTGGTAGAACATCGTTACTACGGCATAAGCGCTCCTCAGTTCTGCATTAGTTTCAAGGCGGAAATAAGCTTCCGTGCATTAGTGTTCAACTTCTGTATGACCCGTAATTCATTATAGTTCATTATAAAATAGCGACAGTAGTGTAATTATAACGGGCTCACACGCTAACAAGAGGTTGGCCTGCTTGTTTGGCACGGGGGGGCAGACGCAAAACACCAACCTCCAAACGCGATTAAATATTGTTTCAAATAAAAAGCGAATTATTTTGTGTTTCATGTTTCCAAATAAGATTGGTCACGAAATGCTTTCTACTTCAATTTGTTGGTTAGAATAGATGACCTCCGTTGAAACTTCACTGAGACTAACAGTCTATTTGTGAGCTCCCGCTCAGATGTGATTGTGAGGTTTTGTCCGCTGCTCACCAACTTTCTCTGTTTTCTTTAAGCCTACTGTTTAGGAATTCCCTTCTCACTCACTCTCTCTAGCCCCCACCCTCTCGTTCTTTACTCTCGTTTACTCTCAGTGGCCACACCTGGACTACCTGTCATTATGTGTTTGATTGGTCTGGTGCCGAACTCACACTTTTAGTTCGATTATCAATTACCTCTCGCACCTGTGGTGGCAGGCTAATTAGTTCCCCTGTGGGCTTTAAATACCAGGGCTCTTCCCCTCGTTTCGGGGTGGGGTCGTGTTGTAAACATGCCGTATCATATTCTCAAACATCAAGACTCCTTCGGGAGGTCCTCTGTTCTGCCTATGCTGTTTTGATTCTCCGGCGTAGAGATGTTGCTCCAGCCTTCGCCTGCTGTCGCCGTTGCCTGAGGGGGAGACTGGTCTGCGCTCCCTAGACTTCCACGGGAGGCATCCCAGTGATCCACTTCAGACCCCCACGCAGCTATCGACCTGACGCACATCCAGACCAGCGCGCAGACGCGCATCTTCCAGACCTTCGAGCTTGGCACGCTCCTCCGTACCAGCGCACAGACGCGCATCTTCCAGACCTTCGAGCTTGGCACGCTCCTCCGTACCAGCGCACAGACGCGCATCTTCCAGACCTTCGAGCTTGGCACGCTCCTCCGTACCAGCGCACAGACGCGCGTCTTCCAGACCTTCGAGCTTGGCACGCTCCTCCGTACCAGCGCACAGACGCGCATCTTCCAGACCTTCGAGCTTGGCACGCTCCTCCGTACCAGCGCACAGACGCGCATCATCCAGACCTTCGAGCTTGGCACGCTCCTCCGTACCAGCGCACAGACGCGCATCTTCCAGACCTTCGAGCTTGGCACGCTCCTCCTTACCAGCGCACAGACGCGCATCTTCCAGACCTTCGAGCTTGGCACGCTCCTCCGTACCAGCGCACAGACGCGCATCTTCCAGACCTTCGAGCTTGGCACGCTCCTCCGTACCAGCGCACAGACGCGCATCATCCAGACCTCCAAGCTTGGCACACTCCTCCATGCAGACGCACCCCAGATGCGTCTCTCGGTTCCAGCGCGCACTCCAAGCAGTGGCGCACCACTCTGACCTCGGCTCGGACAGCCGGCTCCCCGGTGGCGACGCTCTCGCCCCGCTGCCTGTTCCAGCACCACTCTGACCTCGGCTCGGACAGCCGGCTCCCCGGTGGCGACGCCCTCGCCCCGCTGCTGTTCCAGCTCCTTTACGCATTATACGCATTACGTCTGGGTGAGTTTATTTGACTGTCTTGATCATCTCCGTTTTCGTGTGTTTCTTAACACTGAAGATAACCACCTTTTTAATCAGACAGTCACTCACCCAGCGTGTGCCTCTGTTTGTTTTCACTGGGATATTATTTCGGACGTTACATTTCCCACTGTGTGTTTGTTCACACCGAAGATAGTATTCACTTTTGGATTGTTTTTGGAACTTTGCTCTTTGTGTATTTTACACGAAGATAGTTTTTACTTTGATAACTTTTGTATTTGGACTAGTCACCTCTCCTGCATCTGCTTTGTTTTCCCCTTTGTACTTTAACCCTCTCCTCTCTCCCTCTCGGCCGCCGTTACCCACCTCGGAGATCTGCCGAGAGAGTTCTGCAGAGCAGCCCTGATGTTTCCCACCAGTCCTCCCAGTCCTCCCTGTCCCCAGCCCGCCTCCGCGGGCCTCTGTCCCTAGTTCTCCCCTCTCTAGTTCCTCTGTCCCTAGTTCTCCCCTTTCTAGTTCCACCTAGTTCCTTGTCCCTAGTTCTCCTAGTCCCTAGTCCTCTGTCCCTTTTGTCCCTAGTTCTCTCTGTCCCTAGTCCTCTGTCCCTAGTTCTCCCCTCTCTAGTTCCTCTGTCCCTAGTTCTCCCCTTTCTAGTTCCACCTAGTTCCTTGTCCCTAGTTCTCCTAGTCCCTAGTCCTCTGTCCCTTTTGTCCCTAGTTCTCTCTGTCCCTAGTCCTCTGTCCCTAGTTCTCCTTGTCCCTAGTTCTCCTAGTCTCTAGTTCCTCTGTCCCTAGGCGTTCCCTTAGCCTTCCCTTAGTGTTCCCTTAACCTTCCCCTAGCGTTCCCTTAGCCTGTTCCTTCCCCTCTTGTTATTTCCAGTATTTTGTGTTTCTCCCTTAAAGGGACAGTGCCGGTTTCCCTTTGTTTCAATAAATGCCCGTTTCTTGGCTTACCCTCATACCTGTCTTGTGTTGTGCGATTGGGGTCGGTTACAAACCATAACAGTACGACCCCACCCAATCGACGACCCCAGCCAGCACAGACGGTGTATGTTGAGTTTGCCTTTTTTTTCTTGTTCCCTCTAGTTCCCCTCTAGCTCCCCTGTTAGCTCCCCTGTTAGCCCTGTTGGCTTCCCTGTTAGCCCAGTTTAGCTCCCCTGTTAGCCTGTTAGCTCCCCTGTTAGCCCTGTTGGCTTCCCTGTTAGCCCTGTTTGACCCCCCTGCAGCTTGTTAGGCCTCTACTACCAGCATGGCCCCTGTCTGCTAGCCTTGCCCCGGCTGCTAGCACAGCCTCTATGTTTATGCAGCCCTTGCTGCTGGCATAGGCCCTGTAGCTAGCCTTGCCCTGGCAGCTAACCCAGTCCCTCAGCAGAGCCCCAGTCTGCTAGCTTAGCCCCGGCTGCTAGCACAGCCTCTATGTTTTATGCAGCCCTTGCTGCTGGCATGGGCCCTGTAGCTAGCCATGCCAGGCAGCTAACCCAATTCCCTCTGCATGGCCCCGGTCTGCTAGCTTGGCCCCGGCTGTTAGCACAGCCTCTATGTTAATGCAGCCTTGCAGCTGGCATAGGCCCTGTAGCTAGCCAGGCCCAAGCAGCTAACCCGGTCCCTCTGCATGGCCTCCACTTTTTTGTGTAGCATCTCACACTGCTAGGACTGCCCCTTCAGCTAGCAGGGTCAGTTTTCTCCCACTGCTAGGACTGCCCTTTCAGCTAGCAAGGTCAGTATTCCCACTGCTAGGACTGCCCTTTCAGCTAGCAAGGTCAGTATTCCCACTGCTAGGACTGCCCTTTCAGCTAGCAAGGTCAGTTTCCCCACTGCTAGGACTGCCCTTTCAGCTAGCAAGGTCAGTTTATCTCCCACTGCTAGGACTGCCCTTTCAGCTAGCAAGGTCAGTTTTATCCCCACTGCTAGGACTGCCCTTTCAGCTAGCATGGTCAGTTTATCCCCACTGCTAGGACTGCCCTTTCAGCTAGCAAGGTCAGTTTATCTCCCACTGCTAGGACTGCCCTTTCAGCTAGCAAGGTCAGTTTCTCTCCCACTGCTAGGACTGCCCCTTCAGCTAGCATGGTCAGTTTCCCCACTGCTAGGACTGCCCTTTCAGCTAGCAAGGTCAGTTTATCTCCCACTGCTAGGACTGCCCTTTCAGCTAGCAAGGTCAGTTTTATCCCCACTGCTAGGACTGCCCTTTCAGCTAGCATGGTCAGTTTATCCCCACTGCTAGGACTGCCCTTTCAACTAGCAAGGTCAGTTTATCTCCCACTGCTAGGACTGCCCTTTCAGCTAGCAAGGTCAGTTTCTCTCCCACTGCTAGGACTGCCCCTTCAGCTAGCATGGTCAGTTTGCTCCCACTGCTAGGACTGCCTTTTCAGCTAGCAAGGTCAGTTTATCCCACTGCTAGGACTGCCCTTTCAGCTGGCAAGGTCAGTATTCCCACTGCTAGGACTGCCCTTTCAGCTAGCAAGGTCAGTTTATCTCACACAGCTAGGACTGTCCTTCCAGCTAGCTTGTTCTCTCATGCTGGTCCAGCCCTGTCTGCCAGCCTAGCTCCGGCAGCTAGCGCAGCCTCTATGTTAATGTAGCAGTACAGCTGGCATAGGCCCTGTAGCTATCAGTGCCTTGGCAGCTACCCTTTCCCCCTGCTAGCCTAGCTCGGCAGCTAGCGCAGCCTCTATGTTGATGTAGCAGTACAGCTAGCATAGGCCCTGTAGCTATCAGTGCCCTGGCAGCTACCCTTTCCCTCTGCTAGCCTAGCTCCGGCAGCTTGCGCAGCCTCTATGTTGATGTAGCAGTACAGCTAGCATAGGCCCTGTAGCTATCAGTGCCCTGGCAGCTAACCTTCCCTCTGCTAGTCCTTTTCCCGGTGCTACCATGGTTACCCCTCTGCTCCTCTAGTTACCCCTCGGCTCCTCTGGTTACCCCTCTGCTCCTCTAGTTACCCCTCAGCTCCTCTGGTTACCCCTCAGCTCCTCCAGTTGCCCCTCTGCTACCCTAGTTACCCCTCGGCGACCCTGTTTCTTTTGCTAGCCCCACTCTTGTGGTGGCTTCCCCTGCTGGCTTGGCCAGTACCTTTTGTTTTTGCCTTGTTTTGCCCCCTGCCACTCTGTCTGTATTTTTTTTGGGTCGCCGGGTGGCTCCCGTTGAGGGGGGGGTACTGTGAGGTTTTGTCCGCTGCTCACCAACTTTCTCTGTTTTCTTTAAGCCTACTGTTTAGGAATTCCCTTCTCACTCACTCTCTCTAGCCCCCACCCTCTCGTTCTTTACTCTCGTTTACTCTCAGTGGCCACACCTGGACTACCTGTCATTATGTGTTTGATTGGTCTGGTGCCGAACTCACACTTTTAGTTCGATTATCAATTACCTCTCGCACCTGTGGTGGCAGGCTAATTAGTTCCCCTGTGGGCTTTAAATACCAGGGCTCTTCCCCTCGTTTCGGGGTGGGGTCGTGTTGTAAACATGCCGTATCATATTCTCAAACATCAAGACTCCTTCGGGAGGTCCTCTGTTCTGCCTATGCTGTTTTGATTCTCCGGCGTAGAGATGTTGCTCCAGCCTTCGCCTGCTGTCGCGTTGCCTGAGGGGGAGACTGGTCTGCGCTCCCTAGACTTCCACGGGAGGCATCCCAGTGATCCACTTCAGACCCCCACGCAGCTATCGACCTGACGCACATCCAGACCAGCGCGCAGACGCGCATCTTCCAGACCTTCGAGCTTGGCACGCTCCTCCGTACCAGCGCACAGACGCGCATCTTCCAGACCTTCGAGCTTGGCACGCTCCTCCGTACCAGCGCACAGACGCGCATCTTCCAGACCTTCGAGCTTGGCACGCTCCTCCGTACCAGCGCACAGACGCGCGTCTTCCAGACCTTCGAGCTTGGCACGCTCCTCCGTACCAGCGCACAGACGCGCATCTTCCAGACCTTCGAGCTTGGCACGCTCCTCCGTACCAGCGCACAGACGCGCATCATCCAGACCTTCGAGCTTGGCACGCTCCTCCGTACCAGCGCACAGACGCGCATCTTCCAGACCTTCGAGCTTGGCACGCTCCTCCTTACCAGCGCACAGACGCGCATCTTCCAGACCTTCGAGCTTGGCACGCTCCTCCGTACCAGCGCACAGACGCGCATCTTCCAGACCTTCGAGCTTGGCACGCTCCTCCGTACCAGCGCACAGACGCGCATCATCCAGACCTCCAAGCTTGGCACACTCCTCCATGCAGACGCACCCCAGATGCGTCTCTCGGTTCCGGCGCGCACTCCAAGCAGTGGCGCACCACTCTGACCTCGGCTCGGACAGCCGGCTCCCCGGTGGCGACGCTCTCGCCCCGCTGCCTGTTCCAGCACCACTCTGACCTCGGCTCGGACAGCCGGCTCCCCGGTGGCGACGCCCTCGCCCCGCTGCTGTTCCAGCTCCTTTACGCATTATACGCATTACGTCTGGGTGAGTTTATTTGACTGTCTTGATCATCTCCGTTTTCGTGTGTTTCTTAACACTGAAGATAACCACCTTTTTAATCAGACAGTCACTCACCCAGCGTGTGCCTCTGTTTGTTTTCACTGGGATATTATTTCGGACGTTACATCTCCCACTGTGTGTTTGTTCACACCGAAGATAGTATTCACTTTTGGATTGTTTTTGGAACTTTGCTCTTTGTGTATTTTACACGAAGATAGTTTTTACTTTGATAACTTTTGTATTTGGACTAGTCACCTCTCCTGCATCTGCTCTGTTTTCCCCTTTGTACTTTAACCCTCTCCTCTCTCCCTCTCGGCCGCCGTTACCCACCTCGGAGATCTGCCGAGAGAGTTCTGCAGAGCGGCCCTGATGTTTCCCACCAGTCCTCCCAGTCCTCCCTGTCCCCAGCCCGCCTCCGCGGGCCTCTGTCCCTAGTTCTCCCCTCTCTAGTTCCTCTGTCCCTAGTTCTCCCCTTTCTAGTTCCACCTAGTTCCTTGTCCCTAGTTCTCCTAGTCCCTAGTCCTCTGTCCCTTTTGTCCCTAGTTCTCTCTGTCCCTAGTCCTCTGTCCCTAGTTCTCCCCTCTCTAGTTCCTCTGTCCCTAGTTCTCCCCTTTCTAGTTCCACCTAGTTCCTTGTCCCTAGTTCTCCTAGTCCCTAGTCCTCTGTCCCTTTTGTCCCTAGTTCTCTCTGTCCCTAGTCCTCTGTCCCTAGTTCTCCTTGTCCCTAGTTCTCCTAGTCTCTAGTTCCTCTGTCCCTAGGCGTTCCCTTAGCCTTCCCTTAGTGTTCCCTTAACCATCCCCTAGCGTTCCCTTAGCCTGTTCCTTCCCCTCTTGTTATTTCCAGTATTTTGTGTTTCTCCCTTAAAGGGACAGTGCCGGTTTCCCTTTGTTTCAATAAATGCCCGTTTCTTGGCTTACCCTCATACCTGTCTTGTGTTGTGCGATTGGGGTCGGTTACAAACCATAACAGTGATAATAATAACAATAATAATAATAATAGCTTCATTTTATATAGCGCCTTTCAAGAGACCCAAGGTCGCTTTACATAGATAGGGGGGGGGGGGAATAACAAAGTAACAGACATAGTGGACAGACACACAACATATAAATATGATGATGGAATTCATTCAAGATCCTCTCCACCCTCGGGTCTTTGCCACCGGCACGGTCCATCGTGATATTGGAGATGGATCGAGCAATAGACTGTTACTGTAGCTGTCAAAGCTCCATCACAAATGCAGTTATGTGAATAGAAAGGAATTCCACTAAGTCAATGTTGCGATGCGCATTTGCCTGATACATGTTGTTGCTGCATGCCGGGAGGAAGGCGATGCTGAATGTTTTCAATTCATTAAATAAAACGGATACTTTTTGCAAGGGTTTACTGACTGTCATACAAATAATCAACCAACTACATACTGTAACTTTTCAGTGCACGTTCTTATTTACATTGTGACAACAGCCTTGTGAGTTCCCGCAGTGACCCGCACACAGACATGATGGAATTCAAGTTCAAGTTTGTATTGATCACATATAGGCAGGCTACACATGGCGTATAGGCTACATCATTGGCAGTGAGATTCATTGTTCTTGTATATGCTCTCGTATTATTGTTTATATATGCTACCCAATACTGACATCAACATAGATTGTAGTATGCCTCTAGAAATCATATGCAGCAGGTAGAAAATTGACGGAAAATCCATCGCGATTTGGAATAAAATTGAGGAGAACTTTAATCCCTGGGTATTAATCAAACAACACGGGAAAAGGCAGTCATATTCCAGCACGGTCTTTATTAGTGTTTGCGCTGCCCAGGCAGCAATGGTTAATAGATATCATATCCGACATCACCGTACGTGTACACGTCTGTCAGCCTGTCTCATAACACGCTTCCCTCGGCTTAGTCCATTTTTCCACATTTCATGGGGGTATTCCATTACCGTATATGGTTAATCGGGGCGGTTCTGGTATGCAAATACTTAAAACAGTGCACAAGCTCAAACGTAGGATCAAAGTCATATTTATCAAGACAGGTGTGCGTAGAACCTGTGTACGCACGTGTGATAAATCCAGTTTTTTTTGTGCGTGCACTGATTCTAAATTCTGTGCTTACGTGTGGAAATAGAACATTTTCTACGCCACGTTGATGAATGAGGGCCCAGGGTTCATACATTAGTTACAACAGTGTCTGCAGACAGATCGACGAAGGTCTGAAGGAACAATTCAGCGATGCAGAGGTTGTTAGAGCAGTCTTGAGAGTGATCAAAGCAGGCAGCTTTAAGGATATGTTAATCGTAAAAGACGATTTAACTATCGATGAGCTGAAGGGTTTTCTCCATTCTCACCTCGGTGAACAAAGTAACACAGATGTTTCAAGAACTTATGTGCACTAAGCAAAAGGATAGTGAAACACTGCAACAGTTTTTATAGTCATAGTACTCAAACAGAAGATTTTACTAGCATCAAAATATGCTGATACTGATGTTAAGTACAACGAACGCACAGTTCAGGATGTCTTTCTCCACACTGTGTACCAAGGTTTAGGACACAAACATGATGACATTCGTAGGGAACTCAAACCCTTACTTGAAGACAGAGTACCTGATGAGGCCATTCTCAGACAGATGAAAAAGGTACTGAGCGATGAGGGTGAAAGACAGCGACGGTTAGGGCCTACCAACCCCAATAGACCCCCCCATGTACATAGCGCAGATGCTGAGGTGAAGGGAGCACAGTGTTCCCCCCGCATTAGGAAAGAAAATACAGGAAAGTAACATAAAGTAGACCCGATCCAACAGTTAGCAGAGAAAGTAGAGAAACTTACCAATCTAGTTGAGCTCCTGCAATAGCAGCCACCGGTCAGAACAGGGAGGATAAATAGGCAGAGAGCAGTGATGCGTTGCTCATGGGACAAGGTTGCACTCCGTGCAACCAAAGTTTTGTGAGCAGAAGCGCGTGCACGCACACGCACGGATGTGCACGCGCGTGCACACAGGAATGCGCTGCACTCGACTGATGCGCCAACTCGCAGTACCCACCTGGCTACTTTGCATATCAATAGCGCTGGTCGTCAGGTGTTACATTCCATTCGTAGAGGCAATTAGGCACTGTTTTTAGTCTGTCCTTATGCGAGGGAACATTTATGCGCGGGAGCGCGCACACACGCTTGAGAGCGCGCGTGCACGTGGCGTCATTAGTGTGCGTGCAACCAGTGTTGATATGAGCATCGCAACACTGGCAGAGAGACAGGCCATATGGCTGTAGCAGATGTGTAGAACAGAATTTACCTAACTGCCCCCACTGTTTCCATTGTGGTGACGAAGGCCACAGAGCGCTAGGTTGCCTAAAGAGACCACCACGTCAGGGAAACTGGGACCGGTCCCTGCAGGGGGACAAACATTGACCGGTTCCCCTTTACTGTCCCAAACTGACAACCGTCGTACTGGTGAGCCTGAGAAGGAAAGAGTAAGAGAGGATAAGACTGCACCTAGAACAAGAACCAAGGTGATAAATCAGATACAGAAGCACACAGACACCCCTGATTTACCGTACACCAAGAGTGAATGCCTCGCCAAGCTCGTAGGGAGAAGAGCTCTCACCCATCATACCCTTTGTCCCACATCTGGTTTATTGGGATCTGGTCACCCTACCATGAATGACCAGAATGGGGAGTGAATAAAGGCAGGTGCTGGGAACATTTTCTCCATAACACAAGCTGTCCATTCTGGTGATGTGAGAGGTGTGAGTTTGGAGTAGATGACATTAAATAATGAAATGTAGTAAATGGTTAATGTAGGCTTACATTTTCTGAGTAGTATTGAAATTACAAGAGGGAATGGATCCGGCCAATAAATGTTTCCTCATGTTGATTTTCATTGCTATATTTTGATTCACCACGCAAAAGGGGGGTGGTATTTTACTTCAATACATAGGTATAAGGGTCCCCTTTTCCATTACCTTTTCCTTGTATTATGGATGTGTTATACAAATGTACTATTGATGCTCTTGTTGTTAAGTTTTATGCCTTATGTTCTACTGCTTATGCAGTCTCACCCTTTGTGTATTCTGAGTAATACGATCGCCAAGGCCAGTGGGATGGTGAGTAAGAGTTTCCCCTGCAAAAGTAACAACTGTGCCGCAGGGGTTTTCGAGCTCATACAAAGGGTTGAAGGTTTTTCCATATCATTATGGTTGGTGTTCTCTGAGTTTTGGTAATTTTGTTTTATGTCTTTAGGTTGTTCACATCATTAATGATGTGAAAGGGGGGATTGTGGGCTAAAATCCATTTATTTATGTCCCTAGATACATTTATCCATGTCTTTCTATTATCATGTCTCAGCCTGTATTTATCGCAGCATGTCTGTATCTACTGAGGTGGTCAAAATCTATTTGTGACCGGAAGGGCCAGTGCAGCTGTTGAAAAGCCACAGGCCCACAGGGCCAAGAACTGATGAGGTGACGATTTTGGCTGACCAGGCAGCATTGTCAGGATCTACAATATGTATAATATCTATGAGTCAATCCATTTATCAATTGTAAGAATGTATAGACAAATATCTACAAATGTGTGTACCATTCAAATGTGTTATTATTGTATTACAATAACCAAAGGCCTATGTGTCACCATGACTCCTGCCTGTCCTTTTGGAACCACCAGGAGATAGACGTAATTCTAGATCCTTGCTATTTCAACTGTTTACCTTGTATAGTCATTTGTTAAGCCCTGAACCACGCTGCTAAATTGGAAGAGAGACACCTCATTCGCTCAAGAACACCAACCAGAAAAGTATAAATGGCAATGTGATGGAAGGGGCGGGACACACTTCTGCCGTGCCCCAAAAGCTAAGTAGAACCGTGTCCACTCTCAGCTGTTTGTGTAAATACTCTGTAATATTGAATATTCACTCTGTAATAAATATTTGATTGCTAACACCCTCTCCTCATCTTTCAAGGTCAATTAAAAGAACGCTTAACACTATCACACTACAGAAGGTTAACCTTTCACTACTACACTACAGAAGGTTAACCTTTCACTACCACACTACAGACCGTTAAGCGTTATTTGTGTGTGGTTGAGTGTACCTGGCCCTCATTCCAAATGATTAAATACTATAGCCCAGTTTCTCCATGCAACACAAACGTATTCATTGTGAATTTGAAATCATAGTCAAACAAAGCATGCCGTTTTTGACTATTTCTGAAGTATATAAAAGGAAATGTGGCAGGGGGTTGGGTTTCGAATGGAGAGCTACATGTTTGACGTCCGTCCCCCCCCCTGCCAAAATAAATAAAGACGGACAGATTACTTATCCTCAAGAATGCCTTAACTCATTCAGCGCCAGTCACGATGATAGTCGGGTTAACTCGCCATCGCTTGAGCGCCAATCATGAGTATAGTCGACGCTGTCCCTGTGTGTGTGTGTGTGTGTGTGTGTGTGTGTGTGTGTGTGTGTGTGTGTGTGTGTTGTGTGTGTGTGTGTGTGTGTGTGTGTGTGTGTGTGTGTGTGTGTGTGTGTGTGTGTGTGTGTGTGTGTGTGTGTGTGTGTGTGTGTGTGTGTGTGTGTGTGTGTGTGTGGCTGTGTGCCGTTGAGTGGGAGGAGGCGGCGGCGGAGCCCCGCGGCCCAGGGCTCTTTTCATTTTTGCATGAGGAAGGATAATAATGATGATCTAGCGTTGATTTCTGGAAGATTCGATAATCAGGCGAAAAATGACAACGTGTTTAGTGTATTCCACTAAAACGCTATTATCGCGTCTTTCTCTGGAATTACTCAGAAGCACCCAAAGTTATACTCATATTAAAAACGGTATAAAACGGAAATGTACCGATGAAAAAAACAATCCGTTTTGTACATGTTGACTGGAAGCAACTCACCGACGGGTGTATTAGACCCATAGCTATAATTTAAGATATATTTTAAGCACTCGCAAATCTCGCAGTGCCCCCATTGACTTACAGCGGTGGCGTTCTAGCGCCATCTCGCGGATTAAGTGATGGCGCAGAATGAGTTAATCCTCAACACAGCCTCCGGTGTAACGTCTGGCTTTAGAGAACTCAGTTTATTCAACCCTCATCATGAATATAAGCGTGTTTAACTGACATTGTCTTAATTCAATAAAATTTAACAACAAAGTATTTTCCTCAAAATTTTTATATAAAAAAAAAGAAATATATATATATATTTGATTTCAGTGCTTTGGTTTACTGAGCCGATTCCGCAGAGGATAACATATCTTTACCGCTGAATGCCATAGGTGGGTGTCAGAAATAGATATGGCAGTTTTTGGGTAACAGTTTACTGCTATCTCGAAAAGGGAGGGTGGCGAGGGGCCACAGGGAGAGGGACTCACAGGGAGAGGCGCGAGGCATCTGAACCGTTCCCACTGCTGATAGTAGATTATCAAAGTGAAGCACCTTTTGTAGGACGGATTGACCTTGTCAGCACTTGTCGCTATGGGGGGGGATTACAGGTAGCAAGACACAGCAAGACCCGCCCCCCCCCTTAGACAGTCGCCTGGTAGCCACAACAACCAGTACTCTACGTGGTGGTGGGAGGACATGTGGCGCTCGCATGTGCTGCTTCAGTCAGTTTCGCAAACATCTACAGAAGAAAACATTTCTGTTCTATTAACTAATACAGTGTTACTTGTAAAGGCTTCTCCACGTAGACGTTTGGTCCATGGCCGGATCCGGCGGGGGATTCCACCACTTTTCTTTTTGGACGTCTTGTCTTGTGTGGACCTGTTGGGCCAGTGTTGGCTGGGCTATACACCGCAGGGTATATACACTTTTCCCCCTATTTCCTAAGCTGTCTCCCCGTGTTCATTCCTACCCTTTTCACGGCCCTCTTTCATGTGTTTTAGAATAGGTAAGCGTACAAGTAGGTAGGTTCTCCCAGTGTGTGTTCCCTAGTACCCCCCCCCTCTCGTCTGCTTGCACGGTTCACACGGTGCCCCATTAGGGTGGGAAGATCCTTCTGTGACCGTAGCAGCAGTACCCTGAACCCTATTCTAATCACCAAGCAGAGCATCATTGTGCATGACAGTGTGTAATCACAGGCAGTTATTTGAGTGCAGGGTGACAGGACAGTGGTCCTCATTCCTCATATTTTCCCCTTCATTTTAACGTGCACTTGGGATTTAAACGATCTTGTATTAACACCAGACGATTATAATGACTGTTGGAAATATATCCCTGGAATATAAAAACTGTTGGAATAACTTTGAGCAGAACATCTACGCACAGCTCCGACTGTGCGTATGTAACCCAGGTTTCAGATTCATAACTATTTAGTTATAGTAACATAGCAAAGTGCATGATAGTAGAAGACAGTAGTACGAAGGTTATTATTATTCTTTTTTCTTTCATTTCAGGTATTGATCTTTTCATCTTCTCAACTCTGGGGAATTTACTTGTGTAACAATCAATGCTGTTCCACAGCTTTGGAGTCAACTCTCGATTCTCAAATGTCAGGAGTTGAAGAATCTATTATTTTTGGAATAGACTCCCAGCCCTAGGAACCAGGGGCTCTTTGGTTTATCTTTCTGCTCTGCTCCACTATGGAGTTGAGCAACATGTGTTTCCTTTATTTACTCATCACTTATTCATTGGACATGAATGCTCTTTTTCAGCGACGCCCTGCTTCACACTCACAGAGTTATATACACATTCACACCTGCAAGCTGCCCAGTACAACCACAGTCTGACAGTTAGTCACTGAGCAGCTCCACTGGAGCTGTTGGGGGTTAAGTGCCTTGCTCAACGACACTTCAGTTGGTATTAGATTTGATTAGATTCTAATGTATTGTCATCATACAGCACAAGTACAGTACAGTACAACGGAAATACGTTTGGCATCCAACCAGAGTGCAAATGTAACAGTAAAGTGCAATATACAATGTACAGGTGATTAAACATATAAATTAGTACTACTGAGTGTAGGGCTAATCAGATTTATGTACAGAGTTGTAGTATTAATAATAATAATATGTACAGTGATACAGCCACAGGTATAAAGACACTATGGTAGTAGTCACACTGGTCAGCAGCGTAACCAGTAAGAGTAGGTAAGGGATATGTATATATAGATCTAGTATCTACATATACTGTATGTAAAAGGATTATTGTTTGAGGGATGGAAGAGAGTCATTCATGCACTTCCCCACCCAGACATTTTCCTGCCGGTCCGGGGGATCAAACCGACGACCTTCTAACCTTTAGGCCACCATTGTGACAAGAATTTCATCGTATAGGGAGGTGTAGTGGTTACATCATTGTTGTTTCCAGCCGGTCCACCTCGCTTGAAATCGCAATGTAATTCCCCATTGCCCATTTCTAAATCGTCTCGTTTAAAACAAATAAAGCATGGACATTTGCATGGTGTATCTTTCTGTGTATTCATCCACAATCTATAGCTCAACATAAAAATATTCGCAATTAATCGTAAAGTAATTACGTCAGATTTTATTTCAACCAAAAATGCATAAACAATAATGTTAGTGATAGAAGGGAACTCATTTTGTGCAAAAATGGAAAGCTTGCCAATGTTCATGAGGCATAATTATTACAATAGCCGATAATCCATTTTCCCAATGATAAATCCCTAAACGGGTGGACCAAAGTGACGCCAGACTACATCTCCCTATTGGCAAGAACCAGAGCTCTTCTTCCTGCTGACCAAATTATGTGTTTACACCACATACTTGTGGTCGAGTCTGCATTCACACTGAATTAAGTTCTTATTGTATGTTTTTTGTGGTCGACTCTGCATTCACACTGAATTAAGTGCTTATTGCTTGTTTTTTTTGTGGTCGAGTCTGCATTCACACACTGCATTAAGTGCTTATTGCATGTTTTTTGTGGTCGAGTCTGCATTCACACTGAATTAAGTGCTTATGGCATGTGTTTTGTGGTAGAGTCTGCATTCACACTGAATTAAGTGCTTATTGCACTTGTCCGTTTCGACACATCGTTCGTAAGGTTTTATGATTGATCGAAGAGAGCATGTGTCTGGGTTACTTCCTTGCGAGTCAGTTTCGTTCCCCCACACATTCCAGTGATAAGATATGGGAGGGAATGTAGTGTTGGTCAGAGTCTGTCTCTACAATGAGGCACACTCCTTGGCAGAGCTGCCTCTACGTCTGTACATAATAGCCTCTGAATCACCTCTGAAACACCTCTGCCCAAGAGGGCTAGAATTTGTACCAAATTGTTTTATATAATGTTGAATTGGGTGTATACAGTGTATCACTATTAATAAAAAATTACACATACAGTACATCTGAACATTTATGGGTTATGCAGTGATGTACTGTAGTAATCAGAAAAGTAAACTGACTATATGGCTGCATTAATTATCGCTTCCATGGACACAGTGAACAAACAAGCACATTTTCAATCACAAAGTTGTCCTTTTTGACCACATTTATTACTGTGTGTTTTGTCAGTAATTAACCAGTGACTTCAAATATGAAAGAAAAACAGTTATATTTATGACAGATTCGGTTCACTCCTCATTCAAAGAGATAGGGGTCGAGTCTTGTTAGTCCCCATCAGAGCTATTTAATACAAGAGTTATATTAGCTATGATAACATAACATGGCGTCCATACTATCCAACCTGGCCATGAAACCTCTGATAATAAATGGCTCTGGTCCCCGTAATGAAGAGTTAACTGTGAATGGTGAATAATGAATGGTGGCAGAGTTAACCGACTTCTATTTAAACATACTTTGTTTCTATGTAAATAGCTCTTCTATACCCAAATCCATGATTTTCTTTTTTAACCACGCCAGTGTGGGGTATATTCACATACATTCCAGAAGAGTTTGATTTATTACTTTCTTAACATGTTGTAAATCACATTATAGGTCTGTTTACAATACAAATACAGTGAATACAATTACAATCTCACGTTTAGTGTAGTCCTTGTATCGAAGGTTATCCTATAACCCTAGTTATATTCATACTGGCCAATCGCGTCTCGCTCTGCCATTATGAGATCAAAAGGGGCAGAGCGGATGCGTGGCCACGTCAAATGTATCGCATGTGTGCCGATTGATGACCTCTGAGCAGGTCCTAAATTATATTATTATTAAATGCACCCCCTGAGCCCCTGCCAGGGAGGAGGGGAGTCCCATCCACCGCCCGTGCTAACGAAGGGGGGGAGGCAGTCAACTACAACCAATGTGCGAAAAAGGGAACCAGGCACCCCAGAACGCACAGTGCAAGCGGGACCACGTGTGACACAGTACTCCGCGGTCCACACCCACCTGCTAGCCCACCTGATGGCGGGATGCAGGAGAGGTCCCGGACCTCAGGACTGCCTGGGAGACAGAGCCCCCAGTCATGTCCACAACCAATGTGACAGGCGTTGCTTGAACAGCGCCTTACCCGCGTGAGAGCCACCGTAACAAACACACAGTTGATCAGTAGCCCTGAGATCCTGCGTGCGACTAAGGTAACCCCTCAGCGCACGGACAGGACACAACAGGTGAAGGCTCGCCTCCAACTCACTAGCGTGAGGAGGAGGGTGAAACGCCTGAAGCACAATATCCCTGGAGCGATAAGAGCTCCAGATATTCTTTGGCACGAAGGCCGGATTAGGCCTCAGAGTCACCCTGCTATTGGCCCGAATAGGTGATGGCCAAAAGGAACACGGCCTTAAAGGACAGTCGATCCAATGGCGCCCGCTCAAGAGGCTCAAACGGGGCCTCCAACAACCGTCCCAGGACCAGTTGGAGGTCCCAACTCGGAGACAGAGAACGTTCCACAGGCTTGAGACGCCGTGCGCCAAGCAGGAAAAGTCTCACGAGAGGGTGGATGAACAGTGTTCTGCCCTCAAAGCCCACATGACAAGAAGATATAGCTGCGGCGTATACCTTCACTGTCGAGGCCGATAGCCTATTCAGGATAGACTGGAGGAAGGAAAGAACCGAGTCCAGGGGGCATGACACCGGGTCCAGGCCCCCAACCTCACACCACTCCGCGGTAGTGGACGGAGCGCGCGCGTTCTGGATGGTGTTAACCACAGTAGGGTTAAGACGCATCCCCTCCAGATTCACCCTTTCAGCAGCCAAACCATTAAAGACTGCCCCAGAACAGGAGGCAGAAACAGAGTTCTGCGTGCCTGAGAGAGGGCCCGTGTTGACCACGGAACAGGCCACGGCGGGGCCACCAAGAGCTGAATCAGGGCCGGGAACCACACAGCTGTGCCCCGGTCCGGTGCGACCAGGATCAAAGTCCTGCGCTCCCGACGTACCCGCTCCAACAGCTGAGCTATCAGGTGTATGGGGGGGAACGTGTACAGAATCCCGGGCGGCCACGGATACATCGAGAAGGCATCCACTCCCAGAGAGGGGTTGTCCTTCCGACTGACCGAGAACCACAAGGGGCACTGGTAGGACTGACTGCTCGCAAACAGGTCCACCGCGGCCTCCCCGAATCGGTCCCAGACCTGTCTGACTATGTCTGGACATAGTCCCCACTCGTCCGGGTGAGGACCGCCCCGCGACATCTCATCTGCACCCACATTCTCCCTGCCGGGGATGTGGAGAGCCCTCAGGCTGCGCAGATTGAGAGACGCCCATAGCCAGAGTTCAACCGCCGCCCGGTGTAGACGGGGGAGCGTACTCCTCCCTGTCTGTTGATATATGACACTGACATCGTGCTGTCCATCCTGATTAAAACATGCTCGCCCACCACAAGGTGGCCGAGCTGCTTGAGGACTAGAAGCACTGCCTTCAATTCCAACATATGTAGTGCAGACCGGGCAGCATGGTCTTGCCAGCCGCCCCCTACTGCGTCGGTCCGACACGCCCCCCCCCCCCCCCCCCCCCACCCTATGAGGGAGGCGTCGGTGAAGACCGTGACGTGTGATAGCCTGCTGCCCATGCGGACCCTGCTGGTGAGGGCCCCAGGCCCCCCCCAGTGGGCGAGGTCCCCCAGTATTGATACGGGAACCTTCAGCTGCTTCCACTTGACTCTCAATACTCTCATACTGAAAAAGCCACCTCTGCATCCTCCTCATGAAGAGGAGGCCAAGAGGGACCACAGCTTGAGCAGATGCCATCATACCGAGCAGGCGCATCACGGACAGCGCCGTAACCGTCCTGCCAGGACGGAACCTCCAGAGCGCGCCGAGAATATCCTCTCGCCACCGCTCTGAGAGGGATGCCCACATAGACCTTGAGCTTAGAATTAAGCCCAAGTACTCCACCTGTTGACTGGGAAGAGGAGTACTCTTCTTTCAGTTCACAGCAAAACCCAGGCTGGTGAGGAATTCCACCACCTGCCTGGTATGAGACCTGTCGATCTCCTCTGACCGGCTGAGGACCAGAACGTTGTCTAGGGTAGAATAAATTCGTATCCCCTGACGACGCAGAGGCCTCCGCGTACTTGGTGAAGGTGCGAGGAGCCAGAGAGTAGCCGAACGGCAGCATCTGGTACTCATACGCTATGCCCTGAAACAGGAAGCATAGGTATTTCCTGTGAGGAAGGAAGATCGGGATGTGAAAATACGAATCCTTCAGGTCTATGGAGGTGAACCAGTCTCCCACTCTGACAGCGCTTAACAGGTGTTTGACGGTCAACATTCTGAACCTTCCATGGGACAGGTCCAGTATGGGTCCGACCCCCCCCCCCCCCCGATTTCTCGGGCACCAGAGAATATCAGGAGTAAACACCACTCATCGCGTCCTCCCATGGGACCACGACGATGGCCTGCTTCGCCACCAGAGAAACGAATATCTTTGGCCAGGGCTGTCACTGCCACGGACTCTGACAATAGAGTCTGTACCAAACCCAAAAACGGAGGGTGGGGGTGTGCAAACTGTAACACAAGCCCCGCCCTCAGTGTTCTCTCCATCCACACCGACATATGGCACTACTGTAGCCATACGTGGTAAAAATCCCAAAGCGCCCCCGCCGCAAACCGGCGCCGGTCCGCTAAGAATCGTAGACAGGCGGCCCGGTCCCTCCCGCTGTGCATTGCAAACCCTGGTTTCGCCAACCGTGCGAGCAAGGTGTCTCGCGGAATCAGGATATCGCACCCTGACTCTACCAACGAGGCAATCGCACCCAAGGGGGACCCCGACAAAAAAGGGGGCGGTCTGATACGGGGGGAGCGCTCATCACCCCCGGTGAATGAGGTAGTTCCCCCACTGAGCATCTTCCCGGCTTAGCTTGCTGGGGACAGCCTGCTCTGCGGCTGGACATGCAAGGTGTGTGGGCCCACGTTGCCCGATAGGGTGAGTCTCTACACACCGTAGCCCTGTAGTGATATTACTACCACCCAAATTACGCGTGCCTGACTGATCACCGCGGGATCGGAAGTCCAGACGGGGGAGGCACTAACGTAATACCCGGCCTGGCGAGGGCGGGGCTGGGGGAACTCGCGCTGCGACCTCCTGGGCCTAGGGTTCCCCCTCTGACAAATTTTTTTAGATACAGGGAACCCTGCTCCGTCGTCAGATACAACACCAGGCTCACCAAACACATACAAATGACGTGTGGCCTGGGAGCCTCCTGACAGCACAGCATTCTCATAGACAGACCCAGGCCTAGCTAGCAACTGGGTGTCAGCCCCTGTCTCCATGAAAAGTGATATGTGGGGCCGCTTGCACTTCACTGGAAGAACACGGCCTGCAGCCAAAGGGGACAAATCAGAGCCTTGAGTCCCGTAGTGTAGCTGGGGGGAGTGACCGGAGAGCGTGCTAGACACAGCTAGATTGCAACGGTTTTTCAGGGCGTGCCCATCTAATATAGCGATCCCTCGGCCGCCGAGGCTGTCGGCACCGTGACAACCTGTTCTTTGTGTCCAGGTTATCCCAGGCGGGGGACACATGGCCGCCGGTCGGGGGCCTCGCCGCAGCCGCTGGCGAGGCCGTGCTCTCACCTCTGGCTGCGTGGTGTGGGGCGGCGTGGGGCCCCGGTCAAATACCACCCGCGCCTCCATGGACAGACCAAAAAGTCCATACGCGGAGAGGGGAGCCCTGAGAAGGAGAACTTTCTGTCCCTTTCTGCTGCTGGTGTCCCTTTCTGCTGCTCGTGTCCCTTTCTGTTGGTGGTGTCCCTTTCTGCTGGTGGTGTCCCTTCTGCTGGTGGTGTCCCTTTCTGCTGGTGGTGTCCCTTTCTGCTGCTCGTGTCCCTTTCTGCTGGTGATGTCCCTTTCTGCTGGTGGTGTCCCTTCTGCTGGTGGTGTCCCTTTCTGTTGGTGGTGTCCCTTTCTGCTGGTGGTGTCCCTTTCTGCTGCTGGTGTCCCTTTCTGCTGCTGGTGTCCCTTTCTGCTGGTGGTGTCCCTTTCTGCTGCTCGTGTCCCTTTCTGCTGGTGATGTCCCTTTCTGCTGGTGGTGTCCCTTCTGCTGGTGGTGTCCCTTTCTGCTGGTGGTGTCCCTTTCTGCTGCTGGTGTCCCTTTCTGCTGGTGGTGTCCCTTTCTGCTGCTGGTGTCCCTTTCTGCTGGTGGTGTCCCTTTCTGTTGGTGGTGTCCCTTTCTGCTGCTGGTGTCCCTTTCTGTTGGTGGTGTCCCTTTCTGCTGGTGGTGTCCCTTCTGCTGGTGGTGTCCCTTTCTGCTGCTGGTATCCCTTTCTGCTGCTGGTGTTCCTTTCTGCTGGTGGTGTCCCTTTCTGCTGCTGGTGTCCCTTTCTGCTGGTGGTGTCCCTTTCTGTTGCTGGTGTCCCTTTCTGCTGCTGGTGTCCCTTTCTGTTGGTGGTGTCCCTTTCTGCTGGTGGTGTCCCTTTCTGCTGCTGGTGTCCCTTTCTGCAGCTGGTGTCCCTTTCTGCTGCTGGTGTCCCTTTCTGTTGGTGGTGTCCCTTTCTGCTGCTGGTGTCCCTTTCTGCTGCTGGTGTCCCTTTCTGCTGCTGGTGTCCCTTTCTGCTGGTGGTGTCCCTTTCTGTTGGTGGTGTCCCTTTCTGCTTTCTCCTCCGTTGGTGTGTGAGTGAATGGGTGAATGTGAGGCATAAGCTTTGGATAAAAGGGCTATATAAATGTACCATTTACCAGACAGGAAGGACCTCCTCTCTCAGCTAGGAGGTTGGATCTGGCATCCCAATCCTGGAGGGCCAGAGCTGCTGCTGAGCAACTGCATGGAACCTGTCAGGAGGACTGTGCTGAATGTCAGGGCACTCTCCACCCGTTTACAGTACGCTAAATGGTGGAAGTTATTCTCTGAATGGTGTTCAGACCAAAATCCGAAGTACACTGCCCAGGGCCTGCCATTCTGGAGTTTATAGGGGGGGGGGTTCAACTGGCCCATTTAGTCCACTCCGATCAGCCCACTTTGGTAGGGTAGGGCTGAAAAAGTTAGATGTAAAAATGAAAATTGCAACAGAAAGATGCTTAAAAATTGCCTACTAGCTCTTGCAGTGATTTCAGTCATCTCCCAGGCTACATGGTCTGTACGGTGGGCCGGTGTGGGCCAGTGTGAGTCGGTGTGTGGGCCACTAATGTGGGCCGGTATGTGGGCCGGTGTGTGGGCCGGTGTGTGGGCCAGTGTGTGAGTTGGTGTGTGGGCCAGTGTGTGAGTCGGTGTGTGGGCCACTAATGTGGGCCGGTGTGTGGGCCTGTGTGTGGGCCGGTGTGTGGGCCAGTGTGTGGGCCAGAGTGTGGGCCGGTGTGTGGGCCAGTGTGTGGGCCGGTGTGTGGGCCGGTGTGTGGGCCAGTGTGTGGGCCAGTGTGTGGGCCAGTGTGTGGGCCAGTGTGTGGGCCAGTGTGTGGGCCAGTGTGTGGGCCGGAGTGTGGGCCGGTGTGTGGGCCAGTGTGTGGGCCAGTGTGTGGGCCAGTGTGTGGGCCAGAGAGTGGGCTGGTGTGTGGGCCAGTGTGTGGGCCGGTGTGTGGGCCAGTGTGAGGGCCGGTATGTGGGCCGGTGTGTGGGCCAGTGTGTGGGCCAGTGTGAGGGCTGGTGTGTGGGCCGGCAGTGGGGCCAGTGTGAGGGCCGGTGTGTGGGCCGGTGTGTGGGCCAGTGTGTGGGCCAGTATGAGGGCCGGTGTGTGGGCCGGCAGTGGCGCCGGCAGGATTAAATTCCATAGTACGCATGCTCGCTCGCACAGAAACAGTCCATCCAGATGATGTAGCCTACAAAGCGCTCTACTACAGATACACTACCCAGAGCGCAACGACACACATAGGTGACAATAGTGTGTGTGCGTGTGGGCCGGAGCGACTCTGAACGTCTCAGGTTGAATTTGTGTCCCCTAGCCTATCCGTGACATCGAACGAGAGAAACTCAATGCCATTTGGAGCATACTGCGTAGCCTAATTCTCTGACACCGTAGCCTATTCTCTGACAATATAAGCCTTCAGAGAAGTTTTTTGTTGTCCTTTTAATGAAGGAATACTCTCCAAATCAGATAACACGGACGATTGCTTCTACTGTGCGAGCTGCCTGCCATTGCTGTTTGAATGAAGATTAGCTTCTGTGTCGTCAAATGTTGTGCTTAGTGAACAACGTGAGGCTGCCTGGAGATATAGCTCTAAGGTGGAAGAGCTGATCAGCAGAGGGAAGCAGTAATCTAACAACTGGGAGAATTTCAAACAGTATATCTTTCCTTCTTTCAGATTTTGCATTGTAACTTTACCCATTTTTTAAGCATGATGAAGCACTGCCTCGTGATGTTTAGGATTTATGATGTAAGACTCTAGTAGAATGATCACATTATGTCTGTATCCACACAGACCCGGAATTGAAAGAAATATATCATATGTAGGCCATGCGTGTATGTAAGCATATATATATTCTATATATATATATAATGTAGATTCTATATAATGGGCTTATTAAGTAAGGTTACAGTGGTAATACTTATTAAAAAAAAAGTAGTAATACAACCGAGCTCTCAATTGAGCAGTATTACAAGTTATTTTGTAAAATGAATCCTTCCCGGTGCAAATAAAATAATAGACTCCGCAACTCCAATCACTTGACCTAAGGTCGATGACTGGGGGGGACGGAGCAGTGCGTGTGTCATGTCTGTCGGTCGGGTTTAACCACAGCAGTTTGTGGACGCATTGAGTTCTGGATATCACAGACATCGCAGGACGCTGCTTGATGTTGAGATGGGCGGACCAATGAGTTATTGGGTATTAATCGGACCGAAGGATGACATGAGCATTTAACATGGCGTCCCTTGCGTTGGGCATTTATACTAACTGAATAGGTGCTAACGGCCGAAGAAAACAGGACTACTGTCAAATGCCTCTGGAGTAAAATTTATTACAGATTTGACAAAACCTAACGTAGAAGACTCTACTCAAAGAAAAAATATCACGCTTCACTAGAAAGCTCTGGGGGGAGTTACAAGTGCAACATAATTTCGTGCTTTGCCCACAGGAATGCAGGCTAACTAGCCACAAGCGAACTGAATGCTAACTGGATGGCTACCTAGCCCGAGGCTACGTGAGCCAGCCAAAACGGCGCTCACTGGAACACAGGCTAACTAGCCACAAGCGAACTGAATGCTAACTGGATGGCTACCTAGCCCGAGGCTACGTGAGCCAGCCAAAACGGCGCTCACTGGAACACAGGCTAACTAGCCACAAGCGAACTGAATGCTAACTGGATGGCTACCTAGCCCGAGGCTACGTGAGCCAGCCAAAACGGCGCTCACTGGAACACAGGCTAACTAGCCACAAGCGAACTGAATGCTAACTGGATGGCTACCTAGCCCGAGGCTACGTGAGCCTGCCAAAACGGCGCTCACTGGAACACAGGCTAACTAGCCATAAGCGAACTGAATGCTAACTGGATGGCTACCTAGCCCGAGGCTACGTGAGCCAGCCAAAATGGCGCTCACTGGAACACAGGCTAACTAGCCACAAGCAAATGAGCTGGCCCTAGCCAGACGAGAGCTAACTAGCTCATCATCGGCTAACGAGCCAGTGCTAACACAAATGAACTGGCCCTAGCCAGACAGGAGCTCCCCACAGGCTAACAAGCCAAGAGTGAATTGATGGCTAACTAGCCAAGAGCTAACTAGCTCCCCACAGGCTAACAAGCCAAGAGTGAATTGATGGCTAACTAGCCAAGAGCTAACTAGCTCCCCACAGGCGAACAAGCCAAGAGTGAATTGATGGCTAACTAGCCAAGAGCTAACTAGCTCCCCACAGGCTAACAAGCCAAGAGTGAATTGATGGCTAACTAGCCAAGAGCTAACTAGCTCCCCACAGGCTAACTAGCCACAAGTTAATGAGCTGGCCCTAGCCAGACGAAAGCTAACTAGCTCACCACAGGCTAACAAAGCCAGGAGCTAACAGCAGGCTAAATAGCCGGAGCTAGCAACCAACGCTAGCTCAAGAGAAGCTAGCACAAGAGAAGCTAGCACAGCAGACGCTAGCTCAGAAGAATATGGCGCAGAAGATGCTAACTCAAAAGAAGCTGGTGCAGAAGGAGTTAGCTCAAGAGAAGCTAGCACAACAGATACTAGCACATCAGACGCTAGCTCAAGAGAAGCTAGCACAACAGATGCTAGCACATCTGATGCTAGCTCAAGAGAAGCTAGCACAACAGATGGTAGCACGGAAGACGCTAGCACAGCAGATGCTAGTGCAAGAGACGCTAGCTCAGGAGGAGCTGGCGCAGCTGATGCTAGCTCAAGAGAAGCTAGCACAAGAGATGCTAGCACGGAAGACGCTAGCACAACAGATGCTAGAGACGCTAGCTCAGGAGGAGCTGGCGTACAGAAACCGGACAGTCTGTCCCTCGGGAACACCAAGGGAAGCAGTGAGTCACTCAGACCAGAGGGCTCAAATTACGTGGCCCCGGTCAGGACAAGGAAGGATATATGAGGAAACAGGCCGAACACTGCCTGCTCCCACTTCCATGTATATGGATAAGAGGGCTCCGCCCTCAATGAGAGCCCCCTCTGGACACGAAATGGGAGAATATACACTCAGGGGACACCTCCCGACACTGGGGGGATCAACCACACCAGGGCGAGATCACTCCCTGCAGTGCATAAGCCCAGGACCACGTGTTCACAAGGAAGTGAGGCAAGCGAGAGCAACCTATATATCTCCCCGTGGTGAACACTCAGGGGTGAGAGTGACATCTACAAGGTCTCACAGACAATCACCAGACATAACAGTCACTAACTACCCAGTCTGGACCGATAACTCTGATACACCATGGTCAATCCTCACCTTCACTGGACCGTCATTGACGAACTATGGTAGATGGGAAACAAGCATGGTAACGGCAGGAGGCTCTTACTACCGGAACCCGAGGAAACAGGTAATGGAAAAAAGGACCAAAGAGCCCCTGAAACCAGGCAAGGCAGTAATCACAGAGTGTGATTATGGGGTGTTTCACGCAGAGAAAATTGTCCATATGACACTAAGCCAAGACCAATACAAGGAGATAAAGTCCTCACACATAAACTGGGACAGACTGGTGTCCCGTATAAAGGAACTACTGCAGAAAAGGGAAATCTATGCTGGCCATGGTACTAAGGACATGCCCTACCGACTAGCCATAAACCTGATGTGGGGCAGGTCTCGAGGATATGGCCAAAGAGGCATATGGTTGGGGAAAGCCGTAATCAGCGCGATCTCAAGCCTAAGGAGTGCAGAGCACACAGAGATCCGTCTCATGGTGGAACCTAGGGACCATGAGGCAATAACCCTGGCCGTGGATAGAGCCGGGGAGGGTGAGGAAGACGAGGACGATGAGCCTGCATTGGTACCTCTCACTCCCCCTCCGAACCCTAAGGGGTCGGGACCCGTACCCAGGAAAGAAAGGTCCAACTCCCAGAACTCCTCCCGAGCAGCGGAGAGAGGGAGATCATCCACACCCAGGATACCGACAGTACAGTTCGAACCTGAAAAGGCGGAACCTGCGCGATCTCAGGCCAGGAGTATCCATAGACTTCTAGGCCGTCTCCCGGAGTCAGGGGACGACCCAGCAAGTAGCGAACAGGAGTATACTGATCTAGATCAGGACTCAGGAATGGAGGGAGACCGGGATAGGTCAAGCTCCAGAGCATCCTCCAGGTCTTCATCTCGATCAAGATCTAGGGAGAGAGTTTGGTACCCGAGGGGCGAACCTCCTAGACCTCGAAACAAGAGAGCGAAACCGGTCAAACTGAGACCTATAGGCAAGGGGCCTACTCTGAAAGGCACCACCTTTCAGTCACCCTCGGGCTTGACCTGGAGCTCAGGATTGGAGGACGTCTCCGAAGAGAGTGAAGGAGATTTGGAAGGAAAGGAAACCGGGGATATTATGCCAGCATATCCCGTGAGATGGGGAACGGCTCAGGCCTTAGCCCGGTCACCCGTGGCAGAAAAAGTGTTGTCTCACCCTGGGGTAACAGAACCATACGAGCATGCATACTCACATGCAGGCTATGACATACTACGTGAACAGGTGTACAAGCTAGACAGGGCCATGGCTGAAATAGCCAGGAGAGAAAGAAACTGGTTGAACGAGGCCCCGTCCATAAGCCCAATCCGAGCCCTGAGACACAGCACAGAGGAACACCGACTGGAAGTGAGCCCTCACTCCATACTAGCCCAATCTCCCGGAGACATTTACCGACCGAGAGGAAAGAGTTCACATACAGGCAGGAGTCTGCATGACAGCACCCAATATGGAGAAAGCAACAAAGCACAAGAATTGTTAAGCAAAACCCAAGTGCTCAAAAAACTAGCCCCAGAAATGCTTCAAGGGGAGACCCAGGCTGCTTATATCCATAGGATTGCTCAGATCTTCCATGGGTCACCTCTCTATGATGACCCGGATGCCGCTCGCATTTTGAGACACCTCAAAGGACTGGAGATCCCCGAAGGGGCTTCAATGGCCCAAATGATGGAAATGGAAGTAAGAATCCCCGGTCAAGATCCAGGGGAAAATATGGTGGAGAAACTAATCCCACAGGTGCGAGACGGGAGCTTGTCTCTCACTGTTGCAGCAGAATCAGTCATACGTGGAACACCTAGGCAAAGATCAGGCTTACTGCTTGAAAAGCTATTCATAGGTGTACCAGGGGGTGACCTTCTGGCAGCCAAATGCGCAGCATGGTCAGGAGACCAGTTACGAACTGAATGTATGCTGTATGACCAAGTCAAAATGCTTTCTCAACACAGATACAATAAGGGGGAAAGGAAAGGGAAGAACCCACGAGATGAGAAGGCTCAACTTCGGCCTCCCAAAGTCCAGCAACAGCCACCAGCTAAGGCTAGAACAAGGAAAACAGAGTCTTCCGACATCAAATACCTCTCTGCAGACGATTGGGGGGCACTAACCCCAGAACAGCAAGCAGAGATGAGGGCAGAAAGGGAGAAATCCAAAGCCCGGAAGGAGAATCAATAGTATCCTTACCTTCTGGGGCCCTGACACATGACACTCAAGCAAGTGCAAACTGCACTTGACATACAGCTCATCTGTCAAGAGGAATAATATATAGTGTTATTGTCATTTAGGAACAAACATGACATAGAATACTACATGCATTTTGTATACATTTTAAGTATACTATGTAAAGATGTCTGTCTTTTCTCTAAACCAGAGTAAAGAGGACGAAAGAATTTGTAATCTATTTCATGCAAAGGGGATTTCCTGACAGCTACCATCTGGTAGGTTAGCACCTGTACCAACCATATCAGCTGCGTGAGATGTACACTCACCAGCGCCTATGGATAAAAATTGAGACTCTGCAAACTCTCATCAAGCTTAGCACCTTGACGCGGGGGGACAGAGCGAGCATCAGGGTCTCTATATCCGACGGGCCTATCAGATTTGTGGGGACTCGGAAGCTTCAGCATACAGGACGCTGTAGTGCTTGGGCGGCCGAGTCACTGGTTTATAGGTCTGTCAAAACGGATTGGAGGTTCTGGGGCTTAGAACATCCGTGAGTTGGGCTTTATACTAATTGAATAGGTATCAAAAGCCGAAAGAATATGAACTGAAATAACTGCGGTCAGGTGCCTCTGGAGTAAAATGTATTACAGATTTGAGTTAAAACCTTACTCAAGATTGGTCTTATCAGCAAGCAAACCTCTCCAACCAAGACTCCTCCTAAGTGCTCGAGATCTGGAACAATGAGTGACGTAGAGGTCTGCAAAGCGCAGCAGACAGCCTAAGAGGTAAAAAATCTATCAGGAACAAGAGAGGGTTCATAAGAAACCACTTGAAGTGGCGTTTACTCGCGACTAACAGGGCTAGGGAGCCCTAAAGTCACTTGAACTTGAAGTAACTAAATGCTTACTTAAAGTCAGAACTTAAGTAGAAAAAACTCTACTTTGTGAATAGCAGGCTGAAATAGCCATTGCGAACAGGAGCAAATAGCAGGCTGAAATAGCCATTGCGAACAGGAGCAAAAAGCAGGCTGAAATAGCCATTTCGAATAGGAGCGAATAGCAGGCTAACTAGCCATTGCTAACAGGACGAGGCTACTCACATGATCAGACAGGTATATGATAACCTTGGACATGCCGGAAGTAAGAGGATGTTGGTATACCTGAGAACTAACAACATTCTCATACCTAAAGCCAAACAAAGAGCGATAACAGTCCGAAAGGCCTGTGAACAATGTGCGCTGGTAAAGGGGACAAAACCTGAACCAGTGCCACATTCTTAGACGGGGGGGGCTGTCCCCCGGAGTCAGTGGACGACGCAGCGAATGGCAAAAAGGAATATACTGTGACATGGAGACAGAGAGACATCGGCCTGGACCCAGGTTACAGGGCGACGAGAGCCCTGAATGGACCTGAAAGAGAGAAAAAAAATGAGTCCTCTGTGGACCGTATCTGTGATGTCCTGCGAGGCCTACGGACAGGGTCACATGACCAGGCCAACCACACTTCAATAGAGGACTGCTGCTACAATTCTCGGGGACCCGTGGGGTCGCCCGAGAAGTGACAATTCAACCTACCTCAAACTATGGGAGAGATCCAAGAGGTCAGAGGGGGTGACCCCAAGATGACCAAGGGAACAACAGATGCAAGTCTTCCCGCCGGATACCAAGCAACAACGTGACCCCTATCCTGTCGGGCCGTCCAGCCAGGGAACAACAGATGCAAGTCTTCCCGCCGGCTACCAGGGTAACAGGGAACCAAGATGACAGAGGGGGTGTGGAGGGTCACAGCCACGTGACCCCGCAATCGCCATCTCGTCCCCCAGTACAGACGCTATTAAGACAATGGAAAATGACCGACCAGGATGACAGAGGGGGTGTAAAGTGTCACAGCCAACTAGTGACACTGGTTATTATGACATCCTGCTCTTATATATGATTATGGGGAATGTCTGTAGATTCTTCCTGGACAATGGCATCAATGGAATCAATACAATAGGTTTATTGTATATATTTGTTTTAAATCTAGGCATATGTTACTATAGGTGTCTAGATGTGATATGCATTCTGGCTGGTAAACGCCCAGTCAGAAAGGAATTGAGAAGAAACACGTTATGTGTAAACACATGTGTAAACACATGTTAAGTGCCACAAGTCAACGAGTGACACTTTGTATAGTGTCCTTGTGTTTGTTGTGTATGATTGGAGCTATGTATGTGACCTGTATATTCTTTATACACTTTAAAACTATGTTACAGTTAATGTGCAGTCGGAATGGAGGCAGAAGTGCAGTCTCTGTTAGAGGGGGGGGGAATGTGCTTCTCTCTATCTGTGGCCTTGAGCTAAGAGCAGGCCCGAGCTGTGAGCAAGTCGGCACATGTTAACCCTGTCCTGCCTGCATAGAGTAAAACCAATGATAGGTACAAGTATGTGCATATATATGTGTACACTGTATACTATATATATATGTACTGTATTATACATGTATGTGTACCTGTATATATCTGTATATGTATGTGTTAGGCTAATCATGCTAAAAAGGACCATGTACTATATAGCACACGCAGTCTCCCTCGTCTGCATCCCCTTGAGTTGGGGTGAGTGAGAACGAAGGGGGCCCCTTCGTAATGCCGGGAGGTGATGGCCTTGGAGACATCTCCGAGCAGGGTGCTTTCCACAGCAGAGACAAAGGGAGGTTGCACCATATCGTACTCTGTTCCAGCAAAAATGTTACAATTACTTTTCAAGTTACGGCCCAGTGGAGTAGGAGGGGAGGAGAGCTAGTCCCTACGTATTGTGCGTTGATTGGAGGGTGGAAAATTGCATCACTGTATTTGAACCAATGGCGAAGAGATCTTGAGAGCCTTTATAAGGGCTAACTCACTGGATCTCGGCAGAATTCCTTCAGATTTTCAGATGATCAGTTTTTACAGAGTTTTGGAATTTCAGAGTTTTCCATGGCAGGCACAAGCAGGCACAAGCCGTGTCAGATGAGATGTTTTTGTTTTATACTTCTTTTAACTGAGTTGGACATTTCCAATGAAGTCTCTTTTGTAACTTGCTTTTTCTAAATAAAACAGCTTTTTATAATATATCTTTTGAGTCCTTGGACTGATTTCTGGAGCCAGCAATGTGCCACGATGCCGGCCGACGCCCTGAGTTCCTATTGATGAAATAAAACCTTTTTTGAACCCACTTCGTATACATTCTTCTGACCATTCGGGTAAGCATTGAAATGTTTTGCATTGTAACTTTACCCATTTTTTAAGCATGATGAAGCACTGCCTCGTGATGTTTAGGATTTATGATGTAAGACTCTAGTAGAATGATCACATTATGTCTGTATCCACACAGACCCGGAATTGAAAGAAATATATCATATGTAGGCCATGCATGTATGTAAGCATATATATATTCTATATATATATATAATGTAGATTCTATATAATGGGCTTATTAAGTAAGGTTACAGTGGTAATACTTATTTAAAAAAAAGTAGTAATACAACCGAGCTCTCAATTGAGCAGTATTACAAGTCATTTTGTAAAATGAATCCTTCCCGGTGCAAATAAAATAATAGACTCCGCAACTCCAATCACTTGACCTAAGGTCGATGACTGGGGGGGACGGAGCGGTGCGTGTGTCATGTCTGTCGGTCGGGTTTAACCACAGCAGTTTGTGGACGCATTGAGTTCTGGATATCACAGACATCGCAGGACGCTGCTTGATGTTGAGATGGGCGGACCAATGAGTTTTTGGGTTATCAATCTGACCGAAGGATGACATGAGCATTTAACAGTAGGATATGAAATACCCCAGACAGGCCAAGTATTGTATTTAGGGAACTTAAGGGAACTCCAACATTTTGGGAAATTAGCTTATTTAACATCTTCCCTGGAGTTAGACAAGAAGATACATACCTTTTTTGTCTCTGTGCATGCATTTTAGCTTTGGGAATAGACGCTCCGTTAGCATAGCTTAGCTTCATCACTGGAAGTGAGGCAGGACAGTAGCCTTACAGTGCCTTACAGTGTATTGCAAGGTCTGACATTGACCAAATTTGATATGCATGACCTTGGTGGGCTCTAGGTCAACTCCTGAAAAAGGGGTCAATGTCAGACCTTGCAATCAAAAGTTAGGGGGCGCACTGAAATTATGGCAAGGGTTATTAGCCCCCTAACTTTTGATTGCAAAGTCTGACATTGACCCCCTTTTCAGGAGTTGACCTAGAGCCCACCAAGGTCATGCATATCAAATTTGGTCAATGTCAGACCTTGCAATACACTGTAAGGCACTGTAAGGCTACTGTCCTGCCTCACTTCCAGTGATGAAGCTAAGCTATGCAAACGGAGCGTCTATTCCCAAAGCTAAAATGCACGCACAGAGACAACAAAGGTATGTATCTTCTTGTCTAACTCCAGGGAAGATGTTAAATAAGCTAATTTCCCAAAATGTTGGAGTTCCCCTTTAACACAGGAAGGAATTCAGGGGAAAGACATACTTGATTAAGATATTACTAGTAGCAGCCAAGAAAGCATTGACGAAAATGTGGTATAGAGTAGAAGCACCGACGAGGGAACAATGGACAGAGATAGTGGGTGGGATACAGGAAATGGAGAGAATCACACATAGGCTGAGGCTACAAGACGAGAAGTTTGAGTCAAAATGGGAGAAGTGGGAAGAGTATAGGAAGAAAATAAATGACATCACAGGAGAGTGAAAAGGAGACAAGAAGAGAAATCGAAATGAAAATAAACTATGAAGGTACCAAATAACCCATGTCACTTTATTATTATTATTATTATTTTTTATAATTTTTTTGTATCTCTTTTCTTTGTTTTAGTTTTTTGTTTTGTTTTCCCTTTTCCCTTTAGTGAATTTATTTTAGGTCAACTCTTCATTCGATTGATATTATTTTCTACTATCAGCTATATCTTTTAGTTCTTATCTGTCGAATTGTATTGTACTGTCGTTTATAATTTTTACCGCCAATTGTATTGTTGTATGTGGATGTTTGTTTGTAAATCAAGAAACTGAAAATAAAAAAATTTAAGTATAAAAAAGAAAGAAAGATTGAGTGATTGAGTGAGTGATATTTTATTTCATGAACGCACTCTCTCACTGGGAAAGCAGACAGCAATGGAACACATGGGCGGCAAGATGGCCGCTGTATTTAAACCCATTAGGACCCCTGGGCTGTCCGGAGAGATGCCAGACTATAAATAATAGGACCCCTGGGCCATCAAAGAAGTGCCTGAATGGAAATAACAATACACAGCATAACAAATAGTGGGGAATTTACAACAATTACAATGTGCAGTGCCCTAGATGTAGTGAGAGAGGCCTTTCAACTGCAAGAGCTGTGTTGATAGTTGAGTTTGTGTGACTTTCACAGGTAGGGATTTATTTGCAAACCTGCACCTCAGCTATAGTACTAGGACCGCTACTGTTCCTAATTTATGCAAATTACATGTTGTCAGCTTGTGACTGCAACTTGTTCCTGTTTGCGGACGACTCAGCCATGCTGGGCCCTGTTCCTCGTACCTGGCTAACTGAGTTAGCCGGATAATTTTCAGGATAACTTGACTTAAGCCAGATCTTTCGGTTCCCCGATGCGTGATTGTCTAACATTTCTAAATCACTGTGGCAACAGATAGAAAAATTTGAACCTGCTCCAGAGCAGGTTTAGTTGAGTTAGCTGGATATAAGCTGGCCACTCCCTCGGAACAAAATGGCAGCTCCCTTCCTCATAGATTGATTGATTGATTGGAAACTTTATTAACAGATTGCAGAATGGGGTACAATACAGTACGGCTCAATACACACAATTTTTAAGGGGATGCAGACCCAGAGAAAAACTTTCGTCTTGTTTACATCAGGGTCCCCCATTTTCAATTCATAATGACATTTATTTATTAATTTTTTTTATTTATCTTTTCCCCCCTCCTTTTTCCTCAGTTTTTCCCCCATCCCAATGTTAGTCGTTATGCCAATTCCCAATCCCCTTCCTGGTCGCTGCGCACCTACCCCCTACGGTCGGTCTGGGAGAGTGGAGGCTATCACATGCTTCCTCCGACACATGTGTAGCCAATCAACCGCTTCTTTTCACCTGGCAGCGCGGACTCTCACTGAGAGGGTGTAACGTGTGGAAGGATCACACTACCCCCCTTAGATCCTTTCCTCGCTGAGCAGGCGCTCTGACCGAACTGTAGGAGTCGCTGTTTACAACAACCAGGACCCACCCACCAGCTTTCCCACCCCTAACACTGCCAATTGTGTTAGTATGAACGACCAGCCAAGCTGGTAGCAATGCCGAGAGCTGGGCTCGAACCCAGCATCTCCTGCACTAGTGGTGAGCGCCTTGCCCACTGCGCCACTTAGCCGCCCCATAATGACATTTATGACATACACAACATACAGATATACAGATATATATCATGACATTTATGACATACATGACATACAGATATACAGTACTGTTACATTTGTGACATACAAGATATGCAAATATACAGTACTGTTAAACAGAGATCCTAACAGAAGATATATATACGAGGGGGAGGAAACTGTACATTGGGAGGGGGTGGGTGGGTGGGAGGGGGTGTTTGGACATTTACGGGGGCCAGTTTCGAATTGCAGCCTCCCGTAGGTGCTCTTTGATCCCATTATACCATTCTGAATAATGTTTTTGTGAGATGATTTCCAGAATGTATTGATTTCATAGAATGTGTGAAATAGGCCTATAATTAAAAACAATTAAAATACATTAAACTGGTCAAATAAATGCTTTTGAAATGTAAAATAATAGACCTAAAATGCTGATAATAAATCATATTCAGCCTATGGATTTCCTACATACTGCACGACACCTGTTTGAGCTGCGGGATGAGGCGCGCTTGTTTCTGACGGAGAATGCGTCCCAGCTCGCTGCCCACCTCCGATGCCGACTAGATATCAATTGAGGGGGAATACGCACAGCTATACCCACCTATTCGAAAAAACAATATCTGCACTGACTTATCTAAAAAATAAGTACAGATCACGTCTGAATGAATGTGGAGGATGATCTCCGAGTCTCTGTCTCCAAAATTAAACCCAGACTGGACATATGCCCATCCATCTCATTAGGTGAGTTGAACATTATAGCCTTCTAAATGAAACACGCTATATGTATTCATTTTATGGTTGTTTGATTATTGTGTTATTTTGTGTAGTTATTGTGCATGTTAAAAGCCTCCAATGCATACTGTATGTGTGCATGTGAACGTTTGCATGTTTCAACCACCTCTATATAATACTGGGGGTTGCGGCTCTCTGACACCGTTATTTCGGGGGGTCGTGGCCTGAAAACTTTAGGAACGATGTATATTATATTACATGATACCTAAGCGCATACAGTACAGATATCTTCAAGTATCTATTAATTCGTATCAATTAGATACTCTTTGGGCTTGTTCTTGTATACTTATTCTGAAAGAGTTGAAATAATTATTTTCGCTAGCAAGATCTCAATTTGATTATTCATTCCATTAAGCCTATTGCCAGCAGGCACATTTAAAGAAATATAATCTGATTGATTGGGCTAATGAGGGACTTAAAATGTGCCTATAGATATGCATTTAACTTGTCGGCGAGGCTATTGAGCCGTACTGTATTGTACCCATTCTGAAATCTGTTAATAAAGTTTTAAATCAATCAATCAATGCCGTTAGAAAATCAGGATTTCTGCGATCGACACCTGCTGTCTTTTCAACTGAGGCGGCCGCGCGCAATTATCCTGAGTATCAAGTCTGGTTCGAATTAACAAGACTGAATCAGCGTTCGAGGAACAGGGAAAGCCCGGATTCAAACATCCCGTTAATTTAATCTGGATAATGGGACTTTTGATCGACTTATTTGAACCAGGTACGGGGAATAGGGCCCTGGTCTCTGACAAGAACAAGTTACAGGTTGAAAAAACCCTCAGCTCGGAACTAGGCAAAATCTGCATATGGCTCACTGATAACAAACTATCATTACACATGGGCAAAACAGAGTCCATTCTCTTCGGTTCAAATAACAAACTCAGCAAGACCGACGGCTTCTCAGTTACACTGGGTGACAATATTGTCACAAGGAAAGATGAAATTACCTACCTGGGTTCCATCCTAGAGGCTAATCTTTCCTGTGACAAAATGGCATCCAATGTAATAAAAAAAGTCAACCAACGAATTCCATTTTTTTTTTTTTTTTTTTTTTTTTTTTTTAAACATAACATAAAATTAGACACACAAGCATTAACAGTAAACAACCAATGTAAATCACCATTTGAATCAATATAAATGTAGTTTACGAGATATATACCTAATACTTGCTATCTAATACAATACATACATATGCTCTTGCTCGCTCCCCCCCCCCCCGGACCCCCACTTGGATAATCCATCCATTTTCATTCGCTTCTAACCAGGCATTACAATTCATATGCTAGCTTTTATTCTCTCCACCACTTCTAACCAGATTGCAATGTTGGTTTCACTGACACCTAAAATTCTTGCTGTAGATATCTCTAGATAAATCACATCGAGATAGGTAATAACCCATACCTTCCGGCACATTTTATCCGGTTGAATCCATCGTGATGCTATCAACTTTTTAGCAGCTGTGAGACCGGATAAAACTAGTCTCTTTAGCTGTATAGGGGCTGCAAACTGAAAAACATCATTCAACAGCAATACAGAGGGATGTACAGGTATGTTCAGAAATAAGAATTCTGATAATTGCTGGGTCACTTCTTCCCAGAATATTTTAACCGGTGGGCAATCCCAATACATGTGCATAAATTTACCCTCATTCCCATTTGAACATAAGGAACATAGAGAATCTTGTTTAAGTCCCATTCTGTTTAATCTTATAGGAGTCAGGTATGTCCTATGAATATAATTAAGATTAATTTGTTGATGGTCCGGGTTGCGTGACGCAATTCGAACGTTTGCCCAGACATCTTGCCAATCAAAATCTATTTCCAAGTCTGGTATATCCCTCCTCCAGACTGAGTCTAGGGGAAGGATTCCATACGAAGACGTTAGTAAGTGATGATAAAAATCAGATACGAAGCCTCTCGATGTCTCTCTTTCATAGAAGAATTTGTGATATCTGTGGTGCTCAATTGGTATCCTTAATGGGACTCCATGAGCCTTCAAACAATCCAATAACTGTGCGTAAAAATAATATGTGGAACTGGTGAGGTTAAATTTGTTATGTATATCTTGATATTGTTTGTTGAAAACATCTCCCAATGTGTGTATGCCCTGCTTATCCCATTTGGGATATCTGGTTTCCAATAAGGAGTGCATTGTTATTGAATAGGGGAGTATGCAGGGGCGTCAATTTGGTATGGCAAGGTATGGCACTCGCCATACCTTGGCAAATAAAAATGTAAAAAAAAAAAAATATTACAATTTCTTTTTTTTATATATTTTTTTTAAATTATTTTTTAAACAAACACATAAACATAAACATGACAACATTAAATTAGATATACAAGCATTAATTAACAGTGCACATCCAATGAAATTGCCATTTAAATAAATGTAATATACAATATACACCCAATACTTGCTATCTAATACCCTATACATATATGCTCTCGCTCGCCCCCGCCCCCCCCCCCCCCCCCCCCGGGCCCCCCCCTTGGATAATCCATCCAATTATTTACAATTTTTTATGTTGATTTAGAATTCGAATGTCAACATTATGAACGAAGCTTCGAACTATTCGGTACAGCCCTAGCATGTTTTGATATTGTCAATTATCTCACTTTTACTAGGTGACTTTTACTGTGACTAACTGAAATATGCCCAAAAAAAAGGAAAATGGACATAGGGACGTTTTTTTATCAAAGGGCAGCAGAGACAAGTGATACAGGGACACAGGTAAGGTCTGGCTTAGTGACAGTGCAGTTCAGCATTCAGTAACCCATACTTTTTGTGAATGTGTTTTTGATACTACATTCTGTTGAACACACACCTCAAAACCGTACCTAAGGAAAATTGTCTCAATTGCAAGAAAAGTAATAGACAGTTATGATATTACATTCTGCATAATTCGTATGCAAAATATTGTGGTTCCCTGCTTTAGTCTGTTGACACATTTCTATACTAAAAATGCTTGTGTAGTCCTGTGTCATACCTAAATGTCATATAACTGAATTGTATAGAAACAACTCACCAAAAGTGACTATTGCACAACTGATTTGACAAAAAAAATCCACCAAGGGGGGGAAGCACCCCCTTCACCCCCCCCCCCCCCCCCTCCTCGCCATACCTTGCCTTTTACTGATATGACGCCACTGGGAGTATGGCTATGCCATTTATGTTGGTTAGAATATTTTTTTTGTGTTTCACGCCATATCCGGATCACATGTGTAATAAGGGGGCCACATTTCTATTCACATTGCTTAATTGATAACATGGTGTATACTATGTCCTGCAGTCTATGTGGTGCTACTATATTTTCTTCTAAGTTTCTCCAGGATACAGATGCTTGGGAGTCAAACCAGGTTGTCAGTGGTCTTAAAGAGTACGCTTTAAAATAGTGGTAAAAGTCTGGAAATGCTAAACCTCCGTCGGCTTTGTTTCTCTGTGCGGTGGATCTTTTTATTCATGGAGGTTTGTTATTCCAAATAAATGTATATGCGATGGAGTGTAATTTTTTCCAGTAACCATCAGGAGGGGGTAACGGTAACATTGAGCTAATGAAGTTGATTCTAGGTAAAACATCCATCTTAACTATTGATACTCGTGCCTGTACTGAGTTTTTAAATTTGGACCACCTGTCAAAGTCGTATTTGATCTTATCTTGGAATTTTGTGTAATTGTACTTCACCGTTTGGCTTATAGTAGGGAATACCTCAACTCCTAAACATCTGAAGTGTTTTACCATTGGTATTTTTTCTGGAAGGAGTATATTCTTTGCAGGGGCATTAAGTGGTAGGAAGGCCGACTTTGGCCAATTTATCCTAAATCCCGATAGATTGCCAAAGTCATCAATCAACTTGAGAAGATGAGGCATTGAGGTGGTAGGGTTTTGCATGAACAATATTACGTCGCCCGCATATAAACTAATATGATGTTGTGTGCCCTTAATTGCGATTGGTTCTATGGATTGGGATTGTCTTATATATTGTGCTAAAGGCTCTAATGATAAAGCGAATAGTCCGGCACTAAGAGGGCAACCCTGTCTGGAAGAGCGCGATACCGGAAAGATTTCGGAGGTGATTATACCTGTTGTAATCATGGCCGATGGGTCTTTGTATAATACTTTTATCATATCAATGAAACCTTTTCCTAACCCCATCCTTTCTAGTACTGCCCATAAATAAGACCATTCCAACCTATCAAAGGCTTTCATCGCATCAAGGGACAGCATCGCTATAGGTGGGGTGTCATCCTTGCTGGCATCTAGCACATGTAATAACCGTCTTATATTATCCGTGATCAAGCGGCCTCTTATGAAACCAGTCTGATCAGGATGAACTAAAGACGTCATATGCTTTTGATATCGGTTCCGAGGAGGGTCAAGGGTCTATAACTACCGCAATCGGTGGGGTCTTTGTCCTTTTTAAGGAGGACTGTTATGAGTGCAATATTTTCGATCTTATGAAAATTCCCCTCCTTGATTGAGTATAAAATCATATTAAGTAATAGGGGTCCAATTACATCCCAGCATGAGAGGTACATTTCTGGTGGGATACCGTCCCTTCCAGGAGCCTTACCACTTTGCATTTCAGATATAGCCTCCCTAAGTTCATCTAGTGTGATCGGTGTTTCTAACTGTTTAGCGTCATCCTCTGATAGTTTAGGAAGGTTAATTTGATTAAGATATATGTCCATTTTGTTTTGATCGAAGGCCATTTCTGATTTGTACAAGTTGGAGTAAAACTTTTTGAATGTCTCGTTGATTTTTTTAGGGTCTGTAACAAGTCCTTGCTGTGCCTTAATAGTAGGGATATCTGCACATTTTGTGTTGGCTCGTATCTGCATAGCTAGTAGGTGACTTGGTTTAGAACCATGAAAGTAATACTGTTGTCTTGTGCTACGTATTTGAACTTCAGATTGTTGTTTTAAAATGGCATTAATCTATTTTTTTAACACATTAATTTGAGATTCCAATCGAACCGAGTAGTTGTATTGTAAAGAGGAAAATAACGTAGAGTAAAGCGTTTCCAGCTCTGCCAGTTTTGAACAACGATTCTTGCGTAGTTTGGAGGCAAAGACCATAGTGAAATCCTTGATAAATCCCTTTACCGCCATCCATAATATTCTGGGGTCCTGTACCGATTGCGCATTCTCCAGCAGGAATTCAACAAGAGCTTCTTTAAATTGTGTATTGAATTCCTTGTTTTTCAGCAATATCGAGTTAAATCGCCATCTTGGGGCTCGGGATGACAGTATACCAAATGATCGTTTTAGGATTAAATAACAGTGATCTGATCTGACCATTTCGACGTCATAGTTATCAAATAGTCTAGGGGATGCGAAAACATAATCTATTCTGGAGAATGTATTGTGTCTTGCAGATCGACAAGAGTACTTTCGGGCCGTTGGGTTGAGTGATCGCCATAGGTCATTTACACCTGTATTCTTAGACCAATCCTTTAGTGCATTAGATGAATTTTTCTGATCATTGGAAAAGGTGTGATAAGATTTATCCATCCCGGGATCCCAAATGGCATTAAAATCCGTGCCAATTATAAATGAGTATTCAGGAAAGTTTAACATTGTTCTGGTAAGTGTAGCGTAGAAGTTAACCTCGTAAAGATTTGGGGCATATGCCGCTACCAACGCTATTTTCCTGTTACTGTATAAAATTTTAGCTATGGTTATCCGACCATCCGTATCAGACCATACGTCCTGCAATTCAATATTCAACTTCCGTTTCGCGACTATAGCAACTCCACGGGATCTCGTTCCAAAGGAAGAGTGGCTAATGTTATGATATATGTTGTCCGCTAGCATTACTTTGTCTTCCACTAAAAGGTGCGTTTCGCTTAGAAGAGCCACATCAACCTGTTTGTTTTTTATCAGTGTGAGCACGCTTTTGCATTTATGTTGTTTATTTATTCCCCCAGTATTCCAAATCATTATATTCAAACTAGCCATAATCTATGCAGGTTGTTGTGTACTTGTTAGTAATGCGTCTAGAGTACGAATTCACAATGGATACATATCCAATTATTGAGGTCCCATTGAGAGCCGAGCTTAAAAACATACATATATACAAATAATCCCCTAAACCCTCCTCCCTCAAAGAGCCGTACAAGGTACCTGTGTTCCTTTGACACCCCCTTCGCGTACAACTCCACCCTCCCTTACACCACCGGTTAGCCCAGAATGAGCCATGTATCCTTAACTTTCCTATGCAAATTGCCATAGGATCTAAAACTTAAATTCTAATTTAATAGAATGTCACCCGTGGCCTAGCCACTCTCCCGTTAATGTAATAAAAAATGTTATGAAAACAAATGCCTCAATTAGTATACTCATTTGAACCTTCTACTAACATGTATAGGTTGTGTTGTGAAGGGCCAGATTAAACCGAATATATATATTTATTTATATATATATATTTAATTGTATTTGTATATTCTCTAATATTCCCTGATATCCCTTGTATATTCCTTGTACAATATGCATTGAATATCCATTCTAGCCTACTGAACATCCCATAATAGTCTCCATTCTACTATTGGTCGAGACCTTGGTGCCAGGCTGCCATACCCCTCAGACCCAGTTCAAACGTACCGCTCGACATGTACGAACAAGTCCTAGTTCCGCGTAGGAATTTGGCTACCGCACCACTAATGGGACTATTTGTTCATAGTGCGTATATATACTGCGCTACTAAAGTAGGACTTTCTTTTCAGTCCAGTTTCTTAACCTCCAATAGAGTCACAGACGTAAAGCCTCCCCGCGATGCCACGTGTGGGAGTAAGGCCAAGTTCGGCCTACCATCGGTATTGAGACATCGTGTATATTAATATTTGAATAGTCATATTTGGCACTATATCGTCGAGTTGGACGTAGTCTATTAAGCTAATAATAGTCTGTTAATATATAGTGCTTCGTGCGGTGAGAATACTACCGTAGTCAGTACCCCATCGTTTCGGGCAGAGAACTGGCTGCTTACCCAGGGTGGTTGACCCTATGTGAAGCTGCACCCGAGGAGCCCCAGAGCCGACGAGCGAGTGGACCTGTATACCGGATTATTCTACCGACGACAGCCCGCCTTCCCAGGCACGGATTATGCTTTGGATACTTTGATTATTCTATGGATAAAGACCCCCGACACTACCGTGTGTTGGAACCCCCCCCCCCTGGAGAGGACGCAAGGTGAGGAGACGCTCTGCAAGACGAGGTCTCTCCACATCTCTCCCCCGTGGACCGGAGAGAGCCGGCCCACAAAGAGTCCACCTGCTTTCATCTGTGGTCCAAGGATCGCCGGCGCATTGAACGGCACTACAGTGGGTTCACCTGGGATACCCTTGGCCGGACGAGGCAGCTGGATTCTACCCCCCCCCCCCTCCTACTCCTGTCGGCTTACAAGCGACCGGATTAACCCCCTCTAGTGTATCCAGCCTATAATCATTAAAGTATCATTGCTGTTATTCCTTAACTATTCCAGGTCGTATATTTACCACCTGCGCCTTCAGAGATTGGACATTATCTATTGATATACCGACGAATACTCCTTGCCATAAAAGTGCATACTATTTCAATTCATAAATGTAATTAAGTGATTAAGTGTTTATTCTACACACCATCGCTGTGTAGGAAATAAAGACCTGCTTCTAATTCGTACATTTGTGTTGGATCCGTTTCATCTACGTGAGAGTGTTCATGATAATATATTTATGCTGTGTACTGGGTGGCCGAATATTAAGTACAAAGGTAGTGGTAGTAAGTATCATATCTAGTAATACAGTCAGGGAATTGTACCCCTCAGTTACAATTGGTCCTTCGAGCCGGATGGTAATTAGTGTAATATTAATATAGTGTTATTAATATTGAAATGGCCTATGATGAACACTCCACGAAACGATCCTCCTAACCAACGCCCGCAGCGCGAACGACGGCTCCCTCAGTACTTAGAGGCTTACGCTGTCAGTCAACAACCTAGTCTTCTACTAACAGTAAACGCGGTAAAACTAGAAAGTAAAAGTATGTCTAACCCCAACGCCCAGACTACCCCGACCATAGAGGCCCCTACGGGCTCTAATGTAACTGACCAAGTTCACGTGGGGACCAGTGGGAACCAGACATGACTTCACACCCCGCCAGTACTGAAGAAGTAGTCCCCGATGAGTCCCGGGAGGAATACAACGCTACCGAGAGAGAACTCGGCACGGAAGAAGACGGGGAGAGCACCGTGGAGATAGAGCTCCAAGGCTCCGCAAGGAGTACCCCGAGGGAAGGCTCCCCTATACAACCGCCTTCTCCCAGCGAGGCAGAGAGGACCCTACAGCAGGCATTCCTCGTCAGCCTGAAAGCCTCTACTGAACGCGATAGACTCCAGGGTGAACGCGATCGATTGCAGCTACAGCAACGGAGCGAAGAAGAGCACATACGCCTGGAAATAAGACGCATTCAGATGGAAGAGAATGTGGCCCGAGACCGAGCAGACAGCCAGCGAGCAGCTGCTGGTGCTCTACGGGACGCAGAGCGCGACAGACAGCAAGCGCAACTAATAGAACAGCTGATCAGACGGACAACACCCTCTCCCTCCGCCAGAGGCTCCAGGAACTCGTCTAGACACACCTCCAGGGCGGCATCCCCTAGCCGAGTAAACAACCCTGAACTTGACCAACAGACGAGGTCTATACCCCCCACAGACCACCTCCCCCCACCGGTCCAAGCGAGACCTAGCAACCGGGAAGGAGCAGCATATCCTGTGGAGAGGCTAAACCAGAGACTACAAGCACTGGATGACCTAACTGAAGACGAAGAGGAAGAGGAGGAGAACCGCGCCCGAAGACAGCACAGTACTCTACCGGACCAGGAGGTCCGGTACAGCCCAGGCTATACTCCCGCGGAGCTGCGCTACAGACCCCCGACTCTATACACGGGTGAGCACGACGCACGACCCGCACCGAGGAACAGCACCTGGACAAGCGGGCCATGGTACACTGCCGGTACCAGCCCATACCAAGGAGCGGGAGGAGACTCGCCTAGGAGGCCTCTCCCCCAACGCTCGCCGATGTATCCACAGTCAGCGTCATACATTGGCACGCCTATGGTACCCGACTTCACCCAAGAGAACCGGGCCCAGTATACAGAACTCCGCATGTGTCTGGAGACCATGTTGGTGGATGTATTGGATGAACGCCACAAATACGCCATCCTACTGCAGCACTTAAAGGTGCCCCGCGCACATAATATAGCGCTCGCCTACGCGACTTCCACCACCCCATACACAGCAGCGCTGGTAGCATTGGACCAGAGGTATGGGCGCATATGGGATTACGTGATCCAGGAGATCCGACACATCGACCGCTTACCCCCAGCAATAGACAATCGAGCACTGGACGACCTGTCCATCAGAGTGCAGTCCCTGGTAGGGATGTTGGGAGCGCAAAGAGAGAAGGGGAAGTATGAACTTTACGCCAACTCAAATGTGGAAAGGATCCTGGAGAAGCTGCCGCCCGCTCGTCAGGAGCGCTTTAGGCGGCAGAGGGACCACAGAGACCCGAATGGCCCCGAACCGAACCTCCTCGATCTAGCAGACTTCCTGGCGAGAGAAGTCAGCAGCCTACGGCTAGATACATTCGGACGGAGCACCCCTGGCTCCAGAGAAGGAACCAGACGACTAAATGATGGAAGAAGATCGTGACTGTGATGCACCAATCGGAGTCAGTACCGAGCAGCAGGAGCCACAGTACCCCCTCCAGAACGGAGAAGTGGAAGATAGTGTGCCCCTACTGTGAGAAAGAACACTGGCTAGCGCAATGTGACTCCTTCCCCAAGCTGAACGCGGAGGAAGCAGGTCAATGGATAAAGTCCAACAAGCGCTGTTTTCGCTGTGCGCGCTCACACATGGCAGCCGAATGCCGCTTAAAGAAAAGGTGCACCAAGTGCGATGGAGCCCATCTGGACATACTTCACGACAGTAACAGACGGCGCCCTTCACCTGCACCATCCAGCCGCAAAGCGAGCGTCATGTACATCGATCCCGCCAGCAGCAGTGGAGCCCGAGTACTCCTAAAAGTAGTGCGTGTGACACTAAGCTACCAGAATAAAGTCCTGGACACTTACGCCGTCCTCGATGACGGGTCAGAGAAGACCCTGCTGCTCGCCTCCGCTGCGGCCCAGCTAGGGCTGCGGGGAAGCGAAACCCAAATGACAATTCGGACAATAAGACGAGATTTGAAGACGATAAAGGGCGAGAATGTCTCATTCTCTATCGCAGCAAGCGGCCAGCCTGAGCGACGGTACCAGATTGCAGACGCTTTCACCAGCCAAGAAATAGGACTGTCGCGGTACACATACCCCGTCGCCAAGCTGATGGAGAAATATGCACATCTGCGCAAGTTACCGATCCCGCTCATAGACAATGCTATGCCGACCCTGTTGATAGGCTCCGACCATGCAGACCTCATTGTCCCGATAGACCGGGTTCATACCGGACCCCGAGGCTGTCCTGCAGCAGTCGAGACCCGTTTGGGATGGACTCTCCAAGGCCCGCTCGCCAAATCTCTCAACCGAAGTACAGCCACTAGATGTCTCCACTCCCGAGTCACAGAGGGAGAAACCTCACTCCTGCAACACGTAGAGCGGCTATGGAGCTTGGAACAAATGCCCTTTAAGAATGGAAAGAAAGACATTCGCTCTAAAGATGACATTTACGCCATTCACCTCCTCGAGACAGGGACCAAGAGAGTCCCGGTCAACGGCGTGTTGAGATACGCCACGCCACTCCTGCGGCGAGAAGGAATGCCTACTTTCCACGCCAAGACAGACGCCATAGAACGGTACCTGCTGAACACGGAGCGGCGCTTAGCCAAGAACCCCGCCCAAGAGAGTGTATACCGCGCTGAGATTGAGAAGCTCATCACAGCGGGACACGTCACAAAGATGGACATTAAAGAGGCTGACCAGACCACTGAATCGTGGTACGTGCCCCACCACAAGGTCCATCACAACGGTAAAGACCGCATAGTATTTAACTGCAGCTACCAGATCGGATCCCAAAATCTGAATAAAGAGTTACTGCCCGGTCCCACACTCGGCCCCTCCCTACTCGGCGTTCTACTCCGCTTCCGCCAGGAAAAGGTGGCCATCAGCGGGGACATTAAAGGAATGTTCCTGCAGGTGAGATTAGTAGAGGCGGACAAGCCCCTGTTACGGTTCCTATGGAGAGAGAAGCCAGGAGATGAGCACCCAGCCATCTACCAATGGGAAGTCCTCCCCTTCGGAACGACGTGCAGCCCCTGCTGTGCGACATTTGCACTACAGAAACATGTAGCAGAGGACCCAGCAGCGGACGAAGAGGTCCGACGCAGCGTAAAGAACAGCTTCTACGTAGACAACTGTCTACAAAGCCTTTCAACCCAGGAAGAAGCCGAGGCTCTCCTGATTAAACTCCGCGCCTCATTGATCAAAGGCGGCTTTGATCTCAGGCAGTGGGCCAGCAGCGATCCGCAAGTACTGCGCAGCCTCTCCTCCGAGGACAAGGCAGCCAGCAGCGAGACCTGGATGGCTACAATCCCGGGAGAAGCCCAGGAGATGACCCTGGGATTGGTGTGGCGATTCAAAACAGATTCGCTTCACTACAGACACAAGCCCCTGACTACGGAGCAGGGAAGGCCGGCGGCGGCGCCGACCACCACACGGAGTGTGTACACAACACTCGCCCGACAATATGACCCGCTAGGATGTATTCTACCGTACACCACCAGGGCAAAAATGATTGTACGAGCATTGTGGGACAAGGACCAGGGCTGGGACGACCCCATTCCCGCACACCTTGCATCCACCTGGAGAGAGTGGGAGATGGAGCTCCACTCACTCCCAGGCGTTAATATGCGCCGACGCTACTTCCCACCCACGGTGAGGCCAGAGACATGTAAAATGGACTTACACGTCTTCAGTGACGCCTCAGAGGTCGCATACGGATCAGTAGCCTACTTGCGGGCCCAAGACCAGGGGGGAGAGATCTACACAGCATTTGTCCTCGCCCGCTCGAGAATAGCCCCACGCAAGCAACAATCTATCCCACGTCTAGAGCTCTGCGCAGCCCTAGCCGGAGCGCACCTAGCCACGCTCATCCAACGTGAGCTCACCATACCGGTGTCTAGAACAATCCTGTGGTCAGATTCCACGACGGTACTCGCCTGGATCAAATCGGACTCATGCAAGTACAAAGTCTTCGTGGGAGTCAGAGTCACCGAGATTCAAGACTTAACCGAAGAGTTAACCGGAGAAACAGAGTGGCGCTACGTTGATACAAAACAGAACCCAGCTGACGTCATCACCCGGGGGATGCCCCTGGATGACCTCACCCGTCGCAATGTCTACAGTGACGGCCCCGCATTCCTAAGACTCCCGGAAGGACAGTGGCCCATGCCTATCCCGAGGGAAGCAAGTCCAGAGGAGGTGGAAATTAAGAAGTCTGTGTTCTGTGGATTGAGCACCGTAGCCTCCACCGACCCTAACATAAACGATTGCACGTCCATAGAGAGTGCACAACAAAGAACATTCCTGCGGTACCACCCGGAGTGCAAGTCCCCCGCTGATATGTCAGCAGCTAACTACGAGGAAGCAGAATTGCTTCTACTGCAGCGAGCCCAGAGAGACTCGTTCCCCGATGAATTGGCCTGTCTACAGGGAGGAAAGCCCGTCCCATCCGACAGCAGATTAATTCACCTGGCCCCCGAGAGCGACGCTAACACCCTCATCAGAGTGGGTGGTCGCCTACGCAGAGCCCCCAATCTACCGGATGACATTAAATACCCGATCGTATTGAACAGCCGACACAAGGTCACAGAGCTGATTATAAAGAAATACGATGAGGATGTACATCACGCAGGAGCAGAAAGAGTCTTCGCGGAAATCAGACGTCGTTACTGGATCCTACAAGGAAGAGAGGCGGTACGACGCTTCCAACGAACATGTCTAGACTGCCGCAAGTGGCGCGCGCAGCCCAGCATACCAAGGATGGCTGACCTTCCTCCATGTCGCCTCCGAATCGGTGACAAGCCATTCCACTCAACGGGTATGGACTGCTTTGGCCCGCTGCACATAAAGAAAGGAAGAGGAACCGAGAAGCGGTGGGGTATTGTATTCAAATGCATGACCACCAGAGCGATACACATCGAGCTTCTCCCGACCATGAGCGCAGACTCATTCCTTATGGCCTTCCGTAGATTCATATCACGGAAAGGAAGACCGTCTACCCTATTGTCCGATCATGGGACAAACTTTAAAGGCGGCGAAAGAGAGCTGAGAGAGAGCTTCCAAGCTATGGGCCCAGAACTTAAGACCCACCTCGCTCCAGCACAGGTTGATTTCCAATTCAACCCCCCAAACGCACCCCACTTCGGTGGCACTTGGGAACGAGAAGTGCGCTCCATAAAGACAGCCCTGTACGCAGTACTTGGGGCCCAGACTGTGGCGGAAGAAGTCCTAATGACAGTCCTCACGGAGATTGAGGGAGTACTTAACTCGAAGCCCCTCGGATATGTCTCCAGTGATGTGGCGGATATCGACCCAGTTACCCCCAACACACTCCTGATGGGGCGGCTAGATCCCACATTACCCCAGACAATGTACCGGCCTGAAGAAGCGAACGGCCGACGAATGTGGAGGTACAGCCAAGTATTAGCCGACAAGTTTTGGAACAGTTTCCTACTGCACTACCTACCGTCTCTACAGACCCGCCAGAAGTGGGTAAAGGAGAGAGACAATTTGACAGAAGGAACAGTCGTCATGATTATTGATCAATCACTGCCCAGAGCTATGTGGCCGGCCGGCCGCGTAAGCAAAGTGATCACCGGTGCCGACGGCAAGGTCCGAGCAGCTGAAGTGCTCGTCCAGGGTCGCACTTACACCCGTCCCGTGGCAAGGCTCATAGAACTGCCTCGACTCCCAGACACAATCGATGATGACCATGACCCTACAACCCTATGACTTTGTGAAGTTGACTGACCCCTACAGCAAACCCTTATGTGTAAATAGACAACGCGATTAATCTGTCTCCGTTTAACTGATTAGGTCTGGGACCTATTCAGGGGGTGGCTGTTGTGAAGGGCCAGATTAAACCGAATATATATATTTATTTATATATATATATTTAATTGTATTTGTATATTCTCTAATATTCCCTGATATCCCTTGTATATTCCTTGTACAATATGCATTGAATATCCATTCTAGCCTACTGAACATCCCATAATAGTCTCCATTCTACTATTGGTCGAGACCTTGGTGCCAGGCTGCCATACCCCTCAGACCCAGTTCAAACGTACCGCTCGACATGTACGAACAAGTCCTAGTTCCGCGTAGGAATTTGGCTACCGCACCACTAATGGGACTATTTGTTCATAGTGCGTATATATACTGCGCTACTAAAGTAGGACTTTCTTTTCAGTCCAGTTTCTTACCCTCCAATAGAGTCACAGACATAAAGCCTCCCCGCGATGCCACGTGTGGGAGTAAGGCCAAGTTCGGCCTACCATCGGTATTGAGACATCGTGTATATTAATATTTGAATAGTCATATTTGGCACTATATCGTCGAGTTGGACGTAGTCTATTAAGCTAATAATAGTCTGTTAATATATAGTGCTTCGTGCGGTGAGAATACTACCGTAGTCAGTACCCCATCGTTTCGGGCAGAGAACTGGCTGCTTACCCAGGGTGGTTGACCCTATGTGAAGCTGCACCCGAGGAGCCCCAGAGCCGACGAGCGAGTGGACCTGTATACCGGATTATTCTACCGACGACAGCCCGCCTTCCCAGGCACGGATTATGCTTTGGATACTTTGATTATTCTATGGATAAAGACCCCCGACACTACCGTGTGTTGGAACCCCCCCCCTTGGAGAGGACGCAAGGTGAGGAGACGCTCTGCAAGACGAGGTCTCTCCACATCTCTCCCCCGTGGACCGGAGAGAGCCGGCCCACAAAGAGTCCACCTGCTTTCATCTGTGGTCCAAGGATCGCCGGCGCATTGAACGGCACTACAGTGGGTTCACCTGGGATACCCTTGGCCGGACGAGGCAGCTGGATTCTACCCCCCCCCCCCTCCTACTCCTGTCGGCTTACAAGCGACCGGATTAACCCCCTCTAGTGTATCCAGCCTATAATCATTAAAGTATCATTGCTGTTATTCCTTAACTATTCCAGGTCGTATATTTACCACCTGCGCCTTCAGAGATTGGACATTATCTATTGATATACCGACGAATACTCCTTGCCATAAAAGTGCATACTATTTCAATTCATAAATGTAATTAAGTGATTAAGTGTTTATTCTACACACCATCGCTGTGTAGGAAATAAAGACCTGCTTCTAATTCGTACATTTGTGTTGGATCCGTTTCATCTACGTGAGAGTGTTCATGATAATATATTTATGCCGTGTACTGGGTGGCCGAATATTAAGTACAAAGGTAGTGGTAGTAAGTATCATATCTAGTAATACAGTCAGGGAATTGTACCCCTCAGTTACAGGTTGGAACATTTCAGAAAACCGAGAAAAAGAAAGAAAGGTGTTTAGAACAAAATGATAGATATCCCAAAAATTAGGGAACAATTGCTAACATTTTTAAATAACTTTGCCAAGCTTACACATCCAAGGGTGGGCATTAATCCGTTATGAAGGTTTATTGATCTTCCATATCTGGTTCATGTGCAGGTCACATACCGATTTTATTGTTCCAGGGCCTTCATTGAAAAAGTCCAGTGTATTCCAAAAAGTTAGCCACCGATCATGACTTGTGGAAAACTGATGTTTATGTTCCAGTGCATTCTTCCTGCCATAGAGTTATGTCATTCCAGTGTATTCCAGTATATTCCAATATGACAGAGCGTTCGAAAAAATCCAGAATGTTCCAAAATGTCGACATCAGATCATGACCTGCACAAAACCATAAATCTATAAATATAGTGTCTAGCGTTTCGTATTAAACTATTTGTACCTCAATGTTGTCAAAAGCTTGTTTGATGCCGTTTTTGATGTCCGAGCCATAGCAAAGTTATCCAACATAGATAAAAAAAAAGATGAATAAACTTGTCATCCACGTTGTATATTCTTCATGTATTCTTCGGCCACTTCAGGCGAACGGAGCCCGAACCTTTTTCCATTTCCCTCCACAATGGAAAGATTCGCTGGATAACGTAGGATAGGACGGAGATTTTTCTCATAGAGCTGATGCATCACAACCTTGTAACGGGCTCGTAGAGTTATAGCCTCCTTGCACATATCTTCGTAGAACGACACTTGTTTCCCTTTGTAAGTCAGTTTTCCCCACTTCTTACGTGCATCCCTGATGATCATGTCTCTTATTTCAGTTTTACGCAGGCTAGCAATGATCACCCTTGCTTTGTTGCTGCTGTAGTCTCGGGTGCCGACTCAAGTTCTTTATCAGAATAGCCAGAGACTCGAAATCGTGTGATGTATTCTCCATGACTGTCTCGGGTGAGGTTGCAGGAGCGGTGGAAGCGATGGTATTATCGTTTGTTTTATTCTCGATCTCGATTGTCCGAGCCTTCACGGAGCGCGTCTCCGCAGGGTCTGCCGTTAGATTGTCTGCTCTGCTTTGATGTCATGTTGATTCTTTCTGTTGATATAGTTAGTAGAAGGTCTTAGTTAATATATACGTCAAGGTTTAAACACATTAGTGTTGTAAAAAGTGGGTTTTGAAGCGAAATTAACATGAACAGGAGCGGAGCTCTTGACCAACACAACCGCTACATGCTGTTGTCAAACCGTAAGTCCCGAACTTGATTCTTGTACCGGATCTCCTCTCTGGTAAACAAGAATACCCTGAAGACGCTGGCAGGAGCACTCATTCAAGGGTACTACGACTTGCTGCACTGTTTCCATGTCCCCTACCACTGCACTTTACTGTCTTATTGTTGTCTCACTGTTCTGTCCTGTTTTGCACTTACTTATTTATTTATCATTATTATTATCATGTTGTTCCTATTTGTGGAAATATCAATCATGCACTGTAATGTCAAATCACATTCCATTTTGTACCTTTACAAAATGGCGAATAAAGAAATCTGAATCTGACCTCATGGTACCAAAGCCCCTCAAAGGCGCTAAAAACAAGATTACAAACATCACAAAACAAACTGGTCAGACTACTGCTTGACCTTACTCCTAGAACCCACCTCACCCCTGCCCACTTTGACAACCTAGGATGGCTTAGAGTAGACGACAGAGTACAGCAACTTGCAATGGGCCTGGTCTACAAGATACACTACACGACCAAGGTACCCATGTACATGTCAAAATACTTCCCAAAGGTCAGTGAATACCACGATCACAACACCAGAGGGAGCTCCACAAATCATGTTAAAACCAGATTCGGCTCAAACAAGGGACTAAACACGTTTCGCAATTATGCCACATCAATGTGGAACGCCCTACCCAAAGCTGTAAAGGAATGTGAATCACTACCCACTTTCTAAACCACTCTCAAAGAACACCTACGGGAGACTGCAATTCGAAACTGGCCCCTGTAAATGTCCTAACCCAACCCCCTCCAATGTACAGTAAATTACCAAGTATGGTTTTGTCAATATTCCAATGTACAGTTTTGCTTGTACAGTTGTACAGTGTTCCCCACCCACCCACCCCTCCTGACCTCAGATTACCAGACACTGCAGAAAGCCACTGGCCTGCGATTAATGCAGACAAAACATTTCCAACTATTGTGTGCAATTAACATATTTTTCATGACACATCCTGCTCATTATGCCAATCTGCTGAACAAATGAGTTTGGATGTACAAGGGGAAACACAGAGATACACCCATCTCACAGTGTAGGTTTGCCTGAATCCCTGTCCTGACTTTTGTTTGTATCGTTTTCAAAGACAGACAATATGAGCTTGAGAGGCAATTCCCCTGTCCACAGCCTTCTTGTCTCCTGTTGGCCTTTGGTCAAAAATAAATTGGTCAATAATCAGCCTGTGATATTAGCCCCATGTGATCCAGTGGCTTCAGACGATTAGGCACCACACGGCCGAAAGTACCAACATTCCTCCGACTGACATTTATAGCCACTTTGGGGCTACCGGTATGAACAGGTCTTGTGTCCTTGAGACGAGCGAGGAGGAGATAACTGAACTGCATCCAGTGTCCCTTGTTCCTCTCTCCTATGAAATTGTATGATTTAACTTAATTCACTGCCTTGAACTCACATTTTGACATTTTGCTGCCCTCTTTCCTGTGTAAGACAATTTGATAACATGACGGAAGAGGTCAAATTTGGCATGAACAATGACTCTCACTCTCTCTCTCTCTCGCATTCTCCATACCGTATGAACTCTAAACTCCTGTTGCCTATACTCCAGGCTCTGTCGCCCCCACACCGTTTTACCTCTGAACTCTGTTGCCTATAAACTCTGTACTTATCTACTGCCTCCAGCTGCCTCACGCTGTAATCATATCTACCAACCTCAACCAATAATCTACCCATATAACACGGTATGATAGCTATGTACAATAATGGCAATTTGGAACCTATGGAACCCATTCTAGTGTCAAGTCAAGTCAAGTCAAGAGTTTTAATTGTCACGGCATACAGGTATACAATGAAATGCGGGTGGTCTTGCCCGCAACGATGTGCAATACAGTGGTACATATAATAGAATCAAAATGAAAAAACAACATTGTGCAGTAAACAGGTAACAGGTAACATGGAGTGACATCTCGGTATCTGTACATAGTTATTTACTGAGCATATGGGACATGCTAGTTAGCTTTGGTAGTGCAATACACTGTTCCTGTTATTCTAATTTAAAGTGTCCTTTCCTTTGGCCATAAGTGTGCGTGTGTGCGACATGAGTGTGTGCCTGCTCATGTTAAAGTGTTAAGTGGCTGCTCGTGTGTGAGCGTGCACAGTGTGCGTGTCGTGTGTGTGTTCATGTGTGCTTGTGTGTGGATAGTTCAATGTTCTGAGCACTCAATGTTCATTGTTCATGGCTCTGATGGCCTGGGGGAAGAAGCTGAGCCTAAGCCGCTCTGTCCTAGTAGCTGGGGTTCGCAGGCGTCTGCCTGACCTCAGCAGCTGAAACAGGCTGTTATTGGGGTGGTGAGGGTCTTTCATTATCCTGCAGGCTCTGGATTTGCACCTCTTGTTGTATAGAACCTGCAGGGGGGGTAGTGCAATACCCGTGGTACGCTCGGCTGAGCGCACCACTCTCTGTAGGGCCTTCTTGTCCTGTGCCGTGCTGTTTCCATACCAGGCAGTGATTTTCCGGTCAGGATGCTCTCTACAGCTCCTGAGTAGAAGGACTGGAGTATCTTCCCCGATACTCTGAACTTCCTTAACTGTCTCAGGTGGTAGAGGCGCTGTTTCGCCTTCTTTACTACTGTGTCTATGTGTGTTGACCATGTCAGGTCCTCTGAGATGTGGACCCCCAGGTACTTAAAGCTGCTCACCCTGTCCACGGTAGCCCCGTTAATCATCAGTGGTGTGTGCGTCTCCTGCTGTCCTCTCCTATAATCCACGATCAGCTCCTTGGTTTTACCAATGTTCAGGAGCAGGCTGTTGTCCTGGCACCAGCGTTCCAGTACCTCAACCTCCTCCCGGTAGGCCTTCTCGTCGTTGTCCGAGATCAGCCCCACCACCACCGTGTCGTCTGCGAACTTCACTATGGAGTTGGAGCTGAACTTGGCCACACAGTCGTGTGTGTAGAGTGAGTACAGCAGGGGGCTCAGAACACAGCCCTGGGGGGACCCGATGCTCAGGGTGATGGTGTTGGAGGTCTGACCCCCCACCCTGACTGCCTGGGGTCTTTCGCTCAGAAAGTCCAGTACCCAGGCGCTCAGGGCGGAGCTCAGACCTAGCTCGATCAGCTTGTCCACCAGTCTGGTGGGGACTATGGTGTTGAACGCTGAGCTGTAGTCAATGAACAACAGTCTCACATAGCCCCCCTTCTGACGGTCAAGGTGCGAGAGGGTGCTGTGCAGTACCTGGGAGACCGCGTCGTCGGTGGACCTGTTTGTCCTGTATGCAAATTGCATAGGGTCCATATCACTGGGGAGGGAGTCACAAAGTGCTGGCAGGTCCCCAGAGTGTGCTCTGAACAGGGTAAATCTGCATTTTGCTAAATGTTGCATGGAATGTCCTTGAGATTATCCCCTTTGTTGCAGGGTTTAAAACCTTGATCTCCAACCATTGTCAATTAAGTTGTACATTTGTGATTTGTTATCCTTACTTTTTTCCTTGTCTTGTTGTGATTTTATATGCTGTGTGATTGTATGTGATTTTTTTTTTACTGTAACGTGACTGTAAATGAGGGAAACCTCAGTTGCGTTTTGTGTTTAAATAAAGGTTTGAAATTAACCCATTGATTTTCAGTGCAGTTACAGCATTGTTCCAACATAGAACATATAACATCACTTACAATACATACATACTACATGCAGTTAAATACATAATTACAAGACCACAATATCACAGTTTATGTCCATGTCCATAGCAACAGAGGTAGGGGGGGTTGCGGGGGGGCTATATAATGCATTATTAGCAGGCGTTTTAGGTTTAATTGGGTTAAATGAAATAAGGTCTACATACCTGTGTACAGTATATATATCTGTGCACTGTGCATGCTGTATATACTATATATATATATATATATATATATATATATATAGTAGTATAGTATATAGCCCATACCGCCTCTATTAGTTATACCACTGGCCCGTATGGCGTCCTACCATAGTGTATATATACTTGTACCACTGTACATAATAATACTGTACATACATCATATTAGCATATTCACCCAGTAGCTTCAATATATATGTAACGGTTGTGACATTGTCACCTTAAACTTCGATGCTCCGAGGGAGTTTCGAACCCGGGTCTCCCACGCCGTGGGCAACAGCACAGACCGCTATACCAAGAAGTGAATTCACTGCTTTGTAACATGTCTTTTGAGGATGAGAGTGAGTTTAACCCATAATACCGTTACTCACCCCAGTCACTTCACAACATCTGAAGTCCTTCGTGACTGCGCTTCGCGGTACCATCCGTTACACTCACCCTCCTTAAACTCACTCCACTCCACCCAAGGCATCCGGGTCACAGCACCAATGTAACGGTTGTGACATCGTCACCTTACACTTCGATGCCCGAGGGAGTTTCGAAACCCGGGTCTCCCACGCTGTGGGCAACAGCACAGACCGCTATACCAAGAGGTGAATTCACTGCTTTGTAACGTGTCTGTGTCTTTTAAGGGTGAGAGTGAGTTTAACCCATAGTACCGCTACTCACCCCAGTCACTTCACAACATCTGAAGGCCTTCGTGACTGCGCTTCGCCGTACCATCCGTTACATATATATATATATATATATTATTATATTCCATTGAATCACTTGTTACACTGTATATTGTTATGCACCTTACTGTTACCTTGCACGCCTGGGTAGATGGCAACTTATTTTCATTGTACTGTACATGTGCTGCATGATTCAATTTGAATCTAATCTAATCTAAAATAATCTAATGATCCATCCAACCTAATGTTCACTGTCATCGAATGAAACATTGGTTGTAAAAAGTGAGCCGTCCGTGTTTCATCTCACAGCCAAGGCGCAGAAGGACTCTGGAATAAATTACACTTTGTTCCTTCAGTGGGTCAGATGACACTAGGATGGTATAGTTTGGCATAAAGGCTTTAGATTAGCTGTTCCAAAGCCTTGATATATAGCGGTTACATATACATTGTGGTTCAGTGTTACCCTTTTCGTCGAGAACGAGAATGTGCGTGGGCCCATTCAAGGGATTTATTGAATTTATATTTTGGGAGTTGCATTTAGCACCGAGACAGGATGTTGAAACCTTGAACGAACAGGCAATTCCCTCATCTCGAGATGCTCCTGTTTGTCTTTCGGGGAGGTCAGATGGAAAACAACGTCTCCGCGGATCTCGTCTGACGTCAATCTAAGGGACGCTTGCTAAATCTCGGGAGTCTGTCTTTTGTACACCGTGTACCAAGCGACTATGTACACCGCTATCATCGGTTTTGATCAGCAGCTTGGGTCAGTACAATGCCAACGCATGCTAGCGGAAAGTAGTACACACGAAATGAAGAGGTGTACATGAATAAAACTCCTGTCTCCCCCGCCCCCCCCCTCGGGCTTTCAAAGAGCTTCCGCGAGGTGTGAATTTTAACACACAATGACAGCGGGAGGGTATCGCCCCGGTGGCAGCGTCGGCTCTAAAGAGGACGAGGTGAGGGGTCGTGTTTGCTCAGGCACTTGAAAGAGCCTTTCGGAAAGAAAAGTTTAGTGGTACTCCTGTGAGGCTTTCTTCACAAAATAAGCTATCTGTTTTGTTTGCCGTGCACTTCATCAGTGAATTTAGGAAACACCCCTGAGGTCAAAGGTACCGAACTGTGTAAATATTGGTTGTCGAAAGTGTCTTTTTGTGGCCATGTTGACACAAAAAAGGAAAAAGAAAAAAAAGCATGTGGTTGCCTGGTAACAAGACAAGTCAAACACTCTCTAACTGGGTTCCACTTCGAGTGTGAGGACAGAGTTTCCATGTTCTAACCTTGAGGAGGGGGACCATAACAGTTTGTGATAATACAACAACAACAATAATAATAAAACAACATAAACATGAACTGGCAAACCTCAAATCAGTTCTCTTATAACAGAAATGGGACTGCAATGCAACTATTAATAGTAATAGTAACTTTGAAATAGGTAGGTTATTTAATTACGTTTGAGTATTTTCTTTTTAACTGTAATTGAAAGGTCTGGGGGGAAAAAGGTCATTTGTAACAAGATACTTCTTCTTCGGTTCAAATTTTCCGGTGGCATGCTGTGACACGTTTGGTTGCTTCTCTCCGGCTGCTCCCATTAATCTAATAAGTATTCCGATGGACTTTTGCTGCTAATTAATTATAACCTCTTTGTCCTGAGAAAGACTTTTATATTTTGCTGTGTGATACCTCGTTGAACTTGAACTATCAAAGCTTGTAAGAGCGCAAGACGACACAATCTGGATTGACTACACCTGTTGGTCTAACGAGCCACGTACAGGCGCACCTGCTGCTCATGGCTCAAGGCACGCGCCACGGTAAATCTTTCACTGCTGAAATGGCTACGGTAATGCGTGAAATTGTTAGAGAAGAAATCACTTCAGCCTTGGATATTAAATTGGCTTCAGTTAACACAAGTCTGGATAAGCTAAAGACCCAGATGGGCTCCTGTATTGACAGAATGAATGACCACGGCCAGGCCAGTGTGGAAGCTGATGTGAGAATCTCTGAGCTGGAGCGTCGCCAGAATGCGATAATGGAAGAAAATAAACGTCTGCGACAGAAGACAGAACAGCTCGAGAATCACAGCTGTAACTGAGGGGTACAATTCCCTGACTGTATTGATGGTATGGAAGTATGGTATTATTAAACCACTACCGCTTGTACTTTAACTTCTGGCCATCCAGTACATGATATAGATATGATGAACACTTTCCCACCTGATGAAACGAAGTCCACACAAATGTATAAATCGAATATTTTATATAGCAAAGGGTATATACAACGTTCACTTAATGACATTTATGATTTGAAATGCACTTGTATGGCAAATGAGTATTCGTAGGTAAATCAACATTGAATGTCCAATCTCTGGTTACGCAGGGAGCAAATATACAACCTGGTTCTTTAGGGAACTATAGCAATGGTACTTAAATGATTATAGCTGGATACACTAAGGGGGGGGGGGGGGTCCCGCTGGTTGTAAGACAGTAGGGGGGGGGTTAGAAGAGCCGCTGGCGGTATCCCATCTGGCCGACGATTTCTTGGGAGAATTCAGAGTCCTGAACACGATGCCCACAGAACCTCGGTCCGCAGATGAATACAGCTGGACCCTCTGGTGGACGGTAGCTGCCGGTCCACAGATGAAGAGATGTGAGGCGACCTCACTCGGGGTAGAGCGCCGTCTCACCTGGACTCCTCTCCGGGGGGTAGTTCCAACACTCAGCAGTGTTGGCCGTTATCCATGGAATAATCAAAGCACCCAAAGCATGTAGATAATCCAAGCCGTGGAAGGCTCGCCGTCGTCCGGGTAAAGTAATCCAATGTACAGGTCCACTCGTCCTGGCCCGGAGCTCCTCGGATGCAAGCACCACACGTGGTCTGCCCAGCCTGGTTAAGACTCCAGATAACGTCAGGAACGATGGGGGTACTGCTCACTTTATAACTCTAACCGAACGATGCACCATACATAATAGACTATTATTAGCTTAATAGAAATACGTCCAACTCGACGGTATAGTGCCAAACTATGACAATTCAACTATTAATCCACACGATATCTCAATGCCTATTCTGAGGCCAAGTAGGCCTTACTGCACCACACGTGCGTCGTGGGTGAGGCTTTGCGTCTGTTACTACGTTGGAGGGTAAAGAACTAATGGACTAAAAAAAAGTTCTACTTTACTTGCGCCATATATATATGCGCTGTGAACAAATAGTACCATTCGTATTTCGCCAGACGTACTCCTACACGGAACCGGGCTTGCCACGACATGTTGGGCGGCACGATTAAACTTGAACCAAGGGGCATGGCTGCTGGCGCCAGGTTCTCGTCCAATGGTAGAATGAAACTATTATGGGCTGTTTAGTAGACTAAAGGGATATTCAGTGCATATTGTACAAGGAATATACAGGGGATATCAAACGATATACAAATACTATTAAATATATATCCATAAATAAATATATATATTCGGTTTAATCTGATCCTTCACAACAGCCGCCCCCTAATTAGTCCCACCTAATTAGCTAAGCAGAGACAGATTAACCGCACTGTCTACCACTCAAGGTCCGCTGTAAGGGTCAGTCAACTCACAAAGTCATGGGGTCATGGTCATCATCGATAATGTCTGGGAGTCGGGGCAGTTCTATTAGCCTCGCCACGGGTCGTGTGTAAGTTCGCCCTTGGACGAGCACTTCAGCTGCTCGGACCTTGCCATCGGCACCGGTGATCACTTTGCTTACGCGGCCAGCCGGCCACATAGCTCTGGGTAGTGACTGGTCGATAATCATGACGACTGTTCCTTCTGTCAAATTGTCTCTCTCTTTTACCCACTTCTGGCGGGTCTGTAGAGACGGTAGGTAGTGGAGTAGGAAGCTGCTCCAAAACTTGTCAGCTAGTACTTGACTGTACCTCCACATTCTTCTGCCGTTCGCTTCTTCAGGCCTGTACATTGTCTGGGGTAGCGCGGGGTCCAGCCGCCCCATTAAGAGTGTGTTGGGGGTGACTGGGTCGACATCTGCTACATCACTGGAGACGTAGCCGAGGGGCTTGGAGTTCAATACTCCCTCGATCTCCGTGAGGACTGTCATTAGGACTTCCTCCGCCACAGTCTGGGCCCCAAGCACGGCGTACAGGGCTGTCTTTATAGAACGTACTTCTCGTTCCCAGGTTCCACCGAAGTGGGGTGCGTTCGGGGGATTAAACTGGAAGTCAATCTGGGATGGAGCGAGGTGGGTCTTAAGTTCTGGGCCCATAGCTTGGAAGCTCTCTCTCAGCTCTCTTTCTCCGCCTTTGAAGTTTGTCCCGTGATCAGACAACAATGTAGACGGTTTTCCTTTCCGTGATGTGAATCTTCGGAAGGCCATAAGGAATGAGTCTGTGCTCATGGTCGGAAGGAGTTCGATATGGATCGCTCTGGTGGTCATGCATTTGAATACAATACCCCACCGCTTCTCGGTTCCTCTTCCTCTCTTTATATACAACGGGCCAAAACAGTCCATGCCTGTGGAGTGGAATGGCTTGTCGCCGAGTCGGAGGCGACAGGGGGGTAGGTCAGCCATCCGTGGTATGCTGGGCTGCGCGCGCCACTTTCGGCAGTCTAGACAGGTTCGCTGGAAGCGTCGCACCGCTTCTCTTCCTTGAAGTATCCAATAGCGACGTCTGATCTCCGCGAAGAATCTCTCTGCTCCTGCGTGGTGTACATCCTCGTCGTATTTCTTTATGATCAGCTCTGTAACCTTGTGTCGGCTGTTCAAGACTATCGGGTACTTAATGTCATCCGGTAGATCGGGGGCTCTCCGCAGGCGACCACCCACTCTGATGAGATTATGGGCGTCGCTCTCGGGTGCCAGGTGGAGCAGTCTGCTGTCTGATGGGACGGGCTTTCCTCCCTGTAGACAGTCTAGCTCATCGGGGAACGAGTCTCTCTGGGCTCGTTGTAGTAGAAGAAGTTCTGCTTCTTCGTAGTCAGCTGCTGAAATGTCAGTGGTAGACTGAATCTCTGGGTGGTGCCACAGGAATGTCTTTAGTTGCGCACTCTGTAGGGTAATGCAGTCATCTATGTTGGGGTCTGTGGAGGCGACTGTGCTCAATCCACAGAACATAGGTTTCTTGTTCTCAGCCTCCTCTTTACTTGCTTCCCGTGGGGTGGGCGTAGGCCACTCTTCTTCCGGGAGCTTGAGGAATTCTGGTCCGTCACTGTAGATGTTGCGACGGGTGAGGTCATCCAGGGACATTCCCCGGGTGATGACGTCAGCTGGGTTGTGTTTGGTGTCCACATACCGCCAGCTCGCTGCTTCTGTTAACTCTTGAATCTCTGTGACTCTGACTCCCACGAAGACTTTGTATCTGCATGAGTCAGACTTGATCCATGTGAGTACTGTCGTGGAATCTGACCACAAGATTGTTCTGTGCACCGGAATGGTGAGTTCACGTTGGATTAACGTGGCTAGATGCGCTCCTGCTAGGGCTGCGCAGAGCTCTAGACGCGGGATAGATTGTTGCTTTCGTGGGGCTATTCTTGAGCGAGCCAGGATGAAAGCAGTGTGTATCTCGCCTCCCTTCTCTTGGGCGCGCAAGTAGGCCACCGATCCATAGGCTACTTCGGAGGCGTCGCTGAAGACGTGTAGATCCATCTTGCATGTCTCTGGCCTCACAGTGGATGGGAAGTAGCTGCGGCGTATATTGACGCCTGGGAGTGAGCGGAGTTCCGTCTCCCACTCTCTCCATGTGGAGGCAAGGTGTGCGGGTATTGGGTCGTCCCAGCCCTGGTCCTTGTCCCATAGTGCTCGTACAATCATCTTTGCCCTGGTGGTGTAAGGTAGAATACATCCCAACGGGTCATATTGTCTGGCGAGTGTTCTGTACACACTCCGTCTGGTGGTCGGTATCGCCGTCAACCTTCCCTGCTCCGTGGTCAGGGGTTTGTGTCTATAGTGGAGCGAGTCTGTTTTGAAGCGCCAGACTAGTCCTAGTGTCATTTCTTGGGCTTCTCCTGGGATGGTCACATCCAGGTCTCGCTGCTGGCAGCCTTGTCCGCGGGGGAGAGGCTGCGCAATACGTGCGGGTCACTGCTGGCCCACTGCCTGAGATCAAAGCCGCCTTTGATCAGGGAGACGCGTAGCTTGATTAGGAGAGCCTCGGCTTCTTCTTGAGTCGAAACGCTTTGTAAACAGTTGTCCACGTAGAAACTGTTCTTCACACTGTGTCGGACCTCTTCATCTGCTGCTGGGTCCTCTGCGACGTGTTTCTGTAGTGCAAATGTAGCACAGCACGGGCTGCATGTGGTTCCGAAGGGGAGTACTTCCCACTGGTAGATGGTTGGGTTCTCATCTCCGATCCTCTCTCTCCATAGGAACCGCAGCAGGGGCTTGTCCTCCTCCACTAGTCTCACCTGCAGGAACATCCCTTTGATATCCCCGCTGATAGCCACCTTGTCCTGGCGGAAGCGCAGTAGTACGCCCAGTAGGGAGGGGCCGAGTGTGGGGCCGGGCAAGAGCTCTTTATTCAGATTTTGGGATCCGATCTGGTAGCTGCAGTTAAACACAATGCGATCCTTGCCGTTGTGGTGGACCTTGTGATGCGGCACGTACCATGATTCGGTCGTCTGATCGGCCTCTTTAATGTCAATCTTTGTCACGTGTCCCGCTGTGATTAGCTTCTCAATCTCAGCGCGGTACACACTCTCTTGAGCGGGGTCTTTGGCTAGGCGCCGCTCTGTGTTCAATAGATACCGCTCCGTGGCGTCTTTCTTTGCGTGAAAGGTGGGCATTCCCTCTCGCCTCAGGAGTGGAGTTGCGTATCTCATCACTCCGCCGACTGTGACTCTCTTTGTCCCTTGCTCGAGTAGGTTGATGGCGTAAATGTCTTCTTTAGAACGAATATCTTTCTTTTCGTTCTTAAAGGGTATTGTCTCTAGTGTCCATAGCCTCTCGACATGCTGCAGGAGAGTGGTGTCTTCTTCTGTCGTTCTGGAGTGGAGGCAGCTAGTGGCTGCTGTTCGGTTGAGAGATTTAGCGAGGGGGCCTTGTAGTGTCCACCCTAAGCGGGTCTCGACTGCTGCAGGACAGCCTCGGGGTCCTGTATGGACCCGGTCAATCGGGACTATGAGTTCTGCATGGTCGGAGCCTATCAGCAGGGTCGGGGTGGCGCCGTCTATGAGCGGGATAGGTAGTTGACGCAGGTGCACATATTTATCCATCAGCTTGGCGATGGGGTAGGTTTACTGCGATAGTCCTATTTCTTGGCTGGTGAAAGCATTTGTAATCCTATACCGTCGCTCTGGCTGCCCGCTTGCTGCGATAGTGAAGGAGACATTCTCGCCTTTTATAGTCTTTAAATCTCTTCTTATTGTCCGAATCGTCATTTGGTTCTCGCTCCCCCGCAGTCCCAGCTGGGCCGCAGCGGACGCGAGCAGAAGGGTCTTCTCTGACCCGTCATCAAGGACGGCGTAAGTGTCCATGACTTTATCTTGGTAGCTCAATGTCACACGGACTACCTTTAAGAGCACTTGGGCGCCGCTGCTGCTGGCGGGGTCAATGTACATGACACTTGCCTTGGTGCCGCTCGATGGTGCAGGTGTAGGCCTTCTTCTGTTACTGTCGTGTAGTATATCTAGATGGGCTCCGTCACACCGACTGCACCTTTTCTTTAGGCGGCATTCGGCTGCCATGTGACTGCGCGCACATCGGTAACAGCGCCTGTTGGACTTTATCCATTGACTCACTTCTTCTGCATTCATCTTTGTGAACAGGTCACATTGTGACAGCCAGTGTTCTTTCTCACAGTAGGGGCACACCATCTTCCACTTCTCTTTTCTCGAGGGGGTGCTGTGGCTCTTACTGCTCGGTACTGACTCTGATTGGTGCATGACAGTCACCGATCTTCTTCCATCATTTATTCTCCTGGGTCCCTCTCTGGAGCTTGGCGTGCTCCGCCCGAACGTATCCAGTCGTAAGCTGCTGACTTCTCTCGCCAGGAAGTCGGCTAGATCAAGGAGGGATGGTTCGGGGCCGTTAGGATCCCGGTAGTCTCTCTGCCGCCTAAAACGCTCTTGTCTTGCGGGTGGCAGCTTCTCCAAAATCCTCTCGACGTTAGAGTTGGCGTATAGCTCATGCATGCCCTTTTCCCGTTGCGCTCCCAGCATCCCTACCAGGGACTGCACTTTGATTGACAGGTCGTCTAATGAGCGATTGTCTGTTGCTGGGGGTAGGCGATCAATATGCCTTATCTCTTGGATTACGTAATCCCATATACGTCCATATCTCTGGTCCAGCGCTGCTAGAGCCGCGGTGTATGGGGTCGTAGAGGTGGCATAGGCTAGCGCTATATTGTGCGCTCGCGGTACTTTCAGGTGCTTCAGTAATATTGCATACTTGTGGCGTTCATCAGCGACATCCACCATCATTGTCTCTAAGCACATCCGGAGCTCCGTGTACTGTGCTCGATTCTCATAGGTGAAGTCTGGAAACGACGGCGTGGCAATGTATGACGCCGTGGATGGCTGATACATCGGCGAGCGTTGGGGGAGAGACCTCCTAGGCGAGTCTCCTCTTGCGCCTCTCTGTGGGCTGGTACCGACAGGGTACCATGGCCCGCTGGTCCAGGTGCTATTCCTCGGGGCTGGTCGTGCGTCGTGCTCACCCGTGAATAGAGTCGGGGGTCTGTAGCGCAGCGCCGCGGGGGTATAGCCTGGGCTGTACTGGACCTCCTGGTCCGGTGGAGTACTGTGCTGTCGTCGGGCTTGGTTCTCCTCCTCTCCCTCTTCTTCTTCTATCAGGTCCTCTAGATCCTGTAGTCGTTTATTTAGCTTCTCCGCAGTGTATGCCGCTCCTTCCTTGTAGCTGGGTCTCGCTTGGACCGGTCTGGGAAGGGGGTCTGCGGGGGGTATAGGCTTGGTCTGTTGGTCAAGTTCAGGGTCGCTTGCTCGGTTAGGAGACGCTGCCCTTGACTGTTGTCTCGACGAGTTCCTTGAACCCCTGGCGGAGGGAGAGGGTGTTGCCTTGAGGATCAGCTGCTCCATTAGCTGCGCTTGTAACTTGTCGCGCTCGGCTTCGCGCTTGGTGAGATCTGCTTCTCTTTGGGCACCGGCAGCGGCGCGCTGTGCGTCGGCCCGGTCTCTTGCCATATTCTCTTCCGTCTGAAGGCGTCTCATCTCCAGGCGTATGTGCTCTTCTTCGCTCCGTTGCTGTGCTTGGAGTCGATCGCGTTCGCCCTGAAGTCGATCGCGTTCACCCTGAAGTCGATCGCGTTCGGTAGAGGCTGTCAGGCTGACGAGGAACGCCTGTTGTAGCATCCTCTCCGCTTCGCTGGGGGAAGACGGTTGTAGAGGTGAGCCGCTCTTGGGTGAGCCGCTCGTTGGGGAGTCCTGGAGCTCTATTTCCTCGGCGCTCTCCTCCTCTTCTTCCGTGCAGAGTTCTCTCTCTGTAGGGTTGTCTTCCTCCCGGGGCTGGTCGGGGACTACTTCTTCGGTATTGGCGGGGGGTAAAGGCATGTCAGCTCCCTCCTGGTCCCCACCGTGAGCTTGGTCAGTTACATTAGAACCCACTAGGGCCTCTGTGGTCGGGGAAACCTGGTCGTTAAGGTCAGACATAATTTTACTTTCTACTTTTACCGCGTTTACCGTTTGTAGAAGGCTAGGTAGTTGACTGACAGCGTAATCCTCTAAGTACTGAGGTGGCTGTTGTCTGCGCTGCGGGCGTTCTACGTTAGGACCGTTTCGTGGAGTGTTCATCATAGGCCATTTCAATATTAATAACACTATATTAATATTACACTAGTTACCCTCCGGCTCGAAGGACCAATTGTAACTGAGGGGTACAATTCCCTGACTGTATTGATAAGTATGGTATTATTAAACCACTACCGCTTGTACTTTAACTTCTGGCCATCCAGTACATGATATAGATATGATGAACACTTTCCCACCTGATGAAACGAAGTCCACACAAATGTATAAATCGAATATTTTATATAGCAAAGGGTATATACAACGTTCACTTAATGACATTTATGATTTGAAATGCACTTGTATGGCAAATGAGTATTCGTAGGTAAATCAACATTGAATGTCCAATCTCTGGTTACGCAGGGAGCAAATATACAACCTGGTTCTTTAGGGAACTATAGCAATGGTACTTAAATGATTATAGCTGGATACACTAAGGGGGGGGGGGGTCCCGCTGGTTGTAAGACAGTAGGGGGGGGTTAGAAGAACCGCTGGCGGTATCCCATCTGGCCGACGATTTCTTGGGAGAATTCAGAGTCCTGAACACGATGCCCACAGAACCTCGGTCCGCAGATGAATACAGCTGGACCCTCTGGTGGACGGTAGCTGCCGGTCCACAGATGAAGAGATGTGAGGCGACCTCACTCGGGGTAGAGCGCCGTCTCACCTGGACTCCTCTCCGGGGGGTAGTTCCAACACTCAGCAGTGTTGGCCGTTATCCATGGAATAATCAAAGCACCCAAAGCATGTAGATAATCCAAGCCGTGGAAGGCTCGCCGTCGTCCGGGTAAAGTAATCCAATGTACAGGTCCACTCGTCCTGGCCCGGAGCTCCTCGGATGCAAGCACCACACGTGGTCTGCCCAGCCTGGTTAAGACTCCAGATAACGTCAGGAACGATGGGGGTACTGCTCACTTTATAACTCTAACCGAACGATGCACCATACATAATAGACTATTATTAGCTTAATAGAAATACGTCCAACTCGACGGTATAGTGCCAAACTATGACAATTCAACTATTAATCCACACGATATCTCAATGCCTATTCTGAGGCCAAGTAGGCCTTACTGCACCACACGTGCGTCGTGGGTGAGGCTTTGCGTCTGTTACTACGTTGGAGGGTAAAGAACTAATGGACTAAAAAAAAGTTCTACTTTACTTGCGCCATTCGTATTTCGCCAGACGTATTCCTACGCGGAACCGGGCTTGCCACGACATGTTGGGCGGCACGATTGAACTTGAACCAAGGGGCATGGCTGCTGGCGCCAGGTTCTCGTCCAATGGTAGAATGAAACTATTATGGGCTGTTTAGTAGACTAAAGGGATATTCAGTGCATATTGTACAAGGAATATACAGGGGATATCAAACGATATACAAATACTATTAAATATATATCCATAAATAAATATATATATTCGGTTTAATCTGATCCTTCACAACAACAGCTGAAAGTTTAATATAAGAATTTTCGGGCTCTCTGCTGGTATTGAAGCTGGCAACCCCACTGCCTATACCACCAAGCTCCTGTATGAGATGTTTGGAGATGACTTTATTGGACCCGCTCCAGTCGTGTGTGTGGCGCACCGCACGGGCCCCGTGAAGAATGCTCCTCGTTGCATGATTGCGAGGCTATACAGTCTTGAGGTCAAAAGAAAGATTGTTCGACAAGCAGCAGAATCAAAATCCATAAGCTACAATGGGGCAAAGATCAGCATTTTTCCCGATGTTAATCCCGAAATCCTAAAGCAAAGATCTGAATTTAAAGAGGTGAGATCTGAGCTGTGAAGGCTTGATATCAGATGTGGATTTATCAACCCATCGTCGTCAACACTCATCCTAACTTTCCAAGATGTGACACACAAGTTTCCTACGGCGGAGCTTGCTCAGGGCTTTTTTGACAACTACATAAAGCCCGCTGATGTTGAGGCGGCGGACAACGAGGATAATGCTTCTCAGAGCAAGGAGAGAGAAGAGGGGACGTCTCAGGAGGGAGACGTCTAGAGCAGCAAATGGTGAATTATCTATTAATCGGCGCAATGACATTACAAGAAAGCAGGTATCAAAATGATCTATTGTCTATTATAACCTGCTGAGTAACCTCACGCTGATATTGGCTATTAAGTAATATCAGAAAACCCGACATGGTCTAATGGACTCTTTATTTAATTAATTTTTCTCAAATGTTGTCCAATAGCCTCTCTGTTGCTTATATGAGGTGGGGTTCCTTATTTCTTTTTCTTTTTTTTCCCCCCACTTGCTTTTTGCTTGCAGTTCTCCTGTTTATATATACATATAAACAGGCTTTTTGTCTTTTTTTGTCGTGTTAAAAAAGTAGCTTATTGGTGCTTTATGGCTCACTATTAATAGGCCTTATTGCAAATCCCCTCTCTTTTCGAGGCATCTACAGTTTTATAGCCTACATATTTGGTTTTTATTTCCATCATAATTATTATTATTGGCTATTCAGCTTTTCTTTTTTTTTCTCTTTCTTTTTTTTATGATTACTATTAGGCATACAAAATTTCGTTAGTGCTATAACTATTAGGGTCATTAATATTTCTTGTTTTGGGGAGGGTTTTGGTATATTTACTATTTATAATTTTGTATCATGAAATTCAATAGGCTTTTTTTTTGTTTTTTTTTGTTTCAATGTTTTTTATAATAATTAGGTTGGTAACACACTTGCATATGCTCCATAAAGGTTTTCTATAGTCGTTTTTTTTATTTATTTTTTATTACTTAGTTCTACCCTTGAGCACTCCTTTGAAATGAATGATTATTATTTCATGAATTTCGTTTAGTGTTAAATATTGGTTACTTAATAATGTTCTATTTTCTCCCCCTTTCTTTTGTTTACTTCCTTTGCATAGTATGTATATATATATTTACATTTAATCGTTTTGTCATTTGAGTTTTCCAGCAAAAATAATAATAATTTAGTCTAGTGTGTAAATTACTACCTTCTTTATTATTATTATTATTATTATTATTATTATTATTATTATTATTATTATTATTATTATTATTATTATTATTATTATTATTATTATTATTATTATTATTATTATTATTATTATCATTATTAATTATTATTATTATTGTTATTATTATTAATTACTTGTTTTCTTCATGTTTTTTTCGATTCATTATTTGTTTTTCCATTACTAAAATTCTCCTCAAACTAAATGTACTATAGTTTAGTATATAAACACTTGCAATAACAAAATACTTAACAGATGATAGACAATATCACACATTCATAGTCACCATATTTTGATGGTTAAATAAAATGCTACTAGGCGATATTATCAGTACTATTTATTATTGCTGTTTCTTATTTGTTTTTACTTTTACTCAAGAACACCAATTATTTAATGGTGATACCAACAAAGTAAAAGTAATTGTCATACTTTTGGCCAATACTCCTTTTATTTTTACCTGCTGCTCTTCAGTTATTCTTTTCTTTTTTTTTTTTTTATCTTAACCACCATCTGCATAGTCCATCATAGGATTAATCTGGGTGGTGTAGTTCTTCGAGGTCTCTCTGTGCAGAGGGACATAGTTAAGCTATCTAAGATACTTATTAATTGGATAAACACAATTTTTTTTTTTTTTTTAACATTATTTTTATCAATTTGACAAATGTCATAAAGATATATTCCAACTAAATAGTTGCTTAGACACCTGTTAATCAATACTGTTTACTCCAATTGCACAGAGAGCCGACCAGCACACAGCCACCCACTGGGACATGAGGAGATGAGCTTCCTTTTGCAGCTATGTCACAACCCTGTGTTAGATATACAGGGTGGGGAGGATCTACGTGGGAGGGGCACCAATCACCTTTGTTTTTTCTTGTTTTTTTTTTAATTTTTTTTTAAAGTTTTTGTACTGTTTTTTAAAATTCTTACAGATTTTTTTTGTTAAGATGGGGTGGGTTATATGGGCCTTTTTTTCCTTATGTGCATACTTTGGGCATCTCGTCAACAAAGACCAAATTTGGGTTATCTATTAGTACAGATTCATATACTTTTGAATTATTTTATTTCATATTATAAATGTCGTCTTTAGCTATTTTTTCATGGAACGTTAAAGGTCTTAACAATTCCATTAAAAGGGCTAGGTGTCTTGATACTATATCAAGAAATCGAGTTGAAATATGCATGTTTCAAGAAACGCACTTGCTTGAAAGAGATATGCACAAATTAGAAAATCAGCGTTATAAAGTGGCTTCTTCTGCTTCAGCTTTGAATAAAACCAAAGGGGTTGCTATAATCATTGATAAAAAATGCAAAATTACCATCATAGGCAAAGGCAGTGATCAAGAAGGAAGAATAGCTTTTCTAAAATGTATTCATAATGGTAAAAAAATTGCGTTTATTAATGTCTATGCACCCAACTGTTATGAACCAGACTTTTTTCAATCATTGAATAAAATCCTAATGGAACTAGCTGATTTCAAGTTGATTATTGGGTCGGATATGAATTCTGTTTTGGATCATACCTGGGATAAATCAAAAGCAGTTAATCATAATTGTTGTGAAGGGCCAGATTAAACCGAATATATATATTTATTTATATATATATATTTAATTGTATTTGTATATTCTCTAATATTCCCTGATATCCCTTGTATATTCCTTGTACAATATGCATTGAATATCCATTCTAGCCTACTGAACATCCCATAATAGTCTCCATTCTACTATTGGTCGAGACCTTGGTGCCAGGCTGCCATACCCCTCAGACCCAGTTCAAACGTACCGCTCCACATGTACGAACAAGTCCTAGTTCCGCGTAGGAATCTGACTACCGCACCACTAATGGGACTATTTGTTCATAGTGCGTATATATACTGCGCTACTAAAGTAGGACTTTCTTTTCAGTCCAGTTTCTTACCCTCCAATAGAGTCACAGACGTAAAGCCTCCCCGCGACGCCACGTGTGGGAGTAAGGCCAAGTTCGCCTACCATCGGTATTGAGACATCGTGTATATTAATATTTGAATAGTCATATTTGGCACTATATCGTCGAGTTGGACGTAGTCTATTAAGCTAATAATAGTCTGTTAATATATAGTGCTTCGTGCGGTGAGAATACTACCGTAGTCAGTACCCCATCGTTTCGGGCAGAGAACTGGCTGCTTATCCAGGGTGGTTGACCCCACGTGAAGCTGCACCCGAGGAGCCCCAGAGCCGACGAGCGAGTGGACCTGTATACCGGATTATTCTACCGACGACAGCCCGCCTTCCCAGGCACGGATTATGCTTTGTATACTTTGATTATTCCATGGATAAAGACCCCCGACACTGCCGTGTGTTGGAACCCCCCCCCCCCCTGGAGAGGACGCAAGGTGAGGAGACGCTCTGCAAGACGAGGTCGCTTCACGTCTCTCCTCCGTGGACCGGATGACGCCGGCCCACAAAGAGTCCACCTGCTTTCATCTGTGGTCCAAGGATCGCCGGCGCATTGAACGGCACTACAGTGGGTTCACCTGGGATACCCTTGGCCGGATGAGGCAGCCGGATTCTACCCCCCCCCCCTCCTACTCCTGTCGGCTTACAAGCGACCGGATTAACCCCCCCCCTAGTGTATCCAGCCTATAATCATTGAAGTATCATTGCTGTTATTCCTTAAACTATTCCAGGTCGTATATGTACCACCTGCGCCTTCAGAGATTGGACATTCTCTATTGATATACCGACGAATACTCTTGCCATAAAAGTGCATACTAATTTCCATTCATAAATGTGATTGATTTGATTAAGTGCTTGCTCTACACACCATCGCTGTGTAGAAATAAAGACCTATTTCTAATTCGTACATTTGTGTTGGATCCGTTTCATCTACGTGACAGTGTTCATCATAATATATTTATGCCGTGTACTGGGTGGCCGAATATTAAGTACAAAGGTAGTGGTAGTAAGTATCATATCTAGTAATACAGTCAGGGAATTGTACCCCTCAGTTACAATTGGTCCTTCGAGCCGGATGGTAATTAGTGTAATATTAATATAGTGTTATTAATATTGAAATGGCCTATGATGAACACTCCACGAAACGATCCTCCTAACCAACGCCCGCAGCGCGAACGACGGCTCCCTCAGTACTTAGAGGCCTACGCTGTCAGTCAACAACCTAGTCTTCTACTAACAGTAAACGCGGTAAAACTAGAAAGTAAAAGTATGTCTAACCCCAACGCCCAGACTACCCCGACCATAGAGGCCCCTACGGGCTCTAATGTAACTGACCAAGTTCACGGTGGGGACCAGTGGGAACCAGACATGACTTCACACCCCGCCAGTACTGAAGAAGTAGTCCCCGATGAGTCCCGGGAGGAATACAACGCTACCGAGAGAGAACTCGGCACGGAAGAAGACGGGGAGAGCACCGTGGAGATAGAGCTCCAAGGCTCCGCAAGGAGTACCCCGAGGGAAGGCTCCCCTATACAACCGCCTTCTCCCAGCGAGGCAGAGAGGACCCTACAGCAGGCCTTCCTCATCAGCCTGAACGCCGCTGCTGAACGCGACCGACTACAGATCCAGCAGCGGAGCGAAGAAGAGCATATACGTCTAGAACTAAGACGCATTCAGAGAGAAGAGAATGTGGCCCGAGACCGAGCAGACAGCCAGCGAGCAGCTGCTGGTGCTCTACGGGACGCAGAGCGCGACAGACAGCAAGCGCAACTAATAGAACAGCTGATCAGACGGACAACACCCTCTCCCTCCGCCAGAGGCTCCAGGAACTCGTCTAGACACACCTCCAGGGCGGCATCCCCTAGCCGAGTAAACAACCCTGAACTTGACCAACAGACGAGGTCTATACCCCCCACAGACCACCTCCCCCCACCGGTCCAAGCGAGACCTAGCAACCGGGAAGGAGCAGCATATCCTGTGGAGAGGCTAAACCAGAGACTACAAGCACTGGATGACCTAACTGAAGACGAAGAGGAAGAGGAGGAGAACCACGCCCGACGACAGCATAGTACTCTACCGGACCAGGAGGTCCGGTACAGCCCAGGCTATACTCCCGCGGAGCTGCGCTACAGACCCCCGACTCTATACACGGGTGAGCACGACGCACGACCCGCACCGAGGAACAGCACCTGGACAAGCGGGCCATGGTACACTGCCGGTACCAGCCCATACCAAGGAGCGGGAGGAGACTCGCCTAGGAGGCCTCTCCCCCAACGCTCGCCGATGTATCCACAGTCAGCGTCATACATTGGCACGCCTATGGTACCCGACTTCACCCAAGAGAACCGGGCCCAGTATACAGAACTCTGCATGTGTCTGGAGACCATGTTGGTGGATGTATTGGATGAACGCCACAAATACGCCATCCTACTGAAGCACTTAAAGGTACCCCGCGCACATAATATAGCGCTCGCCTACGCGACTTCCACCACCCCATACACAGCAGCGCTGGTAGCATTGGACCAGAGGTATGGGCGCATATGGGATTACGTGATCCAGGAGATCCGACACATCGACCGCTTACCCCCAGCAATAGACAATCGAGCACTGGACGACCTGTCCATCAGAGTGCAGTCCCTGGTAGGGATGTTGGGAGCGCAGAGAGAGAAGGGGAGGCATGAACTTTACGCCAACTCAAATGTGGAAAGGATCTTGGAGAAGCTGCCGCCCGCTCGACAGGAGCGTTTTAGGCGACAGAGGGACCACCGAGACCCGAATGGCCCCGAACCGAACCTCCTCGATCTAGCAGACTTCCTGGCGAGAGAAGTCAGCAGCCTACGGCTAGATACATTCGGACGGAGCACCCCTGGCTCCAGAGAAGGAACCAGACGACTAAATGATGGAAGAAGATCGGTGACTGTGATGCACCAATCGGAGTCAGTACCGAGCAGCAGGAGCCACAGTACCCCCTCCAGAACGGAGAAGTGGAAGATAGTGTGCCCCTACTGTGAGAAAGAACACTGGCTAGCGCAATGTGACTCCTTCCCCAAGCTGAACGCGGAGGAAGCAAGTCAATGGATAAAGTCCAACAAGCGCTGTTTTCGCTGTGCGCGCTCACACATGGCAGCCGAATGCCGCTTAAAGAAAAGGTGCACCAAGTGCGATGGAGCCCATCTGGACATACTTCACGACAGTAACAGACGGCGCCCTTCACCCGCACCATCCAGCAGCAAAGCGAGCGTCATGTACATCGATCCCGCCAGCAGCAGTGGAGCCCGAGTACTCCTAAAAGTAGTGCGTGTGACACTAAGCTACCAGAATAAAGTCCTGGACACTTACGCCGTCCTCGATGACGGGTCAGAGAAGACCCTGCTGCTCGCCTCCGCTGCGGCCCAGCTAGGGCTGCGGGGAAGCGAAACCCAAATGACAATTCGGACAATAAGACGAGATTTGAAGACGATAAAGGGCGAGAATGTCTCATTCTCTATCGCAGCAAGCGGCCAGCCTGAGCGACGGTACCAGATTACAGACGCTTTCACCAGCCAAGAAATAGGACTGTCGCGGTACACATACCCCGTCGCCAAGCTGATGGAGAAATATGCACATCTGCGCAAGTTACCGATCCCGCTCATAGACAATGCTATGCCGACCCTGTTGATAGGCTCCGACCATGCAGACCTCATTGTCCCGATAGACCGGGTTCATACCGGACCCCGAGGCTGTCCTGCAGCAGTCGAGACCCGTTTGGGATGGACTCTCCAAGGCCCGCTCGCCAAATCTCTCAACCGAAGTACAGCCACTAGATGTCTCCACTCCCGAGTCACAGAGGGAGAAACCGCACTCCTGCAACACGTAGAGCGGCTATGGACCTTGGAACAAATGCCCTTTAAGAACGGAAAGAAAGACATTCGCTCTAAAGATGACATTTACGCCATTCACCTCCTCGAGACAGGGACCAAGAGAGTCCCGGTCAACGGCGTGTTGAGATACGCCACGCCACTCCTGCGGCGAGAAGGAATGCCTACTTTCCACGCCAAGACAGACGCCACAGAACGGTACCTGCTGAACACGGAGCGGCGCTTAGCCAAGAACCCCGCCCAAGAGAGTGTATACCGCGCTGAGATTGAGAAGCTCATCACAGCGGGACACGTCACAAAGATGGACATTAAAGAGGCTGACCAGACCACTGAACCTGCTTTTTTATATTTACAGCTCCGCTCGGCTATGCGAGCCTATGGAGTTCCATGGACCAAACCAACTACTCACCCGTTAATTACTTTCTCTAAAAAAACTGCAGGTCTCTCCAAAGGACAAGTCTCTATAATTTATAAAGATCTATCACAAAGATGTACTTCGTTAATACCTGTGGAGCACAGAATTGGGATTAGAACACCATCACTCTATCAATTGGACCAGAGTTTGGGGAAATGTTACTATGGCATCACGAAACCCAAATCATCAGCAGATTCATTTCAATTTTGTCCATAAAACATATTTAACCCCCCAGAAAGCTTATAGAATGAGACGTGCTATGTCACCAAACTGTACACTTTGTTCTCTAAATACTACTGGTACTTTTACACATATGATGTGGGAATGCCCCACAGTTAAAAGTTTCTGGGAACAGATAACTAATTATCTATCTAAAGTATTACAAAAACATATTCCCTGTTGTCCCAAATTACTTCTCCTTAATGATGATGAATCTTTAGCTTTAAGTATTGTTCAGAGACGATTTTGGCTGGCAGGAAGTACTGCTGCAAAAAAAATGTTGGCGCTGCGATGGCAAGCTCCACACTCTCTGCCCTTTAATCACTGGAAACATTTATTAGCTGATGTTGTAACAATGGAGCTTTCTACAGCTAGATTAAATGGGGCAAGATATCAAACAATAGATAGCTGGAACCATATTCTCTATCAAGTTAGGACCTTCAATATATAGCTAGCAGGACATAACTAATTATATCTGTATAATTCCTTTTAGTTTTTAATTTTTTTATTTTTTCTGTCTTTGTTGACATTTTTGTTCTATTAATTTTCTTCTCAGGCCTATGACGGGGTGGGTTGGGGGGGGGGTTACTATTATTATTATTTTATTTATTTTTTGTCAACGGTGGTTGGTGCAGGGGTTAGGGCAGGGGTGGGCAACTTTGTATATGGTGAGGGCCACACAATTTCCACAATCAATCTGGTGGGCCGCATTGTTTATCGGCAGTCCCGCCAGTAGTACCCCATCACTCAAATAGCCCATAATAGTCACAGATGTGATAAATAAGGTATATAAACAATTATAATTTGTTGTAACTTTATTTTTATTCCATTTCAAATGCATTTAGTAATGCAATTTTAACTTTATGAATTTATAAACAGCTGAATCAATTATAATTAAGGCTTCTAATAAAATAAATGTATGAACTTAAAGCCCACTGCTCAACAAACACAAAGCAGCATTCCTGCTGCATTTCACTACAACAGTAAATCAAAAGTGCAATAATAAATGATTTTGTTAAATGTATAAACTTGTATCCTGCTACTAAACAAAACAGTATAACACTGAAATGCATGTTATGGATATGAAGCACTCAGGAATGTTTTGTTTAGTAGCAGGATAAAAGTTTATACATTTAACAAAATCATTTATTATTGCACTTTTGATTTACTGTTGTAGTGAAATGCAGCAGGAATGCTGCTTTGTGTTTGTGTTATTAGTGTTATCTGAACACTACAAAAGTAAACAAGTAAAGTGCAAGTAAAGTAAAGTGCAATACTACATGCCTCCCATTGACCCTTCATCAAATTGGCATGACATTCACCCTCGCCACACAGTGGGTCAATAATGGTTATAATAATAATAATAATAATAATAATAATGGTCCCCTCTCTACACCTCTCCATCATCCCCCCCCTCTCTACACCTCTCCATCATCCCCCCCCTCTCTACACCTCTGCATCATCTCTCCCCCCACCTCTCTACACCTCTTCATCATCTCCTTCCCCCCCTCTACACCTCTTCATCATCTCCTCCCCCCCGTCTTTAATGAGACACTTGTGGTCTCTCTTGTTGGCGCACAATAGCAGGAATGTCAACGTCAATGTTTGTGCATGCGATCTGCATCAGATGAAATAATGTTTCATCTGACAGCCTGTTTCTCTCCTTTGACTTGATGTGCTTCATGTTTGAGAAATTGCTCTCACATATGTATGTGCTCCCAAACATACTGGCCATAGAGAGGGCAAAGTCCCTGAGGAGTGGGAAGCGGGGCTCAGGTAGCAGTTTCCAAAACGAAATTCCCCTCTCATTTCTCTTTGCTTGAAAAAAAGGATCTGACTGTAGCTTGCACAGTTCAAGCTGCAACGGTGGGGGCTGCTCAAACAGCGCTATCTGTGACTGCATGCCGTTGAAATCTTCAAACCGATCATTGAATTGCATTTGCAGTGTTTCAATGTCGCTCCTGTACTTTCCGAATGTGTCCTTATATTTGGGGTCAGCTGTGCGCATCTCTGTGCGCATTTCTTCACATGCAGAAAAGTGTGTGGACAAGTCCGGGTGGTCAGATAAAAGGCAATGTTTGAAAAGGGCAAGTTTCATCTTAAAGGCGTTCATGTGTGCATAGAGATCCGATACCGTTTGATTTCTTCCCTGCAATTGCAAATTGAGGCGATTAAGGTGCGAAGTGATATCCGTGAGGAAGGCCATGTCACAGAGAAACGCTGTATCTGAGTTTAGTGCAGTATGCGCTTGTGTCGCTCGTCAGTTGCTCATCCAAGAATGTGGGGATTTCTTTACGCAGCGCAAAAAACCTCTCCAAGCACTTCCCACGGCTCAGCCATCGGATTTCTGTGTGTAGCTGCAAGTCGCCATAATCAGTGTCCATCTCTTTCAAAAAAGAGACAAACTTTCTATGGTTTAGTGACCTGGCCTCCACGAATTAGATTGGTAACCTTGGTAACCAAATCCATATCATGGCTGTAGTCAAGCTTCTTGGCACAGAGAGCCTCCTATATCAGATAAAAAAAAAATAAAAACTATTTAACGACCCTCGCATATAATTTGACTACAATCGACTCGCATTGGTCATTATTAGTGACCCACAATAGATGGAAATTATGTTAGCGAACTTACCTGATGTATAATGCAGTGCAGCATTGGACACTCAACGCCACTCTGCCTTAGAAGCCCGGCGAATCCTGTGCGTTTTCCTTTCATTGCCGGTGCTCCATCGGTAACAACAGTTTATCAAAACCCCCATATTGCTGCATGGCACTTTCAACAGCGTTGAATATGTCCACACTAGGGCTGACCCCTATTAGTCAAATAGTCGACTAATCGATCGAAAGGAGCCATAGTCGACTGCCAACTCTTCTTAGTAAAAAAAAAAAAGAAAAAAAAAAGTATAATTTTTTTTTTTTTTTTTATATAAATATTGGCCTGGGGCCGCATGGAACGTCGGTGAGGGCCGCATGCGGCCCGCGGGCCGCCAGTTGCCCATCCCTGGGTTAGGGGGTAGGAGTTTTTATTTTATTTTAAATGAGGCAAGGGGCAAGCCAATGCAAGTAATTGGCAAAACATTTAAATGTATGTTTTTATGTGCATTGTATGTGCATTGTATGTGCATTATATATCCTGCCTTTTCTTCCAAAAAATGAAATAAAAATATATTAAAAAAAAAAAAAAAAAAAAACTTCTTCTTCAGGTTTACATTATAATAATAATTAAAAAAAAAAGTCTGATATACTACGTTACTTTCTAGCAGCAGTCAGGAAGAGAGGCATTCTAAACACCCAGTCTTATGTATAACTATGTGAACAGCTCGATACTGAGATACAGTACGTTGAGGAGACAATTAAATCAATGACCAACCAAATGTAAAGTAATCACATGGATTCGTTTTGGTTGTGGGTGAAAGAAGACTGTCATCACTGTATCAAGGATATTATAGTTAGCTAAAACTAAAGTACTAATCTATAACTAAAACTAGGTGTGGAAAGAACGAATAGTTTACTGAAATAAAAATTAAAACTAGACTTTAGAAAAAACGAAAACTAAACTGAAACTATTGTATACATACAAAACTAACTAAAATAAAATATAAATATACATAAAAATGTCTTTAGTTTTAGTCTTTTTGAGCAAATTGAATGAATAATTGGCTGGCAGATAGAGGCTGGCTGTGGATATTTCCTGTTTGTATTGGTCACCAGATAGCTGCAGCTGGTGGCTTGGCAAAAAAACACATTTCTTTGGACAATTAAAGTATTGAAAAGTGTTATTGTTTGTCTCAGCATTTTTCAATACTGGGTAGTATTGATTTGATTCAATCGATAACTTGATGGTATTGATTTTCAATACCCAGTTCTAATCACTTCACATTCAACATAACAGACTACTTCCCGTCCAAACGTTTATGAGGCTCTTCCTAGCCGTGTTCTGTATCACACACAGTGTTCTGCACCGCTGTAATGACTCAAATGATTGAAAACGTAGTGTGTAGCAGTTATAGATACTGGTGTTAATGGCCAGGCTCGTGTTGACCACAACATGAAGGGGAGACCACAACACGTTAAAAGGAAAAAGGAATAAGGAAAAGGAATAACAAAAAGGTTTATTTAAAAAAAAAAAAATGGTGTACCCTTCCTGCTTACCTGTTGAACTTGAAGTCGCTTTGGATAAAAGTGTCAGCTAAATGACTAAATGTAAAATGTAAATTTATTGCATTTATTTAAAAAATGTTGGACCTTATGGTGTTCTTGTTTTGTTCTTGACTTATTGTGATGTTTCTTCTTGACTTGTTTAAAGAAGACGTGTACGGCCCATGGGGACATTAACGTGTGTTGTCGGGTCTTACAAATAAATTTGATTTGATTTAAATGTAATGTAAAAGAACAAACATTAAACAATTAGGACTACACCACCCTAGGTTTATACCCAAGAGTGTAGGGAGCTCTGAATTATAGCGTACAGGTTATTTTAATTCAGGATGAATAGTGAATGGTTAGTGCGCATGCGTCGCCTGAGACGGCCGCTGCTGCAGATCGCTCTACCCGTTTTGTACTTTTTGTCAAGTTCTACGTCTTTATTCTACGCCTCTTCAACTCATTCAGAACGCAGCGGCCCGCCTGATCTCAAACCTACCGAAGTCGGCCCATGTCACCCCACTTCTTAGGGACCTGCACTGGCTCCCCATTGCTGCACGAATCCGCTTCAAGGCCCTCGACCTAGCATACCGTGCGGCAAAGGGAACTGCTCCCCCCTACCTCCGGTCAATGGTCTCTAACTACACACCCTCAAGACCCCTACGCTCTGCTTCTTCTGGCCGCCTCAGACCTACTCCTATCCAAGCTCCGGGAGGGTCATCAAAGAGAAGTTGCCTATTCTCAGTCCTTGCCCCACAATGGTGGAATGAACTACCCACCCCAGTTAGGACAGCCGAAACACGTCCAATCTTTCGCCGTCGACTAAAGACGCACTTCTTCAACCATTATCTGAATTAAAAAAATAAAAATAAAATAAAATTATCTAACCCTAACTAACCATACTGTCATGCACTTGTCCTAATAAACTAACCTACACTGTAGCACTCAACACTTTGACGAACATTGTTACTCAGCTGATAGAGTTGTGCCCTTCCTGATGGCTTGTCGTACAGAACTTGTAAGTCGCTTTGGATAAAAGCGTCAGCTAAATGACTAAATGTAAATGTAAATGTATTGTAAATATTCTTTTTACCTGGACACTAGTCCTTATTTATTTAAGTCGGGCACTTCTAGACATGCAGTTTAGAATAGTTTTAGAAGAGTTTTTGTCAATCTGGCTGATGGGGGAATTACTTTTTCAACTCTCGAGCGGACAACAGCTGACCGGAGCATCCTTTGTTTACACGAGAGATCAGCTGCTGTCGCTATGCAACCAGCCGGCGCGATACAGCCAGCTAACCAACCCGGAGTTATCAAACATATTCCCGGAGGAGATACTAAGGACAAACGGTGGCTTTCGGGGATGTCGAGGAAGAGGGCGACGTGCGAGACAGAAGAGGGCTGAAGCACGGAGGGAGAGGAGGAGATTTAAACCATATCTCCCCTCCGTCGTCATGGGCAACGTGAGGTCTCTGGCAAATAAGATGGATGAGCTGGCCGTGCTTACCGGCAGTCAAAAGGAATACCGTGAGTGTAGCATTATGTGTTTCTCTGAGACATGGTTGCACACAGATATTCCCGATAGCAATGTCTCTATAGACGGGTTTCAGATTGTGCGCTCTGATCGCATGCGCAGGAGCGGCAAGCGTAAAGGAGGGGGGCTTGCTTTATTTATTAATAAGAGATGGTGTAACCCCAGCCATATTACGATCAAAGAGCGACACTGTGATCCGGATATAGAGATGTTAGCTGTAGGACTCAGACCATACTATCTGCCAAGAGAAATCCCCCACGTTATCATGATGGCCGCTTACATTCCCCCCTCGGCAAACCCGACGGCCCCGTGTGACGTCATCCGCGGCGCTATTGCACGTCTCCAGACGAAACACCGAAAGCTCTAATCCTCATCGTAAAACTGGACAAATCACTACCAAACTTCCAACAATACGTCAGCTGCCACACCAGGGAGAACAGGACCCTGGACCTGCTTTATGCCAACATCAAGGAGGCATACAGATCAAATCAAATCAAATTTATTTGTAAGGCCCGACAACACACGTTAATGTCCCCATGGGCCGTACACGTCTTTTTTAAACAAGTCAAGAAGAAACATAACAATAAGTCAAGAACAGAACAAGAACACCATAAGGTCCAACAAATTTAAAATAAATGCAAATAAATGAAAGAATGCAAGCACTCCCAGACATACCCCACGCGAAGGTAAGGAAAAACTCAACAATAGGGAAAAAATTTCAACAGGCAGTGTGGAGGAGAGAAACCTTAGAAGGGCCATTCAAGGGGGGATCTCCCTTCTTAGATGTCGGTGATAGTAGTGTTGCAGACTAACAGTTGGTAAGCATCAGCATGCACTCAAGTGTGTAGTGAAACACAGATGAGTGCATGCAATAGCACCAATTTCAATTTTACCCTGTATAGCAAAAGTGCTAGAGAGACTAGTTTGCAAACAACTCACAAGCTTTCTAGAAACCTACAACATACTTTCGGAAAACCAATCTGGCTTCCGCTCAGGGCATGGATGTGAGACTGCTACGATGAAAGTCCTCAATGATGTCCTCAATGCCCTTGACTCCAAACTCTACTGTGCTGCTGCCTTTATAGATCTGGCCAAGGCCTTTGACACTGTGGATCATGAACAGCTTTTGGAGCGGCTGAGAGACATTGGTGTCACTAATCACAGTGTAGCATGGTTCGCGAACTACCTCTCTGATCGCACTCAGTCAATAAAAACCGACAACCTATTAACCCAGTCCCTATCCATCTCTAAGGGGGTCCCCCAAGGCTCCTTACTAGCTCCAATCCTCTTCTCCATCTATATAAACAACATAGGCCAGTTCGCTGGAAACTCCCTAATTCACCTCTATGCTGATGACACAGTCCTGTACACCTCTGGTCCCTCCCCGGATGCTGTCCTGAAAACTCTCCACCACTACGAGACCGCCGGAGACAGGGAGACAGGAGGGCACGCAGAGAGGGTCGCATCCTCCCGGCCTTCATCACGGGACGTCTTCATACAGCTCCTCACCACTACCACAGCTGGGCTGGTCGGACCACAACCTGGTTCACCTCAACCCCTGTTATGTGCCTCCGGTCAGAAGACAGCCTGCGACCAAAATAACTGTAAGAAGGTGGTCGGAGGAGGCTCAAGAAGCACTACAGGGCTGCTTTGAGGTCACAGACTGGCAGGCACTCTGTGAGCCCCACGGAGAGGACATTGATGGGCTCACAGAGTGCATCATAGACTACATCAACTTTTGTGTGGACTCCAATGTTCCATCTAGGACTGTTACCTGCTACCCTAATAACAAGCCATGGGTCACTAAGGACATCAAAGCCCTACTGAACGAGAAGAAGAGGGCTTTCAATGCAGGTAACAAGGAGGAGGTCAAAAGAGTTCAGGGGCGTCTGAGAATCAACCTCAGAGAGGGCAAAGACAAATACAGGAGGAAGTTGGAAGGTCAGCTGGAGAACAATAACATCAAACAAGTGTGGACTGGAATGCAGACCATAACCGGCATCAAACCAGCGGGGGGAAGGGGAGTGGATGGAGATGTGGACCGGGCTAATGAGCTAAACCTGTTTTGCAATAGGTTTGATACAGCGGCCCCGGCCAGTCTGGCCCCCCTTCCCCCAACCACTACTCCAGTTGCCCTGCCCACCCCCACACCTCTCAGCCCTTCAACTCGAGCAACCCCCTCCCTCCCCCCAACTGCCCACGCTCCCTCATCTCTGGTGCAGCCTGTCTGCCCCCCGCGGCATGAAGACCCACTCCTCCCCCCAACACCTGAGACCCCCACAGTATGGCTCTCTGCAGACCAGGTGAGTACACAGCTGAGCAAGTTACACGCAGGCAAGGCTGCAAGTCCTGGTGGGGTGAGCCCAAAGGTACTCAAAACCTGTGCCTCTCAGCTGTGTGATGTGCTCCAGCTCATATTCAACATGAGCCTGAGGGCCCTTTCTCACTCACCTATTCGGTTCCATTCCATTTCGTTCTAGTCCATTCCGAGATCTGATGCGAACTCCCCCCCCCCTCTCCCCCCTCTAGTTTGCGTACACACTGCAGTCTTGTTTCGTTCCGGGTTCTGTTTACGGTTTGCCTTTTGAGCGTTTACGCTTGCCGTAGGTGATGATGTCACGTTCGAAAATGTAAACACAGGAAGTGTTAACATGGCACTGGAGACTGAATGCTGATATAAAATGAATAAATAAGCAATAAATATGAAGTTATATTTGAACCTCTGTTGTCAAGCCTTGTCAATATAACCCACCCCATTTTATCACGAATGGATGGTGTTGTAGAGTTCGCTTTTGAGCGTTTCCCAGGGCTAACGCTAAGCTAACGGTTAACGCTAGTTAGCTTAGCCTAGTCTAGTATAGCCTGTAGCACTTTCTTTTCAGCAAAGAACGTGCAATAAACAAAACGGATACATTCACTGTGTGTTCTGCCTGTCATTTGTTGATGAAACAAAACTAACATCAACACAAGTGACCACCAAGAGCGGATAGTTTAGTCTCAAAAAAGATCGGTGACTTTTGTTAGCTACATTGTTAGCTGCATGCTAACATGAATGGAAGATGCCATTATAACAGTATAGCATTGTGGCTAGAAGCTAACGTTAGCTCACGCTAGTTAGCCAGCACCAAACTGATGATATCGGGAGCCATCAGTAGCTAGATAACATTAGAGACAACACCGTGTGTATTAAACAACGGTGAATAGATGACTGGGCCATTTGTTTAATGCTTGTTAAGATTGAAAGAGGAGCTCTGAGCTAGCAGGGTCCGTCTGATAGCTAACGTTAGCCAGCTGCTCATGCAATCGCCGAATCGGTAATGCTAGCACAATGAATGGATGTAAACTTTATTTAACATATTGCATATGGGTACAATACAATACGGCTCAATACAAACAATTGTTAAGGGAATGCAGACTGTTTTAGCTTGGACTGGGGTCCTTATAACAATAACTTCATGTTTTCATCCACTTGTTTTTGGTTGAGGTCTGAACTCTCAAATTGCCCATAAATATCGTTGTTGTGGGTATGCTCCAGTTGTTGCTGTGTGTGGTGTTATCTGCCCAAAATTCAAGCAAGCATGACAGTAACGACGTTGTGTGTGTCACGCCCCTCTGGACTGCTCTCACCAACCAGCATCATACCTCTGGACTGCTCTCACCAACCAGCACCATACCTCTGGACTGCATCACCAACCAGCACCATACCTCTGGACTGCATCACCAACCAGCACCATACCTCTGGACTGCATCACCAACCAGCATCATACCTCTGGACTACATCACCAACCAGCATCATACCTCTGGACTACATCACCAACCAGCACCTTACCTCTGGACTGCTCTCACCAACCAGCATCATACCTCTGGACTGCTCTCACCAACCAGCACCATACCTCTGGACTGCTCTCACCAACCAGCATCATACCTCTGGACTGCTCTCACCAACCAGCATCATACCTCTGGACTGCATCACCAACCAGCACCATACCTCTGGACTGCTCTCACCAACCAGCACCATACCTCTGGACTGCATCACCAACCAGCACCATACCTCTGGACTGCATCACCAACCAGCACAATACCTCTGGACTGCATCACCAACCAGCACCATACCTCTGGACTGCTCTCACCAACCAGCATCATACCTCTGGACTTCTCTCACCAACCAGCATCATACCTCTGGACTGCATCACCAACCAGCACCATACTTCTGGACTGCTCTCACCAACCAGCATCATACCTCTGGACTGCATCACCTCCTGTGGGCGGCCGCCGTCGAACAGAAAAGAAACAGCGTTAAAACGTGAAGTTTGGAGAAGTGAGCCATGACCAGAATGTTTGAATCCCCACAGGAAAACCTCGGTGAGGGAGTAGCACTTTCAGCTGCACACACACACAAAAACTGCCGTTGGCATGCTCTTGAGCAAGACATTTAATCACCAACTGCTCTAGTGCAGCTGCTTAGTGGGCCTCAGTAACAGCGGTTGTGCAGGGCAGCACACACACAGGTATGTATTATTGACAGCTTTGTCAGCCTATAGCTGGAGAATTATCTGACGTTTTCCACAAAGAGTTCATTATTATTATTATTACTATCATAAGTGACATTTTATTGCAAGCGTTAGTTACTGTCTGGTGCCGCCTAGTGGACACACTTTGGAATGTGCATTGTGACTCTGGACAGGTAAGCTGCCTCTGCGCCGGCGCGTCGCGCTATTTAAATGACGCTCTAGTCTAGGCCATATGCCTGTAAGGTGAAAAGCCCTGTGGGCGAACTGACTGGCCAACGGTACGTTGCATTGTATGTGCCATTCATATCCGCAATTATCTTTTACATGTATAACTAGTTGCTAATGAATGCCGTTTTATTTCCCTTTTTGTATAGGTAAATAATCTACTAATAACGACTGACAAGCACTGACTTCTGAATATATGCTGCTGTATCGACTTTATCAATTGACTACCAATGACTACACAGGAAAAACTGGGGAGTCATTTTCCCAGAGTAATTATTACGGAGTTATTATTTTCCTCTCAAGTAGTCATATTTACTCCATTTGGGGCATAATCATTGCCTGTGGCCAATAGAGTGAGAGTAAAGTTCCAGAAGAGTTTCTATTGGAGTAATACAGCATTGGTCACGCCTACTATCAATATAATTTCCAAAGGTGACGACGCCATCTTTCTCTCTCGGCAAGTCGTCGCTTCAAGCTCAGGTGTATAGCAGCAAGAGCGCAATACAGCGATATTTTCCTTCTCTTGGATCAAGTTGGATGCCAAATACCAGGTAAGATTATTATTGTTATTTGTTAATTTATTAAACAGCAATGTGTGTAACTAATTTGCAACATTACAGCTAAGCCACAGAGCCATCTATCACGATGTTCGCATGTTAGCTGCTATAAGTTTGCACGCACGCTATTAAATAAACGTTTTACAGTTTTATGGACAATAACTTAAGAACAGGTACGTCGGTGCAACACGAGTATTCAATTATCAACAGTATTGCTATCAGGGACAGTGCACATTAATCAACATGTCGGTTTTCATGTAAAATGTATATGAGCTAGTGTATAGCCAGAAGCTAATTTTCACCTGCATGCGGCTATACCTGTATAGGCCTGAGACCATACCTGTAGACCATGCCTGTAGGCTGTTGTTAAAAGTAGTGATATAACTATATCCATACAAAAACTGACGTATTAAGAACATACAAGACAAGTAGACATAGTACAGGAGATGGAACAATTATATGTTACATGTTGGCGGATTTTGCTGAAACGGTGGCAGAGACAACGTGTGTTTTACTCTAAATAGAGTCACGTAAATTTGCCGCGATGTGCTGTAGGTTGACTGTTTTACTAGCGGTAAATGGACATAACAAGTTAATTTGACGCACTGTTCGGTTCAACAAGTGTTTATTTGAACCATTGTACTGGGTTGACTAATTTGAATGAATGCCCAACAATTCGCCTCTAGATTGTGGATTGACTCTTGTAACTGAGGGGTACAATTCCCTGACTGTATTGATAAGTATGGTATCATTAAACCACTACCGCTTTATGTACTTTAATTACTGGCCATACAGTACACGATATCTAAGTATGATGAACACTTTCCCACATATGAAATCAGGTCCACACAAAGGTAATAGTCAAATATTTAATATATAGCAAAAGGTACATATAATAGTTACTGATTACATTTATGATTTGAATTGAATGCTCTTGTAAGGCAAATGAGTACTCGTATGCAAATCAACACTGAATGTCCAATCTCTGGTTACACAGGAAGCAAGTATACAACCTGGCTCTTAGGGGATTATAGCGATGGTCACTTAATGATTATAGCTGGATAATATACTGAAGGGGTCCCGCCGGTTGTAAGCCAGTAGGGAGGGTAGGAGAGCCGTCGGCTGTATCCCGTCTGGTCAACGATTTCTAGGGAGAGTCCAGGTACAGAACACAGTGCCCGTAGAACCTTGATCCGCAGATGAATACACTTGGGCTCTCTTGTAGACGATAGCTGTAGCTGTCGCTGTCGGTCCACAACGAAGAAGAAGCGAGGCGACCTCAGTCTGGTCTGAGCGCCGTCTCACCTTGGCTCCTCTCGGGGTAAATCCAACACTCACCGGTGTTGGCGATTATCCGCTCCACAAATCAAAGCACCAAAGCAAATAGATATTCCATGCCGTATAGGGCTCAGCAGTCGTCGGGGTAGGTAATCCAATGTGCAGGTCCACTCGTCCTCGCCCAGAACTCGTCTGCCCAACCTGGTTAAGACTCTAGATAACGCGAGGAAACGATGGGGGTGCTGCTCACTTTAGAACTCTAACCGAACGATGCACCATACATAATAGACTATTATTACTTAATAGAAATACGGTGGCAAACTCTGACAATTCAGCTATTAATTCGCACGAGGTCTCACTGCTATTCTAAGGCCAAACAGGCCGTACTACACCGCACGCGGTATCGTGGGGTGAGGCTTCACGTCTTGTTACTTAGTTGGGTAGAAGGGTAAAGGACAAAGAGGAATTCTACATTTCTTGCGCCATATTTATATGCACAGTGGACAAGTAGTACCGCTCTGCTTTCGGTAGCCGTATTCCTGCGCGGAGCTGAGGCTAGTAAAGGCATGGCTCGTCGGTACCTTTGAACTTGAACGCCAGGGGCTTGTCCCTGGCGCCTGGTCCTTTTGTCCAATAAGAGAATGAACTATTATGGGCTGTAGTAGAATAAAGGGATATTCAGTGTATATGTACAAGGAATATACAAGGGATATCAAACGATATACAAATACTATTAAATATATATCCATAAATAAATATATATATTCGGTTTAATCTGATCCTTCACAACAGCCGCCCCCTAATTAGTCCCACCTAATTAGCTGAGCAGAGACAGATTAACCGCACTGTCCACTACTCAATGTCCGCTGTAAGGGTCAGTCAACTCACAAAGTCATAGGGTCATGGTCGTCATCAATAGTATCAGGGAGCCTTGGCAGTTCTATTAGCCTAGCCACGGGTCGGGTGTAAGTCCGTCCTTGGACGAGCACTTCAGCTGCTCGGACCTTTCCATCGGCACCGGTGATCACTTTGCTTACGCGGCCAGCCGGCCACATAGCTCTGGGTAGTGACTGGTCGATGATCATGACGACTGTTCCTTCTGTCAAATTGTCTCTCTCTTTTACCCACTTCTGGCGGGTCTGTAGAGACGGTAGGTAGTGGAGTAGGAAGCTGTTCCAAAACTTATCAGCCAGTACTTGACTGTACCTCCACATTCTTCGGCCGTTCGCTTCTTCAGGCCTGTACATTGTCTGTGGTAGCGCGGGGTCCAGCCGCACCATCAAGAGGGTGTTGGGGGTGACTGGGTCGACATCTGCTACATCACTTGAGACGTAACCGAGGGGCTTTGAGTTCAATACTCCCTCGATCTCCGTGAGGACTGTCATTAGGACTTCTTCCGCCACAGTCTGGGCCCCAAGCACGGCGTACAGGGCTGTCTTTATGGAACGTACTTCTCGTTCCCAGGTTCCACCGAAGTGAGGTGCGTTCGGGGGATTAAACTGGAAGTCAATCTGGGATGGAGCGAGGTGGGTCTTAAGTTCTGGGCCCATAGCTTGGAAGCTCTCTCTCAGCTCTCTTTCTCCGCTTTTGAAGTTTGTCCCGTGATCAGACAACAATGTAGACGGTTTTCCTTTCCGTGATGTGAATCTTCGGAAGGCCATAAGGAATGAGTCTGTGCTCATGGTTGGAAGGAGTTCGATATGTATCGCTCTGGTGGTCATGCATTTGAATACAATACCCCACCGCTTCGGCCATCGTTTACTCTCCTAGGTCCCTCTCTGGAGCTTGGCGTGCTCCGCACGAACGTATCCAGCCGTAGGCTGCTGACTTCTCTCGCCAGGAAGTCGGCTAAATCTAGGAGGGATGGCTCGGGACCGTTAGGATCACGGTGGTCTCTTTGCCGCCTGAAGCGCTCCTGTCGGGCGGGCGGCAGCTTCTCTAAAATCCTCTCGACGTTCGAGTTTGCGTATAGTTCGTGCATACCCTTTTCTCGTTGCGCCCCCAGCATCCCTACCAGGGATTGTACTTTTATAGACAGGTCGTCTAGTGAGCGATTGTCTGTTGCTGGGGGTAGGCGGTCGATATGCCTTATCTCCTGTATTACGTAATCCCATATACGTCCATATCTCTGGTCCAGCGCTGCTAGAGCCGCGGTGTATGGGGTCGTAGAGGTGGCATAGGCCAGCGCTATGTTGTGCGCTCGGGGCACTTTCAGGTGCTTCAATAATATTGCATACTTGTGGCGTTCATCAGCGACATCCACCATCATTGTCTCTAAGCACATCCGGAGCTCCGTGTACTGTGCTCGATTCTCATGGGTGAAGTCTGGAAACGTCGGTGTGCCAATGTATGACGCCATGGATGGCTGGCACATCGGTGAGCGTTGGGAGAGAGGCCTCCTGGGCGAGTCTCTTCTTACGCCTCTCGGTGGGCTGGTACTGGCAGGGTACCATGGCCCGCTGGTCCAGGTGCTATTCCTCGGGACTGGTCGTGCGTCATGCTCACCCGTGAATCGAGTCGGGGGTCTGTAGCGCAGAGCCGCGGGGGTATAGCCTGGGCTGTACTGGACCTCCTGGTCCTGTGGAGTAATGTGCTGCTGTCGGGCTTGACTCTCCTCTTCTCCCTCTTCTTCTTCTGCCAGGTCACCTAAATCTTGTAGTCGTCTATTTAGCCTCTCCGCGGTGTCCGCCGTTCCTTCCTTGTAGCTGGGTCTCACTTGGACCGGTCGGGGAATGAGTTCGGAGGGGGGTGTAGACTCTCTCTGGTGGTCGAGTTCAAGGTCGCCTGCTCGGTTAGGGGAGGGTGCCCTTGACGTGTGTCTTGACGAGGCTCTGGAACCCCTTGTGGAGGGAGGGGGTGTTGCCCTGGTGATCAGCTGCTCCATTAGCTGCGCTTGTAGTCTGTCGCGCTCGGCTTCGCGCTTGGTGAGATCTGCTTCTCTTTGGGCACCGGCAGCGGCGCGCTGGGCGTCGGCCCGGTCTCTTGCCATATTCTCTTCCGTCTGAAGGCGTCTCAGCTCCAGACGTATGTGCTCTTCTTCGCTCCGTTGCTGTGTTTGGAGTCGATCGCGTTCACCCTGAAGTCGATCGCGTTCACCCTGAAGTCGATCGCGTTCGGTAGAGGCTGTCAGGCTGGCGAAGAACGCCTGTGACAGCATCCTCTCCGCTTCGCTGGGGGAAGACGCTTGTAGAGGTGAGCCGCTCCTGGCTGTACTCGTTGGGGAGTCCTGGAGCTCTATCTCCTCGGCGCTCTCCTCATCTTGTTCCGTGCAGAGTTCCACCTCTGGAGGGTTGTCTTCCTCCCGGAGCTCTGGGGGGACTACTTCCTCGGTATTGGCGGGGGGTAAAGTCGTGTCAGTTCCCTCCTGGTCCCCACCGTGAGCTTGGTCAGTTACATTAGAACCCACTAGGGCCTCTGTGGTCGGGGTATCCTGGTTGATAGGGTCGGACATAATTTTACTTTCTACTTTTACTGCGTTTACTGTTTGTAGAAGGCTAGGTAGTTTACTGACGGCGTAATCCTCTAAGTACTGAGGTGGCTGTCGTCTACGTTGCAGGCGTTCTACTTTAGGAGGACCGTTTCGTGGAGTGTTCATCATAGGCCATTTCAATATTAATACCACTATATTAATATTACACTGATTACCCTCCGGCTCGAAGGACCAATTGTAACTGAGGGGTACAATTCCCTGACTGTATTGATAAGTATGGTATCATTAAACCACTACCGCTTTATGTACTTTAATTACTGGCCATACAGTACACGATATCTAAGTATGATGAACACTTTCCCACATATGAAATCAGGTCCACACAAAGGTAATAGTCAAATATTTAATATATAGCAAAAGGTACATATAATAGTTACTGATTACATTTATGATTTGAATTGAATGCTCTTGTAAGGCAAATGAGTACTCGTATGCAAATCAACACTGAATGTCCAATCTCTGGTTACACAGGAAGCAAGTATACAACCTGGCTCTTAGGGGATTATAGCGATGGTCACTTAATGATTATAGCTGGATAATATACTGAAGGGGTCCCGCCGGTTGTAAGCCAGTAGGGAAGGCAGGAGAGCCGTCGGCTGTATCCCGTCTGGTCAACGATTTCTAGGGAGAGTCCAGGTACAGAACACAGTGCCCGTAGAACCTTGATCCGCAGATGAATACACTTGGGCTCTCTTGTAGACGATAGCTGTAGCTGTCGCTGTCGGTCCACAACGAAGAAGAAGCGAGGCGACCTCAGTCTGGTCTGAGCGCCGTCTCACCTTGGCTCCTCTCGGGGTAAATCCAACACTCACCGGTGTTGGCGATTATCCGCTCCACAAATCAAAGCACCAAAGCAAATAGATATTCCATGCCGTATAGGGCTCAGCAGTCGTCGGGGTAGGTAATCCAATGTGCAGGTCCACTCGTCCTCGCCCAGAACTCCTCGGATGAAAGCACCACGCGTGGTCTGCCCAACCTGGTTAAGACTCTAGATAACGCGAGGAAACGATGGGGGTGCTGCTCACTTTAGAACTCTAACCGAACGATGCACCATACATAATAGACTATTATTACTTAATAGAAATACGGTGCCAAACTCTGACAATTCAGCTATTAATTCGCACGAGGTCTCACTGCTATTCTAAGGCCAAACAGGCCGTACTACACCGCACGCGGTATCGTGGGGTGAGGCTTCACGTCTTGTTACTTAGTTGGGTAGAAGGGTAAAGGACTAAGAGGAATTCTACATTTCTTGCGCCATATTTATATGCACAGTGGACAAGTAGTACCGCTCTGCTTTCGGTAGCCGTATTCCTGCGCGGAGCTGAGGCTAGTAAAGGCATGTCTCGTCGGTACCTTTGAACTTGAACGCCAGGGGCTTGTCCCTGGCGCCTGGTTCTTTTGTCCAATAAGAGAATGAACTATTATGGGCTGTAGTAGAATAAAGGGATATTCAGTGTATATGTACAAGGAATATACAAGGGATATCAAACGATATACAAATACTATTAAATATATATCCATAAATAAATATATATATTCGGTTTAATCTGATCCTTCACAACAACTCTTAATGCGGAACCAAACTGTTAGCGCTTGTTTCCGCCCAGACACTTTTCACTGTCGCTCGTTAACGGGTGCACGTGCACATAGATTTGTGAGACGCTCCATCACCGTAATGTTAGGTATGTGTGTTCTGCCTCCATGTATAATATAATGGAAACTTGTGGAACTAGATAGCCTCACAGTAAATTTCACAGAGTACATTTTACTCAAACTGAGTCAATTTGAGCCCAAGACGTGAGTAAAGTTTTACTCAGTTTGAGTAAAATGTACTCAGCGAAATTTACTGTATGGTGCTTTTGTAATATTTTCTAATTGTAACACTCCTCATAATGCATGAGTTGTTGTGCCCTATATGTATCATCTTAGTAACTGTTATTATTTATTTGCCATCAGATGCAGGCTGTACGTGTTAAACACATTGACCGGCAGAAATTCATCTGTTTTGAGGGCCAATTGACCTTCACAACTTTTTTGGAGTGTGGTGAGTGAAACATTTTGCACAGCGTGCCGTTGGTTCTCAAAATGGCGTCCGCCTTGATAGTTAGGAACCAAATGGACCCTTATTGGTCTGTAACTCTGACGGTGTACAAATGGACCCCAACGTCCATTGTACACCGTCAAGAGTTAAATTAACATTGATTTTACAATATAAATTGGGGTCCCAAAGATACAAATGCCATTAAATGGGTGCCCTTGGAATTAAAATGGTTGAGAATCACTGCTAGAGCCGTACAAATATTGTCTTATGGGGGTCCATGGCACATCTTTTCAAATGGGGGTCTGTGGGCTAATTGTCAATTTGGGGGGTCCTTGACATGAAATGTTTGAGAACCACTGCCCTATGCAACAACATACTGGGTATCAGTTTAGGCTTTCCCTGCATGTTAATTTAAGCTGTAGGCCTACAGTACAAAGCACAATCCATTTTATTTAGGATAGAGTGAACCAATCAATGTCTTACACCCCTTCCTGACAGGCAGCGACGCGAGCGAGCGTGATTGCGAAAATGATTAAAATGTATTGGTTTCAATCAGACTATCCTGACCTGCCGCGAGCGACAGCGAACTGAGCGGCGATGTCGTTCCCCCCTCAAATATTCGCTCGCTGTGTCTCTAGTTGAGCGATTACGCGGCCGAGTCACGCCCCTAAACACTTTTTATTGGTCAAGAATCGCAGGCTGCTTTGCCCCCGTGTGCTTCCAGGTAACACACACACAGACACACCCGGACACGCGCCGCCTCATATCAGGACAGTGTCGCGCACGATTTCGTCTCCAGTTCGCACGCTCGCTGCCTGTCAGGAACCGGTGTTAAGTATGTCAATTAAGCAGTGATGCCGGTAACGCGTTACTAAGTAACGCGTTATTGTAATCTGATTACTTTCCCCCGAAAATAGTAATCTAACGCGTTAATCTTTAAAAGCCAGTAATCTGATTGCAGTTACTTGTCCAAGTGGCTGTGCATTACTATTTCGTTACTATCTCATCATAAATTCATAATGCAGGCGGAATGCAGTATTTTATTTCGTTTTCGACAGTCAAAAATACATTTTTGAGCTGTTTTTCTTATTTGGGAGTGACGTGGTGTGGCAGTGAAAGGGTTACACAAGAATGTGTCCTCGCGGCGTGACTGGACTCTCTGTCTGTGAGTGACTCTGCTTTGGCCCAATCACATTCCCCATCCACAGTCTGCGAATCAGAGGCAGAGTAGGGCGGGTCTTCACAGCACGTCATGTGACATATGCGCCAATCGTGTGACAGCAGTGCTCCGTTGCATTCGTCTGAGAATTCCACCCCAAAACGCTTGTCTAAACGAAGTGAAACCGCAAGAAGACTAGAGAGACATTTATAAAAACAATTTAATAGTTACAGTTGATATAATTGAATAGTTCAGCCTGCATTTGTTAGATGTGAATGGATACACTGGTTTTGTAAAACCACTGGCTGGCTGCTCTAATGCTCTCCCACAGTTCTCCAGGTGGGAGAACACGAGTGACAGAGAGAGGGGAGAGAGACACACACACACACACACACACACACACACACACAAGCACAAGCACACGCACACACGCGCGCGCACACACACACACACACACACACATACACAGAGAGGGATTATATTATAATAATAATAATAATAATAATAATAATAATAATAATTATTATTATTATTATTATTATTATTATTATTATTATTATTATATTAGAGATGTAGGCTGTCTGGGTGGGGTTGGAGAGAAAGAGGCATGGGGTGAGAGAGAGAGAGAGAGAGAGAGGGGTGAGAGAGAGAGAGAGAGAGAGAGGGGTGAGAGAGAGAGAGAGAGAGAGAGAGAGAGAGAGAGAGAAAAGCTCTTATTTGCCAGATTTACAGTTAATTTACATGTTAAAGAGAGACTGATTGTATGTTTATAGAGAGACATTTATAAAAACAATTTAATAGTTACAGTTGATATAATTGAATAGTTCAGCCTGCATTTGTTAGATGTGAATGGATACACTGGTTTTGTAAAACCACTGGCTGGCTGCTCTAATGCTGTGAGCATCATAGACTGTTGCTTTACCATACTTGATGGTACAGAAGCTGAAGCACTAGTTTAACAATTTACGTTATGTGCAGAGAAACAAGTTAAAAACAATTTATGCACTTTCAATAAAGCGTTTAAAAAAAACTGTTGGGGGAACGACGACGACTTCGTAACCTAGTTACTTTCAAAGTAACTAAGTTACTCTGATAATCAAGTAATCAGTAAAGTAACTTGGATTACTTTTTAAAGGAGTAATCAGTAATCAGTAATCGGATTACTTTTACAAGTAATCTGTGGCATCACTGCAATTAAGGCTGTCAATCTTCCTCATATGATCAAATTTTCAGTGGCTATTTTAATATCCCATTTTATGACATTTTAATTAATACAAATTAAATAAATTGCACAACAGATTTATCAATAAGCTTGTGCAATCTTGTTTTGTCTATAGTTGCCAAGAAATTTGAAATTCCTAGTACCTTGGACTTAAAGGTCTATGATGACTCAAACACTGAAGTCGACGACGAGGCGTTTCAGTTTCTTCTAAAGAAACCAGACCTGGGTGTGTTGGAGATTTGTTCACCCCAAGACTCAAATCCTGAAGGTGAGTTGCTAACATGGAGCCTTATAGCCTCATCCATACAGTCCTGGCTGCTTGAAGCCTTTTTACAACGCATCCGCGTTTCCGGGTTCCCGTTTTTTTCGCTCTGATTGGCCAGGTCATGTGACATGAGCGGCAATCGTGGGACGGCAAGTTTCTACACTGGTTAAGGGCACTCTTCGAAGTTGGTTAAGGTTAGAGTTTGTCTTAGAGCATGGCGATAGAACGCCAGGTAGTTTGCAGGTGTTCGACGCGGAAATGGGCAAACGCGCTATTGGGCGCACATGTCACATGACCTGGCCAATCAGAGCGCCGGAAACGCGGATGCGTTGTAAAAAGGCTACGCGTGTCCTGGCTAACCTAAAATGTCACACAGGTACTGTATATTTTTGTACTTTGAAATGATCTTTGTATATATGCCCAATGTAACGTGTGGATCCTTCCTAATCTAATGTGGCCTTTTTACATTACACTTGTCACAAACATTCCTATCTAATCACACTTATATGTCTACTAGTGATGTGACGATTCATCGATTTGCATCGGTGCGCCGGCATACACGTTCACGATGCAAGTGCACCGGTGGAATAAGTCCGCGTCGGCAAAATGTCAGGCTGAACTCGCGATGCATCTTGTTGTAGCGTCTTTGCATCGGTCAAAACCCGATGCATTGATATAATTTCCTCTCATCCACTTATCAGCAGTGCACTGTGACTGCACACACACACAGCAGATACTATTGCTTTGCTACTACATAAGGCGAGAGCCGCGTCACAGTTATCAACAAACAGTGGAAGTCGAGGAGACATGAATAGAATTGCTCAACATGCTAACGCTAGTAGCCTCTGGCTAACGCCAGTTAGCCGTTCAGCTAACGCTAAACTAGTGTCTAACTAAAGTGACTCTGCAACACAGTAACATTAGTGAGGAGGGGGGGGGGGGGTATATTGAAGACGCTTGACAACAGGGGTTCAAAGATAACTTCACATTTATTGGTTATTCATTTCTTAATTATATCGCTTCATGCAATCCATCCAGGCTAGCCGGCTGCCTCCGTGTTGACATAATGCTACGGTTGCATCCTAGTGACCTAGTCTAGTGTGTGACATCATCAACTGTCGACGGCCGCTCAGACGGGGAGGGGCTCTCTCTCTCTCTCTCTCTCTCTCTCTCTCTCTCTCTCAAACTGTCAAAAGACAGTTTATGCAAAAGTCTTCTTAGGCACCCAAGAGTTTTTAATTATATAAATTGTCTTACAGTAGATTATTTTATTTTTAATAATAATATAAGCTGCATAAGGAATACAACCAAATCCTCTGTCATACCATAAAATTGTATTATTTATTATTATTATTATTTTGCATCGTGTTGAATCGCATCGTATCGCCCCGAATCGCATTATGTTGAATCAAATCGTATCGAATCGTATCGTATCTCAACAGGGGGTGAATCATATCGCATCGCATCGCCCGGTGCTTCAAATGTATCGTTAATGTATCGTATCGTTGGCACCGTATCGAGATGCACATCGCATCGGCCTCAGTGAGGAGATGCACATCCCTAATGTCTACATGATTGTTAGATTCAGTGAGGACCTCTGCAAGCAACTCCAGCCAAAGCTCCGTTCTCAGCTCTGGTGCAGACAATGAGGGGGAGTCTGATGACACCATCATTTTGCAGTCTAGTCCTGCTCCAAGAAACAGTGCTGACCTGACTCGTATCACTCTGGTAAGCTTTGCATATGACTGTTTGAAATGGAGATGGTGACTCTGATAAAGGGGTAGCATGGGCATTGGGGATGGCCAAGTACAATTGGGGAGAAAATGGGGGGGGGGGGGTCATGGTTTACATTTGTCACCTTAACCCTTTCACTGCCGCACAACAGCAGGTTAACCCTTTCACTGCCGCACTACAGAAGGTTAACCCTTTACTATCACACTACCGACGGTAACCGTCAGTAGTGTGATAGTAAAGGGTTAACCTTCTGTAGTGTGGCAGTGAAAGGGTTAAATATACTTGGCCACCAAATTTAGGGGCCTGTGGGAACAATGCTTAAAAATATGACTGTCTATCCATGTGTGTGTCCCCCCCCCCCTTTTTACTCCCGCTTAGATGACTGAAAAGATTCTGAGGGACACAGCTGGAGGAGAGAGGATCATTGCCGATTATGCTCGGACAAAAACCCTAACGGATACCAGAAGACGCGACATGGTGAAGATATTGGTTGCGCACATGGCAAAAGAGCATGGGTATGTTGTCATCTAAACATTACGCACCCAATACACATTTTTGGTTTTTACTAAGATCCTCCTTTTTGCAGAATTGGTAAATGATAAATGGTTATCCAAAGCGCTTTACATAGATTGTGCAGAAGGCATTGGCACAGCAATACTTTTGTTTGGATCTCATACTTGTGTATGTGTGCACTGTAGGACGAGTCCTTCAAGGCGTGTTAAAGAAGACTACGCAAAGGGCATCACTGCCTTATTCCCATACCTGGCCGATCCCCAGGGCAATTTGGGATATGTAAGTACATCAGGGAAAAGTGCAGAGAGACATTTCATCGGCAACTCAGTGCATGTGTGTGTGTGTTCCTGTGGGTCGCCCATCTTGCGTGTGTGTGTTAAAACTGCATGACAAATAAAGACTTCTAGTCTAACAATTATTATGTTTATAGGTCATTCTTGTTATATAATTTCTAGGGATGTTCGATATTGGCTTTTTTTTTTACCGATATCCGATATACCGATATTGTCCAACTCTTTAATTTCCAATACCGATATCAACCGATACCGATATATGCAGGGTTTCCCCCCCCCCCCCCCCCCCCCCCCCCCAAAAGGAATAATTTCAGGTAATTAACATTAGGCTACATATCTCTTGTCGTGGAATTAACACAACATTATGCATAACATTATCCAATCACATGCATGGTACATAAAACACCAACCCCTTTACTCCTCACTTCTCTGGAATTGCTTAAAATAGGGCTGTGCGGAGTACGATTTCAACTAAATATTTGTTAACATTTCTGTATGCTGACCATTTATCCTAACCTCAACAATTTCAGAACCACAGATGTCCTACCTGTTGACCTTGATTTTAGCAATTCTTCAGAGAAGGGCATGTGTTAAGTTTTAAGGAGAGAAATAAACACATTTACACATGCCCATTTAAACCAAATAACACTTATTTTTTCTCTTTACTTCTTGTGTTTTAGGAGCAGTATTACAATCCAGTAGATGGGAGTGGGTTTCTGGCATGGAGGGTGAAATCACTTCAAAAAGTAGCATCAGAGGGACAAAAGAAGAGCCGTAATGTTCAGCCACTGATCGGTATGTAATTTTGATTGTCCCAGTCCACTGTTTATCTAGCAACTGTGAAGATGGATCATTATAGTAAATGCATATCACTGGAAAGTATTGCAGCAGTATGTGTGGTTTCTACACTGTTACAGGTGGTCCAAATTCTGGCGACAGAGCCCCCTTCTGTGAGGAAAACCAGCTAACCACAGACACCCAGTTTCGTGAGGCCAGTGCACTGATGAAGCATACAACTGATGAAGCAATCATCAAGGAGAAGATGAAACAGACCTTCACCCATCGTCAAGAAATGGTGCATGACCCAATTAAGTCCTCTGAAATATTCACCACCTTTCCACGATTCCTAGACATCACAGGAATGGTATGTGGCTTGCATTAAAGTCTAACTGAAATTAAAAATGACCTTTTTAAACTATTTAGATCACATCCCTGGTCATAGGGTGAACCTATTTAATAGGGCTGTCCCTGACTAAGGATTTGGATGGTCGACTAGGATTGTCAAAAAAAAAAAAAAAAAAAAAGTATAATTTTTTTTTTTTTTTTCATCATTCCATTTGGGCTGTGGGGGGTGCTTAATGTCTGAAGGAGTCGACTGAAGGCTTCTTGTCCTCTGCAAAAGCATACAATTGGTCCACTGATGAAATCCTCTTTCAGTGCCTCTGTGCCTGTTTTCGTAGGCAGTTAGCCTCTGGTATGCCTGCCATTAGCGTTAGCCACGCTTCTATGCCTCTTTTCTTTTGAAAAAAATTATAATATATATATTTTTTTTTTCTTTTTTTTTTTTTTTTATAATATTATATTCGACTAAGAGGTTGGCCAGTCGACTACGGCCCCTTTCGACCGATTAGTCGACTAATCGATTAATAGGGGTCAGCCCTACTATTTAACAATGTATGACAAAAAAATTTCAACCATGTTTTATTCCATCTTGTCTGCAGATTGAGCAGGATTTCAGTCTGATGTTTGGTGATGACATCTCTGCAAAGTTCCTGGAGAAGTGGCCTACTTTCTGCAGGCAGAAAGTCCTTGAACAAAGCCGTGGCCTCACCCAGACCGGCGACCTTCAAGACCTGCTTCAGAATGCTGAATCCACAACAGACACAATAGAACTGAACAATGGTATGCTTGAATTAAAGGAATATAATAATGGAAGGGTGAATTGTTTTTTAAACAAATGGAAACACAGCTTTTAGTCAAATGTATTTCTGATTTTTTTTTATTTAATTTTTTGTATTTTCAGGATGGGACAGTGAGATGTCCTCCCTCTTGCTCCTTGTCCACTTCATGCCACCATCACCTCAGGGCCGCAACAAGAGACCGGGAAAGCTCTCAGCCAGAGAAGCCATTGACTCCCTTGTGAAGTTCATAAAGGTAAGGTTACAGTTGCCTATATTATCGGCCGATATTGGCATTAAAATGTGATATAGGAAAATAGCGGTATCGGTAAAAAAAAATTTATTATTCTTTTTACATTTCTATAACCAACCTTTATTTACCCAGGCAAGTAAGAACAAATTCTGATTTTATTTATTGTCAAAAGTATGCATAATGTTATGTTAATTCCACAACAAGACATATGTAATGTTAATTACCTGAAATTATTCAGTTTTTTGGGGGGGGAAACCCTGCATATATCGGTATCAGTTGATATCGGTATTGGAAATTAAGAGTTGGACAATATCGGTATATCGGTAAAAAAGCCAATATCGAGCATCCCTAGTTACAGTTAAATTAAAGTATAAGAAGGATCACTGTTCTGTCTAGGGGTGCACGATATTGATTTGTTGACCCCGATATCGATACCGATAACTTTCTGCTCCTCAAGGTCGATACCGATAACCGATATATATATTTATTGTATTATAATTATTTATTTCTTTATGTATATTCCTGTAGTTTTGACCTAACCAGATTTATCATGACATGAGCGTTACTATATGAACAAAACAAAGCCAAGAGAACAGTTTTGACTCTTCAAATAAAGTGACTATATTTATTTTTCCAAATAAATATAATTTGAGTCGATCACAAAATTCACAATCCGTCAATGTCATTAACAATGTGTTTCCCTAAACAACTAAAAACCAACAGGTATTGTGCTTTGTCAGTAGGGATGCTGTTCACATTTGAACCGATACGGTACCGGTACCTGTGAATCGATACCGGTACCCAACGGTACCTTTTTCGGTACTTTAGTCTCTAAAAATGTAATCTACCTACCTCAGTTGTGAGAAGAAAAAAATCCAAACTTCAAATAACCACATTTTCGACCGTTTTTGGCTTGCCATTGCCCCGACTGCTTTGTTGTTGAATCAAGTCAAATCCTAAATAAGCATATATTGTGCGTGTGAACGTTGACATGAAAAGAAAAAAGTAAAAAAAATATATATATTTTTTTTATTATCAGAGCTATCAATACTTTTATCGGGATGACGTCATAATTGCTGATATCGGCCTGATAATTATCGTGCATCCCTAGTTCTGTCCCTGATATTGACCTGCATGATTGAAATCATGCAAAGACCACTGTTTGCAAACCGTGACTAATTTTAATAGCAAGACTAATGAAGTTCTCTTGTCACAGACTGGGACCAGTATCCAGGGGCATTTGGACAGCATCACAGAGAGCCTTCAACCCTATCTGCTTGCTGTGGGGACCCAGAGGAGTGTGATTCACAAGTACTTCATTGTGATTGACAAACATGCAATCCCTTGTAAGTCACCAGACTCTCTTGCCTCTTTTGATGAGCTTTTCAAAGCTCATTTTGTCTTTGGTACCTCATACAACCGGGATCTGGCCAATATGTACAACTTCTTGCAAACCGCCATTTACAAGATCGATGCTGCTACCACTAATGTCAACCCCAGGGTTAAAGAGATGAGGGCTCGGATGCTGCACTGATTTCTTTTTTATACTGAGAGGATATTTTATGTTGAGGCCTCTGATGCTGCACAGACTTTTGATACTGAGAAGATATTTTATCTTGAGGCCTCTGATGCTGCACAGACTTTTGATACTGAGAAGATATTTTATCTTGAGGCCTCTGATGCTGCACAGACTTTTGATACTGAGAAGATATTTTATCTTGAGGCCTCTGATGCTCCAGTGTTTTTTTGATAAGATGTTGTGTTTCATTTGCAAAAACTCTCAGGCAAATGCCAATTCACTGATGAGGCACTTGAGGATGATCCACGGACTTTGTTCAGGAAGGACACTTCGTCTTAAATGTGGTCAGCCTGGTTGTTTACATGTCTTTTCACTTTTTCTGGGTTTCGAAAGCATCTTAAAGCACGTCATCAACCATGTGATGATCCTGGTGAAGGCCGCTCTACAGCTGAACATTTAGCTGAAAGTTATGTTGAGGACTTTCCATCAGGCAGTGCCCCTTCTGACCCAGTCCTTCCAGTCCTTCTTAATAATAGTCTTGTAGACAGCTGTGCTGCAACAGTAGCTGAACTTAAAGTGGCAGGTGTAGGTGAAACAATAATCAACTCTTTGGTAACTTCAATGGAAGTGATTGTTGATGATATCCATAATCAAGCAAAACAATATGTGAAGCAGTGTCTATCTTTACAGGAACCTATCAAAAGTGAGGTTGAGTGTAAAATGTATCAGTGTTTTGAAGAAATTGAAAATCCAATTTGTATCTTAAATTCTGAAACTAAGAGAAGGCAATATTTTACAGAGAAGTGGGGAAGGGTAGACCCAGTTGAATATGTCCTTGGTACAAGATTTGATACCCTGCGCAATCGGACTACTGGAACTTATGATCAGGCTTTTGTTACTGATAAATGTGTTTATATCCCAATTTTGAAAACATTCGATTTTATTTACAAACACCCTAATATAGAAGAGATGATGCAGAGTGATTCCAGTTTAAGAGAAGATCTTCTTAATGACTTGTGTGATGGAGAGTTTTTCAAGAGTCATCCTCTATTTTCAAAACAGAAGCATGCAATTCAGGTGCAGCTTTTCTATGATGATTTTGAATGCGCGAATCCGTTGGGGAGTAAAAAGGGAATACATAAATTAGGAGCAATCTATTTCACCTTGCGTAATTTTTCTCCAAAGTACAACTCAATTCTGCTTAATATTCATTTGGTCGCTTTATTCCATGCCCAAGACATTAAAACACATGGCTTTTCTAAAATACTTGCTCCACTTGTGGAAGATATTAAAATACTGGAGAAGGATGGAATTAAGGTCCCATTGTATGATCAGCCAGTGTATGGAACTATTGTCCAAGTTACAGGTGACAACCTTTGTATTCACGGTTTGTTTGGTTTCGTAGAATCATTCAGTGCCAGATATTGTTGCCGCTTTTGTCCTGCTGAGAAAGAGGACTTTCAGATAGAATTCAAAGAAGATTCACCCAAGATAGTTATGCGAACTCGAGCACTTCATGCAGAACACTGCCAAAAAATGGAGACTACTATTGGTCATCCCTATGTGATGGGAGTTAAAAGTTCTTGCATTCTAAATTCCTTGCAGTACTTCAATACATGTGACAATTTCTCTGTCGATATTATGCATGATATCTTGGAGGGCGTGGCACAATATGAAATGAAACTGCTAATACTACACTTGATTAAAAACTACACAACATCAAAGGAAATAGACTTGAGAATTAAGAGCTTTAACTATGGTTACCTGGAACAAAACAACAAGCCACCTGCATTGAAGTTAGTAGAGACCTCAAATTACTTGGGGTTAAATGCAATCCAATCTTGGTGTTTACTTCGCAATCTACCACTTATCTTTGGAGACTTGGTTTGTCCAAATGATCAACACTGGTATTTGCTTCTGCTGTTGCTTCAAATAGCAGATATTGTATTTTCTCCCAGGTTATCAACTGGCATTACTATTTATTTAAAACACTTGATTGCAGAGCACCACGGGTTATTCAAGCATTTGTTTCCCAACAGGAGGCTACTACCAAAGCATCATTTTATGGTGCACTATCCTACATGTATTCGTAAAATTGGACCACTTTTGCATGTCTGGTGCATGCGCTATGAAGCGAAGCATAATTTCTTTAAAAAACAACTAAAAAGCTTCAAAAATATAACTAAAACGTTGGCAAAGAAACACCAAAGTCATGTAGCATACAATTGGCAGACATTTGATCCCAACAGACTGGTGCTTGGTCCAAGTAAAATGGTAGCATTAAATGTGATGGACAGAGGCTGTGAGATAGCGGAGACTCTTCAGGTACCAAGTGACACCAAGGTGTTAAATGTTAGATGGGCCAAACACCATGGAAATATGTATCGTCCAGGTTTAGTTGTTTGTCTTAAAGTTCTTAGTGAGGTTCCAGTTTTTCACAAAATCCACCGTGTTGTTCTTAAAGATGAGAGGTTACTGTTGTTTACATTTGCACTACAAACCGTGTCTCTGGATGACAATTTTTATGCGTTTAAAGTTGTGTGTACTACAGATGGACCTCATGTAGTTGATGTCAAAGAGCTTTTGTTTTACAAAGCATTCGATATACAGATGTCATACAGTGATGACGATTCAAGCTCATTTATTGTTCCATACTGTTTCCTGTGATTTAAAAAAGGAAAAGAGAAAATCACTAAGCTCTTGAACTATTGCACTGGGGATGAACACTATTAGTTTTCTTTTATTTCTTTTGGGTGAACAGATGCTGCTGTCACTTTATAGAGGCCAAAATGTAATTGATCGATTACTCTCCCCATGAAGCTTTAATTGAAGTCATGGTGATTTCTTTTTGTTGCATTCCTGAGCCAATAATTTGATGACTGGCTTGAATTATTGGCTCAGGAATGCGACAAACAAATCTCCATGAATTCAAGGATTCATGGGGTGTGTAATTGATAGATTTCTTTTTTTGGGTGAGCTATCCCCTTTTAAAAGGGTGCAGATGCTGCTGTCACTTTACAGAGGCCAAAATGTAATTGTCTTTTATTTATGACCTTTTTTCTATCGATTACTCTCCCCATGAAGCCTTAATTGAAGTCATGGTGATTTCTTTTTGTTGCATTCCTGAGCCAATCATTTGATGACTGGCTTGAATTATTGGCTCAGGAATGCGACAAACAAACAAATCTCCATGAATTCAAGGATTCATGGGGTGTGTAATTTATAGATTTCTTTTTTTGGGTGAGCTATCCCTTTTTAAAAGGGTGTACAGATGCTGCTGTCACTTTACAGAGGCCAAAATGTAATTGATCGATTACTCTCCCCATGAAGCCTTAATTGAAGTCATGGTGATTTCTTTTTGTTGCATTCCTGAGCCAATAATTTGATGACTGGCTTGAATTATTGGCTCAGGAATGCGACAAACAAACAAATCTCCATGAATTCAAGGATTCATGGGGTGTGTAATTGGTAGATTTCTTTTTTTGGGTGAGCTATCCCTTTTGTTATGGTTTGTAACCGACCCCAATCGCACAACACAAGACAGGTATGAGAGTAAGCCAAGAACTGGGCATTTATTGAATACAACAGAAAAGCGGCACTGTCCCTTTAAGGGAGAACACAAAATACTGGAAAACAAGAACTAGGGAAAATAGGCACTGTGCCTTTAAGGGGGAACACAAAATACTGGAAAACAAGAACTAGGGAAAATAGGCACTGTGCCTTTAAGGGGGAACACAAAATACTGGAAAACAAGAACTAGGGAAAATAGGCACTGTGCCTTTAAGAGGCGAGCAGGCTAAGGGGCTAAGGCTAAAGGACAGGGCCAGGGCAAGGACAGGGCAGGAACAGGGGCAACGGAGAGGGGAACAGGGACAGAGGCCCGCGGAGGCGGGCTGGAGACAGGGACAGAGAGAACAGGGTTAAGGCCTTGGACAGGGCGAGGGACAGGGGCACTGGAGAGGGGAACAGGGACAGAGGCCCGCGGAGGCGGGCTGGAGACAGGGACAGAGAGAACAGGGTTAAGGCCTTGGACAGGGCAAGGGACAGGGGCACTGGAGAGGGGAACAGGGACAGAGGCCCGCGGAGGCGGGCTGGAGACAGGGACAGAGAAAACAGGGTTAAGGCCTTGGACAGGGCGAGGGCTAGAGCTGCTTACAGGGATGGCGTAGGAGCGCGCAGGCTAGACGTCTGGAGGAGAGCGCGCCGGCTCGGAGAGACGCATCCTCCCGTAGAGAATTAGAGAGCGATGCGCGTCTGGAGTGGAGCGCGTCTGCTTGGAGAACGCGCCGGTTCGGAGAGCGCGCCGGCTCGGAGAGACACATCCTCCCGTAGAGAATTAGAGAGCGATGCGCGTCTGGAGTGGAGCGCGTCTGCTGAAGGAGCGCGTCTGCTGTAGGAGCGCTTCAGCGCGGAGTCTGGAGTGGTGCGCGTCTGCTTGGAGAACGCGCCGGTTCGGAGAGCGCGCCGGCTCGGAGAGACACATCCTCCCGTAGAGAATTAGAGAGCGATGCGCGTCTGGAGTGGAGCGCGTCTGCTGAAGGAGCGCGTCTGCTGTAGGAGCGCATCAGCGCGGAGTCTGGAGTGGTGCGCGTCTGCTGTAGGAGCGCATCAGCGCGGAGTCTGGAGTGGTGCGCGTCTGCTGTAGGAGCGCATCAGCGCGGAGTCTGGAGTGGTGCGCGTCTGCTTGGAGAACGCGCCGGTTCGGAGAGCGCGCCGGCTCGGAGAGACACATCCTCCCGTAGAAAATTAGAGAGCGATGCGCGTCTGGAGTGGAGCGCGTCTGCTGAAGGAGCGCGTCTGCTGTAGGAGCGCATCAGCGCGGAGTCTGGAGTGGTGCGCGTCTGCTGTAGGAGCGCATCAGCGCGGAGTCTGGAGTGGTGCGCGTCTGCTGTAGGAGCGCATCAGCGCGGAGTCTGGAGTGGTGCGCGTCTGGCGCGGGGTCTGGAGTGGAACACTGGAATACCTCCCGTAGAGAATTAGAGAGCGCAGTACTGTGTCCCACTCCAGGCAAAACGGCGACAGGTGGCGAAGGCTGGCACCTCGTCTCACGCCGGAGATGAAACAGCATCCAGAATACAGAAACAGATACAGATAGGGAATCTCCCGTAGGAGCTTACAGATAGAGAACGACCCGACAAGGACTGGGGGGGAGATCCAGGTATTTAAAGCCCACTGGGGCGCTAATTAGAACACACATCAGGTGCGTGATGGTAATTGATACTTGACTAGAAGTGTGTGTTCGGCACGGACCAATCAAACACATAAATAAGGTAGTCCAAGGGTGTGGGCTGCTGAAGAGCAGACGAGCGTAAACGAACGCAAGGGTGGGGGCTGGAGAGGTGAGGAGACAGGGAATTAAAGGTCCAGGGAACAGGAATTAAAGGTCCAGGGAAGAGGCGAACCTCACAGTAACGACAACGCGAGGGTGGGGGCTGGTGAGGTGAGGAGATAGGGAATAAAAGGTCCAGGGAACAGGAATTAAAGGTCCAGGGAAGAGGCGAACCTCACAGTACCAGGGAATGCAATAAAACAACAAAGTACCTTAAAGGAACGGAGCGAGTGGGTGGGGAGACAGGGAATTAAAGGTCCAGGGAACAGGCGAACCTCACACCCTTTTAAAAGGGTGTACAGATGCTGCTGTCACTTTACAGAGGCCAAAATGTAATTGATCGATTACTCTCCCCATGAAGCCTTAATTGAAGTCATGGTGATTTCTTTTTGTTGCATTCCTGAGCCAATAATTTGATGACTGGCTTGAATTATTGGCTCAGGAATGCGACAAACAAACAAATCTCCATGAATTCAAGGATTCATGGGGTGTGTAATTGGTAGATTTCTTTTTTTGGGTGAGCTAACCCTTTTTAAAAGGGTGCAGATGCTGCTGTCACTTTACAGAGGCCAAAATGTAATTGTCTTTTATTTATGACCTTTTTTCTATCGATTACTCTCCCCATGAAGCCTTGAAGTCATGGTGATTTTTGTATATAATGGAGTTGTTTGCAGAGGGGCTCACTGAATCTAACAATCACGTAGACATATACCAAGTGTGATTAGCAAGAGAGGAATGTTTGTGACAAGTGTAATGTAAAAAGATCACATTAGATTAGGAAGGATCCACACCAAGCAAGTTCTTCCTCAGACGCGTTTTTTTTTTTTTTTTTACTATGTTACATTACATTGGGCGTATAGAAACAAAGATAATTTCAAAGTACAAACATATACAGTACCTGTGTGACATTTTGGATGAGGCTAGGCTCCATGTTAATAAGCAACTTGGGGTGAACAAATCTCCAACACACCCATGTCTGGTTTCTTTAACTGAAACGCCTCCTTGTCGACTTCAGTGTTTTAAGTCATCATAGACCTTTAAGTCCAAGGTACTAGGAATTTCAAATTTCTTGGCAACTGAAGACAAAGATTGCACAAGCTTATTGATGAATCTTATTTTATTAATGACCTTTTTTTCTATCGATCGCCCCTTGAAGTCATGATTCTCACACGCTGTTGTAAAACTGTTTGCATCCCAAAGGATATGCCTGTTGCAAATAAAAGTGCATTGTTAAATACTGATTTCTGCTTTGCCCCCGTTTATTTTAAATGTATTATTCCAGAGTAAATTATTATTTAATTCTATATTGAGTGAAATATGATATTCTATATTGAGTGAAATCTATTCTATATTGAGTGAACTACAACTCCATATTGATGGAATTACAACTCTATATTGATTAAAATACCACTCTATATTGAGTGAAATATGATATTCTATATTGAGTTAAATCTATTCTATATTGAGTGAACTACAACTCCATATTGAGGGAATTACAACTCTATATTGATTAAAATACCACTCTATATTGAGTGAAATATAACTTTAAATATCTCTATATTGAGTGAAATATAACTTAAAATATCTCTATATTGAGTGAAATATAACTCTATTGAGTGAAATATAACTATATTGATTAAAATACCACTCTATATTGAGTGAAATATAACTTAAAATATCTCTATATTGAGTGAAAAATAACTCTATAGATTAAAATAACACTCCATATTGAGGGAATTATAACTCTATATTGAGGCAATTACTACTCTTATACAGAGTCAAATACAACTCTATTGATGGGATCACAACTCTACGGAGTAAATACAACTCTGTGTTGAGTGAAATGATGTTAGAGTTGTTTTTACTTTCTAAATGGAGTAAATTGGTATTTTGTAGAGTTAAATGTTAACACTAAATGGAGTAGAAATAACTCTGAAGATTTAACTCTGTGACAAGAGTCGTTTTGACTCTATTTGGATTCGGAGCCAATACTGTCTTTTTGGGAGTAAAATTTTACTCAATTTGAGTAAATTTTACTCTGCGAATTTTCCTGTGTAACTGTTAGTTAACTATCAACTACTGACTGCTACTGTAGCTACCAGCTAACTGCTGGTTAATTGGCCACCTGGTGTTAACGGCATACACAGTTGTCTAGAAGTACTGAATGTTTGGACATGGAGTACGAATAAACACCATTATTACATGGCGTTTTAACATTCGCCAAAATGCTTGATTGTGATTGGTCAATAGCGCTCGGTTGCCCCTAACAGCGGTCAATTATTTCTCGATAATTCACTGCTTGTTAGGGTTTGAAACCGACCTCAAACGCACGGCACAGACAGGTAGTTCAGAGTTAGCCAAATACTAGGGCGTATTTATTTTCAGAGTCAAAAAGGAGCAAGTAACAATCTTGAAACAAAGGGAGACTGCCTTCAGCAGAGTTATCTGCGGCTCTGCAGATCCTCTTGGTGTTCGAGGTGGGGAAACAGTGTTGACGCCGAAGCGGCTCTGCAGATACTCCCAGCTTCAACTCGAGGTGGAAAAGAGAGAGAGAGAGAGAGATAAATAACAGTCCACATCACACAGAGGCAGTGCGGTCTCCTCCTCCCTTAGCTGAGTCCAGAACAAACAAAACGATATCTTCAGTGTTCACCACAACACACAATTTAGCTGAGGGTCAGTGCAAAACAAAACGATAATCTTCAGTGTCTCTTCTAAACACACACCCCAGCTGAGTCCAGTGCAAGCAAAATGATAATCTTCAGTGTCTCCTTTAACACACAACTTAGCTGAGTCAAGTGTAAGCAAAAATAGAACTCTTCAGTGTTCTTCAAAACACACAAAACAGAATAGTCCAAAAAAGGGGTTTGGTTCAAACTCACCAAAGCGCAAGAGTAAAGCGGGTAAACGAGGCGCAGCTCAAAACGGGGGGACAAGGTCTTCACCAGCGGCAATCCACAGATGTCCTGGAGGGAGAGTAGACGAGGCACAGCAACGGGGAACAACAGGCAGAAACAGAAGTATTCAAAACGATAATACTCAAAACGACCCGACAACGATTGAAAGGAGGTCCCAGTATATGAAGCCTCTGGAGCGCTGATTAGAACACACATCAGGTGCGTGATGGTAATTGATACTTGACCTAGAAGTGTGCGTTCGGCAACGGGCCAATCCTCACATAATCCTCACACTGCTGCTATGGGCAACTCGCAATAATGACCGCTGTTAGGGGCAACAGAGCGCTATTGACCAATCACAATCAAGCATTTTGATTGCAGTCACGAAAGCTATAACCTCGTTCCCAGCTTTATCTCGCACAGCTGCACTACATCAGGTGCAATCACGTCCACACCTGCCGATGACAGAGGAGCAACAGAACAACTGCATCTGCATTTGATCTCGTCTTGTCGATGGTGTAAAATGAATTACGTATATTGTTAATAAGTTAGCCATGTAATAAGCAGGATAATGTATAGCTATACTCGGTCATTGTCGCAAAATAATTGACCTTCACTGCCGTTAGAACACCGTGTCGGTCAATTATTTTGCGACAATGACCTCGAAGCTATACATTATCGCTTACTTATTGCAAAGTCGGAATTGTTTCCTCTGGTTAATATTTTCAGTCATTCGCCTACGCCCTTCCAATGGGGACATTTAGTTGACACATTGACAGTGACTGCTAGATAATTGGACAATTATTTACCGGACGCGTGCCGCCACAAGACGGACGGACGGAACGCAGAGGAAAGTGTCCGCGTGGGATATCGTTTCAACGTCGAGGTGAGACCGAGACGGAAGGATACACACGACGTGGTACATCGGGAGGACGCATTTAGCTCAAGGGAAGTGCAAACGCTAATGTTGACTGTTTTCTTGAGTGGAATCGCCGTATTCCAAATGCTGACTCTGCTAGCCGCTAGCCAACCAAATGCTAACTCTGCTAGCCGCTAGCCAACCAATGCTAACTCTGCTAGCTGCTAGCCAACCAAATGCGAACTCTGCTAGCTGCTAGCCAACCAATGCTAGCTGCTTGCCAACCAGGGAAGGAAGCAAGCGTGGCTAGCTAAATGACTACCACGCTGATAGGCTTTGCTCGTCGTATAGCAATACCGACCAGCCAAGCATTCAACGCAGGCTATTAGATAAGCGTTGCTTATTCACGCCGTGGACAGTATTGGTGAGGCACCAATGCTTTAGCTGTGCTTCAACCTACCCCTATTATATATTATACGTATACTGCTCTAACGCTGTGGACATTATTATTGATACACCAAACGCCTTGGCTGTGCTTCAGCCTATCAATTATATTAGTGTTCTAATGCCGTGGACATTATACACCAAACGCCTTGGCTGTGCTTCAACCTATCAATTATATTACTGCTCTAACGCCGTGGACATTATTATTGATACACCAACGCCTTGGCTGTGCATCAACCTATCAATTATATTACTGCTCTAACACCGTGGACATTATTGATAGACCAAACGCCTTGGCTGTGCTTCTAACTACCACTATTATGTATTATATGCAAATTGCTTCTTCACGCCGTGAACTGGACTATTGATGCACTGACCTAAAGTAACCGTGTTTCAACCTACCGTCTTCATATTGCTTCTTCACGCTGTTAGATTCTGATCAATCGGCCAGTATCACGTCCTCGTCTGTTTGGTTTGTGTTCTCATTTACGTCCACTGACTCTGCATTGTGTATTTGATTCCCCCGACGTCTCCTCATACTGGCTGATAAAACCCTTATCATTCCCCGTTAGTGCGATCCGCAACCATAATAATTCTCCACCTCCATAAGAATTCGACCCTCAGACAGCATACCTTTCTTGAAAGAGCGTTGTTTATTGATATAAACAGAAGCCTCAGCCCAGATGTTATCAGATTGTATTTTCATTGCTATCGTCTCTGCTGTTATTCAGTCCAATGGTGGCTCAGGCCTTGTCTAGCCAGAACCCTTCTCCCGTTAGCTGAAGCTATTGATGATGTGTCATTCCCCCCCCCCCCACCGGCGAGGGTGAGAGGGATGAGAGTCTCTAATGGTTTCTTCCCTCTTAGTCTCAGTCAGATTGTAGTCTGCCCCTACCCGGAACCACTGTTCGATTTATAGATCTTCGTCATAGCAACGACGGCCCGCCCCTCTTCTGGTTGTCAGGTGCCGCTGCCATGACAATCGCGTTTAACCTTTAGACACACATTCTAAACGTTTCATTACTGTTTCATTAATGATCGAACCTCTCTCCGCTCTGCTCTCTGTGCCCTGTGCATGCTGTTATCAATGTGTTCTAGATAGAGTTGTTCCGATACCAATACCAGTATCGGAAATGCCGCCGATACTGCCTAAAATGCTGGTATCGGTATCGGCAAATACCCTCTAATTTTGCGCTCCGATACCACGTAATTTATCGACAACACTGTGGTCTGCTGTGAGCATTATAAAACAAACGTGTGTTTAACCGACCGTGAATTAAAGTGTCAATGCTGTTTGTCATTTTAACAGCAGATACTTTCTTAAATGCCATCCTCCCGACAGAGCGGTGTTGACGGGGAGCTCTGATGGGTTCGCTTGGTTGTGTTATTAGCATTGAACAGCTAACCGAAAGCTAGCGTTAACTAACGTTAAAGGTTTAGCCATAACGTTACCTTGGCTAAAGTTGGGGCTATTCATAATCCAGCAATAATGGCTGCAGACCTGCAAGCAAAGTACAGCAAGTTGGCAAAGGAGTATTCCAACGTAAATCACATTTTCACCAGTAACGTTAGTCTTTCCATCTCCCGGTAGCTCATGCTAGTTAACCTAGCTCACGTTAGCGTCGTCACTGAACCACCTCACGTACACAATTAATGACATTAATGACAGCCATATCGGTGACAATGTTTAGCTTTTAGTGCCAAATGATAAGAGTCTGAGGCGGAGTTTCAAAAGAGAATGATGAATATTTATTGTGCAAAAATCACAACAGATCCTCTGCTACTTCAACGGAGCCTTCTGGAAGCAAGTGCAGCAACGAATAATGTCCGTGTGGATCATTGGAGTAGGGTATATCTGCAGTGCTGCAGCCCCATACTCATACTAGATTAATGATACTAATACAAATCTATACAATCACCTGTTGTTGAATAAATACCAATACTTTCTAGTTATTACTAAAAAACAGTATATATAAAACAGTAGCTGTATATAAAAAAATTAAAAAAAAATATAATTTATATAATTTTTTTTAAATAAATTTTTTTAATGTATGCACTGGTATCGGATCAGTATCGGTATCGGCCGATACCCAAAGCTTAGGTATCGGAATCGGATCGGAAAGGAAAAAATGGTATCGGAACATCTCTAGTTCTAGATTGGAATGTCAACATTTGGCTCGCTGGCAGTGAGCTGCCAGCCACTAGACCGTTTCCTCCACCGTTCAAACCACCACCACCGTCACCATGCACATTTCGACCTCTCTGACCCGGGCCCCTTTAGATGCGGTCATCTCCCCCCCAATCTATACATCACATACATTGAAAACCACCACCGGTTTCTTTCAACGCCGTGAACTGGACTATTGATGCACTGACCTAAAGTAACCGTGTTTCAACCTACCATCTTCAAATTGCTTCTTCACGCCGTGAACTGTACTATTGATGCACCGACCTAAAGTAACCGTGTTTCAACCTACCATCTTTAAATTGCTTCTTCACGCCGTGAACTGTACTATTGATGCACTGACCTAAAGTAACCGTGTTTCAACCTACCGTCTTCTAATTGCTCCTTCATGCCGTGGACTGTTCTGCTGAGATTGAAGCTGTAACTGTGCTTACCAACCCTTTTCTCATTGCTCACTCACATTGTGGACTGTGCCACAAGCTGTAAGTGAGTTAAGCGAAGCTGTGTTTCAACCCACCGTACATTCCCGTCATGAACCCCTGCTGGGGACAGTGTCATTATAACCACACTGCTACACGCCAACTGTACAACTGTGCTTCAGACTGTTAACTCCATTTTCACTACTGCCTGCGACCAGTGACCCAGCCGCGAAGGGAGCTCCAGTTGGGTCAAAGGCTGACTGGGACAAGATGGAGGGTGTAGATGTTGAAGAGCTGAAGAAGAGTCGTACTCCGGCGAAGACGGCTTTCACAAAAAGAGCCAACCAGGTAGCAGACAATGTTGACACCGCATCGCCAGCGGAGCTGGTCAGCGACAAGAAAGCTCTTCACGTAGAGTTTGCGAAGCTCGTTGACACAGCGGGAGACTATGTTGGAGCATTGGAGGAGGCCGATGGAACCGCACATGCTACCGTGATAGCCGACGCCACAGCAAAGAAGGACGCAAGCAAGCAGAGGAAAGCGGCACTGGAGAAGAGGATCTTCTCTGAGGTGTGGTCCCGCTTCGTTCAACCAAAGTTAGGCCCCCTCAAAGTGGAGTTCGAGGAGGCCTTGAAAGAGACAAAGAGACTCAGCACGCAATGGGTACCCAAAGACAAGAGAGCATTGGAGGGGAACAAATTGGAGAGGAGACTCAACGCCTTCGAACAGATAGCAAGGGAGTGGAGATACCTTCTTCCGAGTCCCAACGTAGCTGAGTTGGAGAAGCGGTACAGGCACCTGGACGAGGAAAGAGCAGGACTATTGGACAGGTGGTCGACCCTCCAAGAGCCTGGGGGAAAAGGTGACATCGGAATTACTTATGAGGATGAACAGGAGGAAAAGACACACAACGTTGAAAGGGTAGGTGACGTGGCCAGCCCACCTGGTATTGAAAACGATGTTCTGCAACTTGCCGCCGAAGCTAACCCTTCCCCATCCGCCGACGACAAAAGTGTGGTCCTTCACGTCCACTCTTCATCTCCTCAGCACTTATAGAGACCCTCCCTTGCCTCTTGGGAGCCATGAGGAGGCCTCTAATGCCACACATCTCCAGCTTGGAGAAGAGACCGCAAGTAGTGGGCCTCTCCAGTATATCGGGGGTGTTCACTCCCACGGGTGAGACAACCTGGCAGCGACCCCCATTTGAACCATCGTGCCAACCTCACTATCATGCCTTAGTCACGAGGTGACCGCGCCACGCCACCAGGCGATGAGGGCGCAACGCAGGAAAGTTTCGCTTACCACAGAGGCCACCAGGGGGCATGACCAAAAATCAAGTTTGCCGCCATAAATCTGCCCAAATTCTGTGGAGACAGAAGGACCTATTGGCGCTGGGAGGACCTCCAGGCATTAGCTGAGCCCTCAGGATTGCCTGTATGCAAGCTATACCTCCTGCTGGACAGTGTGGAAGAGCCGCTGAGGAAGAAACTCAGGCTGGATCGCTGCAGAACGGCAGATGATGTTTTTCAGACTCCTGGATAACCGCTTTGGGGACAGGAGCGCAACCGCAAGTCTGATCCTCAAAGGTCTGGAAGAAGTGCCTGCAGTACGGAGTAACCAGCCTAGGCCAATGATCGACCTGGTCCAGGCAGTGGAAACCGCACTGTATGACTTAAAGGACCTTAGGATGGAGGATGTTATCAAAAACCACTTAACTGTCGCCGCCATAGAGGAAGCTGCCTATAGGCATGAAAGAGAAGTGGATTTCCTACGAGCGTGACCCCGCGATTGGCATCACGCCCAGAAGCTACTTCGACAGGCTCTTGTCATTCCTGAAAGGACAGGAAAGGATCCTTGAGAGGCTAGCACAGTTGGAGATTGGAGCCACCCACGCTGGCGATAGACCAACCCAGCGTGAGAGGCTGAGTGACAGAGGAGGTGACAGACGGTCATTCACCAGAACGACATCGAGCGAAGTCAGAAGAGAGCCCTAGAGGGACTCATACACCATGTGTGATGAAGAGGCACATGGAGAGACTTCCGGTTTGCGACGTTCTGGTGAACAGCCACATGAAAGAGCTCCCGGTCATTGAATATCAGAAAAAGGAAGTAAAACAATTCAAAGCGAAATAAAAAGTGACAATTCAAGGATATAAGAGAGGAGGAAGGAGGAACACGAGAAAAGACGAAAGAAAAGTGACCCCAGAAGAAGTACAAATGAGGGAGCAGGAGATGATTCAGGAGATGATTCAGGCTGTCATGATACAGTGGGAAGCTAGCATGCAGGCTAACACCCAAGCCCAGGACATACGGGCTAGCACACGGGCTATGGAGTTAGCTATCCAAGCTATCCAAGCTAGCACGCAGGACATCTAGAGCGACATCGATGGACTCAGGGCTAACGTGGCGTTAGACCGCGGCGAGACCTGGCCGGAGAAGGAGCTGCAAGCTAACATGGAAGCTAACACGAGGAATATGACGCAGCAAGTGATACAAACTAGCGGGACGTTGGACTGCAGCGAGGCCTGGCTGGAGAAGGAGCTGCAAGCTAACATGGAAGTTGAAAACACGGTGAATACGACGCAGCAAGGGATACAAGCTAATGTGGCATTGGACCGCAGCGAGGCCTGGCTGGAGAAGGAGCTGCAAGCTAACATGGAAGTTAACACGAGGAATATGACGCAGCAAGGGATACACGCTAACGTGGTGTTGGACCGCAGCGAGGCCTGGCTGGAGAAGGAGCTGCAAGCTAACATGGAAGTTAACACAAGGAATATGATGCAGCAAGTGATACAAGCTGGTTTGGGAGAGGTGAAACGGATGGCCACCAGGGGAGGGACGGGGAGACGCTGGATACAACCGGACTGACCAGGACTCGGGCACCGAGGTCGGCCGGACCATCCGCACACGAGATGCAGGCGTGGAGGTCGCCCGGGCCGGCCAAGATGCGAACACGGAGGCCACACACACCAACCGCGATCCGAGCACCGAGATCAACCGGACCAGCCAGAACTTGAATAACGAGGTTTCACACACCAAGCAGGACTTGAACACTGAGGTCATACACACTGACCAAGATTCAATACCACATATGCATATAATGAGATAGTGAATGGAGGTTATGATTCGAGACACACTGCAAACAACACACAGACCACTGGGAATACAGACAGGGTAAACACATTAGATGGGGAAATTGGGACTTGATTCGGGACATATAATACAAATAACACATACTAGACTATGACAGGGAACATGGGGAATCACATTCGGAGACTGGACCGGGAGCTCTGGAAATGTACTAACATAGGGTGACCAAACGTCCTCTTTTGCCCGGACATGTCCTCTTTTCACGCCCTGTCCGGGCCGTCCGGGGGGGGTTTATAAATTCATGATAATGTCCGGCTTTCACGGACCGTTTGCATGTACTTAAATTGACTGGCGCATTGCACAGAATACTACGGTAATCTGTTGCGTGTGTGACGTAATCCCTGAGAAGCTTTGTGGGCGGCTCTACAACTACGCTCACAAACAGAGGAAGAGAAAGGATACACGCAGAGGGGACAGAGCGCACCGCAGCTCACGTTCACAATGCCAAAGAATGTACTGGAAAACAGAGGATGCTGTAAAGTAAATGCAGCGGAGGGAGGGTGCGTTTGCATTTCATACTCTGAAACATCACAATCTATGGATTGCACAAGTGCCTTGCTAAAAAAGGCATTTCCAGACTCTGACACTGCCAAAAGGTTCAGTAGTGCGCGCACTAAATCCGAAGCCAATTGTTATAGCGCCCCACTCGACTCGATTGATGTCGCACATGAAGCACTCAAATCAAACCACAGAGCAGTGAAAATATTCCCAATCATAATACAGTACTTTGACTGGAAGAGGGGTGGGCATGCAAACAAAATGAATCGAGGTTAAATACATCAAATGAGACAGCAGAAACCATTGCACAATATCTCATTGAAACATGTCAAGAAAAAAACTATTTGTCTGAAAAATATATTTGTTAACTGGATTTTCTATTTTCTATTATTTCATATATTTTGTTATTTATTTTTGTCCAGTAAGACGTGAAAAGAGAGCTATTATTTTGTTACAGGTTGATTTTTAAGTTATTATTGTGCCATTGAGATTTGTCTAGGCATAATCAAGCATGCTGATTGTTGAGTAACTTTGGTTTGGTGTCTTTGGTTATAGAGAGATATTGTTGTGTTATATACAGTAAAATAATACTTGTATATCCATAGAGAGGAGGCATACTTTAAATATATTAAAACAATAATGCATCTTTGAGTAAACGTTGAGTATCATCAGGCATGCGTTGCTCATGGGACGGGGGTTGCACACCGTGCAACCAGTCTGTGAGCAGAAGCACACACATGCACGGATGTGCACACGCGTGCACACAGGAATGTGCTGCACTTGACTGATGAGCCAACTCGCTAAGTACTACTTTGCATAACAATATGGCCGGTCGTCAGGTGTGTTCAAATACGTTCTCAGATACATTCACACAAAACTTGTGAATGAAATGTGTTACATTCCATTCGTAGAGGCAATTAGGCACTGTCTTTAGTCTGTGCTATGCGAGGGAACATCTATGCGCATGCACGGGAGAGTGCGCACGCGGCATCATTAAAACATAGTGCAACCAGTCGTCCCATGAGCAACGCATGCCTGAGTATCATTAAGTATCTCGAGGCTGGGGGGACATGTCCTCTTTTTTGGAAATCAAAATATGGTCACCCTAACTAACACTAAAAATTCAAATAAAATGTTGGACAATAATAGGGACATTGGAGAATCCCCATTGGGGATATCTACGTCATTATAGGAGGGGCCATCTCCAGGAGAGCCTTACCCCTCCAACGGGTGTTAAATGGGGTTAAAAAGAATTACCTGGGAAGTGCCAATTTTCTTTAGTCTTCTTTTATATTATTTTCCTCTGAGTTATGTTAGAATAGCAGTTGCTTTAAATGTGCACATGGACAAATATGAAGGACAAGAATAAAAAATGTTGGACATGAAGAGAGGCTTGGAGAATCTCCTTTAGGGGGTATATCCGTCTCTGGGGGGGGGCTTCTCCAGTGGGAGGGCTGATCCCCCCCCAAACTGCCAATCGGGGAAAGAGTGCTAACCATATAACCATTTATGTTCACTTCATTTTTTTCTTATTGTGTTGTTAGTTTCTTTTTCATAAATATATGCTGTAATGTCGGTGACACGGGAGGTACAGAGGTGGGCAGGCTGGGTTCAGTGGGGGGGGGTGTCGGGGGGAGGGGCCATCGTTCCATTGGTTTGACCCGGGGGAGGGGGGGCCTTGCGTGTTGTGGGATTGGTGTGGCGGGGTGGGGATTCCTGGGGCCCTCGGACACCGTGGCCTGGGCGGGCTGGTCACCGGGCTGGGGGGAGCTCTGGGTGCTCGGCTCCGCGCATGGTGGACCAGGATATGGGGGTGTTCTGTTTCTCAGGGAGGAGGCGGGAGGGAGGGGTTTCTCTCAGGGGGATCAGAGCGGCTGGGCTTTGCCCGGCGGGGTCCTGTGTGTTGGGGGGTCAGTGGGCGTGGGGTGGGGCTCTCAGTGGCATGGGAAATAGCGGGCTTGGTTCGGTGGGGGGGGAGTCCCCTATCCTTTCCTCTACTGGGCTGGCCCAATCGATTCAAGGGGGTGGCACGCGCATCGGCCTGGGATATGGGGGGCTCCTATGGGCTTAACTCAGGGCGGGGGGATGTCGGGGGAGGGGGACCATCGTTTCCGCGGTTTGGCCCGGGAGAGTGGGGTCTTGGACGTTGTGGGGTCGTCGGCCGTGGGGTGGGGTGCTGGGTGGCATGGGAGGTAGCGGGCTTGGCTCGGTGGGGGGGGGGGGAGTACCACCCCTCGCCCCTCTACTGGGCCTGGCCCAATCAAATTCAAGGTACCCGTGTCGCTGAGTACTCGGCCCAGCGTGAGACAGCCCTGGGATGTGGGGGAGCCCTGTTTCTGGGGGTGGATGGCGGGAGGGGGGGGTGCCCTCTCATGTATGTCTGGGAGGCTGAGCGCGGCCAAATTCAAGGGGCCCATGTGGATGTACTGCTGTGTTGTTGATGTCATTGTAGGTATTGTGTAAGTGTTGTTTGTCTATAAATGTTAATAAAAAATGTAAGTAAAAAAGAAAAAAAGAGGCACATGGAAAAAGACTGTACTTCTGCCCGGCCTTCAAGAAGGCGAAACTGAAAGCAGGAGCATGCGCCAAATGCCTAGCTTATCACGGGACCAACGGCCTATGCGAGAAGAGATTCCTCTGCAAGAAGGATGAGTGTGTGAAGGGGGGCGGCCCTGTCAATCATAATTTTCTCCTCTGCTCCAAGACACAGGGCAGGAGCGAAACAACCAAGGAGCCCAGTGCTGACAAAGGACTCAGAGGCTTTACGGCTGAGCAAGAGAAAGTTGTCACAGAGTTGAAATTGTCAACGCTCCAAATGGAAGCATTCAAAAAGGCCTTCACGAGCAAAACAACCTCCAAAGTGTGCGCCAGCAAGAGCCTGTTGGACAAAAGCGGCATAAAAAAATACCCAGTCCTCATGATGTTCATGGATGTCACGACGAGAGGAGGAGACTGTGTTGGAGTGTTGATTGACCTTGCCTCCGACACCAACTATATCACTCACAGAGCCGCCAAGAGACTCGGGCTGACCGGCGAGCCAATCACACTGGTCGTGTACGGTGTTGGGAAGATGGCAGTCAAAGTCGATACCAAGAGGTATGTGGTGGCAATAAAAGTATGGACCCCGAAGGGGACCTTGAGGTCCCACGAAATGCTCTGCTACGGCCTTGAGGACATCGCCAAAGTAGACCGAGTAGTGGACTCGAAGAAATTAAAACTGTTTTTCCCATGTGTCAAGCCAGGAGAATTGACCTGGCCTGAAACCATTAATCTGCTCATCAGCACCTGAGAAGGTCGCTTGGCCCCACAAAGAATGGAGAGAGCCGGTGATCTAGTGCTATGGGACGGCCCACTGGGCAAAACTGTGAGCGGTGCGCATCCGGACCTCTTTGAAGAGGTAGAAATGACCACGTGTCATTCATTGACCCACTTCGCACGCTCCAAGGGAACGACAGCCGTCAGAAAATGCAAACACCTCGCAGTGGACTTAACCGAGAGGAAAAGCATAAAAGAAGGAGTAACCGCCGCAAGCAACAAGGAAGTCTTCGACTGGCTGAAATGGGACAGCATAGGAGCAGCCTGTGACCCCCTCTGTGGAGGTTGTCGCTGCAGTAACTGTCCGCCTGGAGGAAAGGAGATGACACTGGCTGACGAGAGGGAGCTTGAGACCATCAAGGCAGGCTTGACCTTCAGGGAGAAAGACTCGCACTGTGGATGCAAAGTACCCCTGGAAGGAGCGACCAGCATCACTCCCTAACAACCGCCGAGCTGTGGAGTCAACCTTCCTCAGGACGGAGAGGCGCCTCGAGAAAGACCCCTCATGGAAGGAGGCCTATACCAGGCAAATCCACGAAATGGTGTAAAGGGGAGCTGCGGTGAAACTAACTAGGTCCATGATGGACCAATGGAACCGAGCAGTATGGTACGTGAGTCACTTGACCGCACCGAACCCACACTCCGTCACCACTCCAGTACGTATCGTCTGGGACAGCAGCCAGGAGTTCAGAGGAGTAAGCATGAACAACATCCTACTGAAAGGTCCTGACGAGCTGAACCGAATCAGAGCGGTACTTCTCAGATTCTGGGAAGGAGAACATGCAGCCATCGGCGACATCAAAAAGATGTACAATTCAGTGTGGCTGGAAGAAGAGGAAGTCCATGTACACCGCTTCCTGTGGAGAGACTCGTTGCAAGACGAGGTAGAAGATTACGCCATCGTCAGGGTGAATATGGGAGACAAGCCGGCCGGATGTATTGCCCAAGTGGCTATGCGAGAGACTGCATACCTTCCTCGGTTCTCCCATCTAGCCGATGAAAGAACTGTCATAGTGGACAACAGCTACGTGGACAATCTCCTCATGTCGCATAATGACCCACACAGACTGGAAGAGATCCTTAAGGGAGTTGAAGTTATCTTTTTTTTTTTTTTTATTTATCTTTTTCCCCCTCCATTTTCCTCCGATTTTCTCCCATCCCAATGTTAGTCGTATGCCAATTCCCAATCCCCTTCCTGGTCGCTGCGCACTTACCCCCCACAGTCAGATCATCTGGGAGAGTGGAGGCTATCACGTGCTTCCTCCGACACACGTCCAGCCAATCAACCGCTTCTTTTCACCTGGCAGCGCGGATCCTCCCTGAGAGGGCGTAGCGTGTGGAAGGATCACACTATCCCACTCAGGTCCTATCCGCACTTAGCAGGCGCCCCGACCGAACTGTAGGAGTCGCTGTTTACAACGACCCGGACCCACCCCGCCAGCTTCTCCCACCCTCTAATACAGCCAATTGTATTAGTGTGAACGGCCAGTTGACAACCCCGGAGCTGTGAGCTGGATTCGAACAGGCGAATCCAGCTCACAGCTCCGGGGTTGGTGATGAACGCAATCTCCGCTACGCCACCTAACCGCCCTAGAGTTGAAGTTATCTTAAAGACGGGCGGCTTCCACCTCAAGCCCTGGATCCAATCTGGTCGCAGTGGGAGGCATGACGCCCCGGAGACCAAGCCAGAGACACTGGTTCTACCGAACCAACTCAAGGAAGAGGACAACAAGGCTTTGGGAGTCAGCTACCTTGTCCATGAAGACAAGCTCTTTGTAATGGCATCTGTTACAAAGGATCAGATTAAACCGAATATATATATTTATTTATTGATATATATTGCATAGTATTTGTATATCGTTTGATATCCCCTGTATATTCCTTGTACATATACACGGAATATCCCTTTAGCCCAGACCATAATAGTTCATTCTCCTATTGGACAGCGGTCCACCGGCGCCAGGGACCGGCCTCCGGAGCCAGGTTCAAAGTCACCGTCAAGATGTGTCTGGACATGCCCGGCCTTGCCCAGGGATACGCGACAGAAGTGAGAGTGGAACTAGTTTTGTTCACCGTGCGTATAAATACGGCGCAGGTGAATGTAGAAGCCCCTTAGCCCCTTACCTCCGTACCCTTACCTTCCTTAGCATGTTACCGATAAGTTGAAGCCTCACCCACGATACAACGTGCGGTGAAGTATGGCCTGTTTGGCCTCAGAATAGAGCATCGAGACCGCGTGCAAATTAGTAACTGAATTGTCAGAGTTTGGCGCTATACCGTCGAGTGCGACATATTTCTATTAAGTCTTTAATAGTCTATTTGTGTATAGTGTATTGTGCGGTTAGAATCCTACAGTGACCAGCATCTCCAACGCTTTCTCGTATTAGCTAGAGTTCTTATCCAGGCTGGGCCGACCGCATGGCGCTTTCACCCGAGGAGACCTAGACGAGAGCCGTATGGACATGTACACTGGATTAATCTACCCGACGACTACATAGCCCTTTGCGGCTGGAATATATTTGCTTTGGTCCTGTGATTTATGGAGCGGATAATCGCCGACGCCTGCACGTGTTGGATTTACCCCGAGAGGAGTCAAGTCGAGTCGGGCCCAGAGAGCCTGAGGCCGACTAGCTTTCTTCCCTGTGGAGCTACAGTCTACAAGAGAACCAAGCTGTATTCGTCTGTGGATCAAGAGGCTACTGCACCGGCTTCTGTACCTGAAGTCTCCCTAGTCATCGTTGACCAGACGTCCTACTACCGACAGATCTTCTACCCCCCCTGCTGGCTTACAACCAGTGGGAACCCCTTCCAGTATCTTCCGCTATATTACTAGTGCACCATAGATATAATTCCCTAAGATTCAGGTTGTATAATTACCTCCTGCGTAACCAGAGAATGGACATTCGTTATTGATTTGCCTACGCATATTCCTTTGCCTTACAAGTGCATTCAAAGAATAATGTAAAGTATCCTATGTACCTTTTGCTCCATTAAATACTTGATTAATACCTTTGACTGGAACCGATTTCATTGTGGGAAGTGTTCATCATATTCATATATCGTGTACTGTATGGCCAGTAATTAAAGTACATAAAGCGGTAGTGGTTTAATGATACCATACTTATCAATACAGTCAGGGAATTGTACCCCTCAGTTACAGCATCCATCAACTTCTCCAGGAGGAAGCAGAAGATGAGGATGGAAGCAGATCTAGCCGAAGGAGATATCATAGAGAGAACGCCTAACCCTCTGACGCGCAGAGTCCTACTCGCAGGACTGTATGACCCGATTGGTCTCGCAACTCCACTCAAGCAGAAGGGAGTGATTCTGGTGAGATGAGCATTCCAGGAGGCTGGCAAGATGACCAAGGACACTTGGGACCAGCCACTATCAGAGGAGCTCCGAGAGAAGGCAGTGGAGCTGTTCAATGGATACGCTCGCCTGAGCTGCATCACATTCCCTAGAAGTATCACGCCCGCCGGCTGGTTGGGCAAGCCATGGGGGATCACGTTCTCAGATGGGAGCTGTGATTCCTATGGTGCTGTGCTAGATCTACGGTGGGAGATGTCCGAGGGAGCAGTCACCCGGCTAGTGGAGTCAAAAGCGAAACTGGCCCCTCTTGACCTGAGAGGTGACCCAGTGAAAGCGGAAATCTGTGGGGCGGTGTTCGCATCCCGCCTAAAAGGCTACGTACTTAAACATGGAAAAATCTAAGTGGAGAGATGGTTCCACTTCGTCGACAGTCAGACGGTGCTAGGCGCCATACAAAGAGAAAGCTATGGTTTCCAAATGTTCTTCGCGAATCGGGTCGGAGAGATCCAAAAGGCTGGTCCCGTAGCTGACTGGTGGTGGATACCTGGAGAACACAACGTCACTGACCTGGTCACAAGAGGCCGCTGCACCCCAGAGCTACTCGGAGAGGACTCTGCTTGGCAACGCGGCCCTGATTTCCTTGCCAACCCCGAAGAGGAATGGCCAAAGAAATCAGCCTCAGAGGTAGCTACCGCTGCGAGAGACGCAGTGAGCAGGCTTCAAAGAAAAGCCTTCACGGTTGCTATCACGAGAGCACAAGCAAGGACGATGCCTTCCCCTGCTAGCTCAGGGGAAGAAAAGATAACAGCCATGAAAAAAGCTGGCACACCACAAAGTTTGCCGGATGTCACGTCTCGCCAAACAGAACCTCTGACAGACTTTGGGGCGGGGCTCTCATAGGCCAAATAGACCCGAAAAGATACAGTTTGCTTAAGACACTCTGCTGCATCGTCGGTTTCGCCAGAAGGGCACTAAAGGTCTGGACGACAGTAAAAACCCAGAGGGCCCAGACGACAAAAGCCCATTTGCCAACCCGTACACTAGTAAAGTGGGAGGCATTGACAGTGGACGAACTTCGAAACGCATTCAACGAACTATGCCTGGCCGCACAGGAAGGTGCAGAGTTCCCCGTAACCACACTGGACAGACTCGTGGTCCACAAAGATGAGGACTCCAAACTATTACTGTGCCACGGCAGAGTTCAAGCCATGGCCAAGAAATGGCCTGGAGTACCCTTACTTCCCTACATGGAATGGGTCAGCATCCTCCTGTCAGAGGAAGCCCACAGGGCAAACCATGAGGGCGTTGCAGGAACCCTCTTACACATGAGAGACAAGGCCTGGATTGTGCAAGGGCCAAGAGTCGCTTGAAGTGTGATTGACTCATGCATACACTGCCGAAAGAACAAGGCAAAAATGTGCCGTCATGAGCGAACTCCCCCCGGAGCGCACAGAGCGGGCCGCGCCATTCGAGTATACAACATTAGACCTCTTTGGTCCCTACATGATCAAAGACGCGGTGAAAAAGTGAACAAGCAAGAAGGCCTGGGGGGTAGTCTTCTGCTGCATGGCGTCCAGAGCGATGCATGCCGACATAGTGGAGGACCTCTCGACGAAGGTTTCTTGAAGACGTTCCAACACTTCACTGCATTGAGAGGCCATCCCAGGAAGCTCTGGTCCGATAAGGGGACACATTTTGTGGGAGCAAAACCAGCGCTGGAAGAACTTTACAAGTTCCTAGCAAATATCGACAATAACAAAGTACAGAAGAAGGCCGCAGAGTCTGGAACAGATTGGACTTGGGTGTTCCACTCCGCTGACTCTCCTCATAGGAATGCGGCAGCTGAAGCAGCTGTGCGAGTATTAAAGAGAGCACTGAGCAGCTTAGGCGAAGAAGGGAGCCTTACGGCCCTGGAGTTCCAAACCCTCCTATACCTAGCTGCCAATCTATCAAATGAGAGGCCTATCGGCGCCAATGCCCAGCTTCGGGATGGCGCCATTGAGGTCATCACTCCCAACACTCTCCTACTGGGACGTGCAAGGCCCTGTGGAGACCCCAGAGGTTTCGAGTCCACTAGCTACCCCTTCGTCCATCTGAGAGCAATCCAGATTGAAGTGGACAGGTTCTGGAGATGATGGAGCCAGCAGGCGGGACCAGAAATCCTCGTCCGGAAGAAATGGCACATTCCCGCTAGGAATGTCGCAGAAGGAGACCTGGTCTGGCTTGCGGACCAGAACGCACTCAGAGGCCAGTTTCGACTGGGCCGAGTGATAAAGACGCACCCTGACTCGAAGGGTGTCATCAGAGACGTGGAAGTAAGAACTTGCCATAGCCTTCCCGTCGCCTGTTTCTGGCACAAAGTAGGACGTCGAAAGTCGCCTGTTTCTGGCACAAAGAAGGACGTCGAAAAGACGCCTGTTCCTAGCACGATTGACGACGTCGTGGATTGCCTGTTTCTGGCACGATTGAGGACCCGCTGCCGACATAACTTGCATAGTTTTCGCGGATGCCGTTGAGATACCACCATAAATGGAGCATAAGTTGGTTATTTTGTTTCCCTGTAAAATAATATAGATCCATTTGTACCGATGAACGCTTTGTATAGTTTGGGTAGTTTTATGAGCCTTACGGTCAGAAAACTAAGTGGGAGGTGGAGAATTATCCGAAGTTTCCCACAAAGAGTTCATTATTATTATTATTACAATCATAAGTGACATTTTATTGCAAGCGTTAGTTACTGTCTGGTGCCGCCTAGTGGCCACACTTTGGAATGTGCGTTGTGACTCTGCACAGGTAAGCTGCCTCTGCGTCGGCGCGACGCGCTATTTAAATGACACTCTAGGCCAGCGGTTCCCAAACTTTTTTGGCCATGCACCCCCTGTCACCTCCCGACCTAGCTGACGCACCCCCAATGCCCAACATAAAAAAGACAACGCACTCGAGCACAATTCGCGGCACTTTGCCCTCGTCTCTCGGCTTAATGCGACAGATGGGCCTGCATCTGTGCACAAAGCTCTGCGAAGTTTGGTGATTTGGCAATTGAAGACAGTTGAATGCGCAAGTCCTTGTCAACATCATGCAGTCTGGCGATATTTTGTCTTCACTGCTGTGAGCAGAGAATCCAGCCTCGCAATAGATTATAGATAGTTTTGGCGAAGGGCATTCAAATCCTCACGGCTTGCTTTGCCAGGTCTGGGTATGCTGTCATTGCCTCTGTCCAAAAATCCACAAGTGGCTTTCGTTTGAACCGCAGCAACAGCAGCTCCATCAGATGGTCGATCAGCTGTTGCTGCGGTTGTAGTGACAGGAGGGGAAACTTCAAATGGGTTGAATCCACGTCTGAGATGCATCCATAGGTGGGAAATATGTCCGTAGCTGCTCAGTGAGTTGGTTGAGGTGTGTTCTGTTAGGCTTTTTACAGGTTCACCCATGACAACTTCGTTTCATCTCCAAGAACGCATGAAGTGTAATATACGCTTAAAATATGCTGCCACAAGGGCGGCTACGTGGTGCAGTGGGCAAGGCGCTCACCACGAATACTGGAGACGCTGGATTCGCCTGTTCGAGCCCAGCGCTCCACATTGCTTTCAGTTTAGCTGGTCGTCCGTACTAATACACATTGGCAGTATTAGGGGGTGGGAAACTGATGGGTGGGGATCGGGCATTGTGGACAGCGACTCCTACAGGTCGGTTGGTGCGCCTGCGCAGTAGAATCAGGAAGCGATGGGGGCGGCGCCCCTCCAAAGCGCAGACCCCTGACGCTGAAAGATCGCGCAGCGCAGGTGAAAAGATGCGACTGCTGTTACCTCGAGTATCGGAGGGGACTCGTGCTATGTATGACTTAGTCCACATTGCAGCCGGCTTGTGGGAGGTGTGGAATAATATATTGATCCCCCAACTCTCATGTAAAGACATTCCCCTCCCCTGTATCTATCCTGTGCCCCCCCCCCCCCATTTGACCTATCAAATGGGACCACCTCCCCCCCCCTTTTAACTATATAAGGCTCCTCCCAACAACATTCCAGGGCCCTCATTTATCAAGTTTTCTTAGAAAACCTTCTATTTCCACACGTAAGCACAGAATTTAGAATGTGTGCACGCACAAAAAAAACAGGATTTATCACACGTGCGTACAGAGGTCCTATGCACAGTTGTCTTGATAAATATCACCTTGCTCCTAAGCTGGAGCTTGTGCACTGTTTTAAGTATTTGCATACCAGAACCGCCCCGATTAACCATATACGGTAATGGAACACCCCCATGAAATGTGGAAAAGTGGACTAAGCCGAGGGAAGCGTGTTGTACACGGGGATGTCGGATATTATATCTATTAACTTCCTAAAAGACCATTGCTGCCTGGACACCGCAAACACTAATAAAGACCATTAACCACTGTTTTGCCGTTGCCCGTTGGTGTCATTAATGCATGCTGGAATAAGAACGCCTTTCTTCATTTATTTTTTATATTAATAATTATTATAATACAATAAAAGACAGCTCCGTCTTTTAATACACATATATTGTACAGTAACGTCAAATAAATACTACAGTCCCCGCTGAAATAAAGGTTCTGCACGCACATACCAGCAGTGATCTACAGCATAAAAGATAGCCACTTTATAGCAAAAAGCTAAAACAAAAGGCTGGCTGTCACAAAACAGTCACATCTAGAGACCTAAAAACCAACTCTAGCGAGGCCTTTAACCTTGAACTGGAAAGTCTGGACTGGTCAGACGAGCTCAATGGTACACTGGTTGAAGAAACATGGCTTGGCTTCAAAACCAAATTTTCAACGATACTAAACAACATGGCCCCCCTAAGAACCACTAGGGTAAAAAATCGCGCTGAGCCGTGGATGCACGCTGAAATACTGACCGCTATGAAAACCAGAGACAAAAAATGCTCTGAGTTTCGTAAAAGTCAGTCAAAGCTTAACATAAGCACGAGCAGTGAACTCCAAGCCCACGTGACTGAACTCAAACTGGAAAGAAACAGACTAAGAAATGATGTAAACTCCATGATCAAAACAGCAAAGAAAAAATTCATCAATGACAAAACCGAGGAAAACAAAAACAAACCGCGTGAACTTTGGAAATGACTCAATAACCAACTAGGCTGCAGTAAAAAACTTAAAACCAGATTCTCAAACATAAACATAAAGACGGACAACACGCTCATCACAGAAAAGCTGGATGTAGCCAATTACTTAAATAGTTTCTTCACAAACATAGCCACAACACTGGTAAACAAACTACCCTCCCACTCAGGGCATTATGGGGTAGAACACATAGTAGCATACTACAAGAACCTAGGGGTCCACAAAGATGACTTCAAACTGGAAATGGTAACAACAGATGAGGTACTCAAAAAACTGAGCGCCCTCCAACCCAACAAGGCCACTGGCCATGACAACATCCCCTCCAAATTCCTCAGAGACTCAGCAGCCGCCATCACCCCAGTCATCACACACATAATAAACCTCTCCATAAAACAGGGACACGTCCCCAAGGACTTCAAAATTGCGAGAGTGACCCCTCTGCACAAAAAAGGCAGTAAATTAGACCCAGGCAACTACCGCCCTGTTTCTATCCTTACCTCCATCTCGAAAGTCATGGAAAAAATTGTATACGAACAGGTCGAAAAATACCTTGCGGAAAAAAACTAATCTACGAATTCCAATCTGGCTTCAGAACATCCCACTCCACTGACACATGCCTTCTCTATTTAAACGACCACATCAAACAAGAGGTGGACGCGGGCAAATACTGCGGCATGGTCATGCTGGACCTACAAAAGGCCTTCGACACTGTCAATCACACCATTCTGATTGACAAGCTAAAAGCAATTGGTTTTGATAGTCTATCAGTGAGCTGGATGCAATCCTACCTGGAGGGGAGAGAGCAGATGGTGGAGGTAAACGGTACCCTATCCCCCCCCCTCACAGTAAACTGTGGTGTTCCACAAGGAAGCATACTAGGTCCGCTACTGTTCCTAATTTATGCAAATGACATGTCGTCAGCTTGTGACTGCAACTTGTTCCTGTTTGCGGACGACTCAGCCCTGCTGGTCTCTGACAAGAACAAGTTACAGGTTGAAAAAACCCTCAGCTCAGAACTAGGCAAAATCTGCATATGGCTCGCTGATAACAAACTATCATTACACATGGGCAAAACAGAGTCCATTCTCTTCGGTTCAAATAACAAACTCAGCAAGACCGACGGCTTCTCAGTTACAGTGGGTGACAATATTGTCACAAGGAAAGAAGATATTACCTACCTGGGTTCCATCCTAGAGGCAAATCTTTCCTGTGACAAAATGGCATCCAATGTAATAAAAAAAGTCAACCAACGAACTCGATTCTTGTACCGGATCTCCTCACTGGTAAACAAGAATACCCTGAAGACTCTAGCAGGAGCACTCATTCAAGGGTACTACGACTATGCTTGCACCTCATGGTACCAAAGCACCTCAAAGGCGCTAAAAACAAAATTACAAACATCTCAAAACAAACTGGTCAGACTACTGCTTGACCTTACTCCTAGAACCCACCTCACCCCTGCCCACTTTGACAACCTAGGATGGCTTAGAGTAGACGACAGAGTACAGCAACTTGCAATGGGCCTGGTCTACAAGATACACTACACGACCAAGGTACCCATGTACATGACAAAATACTTCCCAAAGGTCAGTGAATACCACGATCACAACACCAGAGGGAGCTCCACAAATCATGTTAAACCCAGATTCGGCTCAAACAAGGGACTAAACACGTTTCGCAATTATGCCACATCAATGTGGAACGCCCTACCCAAAGCTGTAAAGGAATGTGAATCACTACCCACTTTCAAAAACACTCTCAAAAAACACCTAAGGGAGACTGCAACTCGAAACTGGCCCCTGTAAATGTCCGAACACAACCCCCTCCAATGTACAGTAAATTACCAAGTATGGTCTTGTCAATAATCCAATGTACAGTGTTGTTTGTACAGTTGTACAGTGTCCCCCACCCACCCCTCCTACCCAACCCCCCCCCCCCCCCCCCCACTCCTAACCAACCCCCCCCCCCCCCCCCCACCCACCCAACCACCTCCAATGTACAGTCCCCCCCCACCCCCACCTACCCAATCCAATGTACAGTTTCCACGCCTAATGTATATACTCTTTTCTTTCTGGACTCTTTTTGTATCACAAACAGTACTGTAATTGCAAATCTGGTATGTCATAAATGTATAGATGGAGCAGTACTGTCTATCTGTATGTCATGTATGTCATATATGTTACGATGAATTGAAAATGGGGGACCCTGATGTAAACAAGATGAAAGTCTTTCTCTGGTCTGCATCCCCTTAACAATTGTATGTATTGAGCTGTACTGTACTGTACCCATTCTGCAATCTGTTAATAAAGTTTTCATTCATTCATTCATTCATAATACTATTCTGAGTAGATAATTCATCTGTATCGCAACAGAGTCACGGATCTGGTCGGGGCAGGTAGCATTATGTCGGGAAAATCTTTATGAAATAAACAAATGTGAATTAACGAAGTTTATTCAGATTCAGATTCAGATTCAGACAACTTTATTGGTCCCGCGTGGGGCAATTCATATTTGCAGCTTACAAGCAACAAAGACAAACAAACAACAAAACATCTCAACGACAGCACGGCAAATAAAAAGAGAAACACTCCATGTGATACAATCCAGCAATAAAAGTAAAAGTAAAATCAGACAACCAAGTGCAAAAGGCTACTTAAAATGACTACTATCTGTGTTTAAAAGTCTGATAGCCGAGGGGACAAAAGATTTGGAGTAGCGGTTGGTCCTACTTGGTGGGACGTCATAACGGCGGCCAGAAGGCAATAGTGAAAACCGCTGAGACAGAGCATGGAGGGGTTGATTTGTGATGGTCGTCCCCTTCTTGACCACCTGGTCCGTCCAGAGAGAACATAGGTCTCTCTGTTTTACTCCAATTATTTTGGAGCACACTTTCACAATATACTGTAGGCTGTTCCTATCTTTGATGGACAGGCCACTGAACCAGCAGATAAAAGAAAAAGTTAGGAGGCTTTCAATTAAAGAACTATAAAAAGTGCTCAGGATCTTCGCACTAACATTAAAAGAGTTCAGCTTTCTCAGTAGGTAGATCCTCTGCTGACCTTTTTTAACAATAGACTCTGTATTTAGGTTGAATTTCAGTTTACAATCAAACACAGTTCCCAGGTATTTGTACGATTCAACAGTCTGGACGTCCTCATCGTGAATTACACTAGCTACACTGGCTTGATGATCGGGGTTGTGTCTGAAGTCAATTATCATGTCCTTAGTCTTAGAGACATTGAGGTCCAAGTAATTCTCATCACACCAATTCACAAAGTCGTGAAGTACAGGTCCATGATCAGTTTCGGAGCGCTGCAGTAGAGATACCAGGACAGTGTCATCTGAGAACTTAACCAGATGCCTTTGGTCATGAAGCGATCTGCAGCTGTCCGTGTACATAATAAATAAAAGGGGAGACAAAACGCAACCTTGGGGGGAGCCAGTGTTGGAAATCGACATGTTGGACATCTGCCCATTGACAAAGACCTGCTGGACCCTCTCAGTGAGGAAATTTAAAATCAGCATGAGAAGCTGGTGTGGGAGACTAAAATGAGAGTCAAGCCTCTCAATTAAAATGTGAGGCTGCATTTTATTAAAAGCAGAGGAGAAATCTGCAAATAAAAGTCTAGCATGAGCTCCAGGTGTTTCCAGGTGTTTATACACAATACACAAAGTTTAGCATATTAAATCGTTTTATAAGCTTATAGCTTTTTTCGTGCTGATTTGAGAAGGGTCCAGCTGCAGAGCCGGAGAGCAACTCTCAGGGCCAAGATAGCACTTATACTATTTTGAGAGAGACAGCAGAGAGACAGACAGCAGAGAGACAGACAGACAGACAGACACTGTTCCACAGTGTGTGTGTGTGTGTGTGTGTGTGTGTGTGTGTGTGTGTGTGTGTGTGTGTGTGTGTGTGTGTGTGTGTGTGTGTGTGTGTGTGTGTGTGTGTGTGTGTGTGTGTGTGCGTGCGTGCGTGTGTGTGACTACTAGTCTAATAGTAGAGACTCAGCCCCCCCCCCCCCCCCCCCTCTGGACCACCTCCTAGTAGAGACTTCTTTAGGAAGAAGACGAAGATGAGGATTAAGGCAAGACACTGCAGGTGAATAGGCAAATATACTTTTTTTGTTGATTATGAGATTTTGTTATATTTTGCTTCCTAAACATGTCTTCTATGAAACTAGTGACAATAAAACGTCAATAACACACATTTAGTTGTTTATTTTACTTCATTTTGCCTTATTGCATCCATAAATGTCCACATATTTAATGGGGAAGTGCCTCATTTGCATATATAAACATAAATTTCAGAAAACTTGTCTCTACTAGGAGGTGGTCCAGAGGGGGGGGGGGTCTCTACTGGGAGGTGGTCCAGAGGGGGGGGGTCTCTACTAGGAGACTAGTGGTCACACACACACACACACACACACACACACACACACACACACACACACACACACACACACACACACACACACACACACACACACACACACACACACACACACACACTGTGGAACAGTGTCTATCTGTCTGTCTGTCTGTCTCTCTGCTGTCTGTCTCTCCGGCTCTGCAGCTGGACCTTCTCAAATAAGCACGGAAAAGCTTTTAAGCTTATAGCTCCAATTTGGGTCCCAAATTGCGGTACAAATGAAGGAGGTGTCTCGGGTAGTGGACTCTAGTTAATATTATGTTCTCTCTGCAATTAGACTGCCCCTCATTCATTAATTCATCCCTATCTGATGCTATCTCTGAAAACAGTTCCTGCGAGCGCAGTCAGTGCACCCGATAACGCTATATATAAACCTGCATTCATTCGGAGAGAAAGACCTATTCCACATGCTATTTAGGGTTTGACAATAATTACACTAATATCGCTATTTCACAATGAACTATAATGAATTACGGGGGTCATACAGAACACGTCAGTCAAGCTTATTTCCACGTTGAAACTAATGCATGCAACTGATCTATGCCGTCCGTCTGCAGTCCCCATATTCTACCACAGGGCGTCAGCTAAGCATGCTCTGGGCTGTGCGCAGACATACGCACAAAGTCAAGTTCATGTTAAAATTGATAAATCCCACACTTTGCTTAGAAATGGTTGTACGCAAGGGTTAAGCACATATCCGTGCGTACGTCACGTTGATAAATGAGGGCCCTGGTCTCTTTACCTGGGTCATTTCAGCTGATCACCTGGGGCGAGAGCCTCAGCCATTCTCTCTCTAAATACTATGTGTATATTTCTATCTGTCTGGATAATAAACCTTATTATCTTGATCTCGGTTGACTGAGTACATTCTTCAGGATATCCACAAATATCCCACAATTGGCGTCTACAAACTTGTGACAGACTCTTTGCGTCCTCCCGGCGTGCTGTATTGTTTCATCTATACAGAGAAAAGTGAGTATAATAGAATGGTCGACCAAAATGTATGGCAAGGAATTAAAACCTTCCCGCTTTTCTCTGTGCCAGGTGAATGTTACGGTAATTGTCAAAATATTGAGATCATGGCTGAGCGAGAGTAATGTGCATTGAATATCTGGGCTGTATTGAGAATCGTTACGGGGGAAACGCGTGTACTCCGGTCCTGTTGGATTTGCTGGGTTGTAGTGCTATTCCCGGATCGAGCTGTTGCCGACCGAAAGTTAGGGCACACCATAAGGTTGTTGGATTGCTATCCCTAGTCGTGCTGATGCAGACTGAAATATAGGCAACAAGGTAAGATGCGTGGGCTTATTAGACGTGATATCCTTGGAAAACGCTACTCTGTTAGAAAAATGTTCTGTGATTCTTTTGCAAAAGGCGGGAAGTAGAACCGAGAGCTGATAGAATCATAATTAGATTTACCAGAGTAACGTCGTAATATTCATAGTTTCAACCTCAACTAAGCCCACGACCTCTTCCATTCCTGAAAACGATGTATTCGGATTAGGTGAACCAATTGATCAACACAAATAGCTGACTACGGGACGTCCCGGTAGTACGTGTACTACAATAAACGGGACATTAGTCGCGGGTTGAAGACTGAGAGTGTGATTAAACGGTATATTCAAATCTAATATAGCGCTGTTAAATTTAGAAGTTCAGGGTCGGTCGTTATGCCTTAATAACGATGTATAGTTAAACCGAGGGTAACCAAGCCTTATCGCAGCAGATGCTGGTCGATTAAACGAACAGCGATCCGATACAGACCAGGTATACACACACGTTATCTTGTATGTATTATTGTTTGTTTGTCTGTTTACGTTTCGTTTGTATGTGCACAGTATTATAGGACCCGTCGCGTTGCTTTATTAAGATAAAAACCGGCTGATATTGCGTTTTCTTGTCTGTTTGTTTACGTTTCACATGGAATCACATATGCACAAGCTCGTTCATTCGGTTACAAAATGCTGGGTTTAGGTGAATTCCAGGCTATTGAGAGCTCGCGGAAAAGTACTGCATGGATTGCAAAGCGTTATTTCCGAGGTGAATGGGAACGCATGAACGTCGCTTGGAGCGATGACGTCACACGGTGTGCGCCATGAAATTATGATTTTGATATGAAGCTATCTATGGGCTAACGTGAAGTTTAATATGCCCGAGGCAGAGGGTATATGAAATCCACGTATAGTATGTTTTATTTGTATGTGTGTCATGTACAGAGGTCTAACGACCATACAGGATAGTTAACTGGGCAGGTGGTACATGAGCAGAAACAACCCCCTCAGTAGAAAAATGCTTGTCAAAACAGTCCTGGGTAGGCAGATAGTAAACAAAGACGTTTTCAAATGGTAAATAATATTTATTGTGGTGGGGCTTGAAACCCACGGTTTTCCCCAAAGGGAGAATGATGTTTATTTTAGAGGGGTTTTAAAACCCAGAACACACACAAAGGGAAAAGGTAAGGGGAGACAAACAAGGGAAGTATAATTAAATAAACTAAATTAGCGTCCACCGACGCTAAAACGTACCAAAGGTACAAGTCCACGCAAAGTGGCAATGGCATACAGCCTACCAATATATATATATATACAGCTCTACTTGAATGAAACAACAGCAAAAAGGGCAGTGAAGTATCAGTCCACACTCAGTGGAAACAGGCACAAAGGCCAACAAGATAACACTCACCCAGCTAGAGAAGTGGCACATAGGTCAACAATATATATATATAAACACAACCGTGGTGAACAATGGCAACCTCACTCTTCCCTAGTCGCTAGCAATTGACAGAATGAGGCGCCGAGACGTGTGTGTGCTGTCAGGTATTTGGCTACCCATCCCTCTTGATGTGATTGCCATCAGCTGTTATTCATTAGGCAATCAGCACTCTTCAGTAGGGATGGGCAGCACCTGACAGGGAGAGAAGAGACAGCATTAACTCTCATGTTCACACACACACACATCATATACAAAACATAACACATTAAATATACTAACCTGATGTTCAGAAGGTGTCATAAATACAGTAATAATGGTAATGACCAACCCACGTACCCAGGTACGTCACAATGTGTATGTACGCGCTGCTATTAGAACGTGTCGTATTACTGTAGCGAGATGCAAAAGAGTTTTTCCAAAGTTGCATTGTCCCAGACCACCGGAGAAACGAGCCGAGCATTGCATTGATGACACATAGCGTGTTACAGCCTCAAGGACCACTATTCGAAGATACACATAAACACAAAAGGGGATAAGTTATAAGGGTATTCAATAACTGAACACAACTATGAGGACAACGTCATCACAACAGATGTCCTGTGAGTATGAAACAAACCTTGATGATGCATGACACATCTAATATCAGTTACTGTGAATTACAACTATCAAACAAATCAATTCTATTTTAAAACAGTGTATGTTTTAACTCCCACATCTTTTTTGATACGAGGTACCATAGAGAAGCATAGAGGAGTGGAAAATTAACATGTGTTTGTGTTTACAGACAACCAAGAGACAGACAGATCTGGCTCTGGGTCGAGATGCAGAGTGGGGTGGACACGCAAATTGTATCACAAAAGACGGAAACTCCAATGATTTGCATCTGAACACAGACATAACACAGACTGAGTGATAATCTACATTTGAACACAAAGCAGTTTGGAGCTAAAGGGAAATCAATTGACCGTTCAAAACAAATCTACATCATATAAATTGTGAGACGATAGCAGACACTATTCAGAATGGGCACTTGAAAACCGCAGGGCAGGAGACAGACAAAGCTATGCAAAAGCCTGCACTCTGACCACACAAAGTATCATGATTAGATTTACCACACAAAGGGGCTTGACTTAGAGCACCATGAGCTCTACAGAAACCAAGAACACTAAAGTATCGCTTTAGATGCAGGTTTTCTCTTTGTTACCACCGAGACTCACCTGACAATGGATAACAACAGGGAACCACAAAACGCATTGAATGCAATGTTTTTAAAACAAACATGCCCCCTTCATTCATTTAACATGAATCAGACACAGGTGATGAATTTGCAGTCATGAAAGGCTACCATATTTCCCATACTAACAGAATAACTAACCAGTTGTTTTCATCTCTCTCTTTTCAAGAAGGCACACAAATTAGAAGTGCCCGAGATGAAAGATCAATGATGAAAACAATTTAACATACTATCCCCTCCTTCTATTCTCTGCTTATAACCAATAACTCCTTGCTATTTCAAGTACTTTCCATGACTGCAAATATCAAAACCACCAATTGGAGCACAATTATCAACATGTACAAGGTGTACATTTACATTGGTCATTTAACAGACACTTTTATCCAAAATGACTTACAAGTTCTGTGCGACAGGTCACCAGGAAGGTACAACTCTATCAGCTGAGTAACAACGTCCATCAAAGTATTGAGTGTAGGTTAGTTTATTAGGAAAAGTGCATGACAGTAAGGTTAGTTAGGGTTAGATTTATTTGTATCAGTTGGAAGCAGGATAATCAGTTACACAATGATTATCAAAATGCACAAGATGTATTATAGGATAATTGAATTAATGCTACTTAAGAGTAGACGAGAAAATGAATGATTGTTTTTCATGCAAAATAACTGGCTGTCTAGATTTTATGTTTTTTCCCCATGCTAAATTATGACGAGCCACACTTAGATGTGAAGAAAACCAGAGAAGTCACGACCCAAACACTGTAAGGACAGGTTAGTACGAAGATGCATCGACTCAATGGTAAGTAAAATAAAGAAAATGCATAATGGTAATACACAATGAATTAAACTATGAATTGAATTAACCCTAAATGATTTTCCTCTTTAGCAGAAAGGCGTTGAATCATTTATGTGAGGAGGTTTTCTAAGGCAGTTTTTCATCATCCTCAGATCATAAATTGGTGAGAGGACAGGACGAGTGAGACGACGCGTGACCTGAACCACGAACGACGGCGGGACCAGGCAAGGAGGAACACAACCCAGAGACCAGGGCGACCCACGGCAGCAGAGGACCACGAGGGACACCGCCAAGGAGCTGCGGACACAACCAGGACGCCGACAACAACCGTGGGAGAACCACCAGCCCACACAATACAGACGTCCCCAAAGGAAGTGGAGCAGAGACAGAAAGGACGACATGCAGCCTCACCGCGGCGGCCCGCGGCAGACCATCTGCAAAAGAGAACTGAAGCCCCCGACCATCAAGGTGGATTCCCATGACAAGATTGTCATCCGTGTGAGAGAGAGCGTCCTACAGACAGGCCGCTACACCAGCAAACCCTCGCCCCTCTGGTACCGCGATGACGGGGAGCGGGGGACCAACCACCACACAGCACGTTCAAGACCACCCTATTGCCATGTCTCTAGGCCTGATAAAGGTCAAGCGTGAGCACAGTGGCAGACATGTGATGGTGGTGGAGAACAACATAGGTTCCAGGAAAAGAGTCTGCAAGGCCACTATAGTTGACCGCCCCACTGCTACCGGTGACCCTGTGACCCTTGACAAGGTACACAGGGAGTGAACGGCGACCTCCTGTAGGCCCCCTCTGAATGATGGAGGAGTGAATGTTCCCGACTGCACCATCAAGAAGAGAGACATCATCAGAGACCTGTGGACCAAGAGGCATCTGAACACACATTGTCCACATTATTATGTATTTATTTAATTTTTACTGTGTTACTGTTTGGCCCTGCCACACGACAGACAGAGAACAGATGGTCAACAGCGACACAGCAACTGTCAGATTCACAAACAAGAACTGTTTCACAAAGTTCATATGTATCTGGAAAATTATTAACTAAGAATATGATGAAATACAATCAGTAAGATTGCATTAACCAATTTTATAATAACAATAAGGAATGATCACAGAGTCACATTGCAAATAATATTGTTAAACAGGGCAGAACCAGTTGGTTTGTTCCAAGACACCAAGTTTTGTTTTGACCATTGATAGTATGCACCAAAGAAAAATACTAGAACAATGCATAACAATTATCATAATCACCTTTTATATCAGTTTTTTATACAAACCACTAGGTTAACGTTTAAAAAAAAATTATACATTAGCCACTAGGTTAATGCCTATTTGTAAATCCTATTCCTGATAATTAGGCACACGATTTTGTGTTTTCACCCTGTGCACTCTGACCACACAGAGACAGTGTTCACATGTATTTAATTGGTTTATTACTATGTCTGTATGTGCGACCAAGACACATAGTTAACACTTAAATGTCTGATTCACGATGTGAATGACTGGAGGTAAGTTCCAAGCCAAGATAGGCACAACCAGAGCTTCTAATGATTATGTTATTTGTTGTTTAATATCAGAGTTGAGGACCAATCATTGATATAGGTATTTGAGATTATTAATAAAAGAAAAGGGTGATATTCCCACATCCCACATCTCTGATATCAAAATAACACAGACTTTAGTCCAGTCAATCATGTCATGAATCACGTATGTAAATATTTCTATTTTAAACTGTTATGCCAACCACGGATTTGAATTGATTTTCATTCATTAATCCAGTTAACCAACTAATCACAATGGCCAAAATTTTTATTATTTTCTATTTCATTCATTATCTGATAACCGATGGATTACATCGATCCCATTCTTTTACCATATATATTCACTTTTCAATATTTTACCTGTTCCAAATAATCCTGGTATATTATATTAATCTCACCCACATTATGAAGAGAAAAGTGAGTAACTGTGGAATAATATATTGATCCCCCAACTCTCATGTAAAGACATTCCCCTCCCCTGTATCTATCCTGTGCCCCCCCCCCCCCCCATTTGACCTATCAAATGGGACCACCTCCCCCCCGTTTTAACTATATAAGGCTCCTCCCAACAACATTCCAGGTCTCTTTACCTGGGTCATTTCAGCTGATCACCTGGGGCGAGGGCCTCAGCCATTCTCTCTCTAAATACTATGTGTATATTTCTATTTGTCTGGATAACCTTATTATCTTGATCTCGGTTGACTGAGTACATTCTTCAGGATATCCACAAATATCCCACAGAGGCAAGAAACAGCGTTCGAGACAGGGGAGGGTTGAATTGGATGATACGAAATTGGGATGGGAGAAAAATAGAAAATGGGAGAAAAAGTGGATCTCGCGCCTATATGGCCTTTTGGCAGGAAGTAAAGTGCATTTTGGATACATCTTTTTTAAATTTTTATTATTATTAAAACCCCATTTGAAATAATGTATTTTAGTTATATTTATTAGTAAAATAACACCATAGCACCGCCATTAGCCTTCTCATGTCACGCACCCCCAAGAGGGGGTGCGTGCACCACAGTTTGGGAACCGCTGCTCTAGGCCATATGCCTGTAAGGTGAAAAGCCCTGTGGGCAAACTGACTGGCCAACGGTACGTTGCATTGTATGCGCCGTTTATATCCACAATTATCTTTTACATGTATAACTAGTATGGTATATTGACTTGAGCAGACTGTTAGATCAACCCTGAAACTGAAAATATCTGTTATAATAGTTAATTCAAAATAATGCTTTAATATTGAACTGTCGCATTACATGGAGGCTAAAACAAGGAAGATGCAAAGCGTCAGTATTGTGTGACATTCCTGAGGAGCCTTCAGGCAACCCCCGCTCTCATGTTACTGTTTACCCAACTGTATTTAGGAGAACAGTTGGAGACACAGGGGACAGGTCATAAACGCCCCTGCATGCTAAAACTGGTTGAATCCACATAATAATAGATTAGAGACCAGACACACAGGTCAAATAATGCCTTAAGTCTGTAGGAAACCATATCAATTTAGAAGGTAACTTACAAAGAAGAATACCATTTAGAATGTCACCCGATTATGAAAGTAATAGTGTTATTTCACTCTTGTTATAAATCCTGGTATATTTATCACAGTTATATTATAAAGATTCAGTCTGGTAAATAAAGGTTGGTGCTGTCTCCTATGATGTTTGGTATCAGCCTAGAAGCAATGACTGTACTGGGGTGATATTAGAAATCTATAGGTCATTGCATGAACCATGTTGTGACGTACGTGGGTTGGTCATTATCATTATTACTGTATTTGGAAGACCATGTGAACATCAGGTTAGTATCATTAGTATGTGTTATGTTATTTTTGTTTGTGTGATGTGTCATCTTCTAATCCTGTTTCTCTTTCTCCCTTCCCAGATACCACTCATCCCCCTGATTGAGCTGATTGCACCTGCTTGATTGCACCTGTGGGCAGTCAGTTGGATGAGTGGATATAACCTGGAAGATGACACACACACGGGGCGCCTCATTGGAGTCACTGCCACGTCTCAGAGTGGAGTGAGGAGGTTGCCTTCTCTACTAGCTGTCGCGGTGGAAGCGATATACATTGTGGCTTTGTGTTAGTGACCACTTGGTGTGGATCGATCCTAGATTGTGGTTGTGTCCTATAACGGACACGTAGTTATTTTGTTAATTGTTTGTTTGTCTGTATGTATACCGTGTTTGTTCTCCCCTTACCTTTTTCCCTTTGTGTGGACTGGGTTTAAATCCCCACTGAAATAACATCCCTTTTCCCTTTGGGAAAAGCCGTGGGTTTGAAGCCCCACATACAATAAATATTATTTACCATTTGAAACGTCTTCGTTTACTATCTGTCTACCCGGGACTGTTTGAAAAGCATTTACTGAGAGGGGCTGTTTCTGTTCATGTACAGCCTGCTCCAGCTACTATTCTGTGCGGTCGTTAGACCTCTGTACATGACATGGGGGCTCGTTAGTTTGCGCAATTGTATAGTTATGTAACATTGTGACTTGTCAATTGGAGCATGGCAGGTAAGGTAGCGTTTTTTCTTTCTCATTGGTAAATTGTATTGTGTTTTCCATTGTCCGTGCTACACAGTTTGATTGATGTAAACCGTTCTTGTATGTAATGCTCTTAAACTAATCTTTTTTCTGCCACATAGGTAACAGGGGGATCACCTACCTGGTTAGTGGGTGGGGGGCACGCGTCGGAATTCCGGTGGAGCGCGCAATGAAATCGGTAAGTGACTGAAGATATGTGTAGGCCTCATCCCGCCAGGGGAGTAGTTTAGCTGGGGATATGCTAGAGTGACACAGGTGATCCTAGTTAGATGGTTAGACCAACGTTTATTGTTTTCATGAATGGTAGATGTGGGCATTAAATCAGATTGGTTGAATTGTATACTACGGAATGTGGCGATTAAATGTGTTACGCACGGATATTGTGGAGTAGGTGAGTGGCTATTTCCTGGTGCCTGTTATTTGTTTGATGGTAACGCGGGTTGCTACGGGAGCACAGGGTAATTATACATATGTTATTTGTGGCATAGTCATATTCTGCAAGGGCTATGGCTGGGGCAGCTTTTACTTTGGACGTTTTTTTGGCGGACCCTACAAGGGATCAAATTGATGTCTGCACAAAGATAGATTTGTGTAGTGTCGCCAAACATTATGGCATTACTGTCCAAAGTTTGAAAAGTAAAGAGGAGCTGAAAGCGATCGTGCTGGCTGGGTTGTTGGATACAAATATATTTAGTTTGCCCATAGCCCAGGGAAATGTCTCTGAGAACGTCGCGCACGGCGAGGCGGCTGACAAGTCTAGTGAGGACACTGGTGGTTTAGATCGAAACGCTGGTGCGGTACAAAAACGGAGAGGTGGCATTTCCAACGGGGAGGAGAATGATAGTGATGACTCTGTACACTCAGGGCGTGCCTCTGTTTCTTCTCCCACTCGTAAATCAAGTAGACGTTTAGCCCGTCTCCAGATGGAGGAAAGAGAGGCTATGCGAGTCAGGGAGGAGAGGAAAGAAGAGAGGAAGGAAGAGAAGGAAGAGAGGAAGGAAGAGAGAGACAGGGAAGAGAGAAGGGAAGAAAGAGAGATGCTGAGGGAAAAGGAGGAGATGGACAGGGCGCTCCAGGTGACTATAAGAAGGATGGAGTTGGAGAGTGGTGGCTCTTCCTCCTCCTCAACTGAAGTCTCCCGGGGCCTTTTTAATATTGGGCAGCATATTTCTTTAGTTCCCGTCTTTCGGGAGTCTGAGGTGGAATCATATTTCTCTGTTTTTGAGCAAATAGCGTGGGCTTTGCGTTGGCCAAAGGACCAGTGGGCGATTTTATTGCGATACAGACTCACTGGTAGGGCTCAGGGGGCATGCCAGTCATTATCGAATGAAGACAGCGTGGTATATGAGAAAGTGAAAAGTGCTGTCTTGCGCGTATATGAACTGGTGCCGGAAGCGTATAGGCAACGATTTAGGGCACTAAGTAAAGCTCCCTCTCAAACACATGTTGAATTTTCCCATGAACAACGGACTATGTTTATTCGTTGGTGTGAAGCATGTAACGTGGATGGTGTCGAAGCGTTGAGCGAGTTAGTCCTCGTTGAGCAATTTAAGAAATGCGTGCCCGAACGCATTATAGTGTACTTAGAGGAGCGCAAAGTTTCTACCCTCCAGGAAGCTGCAGTTTTGGCAGACGAGTTCGCATTGATCCACAAAAATATTGCTGTGCGAAATGATGTGTATGTAGGAGGTGGTGCGTTCTCTCCTTCTGAGTCGCCGTATCAGGGAGGTGACGAGCGACCATTCCGACCGCGCTCACCACCGTCTAGAAGGGGCATTGTGTGTAGTTATTGTAAAAAGCTAGGTCATTTGGTGGCGGACTGTTATGCATTGCGCAATCTGCAAGATGCTAGGGGACCAGCTCAGAAACCGAAGGGGGTGGGGTTGATTGGCCCTGTATCACGGCCAGAGCAGGAGAAACCAGACAGTTGTTTTGAACCTTTTACTTTTTCTGGTTTTGTGTCACTGTCGGGTGAAGTCTGTGACCAACGGGAGGTGAGAATCCTTTGTGATACGGGTGCTTCGCAGTCCTTTATCCTGGCGGATGTGTTGCCGTTAAGTGAGGAGTCATCTTGTAAATCAAGTACTATTGTGCGGGGTATCGAAATGAGTTTTACACCCCACCCTTTACATAGGATACATGTGAAATCAGATTTAGTCATAGGTTGTTTTTCCGTGGCGGTTCGTTCGTCTTTTCCGGTAGCCGGAATTGATTTTATCATGGGGAATGATATAGCCGGGGGAAAGGTAATTCCTGTTCTGGAGGTAGTGGACGCCCCAGTGTCTAAGGTTCTGTGCGATGCATTGATTAAAAGTCACCCAAATGTTTTTCCTGTCTGTGCTGTCACTAGGGCTCAGGAGAGGAAACGAGAGCAAGCAGTGTCGCTGGGTGACTCTATCTGTGGCGAGGCTCTAGCTGAGGACAGGTGGCCATCTAGTGGCGAGATGGAAGAGAGTGTGAGTAGTGTTCAGAGGACGCTGGTAAAGTCCAAATTCCCTGACGTGCCATTGCCACTGGCACGTCAAGCATTGATCGATGCCCAGCGGAATGATTCCTCCCTATCAAGCTGTTTTGCGGCAGTAGCCAGCACTACTGACAGTAGGAAACACACCTTTTTGATGGAAAAAGGGGTGTTGATGCGCACCTGGGTAGCTAGGCCAGGTGTGACAGACTTGAAGTGTGGAGAAGACTGGAGTATGGTGCACCAAGTGGTGTTGCCAGTGGAGTGTAGGCGTCACGTTTTGATGCTGGCACATGAACATATCTGGTCTGGGCATTTGGGTATATCTAAAACTTATGACAGGATACTGCAGAATTTTTTTTGGCCCGGCCTGAAGGCCGACGTGGTAGACTTTTGTGGTACTTGCAGTACATGTCAAATAGTGGGGAAGCCGAATCAGGGGGTTCCTCCAGCTCCTCTGCACCCCGTTCCAGCAATAGGGGAACCTTTTGAGCATGTGATCATTGACTGTGTGGGTCCCCTACCTAGAACAAAGGCAGGAAACCAATACATGTTAACTATTATGTGTCTTGCCACCCGTTTCCCAGAGGCGATACCTCTGAGGACGATTACGGCCCCGGCCATTACCAAGGCATTAAACAAGTTTTTTGCTACTTTTGGTTTACCAAAAACTGTGCAAAGTGATTTCATGGCTAAAACCTTTAATCAGTCATTACAGGCTTTGGGTATCAGTCACACGGTTTCTAGTGCGTACCATCCTGAATCACAGGGGGCGCTAGAGCGCTGGCATCAGACGCTGAAGGCGATGCTGAAAAAGTACTGTATTGATACGGGTTGTGGTTAGGACGAGGGGGTGCCTTTTGTACTGTTTGCTATTAGGGATGCTAAGCAGGAGTCACTTGGGTTTAGCCCTGCAGAGCTGGTGTTTGGTCACAGTGTGCGTGGGCCATTAAAAATGCTCAAGGAGAAAATGTTGTCTGGTTCTCCTCCTACATCAAATATATGTGATTTTGTCTCCCGGTGTAAGGAGCGTCTCCACGGTGCGTCCTCGTTGGCTAGGGTAGCCCTCGCCTCTGCCCAGGGGGAGATGAAGGTGAGGTTTGACAAGAAGGCGGTGGGGCGGCAGTTCAAGGCTGGCGATGAGGTGCTGGTTTTGCTGCCCATGCCTGGGTCAGCGCTCTCTGCCCGGTTTTCGGGGCCCTATAGAGTGGAGAGGAAAGTATCAGATACCAATTATGTGATATGTACGCCCGAGAGGCGCAGGAAGACACGGTTGTGTCATATCAACATGTTAAAGAAATATCTCACCCGAACTGGTGGGGGTACGCAGGAGGTGCAGTCTGGGAGCCCGGGAGCTGTTCCAGCTGTTTTTTTGTCATGTGTAAACCCCCTGCCGGACGATGATTTAAAGGTGTTGTCCGAGGGTCAGCAGACGGGGTGTTTGACTAACTCTGAGTTCATGAGTGATGTCGCGGCTCGTCTGCTGTACCTGCCCAAGGCACAGGGTGATGATGTGAAGAATCTGTTGTTGACATATCCAGTGTTATTCTCTGATGTGCCTTCTAGGACGTCCGTCCTGGAGCACGATATTGATGTTGGGAGTGCGAACCCCATTAAGCAACATGCATATCGTTGTCCAGTGGCGAAGAGAGAGGTAATGAAGAAGGAGGCTCTGTACCTTCTGGAGAATGGGATGGCTAAATCTAGCCGTAGTCCTTGGAGCTCTCCTTGCCTTTTGGCTCCGAAGGCTGATGGCTCTCCCCGTTTTTGTACTGACTACCGGAAGGTAAACGCTGTGACGTGCCTGACTCATTCCCGTTACCCAGGATGGATGACTGCATAGATAGTATTGGGCACGCTGTGTTTATCACGAAGCTCGATCTCTTGAAGGGGTACTGGCAGGTCCCCCTGACAGAGCGGGCCTCGGATATTTCGGCGTTCGTTACACCTGACCATTTTCTGCAGTACACCGTCATGGCCTTCGGGATGAGGAACGCTCCGGCCACGTTTCAACGTCTGATGCACATGGTGTTGGGGGGTGTGCCTAAATGCAATGTGTACTTGGATGATGTGGTGGTGTACTCTGACACGTGGGTGGAGCACATTGCTAATTTGGAAGTGGTGTTTGCACGTTTAGCTGAGGCGTCTTTGACCTTGAACCTCGCTAAATGTGAGTTCGGTAAGGCTACTGTGACCTACTTGGGCAAGCAGGTGGGGCATGGGCAGGTCCGTCCAGTGGACGCTAAGGTCACGGCGATCCTCGCATATCCAGCCCCTTCCACGAGGCGCGAGTTACGTCGCTTCCTGGGGATGGCAGGGTATTACCGTTGTTTTTGTAATAACTTTTCGGTGGTGGTAGCTCCTCTCACCTCTTTGTGTAGTCCCGTTGTGCCTTTTGTGTGGTCCGCGGAGTGTCAGTGCGCCTTCGAGGCTGCTAAATCTCTCTTGTGCAGTGCTCCTGTTCTGGCAGCCCCTGACTTTGCGTCTCCTTTTCAGTTGGAGGTTGACGCGAGTGCTGCTGGGGCTGGAGCTGTGCTGTTACAGGCGGGAGAGGGCGACGTGCGTCATCCGGTTTGCTACTTCTCGGTGAAGTTCAAGCAGCATCAGTTGAACTATTCCACCATTGAGAAGGAGACGCTGTCGATGCTCCTCGCCCTCCAGCACTTTGAGGTGTATGTGGGGTCCAGCTCTCTTCCAGTGCTGATCTACACGGACCACAATCCCCTTGTGTTTCTAGCTCAGATGTACAACCACAACCAAAGGTTGATGCGTTGGGCCCTGCTGGTACAGGGCTACAATATTGTCATCCGTCACAGGAAGGGCGTAGACAATATTGTGGCTGATGCCTTGTCCAGGGGGTAGGTCTGGGGGGGCCGGTACTAATTTGTCATTGTGGTGTAGGCTCTGCTGTTCTGTCTATGGAAAAATCTATTTATTTCTGTTCTGTTGGTGCTAATCTGATGTTGGTTAATAATAAGTGATAATGTTTTGCTAACCCTGCGGGTTCGCTCTTATGGGGGGAGGTGTGACGTACGTGGGTTGGTCATTATCATTATTACTGTATTTGGAAGACCATGTGAACATCAGGTTAGTATCATTAGTATGTGTTATGTTCTTTTTGTTTGTGTGATGTGTCATCTTCTAATCCTGTTTCTCTTTCTCCCTTCCCAGATACCACTCATCCCCCTGATTGAGCTGATTGCACCTGCTTGATTGCACCTGTGGGCAGTCAGTTGGATGAGTGGATATAACCTGCAAGATGACACACACACGGGGCGCCTCATTGGAGTCACTGCCACATCTCAGAGTGGAGTGAGGAGGTTGCCTTCTCTACTAGCTGTCGCGGTGGAAGCGATATACATTGTGGCTTTGTGTTAGTGACCACTTGGTGTGGATCGATCCTAGATTGTGGTGGTGTCCTATAACGGACACGTAGTTATTTTGTTAATTGTTTGTTTGTCTGTATACCGTGTTTGTTCTCCCCTTACCTTTTTCCCTTTGTGTGGACTGGGTTTAAATCCCCACTGAAATAACATCCCTGGGAAAAGCCATGGGTTTGAAGCCCCACGTACAATAAATATTATTTACCATTTGAAACGTCTTCGTTTACTATCTGCCTACCCGGGACTGTTTGAAAACAGCTTGTACTCAGGTAGGCCCTGTGTCTTCAGGCATGGGTATTAGTGTTAGTAATGCTGGTTTGTTTTGTTACACAACCATGTTGTGTGTTGGCGCCGGGGGCAGGATGGTTTGGTGAACGTTCACTGCAGGGAACGGTTTCCAAGCTGTCTTGGGCGTGCTGCTAAAACATCTAATGCTATGCTACATGCTATCGCTAATGCCGCATGCTATTACTACTGCTAATTGCTACGCTGTTCTAATGTCTCCGCCGTGAGATGTTGTCACTCTCCCTCCTCTTGCCCGGTTCATCAATGAAGGTCAGTCGGTAGCTGTTGTGGGTTTCTGTGGGAGTCCTATTTACCTTTTTTCGGGTAAATGGGTTGACAACAGGGTAGGCCGTGGCTAGGTTTCCTAGCCAGGTATGTTACCTTGTGTTCCGGCGGGGTTTGTTGAACGGTGTTCCCATCTGGGTTGGCGTCGGGTAGTGGGGCTATGGGTCCAGCCGACATGGTAAACATGTTGCGTGTCTGTGCGCAGGCAATTGTTGTTCTGGGTCCCACATCGCCTCGCGCTAGGCTGCAGTAGTATAAGGGCAGGGCCGCCTGGGAGAAATGTGAGGCCCTGTGCGTTTTTAGATGCGAGGCCCCCCACCCCGGCCCTGTGTAGTGGGCTATTGTTTCGTTTTGTCACTCTGCTATGAGAAGGCTGTCTTGCTACAGTTTTCTCTCCTCTCAACCATTCATACTGACGGTCAATCGGTATACTGGGGGAGTAGTGCAGGGGGGGGCTTTGTTTACCTTTTTTGGTAAATGGGCTAAACTAGGGCTGGTGTCCTGTTGTGAATATTTTGAATGAAGGCGGGACTAGTTCGCTCTGGTCCGTCTCCCCTTAACTTTGTGTGTATGGGTTTGCTCATTCTACAGTATTTTGTGGTTTAGTTCTTTTATTCATTTAACCTTTTCATGGTGCACACCACAGTGGAGGTTGCTGTTTGCAATCACCACTGGTGCTCCATGTTAACATCAGTCCTTTGTTTTTGACATATTGAAACAATGCCCCGCCCGGCCGACGCCATGGGTGGGTCGGCCTGGCGAGTGGCTGGTGGGCTGTTAAGGCTTGTACCGCCACGGTATGGAATTGGCAACGATTAGAACTGTGTTCGAATTGCTGTTTTTTTCTATTAAAAAAATGGTGTCTGGTGGAGGGGCCTTGAGGGCCTGCCGACGTCGACACATCGCGCGAGGTTGTTGACGTTATTAGCTTTGACCCAGCCGCAAGCTATAACCGCGCAGGGTTCCCCTCTCCGCAGGGGATTTTTTGGTCTGCTGGAGCGCGGGCGGTATTGTCCTAAGCCCTACACCGCCTCACACCGCGCAGCCAGAAGAAGAGAGAGCACGGCCTCGTCAGCGGCGATGACGAGGCCCTCGACAGGCGGCCATGTTTTTCCCCGCCGGAGGTATCCTGGGCGTTGATTCGACAGGTGTCCACAAGGCCGACAGCCTTGGCGGCCGAGGGATCGTCACCGTCACCGTCACCGTCCTGCCGCAAGCAGCCCGCTCTCCGATCACTCCCTTCCCCAACACCAGCGGAAGAAGTGGGCTCTGATTGTTTCCTTTGGCTGCGGGCCGCGTGCCTTCGTTGATGCGCGGGCGGCCCCCCTTTTCGCTTCTCATGGGGACAGGGGCTGACACCCAGTTGATGGCTGAGCCTGGGTCTGTCCGTGAGAATGTTGTGCTGTCAAGCGGCTCCCACACCTTGAACTGTGTTGGTTGAGCCTGGTGTTACGTCTGTCAACTTGAGTGTTGTCAGCAGGGGGGCTCGAAACCTTTTGAGGCACACAGTGCAGGCTTCCCCGGCCTCGCCTTCGCCAGGCCAGGTATCATGTTGGTGCCTCCCACTCCTGAAATATTGGCAAGTGGTCGCAGCTCACATGATTTGGGGTGGTAGTAATATCACTGCAGGGCTACGGTGTGTAGGAACCCATGGGGGCCTTACACCTTGCATGTCCGGCTGCAGAACAACTCCTTCAGCATGTTCTGGAGGGGTGTTCAGTGGGGGGAAGCCCCCCGTATCAGACCGGCCCTTTCTGTCGGGGTTCCCCCTTGGGTGCGATTGCCTCGTGGGTGGTGTCAGGGTCAAATGTTCCGACACGGAACGCGCTCCTCGCACGGTTCCAGGTTTGGCTACGCACAGCGGGGGGACCAGGCCAACTATCTACAGTTCCTGGCGGACCTGCGCCACGTGACGGCGGGTGCGTTGGGAGTGTCGTCACATATGACTACGGCAGTACCATATGTCGAGGTGGATGGAGAGAACGCTGTGGCGGGGACTTGTGTTTACACAACCCCACCCGTTTTCAGGTTTGGTACAGACCCTATTGTCAGGGTCTCCAGCAGTGACAGCTCTGGCCAACGAGATCCAATCTCTGTGGACGAAGCAAGCCATCATCGTGGCGTTCTCCTCCCTGTGTTCTCTGCCCGAGAAGTTGGGAGGGAGGGGTGTAAGACCCAGGCTGGACCTGTCCCATGGGAAGGTTCAGCATTTTTTTGGATCGTCTCCTACCTGTTGAACACTGTCAGGTGGGGGTCTGGTTCTCCTCCATAGACCTGTAGGATGCGTATGCGCATCCCCGATCTTCCATCCTAGGGCTTACCTACGCTTCCTTTGCAGGGTTAGCGTATGAGTACCAGAGGCTGCCGTTCGGTTTTCTCTGGCTCCCCGCATCTTCACCAAGTGCGTGGAGGCCGCACTGGGGCCTCTGCGTCGTCCGGGGTTACGGAGTGTTCTGCCCTGATGACGTTCTGGTCCTTCGCGGTCAAGGTGGATCATCAGGTCTCGTACCAGGCAGGTCTCTACCAGCCTGGGGTTGCTGTAGACTGGATGTAGAGTACTCCTCTTCCCAGTCAACGGTTGGAGGGCTATGGGCATCCATCTCAGAGCGTGTTGTCAACGGTTACGGCGCTGTCTCATGTCGCATTTTCACCGACGCCTCCCTCGCTGGTGACGCGTCGGGCCAACGCAGTAGGGGGCAGCTGGCAAACCATGCTGCCCGGTCTGCGCTACGTTCAATGTGTTGGTGTTGAAAGCGGTCCTTCTGGTCCACAAATGGTGTTGATCAGGACGGACGATACGACGTCAGTGTCGTGTATCGACAGACAGGGAGGAGTACGCTCCCCCTGTTTGCACCAGGCGGTGGGCGGCTGGCTATGGGCGTCCTCCATCTGCGCGGCCTGAGGGCTCCCCACATCCCCGGCAGGGAGAATGTGGGTGCAGGTGTACTGTCGCGGGGCGGTCCTCATCCTGACGGGTGAGGATTACGTCTGGACATGGCCAGGCAGGTCTGGGACCGATGCCGTGCCGCCAGGGATTCTTCCCCATACATCTGTTAGGTCAGTTGTTGGGACGGGTACGTTGAGGGGCGCAGGTTCTTGATCCTGATGGTGTTACCATCTGGAATGCGCATGCTCCCTCCACTGTCGCGCTTACGCTTAAGTGTGGTGTAAGGCGGGGGGCCGGGACTCAGTCTCCTGCCCCCTGGATGCTGTCCTTAGTTACCTCCAGTCTCTCCTTGATAGACTGTCGGCTTCGACGGTGAGGGTATATGCAGCAGCTATATCCTCCTATCATGAGGGGTTTGAGGGGATGTCTTGTTCAGCCACCCTCTTGTGAAGCGTTTCCTGCTTGGCGCTCGACGCGTTAAGCCGGTGCAACGCTCCTTGGCTCCGACTTGGGATCTTCAATTGGTCCTCGGTCGGTTGTCCTTGGCCCCGTTTGAGCCGCTCGAGCAGGCGCCGTTGGGACAGCTGTCCTTCAAGACCGCGTTCCTACTGGCTGTCACTTCCGCTAAACGCGTAGGTGAGCTCTGTGCTCTCTCGGTACGTCCAGAGTGCCTGTCTTTTCGGACCGATTGCGGTGTCACTCTGCGACCTAATCCTGCTTTCGTGCCTAAGAATATCCGGAGTTCCTTCCGCTCCCGGGATATTGTGGTTCAGGCGTTTCGTCCTCCTCCTCACACTAGTGAGTTAGATGCGGGCCTTCACCTGTCATGTCCAGTCCGTGCTTGGGGATTTACCTCAGCCGTACTCAGGACTTCAGGGTTACCGACCAGCTTTTTGTCTGTTACGGTGGGGCTCGTGCTGGTAAGGCACTGTCGGAGCAGCGCCTGTCCCATTGGTTGTGCGAGGGTATTACCCTCTGCTACACGTTGGCTGGGCAGGATCCCCCTGGGGGCATCAGGGCGCACTCCACTCGTGGGGTGGCTGCCTCTGCCGCTCTCCTGGGTGGGGCCTCGGTGGAGGACATCTGTGCTGCAGCTTCATGGTCCTCCCCGGGCCCCTTTGTAAGGTTTTACCTCATGGACATGACCGGGGGTTCTGTCTCCCAGGCGGTTCTGGGGTCTGTGGCCTTTCCTGCTTCCCGTCCTTTGGTCGGGTAGCAGGAGTGTATGGGTATGGGCCACAGTGTGTTGAGTCACACGTGGTTCCGCCTGTACGGTGTGTTCAAGGGGTTCTAGTTCCCTCTTGTTCGCATTCAGGTGGAGTTGACTGCGCCCCCCCTTCATTAGGAAGGATGGGGTGACAGGGCTCCCTGCACCCCTTGATGTGGGCTTACGGGTCCTCAGGGGGTACATTTGTCGGGCCTCGCGTCCGCTCTTCCCCATATCTCAATAAGGCTCAGAGCGGGACGCGAAGCAAATACGATATATAATGATAGGTTATGTAGATAACCTAGTTATATTAGTATTGGCTGAGCGTCCCGCTCTGCGCGGCCCTGAGTTCCCTCTTGAGGGATCTTTTCCTGGGACGGGATTTGGCGAGGAAGAGTGTTTGGTGACCAGAGTCACAGTTATATGGGCGGTGCCACCATGGGGGCGGGGCCCCATACAGGTGGGGTGCATGTATTTGTTCGTGGGAGATACAGTAGGTATCATAGGAGATAAGGGGTATCTCAATAAGGCTCAGAGCGGGACGCTCAGCCAATACTAATATAACTAGGTTATCTACATAACCTATCGTTCTTCTCTTGCCTGGCCTAAACAGTTATTTTCTCTATCAGTAGAGAAAGACCATTTGAATTACTGAATGACCCTTCTTTCCTCCTTCCAGATAGCAATCTCTGTTGTACTGTAAAATAACCTTAGATATTCATTAAGAATATACCACACTAGTTGCTAATGAATGCCGTTTTATTTCCCTTTTTGTATAGGTAAATAATCTACTAATAATGACTGACAAGCACTGACTTCTGAATATATGCTGCTGTATCGACTTTATCAATTGACTATGATTAACTGTTAGTTAGCTACCAACTACTGACTGCTAGCTACCAGCTAACTGCTGGTTAATTGGCCACCTGGTGTTAACGGCATACACAGTTGTCTAGAAGTACTGAATGTTTGGACATGGAGTCCGAATAAACACGATTATTGCAATGTCGGAATTGTTTCCTCTGGTTCATATTCTCAGTCGTTCGCCTACGCCCTTCCAATGGGGACATTTAGTTGTCAAACGTTCAAACGCACACACACTAATAAGCATTGGAGGCTTTTAACCAGGGCCGGACTGGGGAAATCATTCAGGCAGGAAATATAGTGCGAAATATAGCCCCAGTCAGGCCACTTTTTAAGCGGGGAGTTCCCCACCAGGAATTTTTTTGTTAAAGACTTAATTTCCTGCATTCTGGTGCAGGAATTTTTTTATTTGTACCCTTTAAATGCTAGTGTTTGTGATGGCATCACAAATTATTGTTAAAAAGAGGCTAGCATATGTATGATTAGTAACAACACTGATTTTGATGGATTTTCAGTTTTTTTGTAATGTCGATTTGAAAATAATACAATCTTTTATTCAACTTCAGCCCTGATCATAATACCACATATTCATTTTATAATTCTAACCCTTTAAATGCCAGTGTGTGATGGCATATATTTGCAATATATCAAATGCAAAGTAGATTTTTCTGGGGGGGATTATTACAGGCTAGTATGTGTCAATGATTAGCAACAACACTGATTTTGATGGATTTTTTGTTTTTTGTAAGGGTCCCGCCTCCACCAGTGGCGGTTTGTCCATAGTGGGCGCTAGAGCGCCGCCCCCCCCCCCTGGTTAAAATAAGAAGAAGAAAGAATTATTTGCGTGTCCTATTCATCCCCCAGCGCCTAGCCCCCTCCACTCCCTTTTCATGGGCGCTCCATCTCAGCTCCACCGTAAGTGCGCAACTCACAAAGGAAAAAGCTGACTTCCCTAGATCAGAACAAACTTGAGGGACCCTAAGAACCATCCAGTCATTCGATCAAGTTGAATAGGTTCCAATATTCCAATCTAACAGTGAAGAGATATAAACTGGTTGTTTACCAATAAGGGCTTTAAAAATAAATAAATACCAGTGTTTGTTGCGCCTTTCTGTAAGAGAAGGCCAACCCACCCTATCATACAGGACACAATGGTGAGTATCATATCTGTCACCAGTAATAAACCTAAGAGTTGAGTGATATGCAGAATCCAGAGGTTTAAGAGTTGATGCCGCAGCATGCCTATAAATTACATCACCATAATCCAAAACTGATAAGAAGACTGATCCAACTATTCTTTTTCTACTAAATAGAGGAAAATTGGATCTGTTTCTGTACAGGAAACCAATTTTCTGTGGCAGTTTAGAGGCAAGATTGTCCACATGGAACTTAAATGTAAATTTCTCATCAAGCCACAGGCCAAGATATTTATACTCAGTGACTCTCTCTATACAAGAGCCACTGACAGTAGATATCCGCACATCATCAAAGTTAATATTTCTGGCTCTTGAAAACAACATACACTTTGTCTTACTAGCATTAAGAACCAATTTAAGACTGCGGCCGCGCTTTATTTAAAAACAGCCAATCAAATCCCCATCAATGGAAAATGATCCCGCCCATACCCATGCTGATTGGTCCTTGTGCAAGACTAGAAAGCGGGGATCTTTGATTAAACACCTGCTATCAGAAGAATAGACAGTCAGAAAAAAAGTTTTTACTTTTACTTTTTAGTACATTTAAAAGTAGAAACTTTTTTACTTTTACTCAAGTGTGTTTTTAGCCAGATACTCTGACTTTTACTTGAGTACGATTTTGAGACGGTACCCATACTTTCATTTAAGTATAATTTCTGGGTACTTTTTACACCCCTGCTTGTCATACAGAACTTGTAAGTCGCTTTGGATAAAAGCGTCAGCTAAATGACTAAATGTAAATGTAAGTGATCAGATTGTTCCCCTGGCACGTCACCGGCTCCCCTGTCTCTGGTGCTGTACCCATGTTACTGTAAAGTAAATGTCTCGTAGCTGCAGGTTGCTCTGATATAGTGGGCTTCTCTTGTTCATTACTCACTACTGTTGTGGCACTACTGTAGCAATGCTACTCTCTCCACCTTCAAAAAGAAAAAATTAAGAGCACAACATATTTTTCTATTTACTATTATAATACAGTTGACCACTCTCTCCACCTATTCAAACAGAGCAAGAGCACAATACCCTATTCAGTTTACTGATGCACTACCCATCAAAAGTTAAAATAGCCCTTTACACAAACATTAAATAACATAGACCTTTCATTAACTCATTCAGCGCCAAACACGTAATAATATGTTTTTAGATCCTTTGATCTTTTTCCTCTGATCCCCGTTCTAAATCTAATTGAATATCACCAGGTGGCAGTATCGCCTACCTTCGAACTGGAATAGGGAGGTGTAGTGGTTACGTCATTGCCGTTTTTCGTGTTCCACCCTCTGTCCAACGCAATGTATTTCTGTGCTTATTCATCCACAATCTATAGCTCAACATGAAATATTCGCAATTAATCGTAAAAAAAAATCGCTGAATTTTATTTCAACAAAACATTTGTGCCACGCCCATTTGACCATATATGGGCTAGAGTGCCAGCACTAAAGTCAATTGGAGGTCTGGGAAATTTGCAAAGGTTTAAACTATCTTAAATTATGGCTATGGGTCTAAAACACCCCTCGCTTATCAATGACTTGCTTGCAGTCAACATGTACGAAACGGATTGTTTTTTCATTGGTACATTTCCATTTTATACCGCTTTGAATACGAGTATTGTTTGAGAGTTCTAGTAATTCCAGAGAAATTCCGCGATAATAGCTCTTTAGTGGAATACACAAAACACGTTGTAATTTTTCGGCTGATTTATGAATCGTTTTCAAATAAACGCTAGATTATCGATAGTATTATGTGTACTTATGCACGCTAGAGAAGCGGGCTGAAAAATCTATTATCCATGACCTGGTCAGCGCTGACATCATACACACACACACACACACACACAGACACGCTGCGATGGCTGAGAAAAAAACATCTGATTAACCCAATACTAAAATAGAGTACTTAAGTCACATCAGATGTTCTACAAAAAGATTAATCCAATTCCTGATCGCCATTTCGAAATATTGATCATGTTTATTGATCCAACGTTATAGCACCAAAACACATAATCGACGCTGCTCTGAGCCTCGCCAGTGAATGTGATAACACGATACTGCTTGCCAGAGAAGGGAAAACCCCGGACCAGACTTTTTTTCTCATGCACATGCCCACCCAATCCAATCCAATGATGTGCATTACCATCCGGGAGATGATAGGCGGTGGTATTTACCCTTTTCGAGCTCAGAACCATTCCCAATGATAATGTCAGGCTGGATGGATGAAACATTTATGGATATTGCTAATAAAAGCAAAAACGAGAAAAAGACGAGAAAACGTGTCATTGGCACTCAACGCATGGCGATTTAGCACAACTAATCTCGTCGTCGGCACCCAATGTGTTAAACAATAATGTTAGTGATAGAAGGGAACTCATTTTGTGCAAAATGGAAAGCTTTTCAATTTCAACGCGGCAGAATTGTTACAATAGCCGATAATCCATTTTCCCCTGGAAGAGGTCAAGGTCCTGGCGGGATGGTGCCAGGAAAACAGCCTCTCCCTGAACGTCAGCAAAACAAAGGAGATGATTGTGGACTTCAGGAGGTCGGGGGTCAAGGACTACAGCCCCCTCAGCATCGACGGGGCACCGGTTGAGAGAGTCAACAGCTTTAAGTACCTCGGAGCCTACATATCCGAGGACTTGACATGGACCACACACATTGACAGTGTTGTGAAGAAGGCACGACAACGCCTCTACTTCCTCAGGCGCCTAAGGAAGTTCCAAGTCAGTCAGAAGATCCTTAAGAATTTCTACTCATGTACAATAGAGAGCATCCTGACTGGCAACATCACCTCCTGGTTTGGGAATAGCACTGCACAAGACCGAAGCAGACTACAAAGAGTGACACGTTCAGCCGAACGCACAATCGGAGGGGGGCTCCCCACCCTCCAGAACATTTACAACAAGCGGTGCAGGGGGAAGGCTAAGAGAATTATTAAGGACTCGAGCCACCCGAACAACTGCCTCTTTGAACTGCTGCGGTCAGGCAAGCAATACCGGAGTCTCAAGGCGAGCACAGAAAGACTCAGAAGAAGCTTCTATCCCCAGGCCATCAGGCTGCTTAACGAACAATGAACACTACACAACAACAACCATCAAACGCACATAGCACAGACATCCACACGCACACACTCACTTTAAACAAACACACTGTAGCACCCACTCCCCACACTTTATAGCACACACTCACTTTAAACAAACACACTGTAGCACCCACTCCCCACACTTTATATTTATTGATGAAGGATTGCACTACAACTCGTACACCTTACTGTAAATTGTACCTAAATTGTACCTCATCCCATTTCTGCATTTCTGCTTTGCACTATATAATATTGTACATTAGTACACTGCATAGTATTGTATATTATATGGTAACTCAGTTACGTCTATTCTGCATCGAACATTGTACATATGTCTATACTGAACACTGTGACCTCATTTTCTACTTCTAATTTACATGCTATATTATGTTATTTGATACTATCTTGTCTAGCACAGTCTCTGGAGCGTAACAGTAAGAAGCATTTTGTATGAAAGTATTCTGTACTTCTGTATGACAACTATTAAAGAAACTTGATAAACTTGAAATAATGATAAATCCCTATACGGGTGGAACAACCAGTGACGTCAGACTACACCTCCCTATGGCTTGGTTTGGATACACATTTTCCTTTTTTTTTGGTAAGGGCTCACCTCAAAATTCCGTTGCAGAAGCGTATTTCCCATCGAAACATGTATAGACACTGGTAATCGCAATGGCGATGCGATCACTTGGAATTATTCTTTTTGGAATACCTTCTGGCTAAGGTAAGGTATATTCTATATCTATTTTACCGAACCTGAAACATGTTTTTCTAACGATCACAGTTTTGTGTTTTACCGGATGTAAAACATGCTCGTCAAACACAATCACAGTTTTGAAGGTACATGTGTACATGGTATATACCTTTGATTTGGGAGTATTTGGGGTTTCAGGGGATCAACCAGAACGGTTTGGGCTTATTGCATATAACGCATTTTATCTCACGATCTATGGAAAAAGACTGGATTATCTTGGAAATGCACGATGTTTAGCGTGTAATAAACTACAAACTACAGTATGTAGAAATTAACTGGTTAGTCAGTGTTGAACTATGAACAATGCATGTCAAATGAGCCATACTATTGTCTCCATAGCTATAATACAGAACACTAAAATGGTCAATAACGCTGGCGCCATTGAGTAGAAATGGGAAAACAGCGTGGCGGTCAAATCCTCTCACCAGGTCAGGTTATTGAAAAGAAGAATTCGTTTTTAACCCTTGGGGGTTCGGACCTCCTGTTTTCTCCCACATGCGGTAGAACAAAGGCCTTGTCTCAGCCGAGAGGATTTCTCAGAAATGGCCAAAGTGTCACACATTTCAGAAATCAGTCAAAATAGAGAAATGGCATTTTTTTGTACTTTGAACTGTTTTATATCTGTTTCCTTATTTGCAAAATGTAATACGACTTGTAAATAGGTTTAATTCTTGCTAGATGGTATGTCTGTAATTATCCCGGTTTTCCAGAGAACTACATCGCGTCACGTAAACGCACATACACGCACGCGCACACACACACTCAGAGACAGAGCGGTGTGTGCGTTTTGAATAGGTGTTAGACCCCCACAGAGACTCCAGCTTGTAGTACTGGACAGATTATAAACAACACATTGGCTTTCATAATATGTATCATATGAATTATCTCTCGCAATAATATCCACAGGACTCTACTTTTTGCCGAGTCGTTGCGCGAGTTGGACGTTTTATTTATTTTATCACTGTAGGCTCATGACAGCCAAGGCCAGATTAAGACTTCAGAGGCCCCTGGGCCAGATTCTTGTGGAGACCCCCCCACACACACATACACGTGCACGCACGCACGCACAGTGGCGTTTTTATATGTCACTTTAAAAAATATATAGAATATTTAGAAGTGGTGGGCTCTGAGGGCCAAGCTAAAAGGACTTTGATCACCCCTGCCCACTTTGACAACCTAGGATGGCTTAGAGTAGACGACAGAGTACAGCAACTTGCAATGGGCCTGGTCTACAAGATACACTACACGACCAAGGTACCCATGTACATGTCAAAATACTTCCCAAAGGTCAATGAATACCACGATCACAACACCAGAGGGAGCTCCACAAATCATGTTAAACCCAGATTCGGCTCAAACAAGGGACTAAACATGTTTCGCAATTATGCCACATCAATGTGGAACGCCCTACCCAAAGCTGTAAAGGAATGTGAATCACTACCCACTTTCAAAAACACTCTCAAAGAACACCTACGGGAGACTGCAATTCGAAACTGGCCCCTGTAAATGTCCTAACACAACCCCCTCCAATGTACAGTAAATGACCAAGTATGGTTGTCAATATTCCAATGTACAGTTTTGCTTGTACAGTTATACAGTGGCCCCCACCCACCCACCCCTCCTACCCAACCCCCCTGGGCTGTGGAGATGCGGCGGGCGTATACGAACAGGTGGCAGCCACTGGTGGTGGTGGGCCGGCTGAACTAGAGGCTGCCGCTGCCTCTTCTCTGTCGCTAGCATCAATAATAATAACGTTAGCATTCTCGTCCTCTCTGCCCGCGGCGCCTGGCTCAGCCTCTTTAACGACGTTGCTGCTACTACTAGTGCTAGCCAGGGGGAGGGGGCTATCCTCCTCCAGGTCCTCCTTAGTCTTACCTGACGGGGTGAAAAAAGTAGAGATAGTTGGTATGCTTTGCCGAAGTAAGGCGCTCTTTCTGTCCCTTTCCTGTTTAGATTTTAACTTAGCAGCTCCGCTTTCCCACCGTTTAACTTTTTTATCCATGTTTTTTGAGTGTCATATGATCATACAGTACTACTCGAGTCTTAGCCTACTTGATCAACTTGCAAGTGCAATTCTCGCGATCAGTGGTCACCTGACCTGACCTGACAGTGACCCCTGGACCTGGACGTCAGTGTCACGTAGACTCAACGTCTCTCACCCCTCATTATCAAACAATCAATCATATTTTTTTTTGCAATACAAAAAATGTAATAAAAATAGATAGAGAAGAGATGAGATGATACTAGTAGTCACTATATATGCTATAAAAGTAAACGCTGGATGAGGATCTGATTATATATTTTTTTTTTCGTATCTCTTTTATTTTTTTTACTAGTGTGTAGTGGAGGCCCCTAGTCGCGTTATTTCTAAACCTAGCCACATTTCTGGCAAGACGCTCTCTGATTGGCCGACGCCTGTTTCTACACTGGTTAAGCTTAGGCACTCTTTCGAAGTTGGTTAAGGTTAGAGTTTGTCTTAGAGCGTGACGGCAAGTTCTTTCGACGGTTAAGCTTAGGCACTCTTTCGAAGTTGGTTAAGGTTAGAGTTTGTCTTAGAGCAGACCTGGGCATTGTACGGCCCGCGGGCCGGATCCGGCCCGCGGGATGATTCTGACCGGCCCGCGAAAGATTACATGATAATAAAAAAAAAAAAAAAAAATTTACTTTTTTTTTCATGTCAACGTTCACACGCACAGTATACGCTTAGGAGACATGCTCAGAAGATGTTGGTTCTCTTTTGATCCACCTACATATGTGAACAGACATTCTCAGTCATGACGTTTACCAAGTCCAGGTACAGATCCTCTCTCACTGATGAACATCTGGCAGCTGTGCTTCGCATCTCCACCTCAGACATGCAACCTGACTTTGATGGACTTGTTAAAGCTCAACAGAGACTGGATTTCTCACACTGAATGAAAAAAAAAGAACTGAAGAACACTAAAATGTGGAAATATAACAAGTGAAATGGGACACTTGATATTTTTTTTTCTTTTTTTTGCACAGTTCTGAAAACATTAAATGTTTAATATAGGCATGTAAAGTAAAAAAGGCTACAAAACTGGGACACTTTTCTTTACACAGTTCAGTGACATGTCTTGTTTATTTTTGCTATAAGATGATGTGATGTCTTTAGAAAGCTAAGAAAATCCTTGTTTCAATAGTATATGAAACTCAAAATGCCCTTTGTTATTAATGTTTCACATTTTGTTTATCATTTTGGAAATAAATTCTATTTGAATAAATTATATTTTTGAAAGCTAACCTCACCTTTTAATTACCAAATAATAACATACACTCTTACCAGGGGTCAAACCAATGCCATGTACTGCTTTTTATATAGAAATAAAATTTATATTATGCATAATTGAGTTTGGAATTTTGGCCCGGCCCCCCAACATATTTTCAGTTGCTCATTCGGCCCCCCGGGAAAAATAATTGCCCACCCCTGTCTTAGAGCATGGCGATAGAACGCCAGGTAGTTTACAGGCTGTTTGACGCGTAAATGGGCAAAGAGACACAGCTTGTCACGCGATTGGGCAAACATGTCAGTGGCCAATCAGAGAGCGTCAGTCAGTGCCAATCAGAGAGCGTCTGCCAGAAATGCGGCTAGGTTTAGAAATAACGCCCCCTAGTCACTAGGGGGAGCTCGATGATATCCGCTATCAGCACTGGCGGGTCTCTGCTGTCTGTCATGAATAATGATCCCAATCTGCCTTATTCGTGTCGGGGCTGTGTCTATTCTTTTACCAACGGATTTCCAGTTCCGCGTTCGCGTTCTGCGATCTGATTGGCCACTAATGTTTCTTAAGCATTTTGTATGTACTTTTTGTATGAAAGTATTCTGTACTTCTGTATGACAACTATTATTAAAGAAACTTCTTAGGCGACTCTTTCGAAGTTGGTTAAGGTTAGAGTATGGAATCAGGGCTGGTGTTCTATCGCCCTGCTCTAAGACAAACTCTAACCTTAACCAACTTCGAAAGAGTGCCTAAGCTTAACCGGTGAAAGAAAGAGGCGTCACACGATTGGCGCTACCAGAAACGTCAGTGGCCAATCAGAGCGCAGAACGCGAACGCGGAACTGGAAATCCGTTGGTAAAAGTATTCAGGCGTCGGGCTGGGATGTGGAGATGCAAGTTTTGACTTTTTATTGCTGTTTTTACCTCAAACGGAAAACCTCAAACTCTTATGAAGAGGAGAAAAAATACTCAAGATTAAAAAATATATATAAAAATGTTGGGGCCTCTAGTGACGAGGGGCCTCCAAAAAAATAAAAATGTAAAATTTTTTATTTTTTTTTGAGGCCCCTCGTCACTAGAGGCCCACGGGCCGCGGCTCGGACGTTAATCCAGCCCTGATGACAGCAACTTTAGTGCTGTTGGTTGAAACGTGATTCTGGAGTGATCCCTAAATGCATTCCGTTTCATTCAGAGAGAGAGGGGGGGAAGCAGAGTGTGTCTGCGTGTGTGTGCGAGCAGCTCATGTGAGCTGTGGTGTTTCTCTCCTGTCTTTTGGAAACTCAAGTTCAAGTTTCTTTAAAGGGGAACTATCTTATAAATGGCCTTTTTGAGTGTTTAGCATTGTTTCCTAGCTATGTGAACTTATATTAATATGATCTATGTCTCAAAATTCTCATATTGGCGCATTCTTCCAATTCTCCTCTCACAATATTCACCCTCACTGAACTGAGTCATTTGAAAATGTGCCTATATGTGATGTCATAAAGACACCGCTGCATGTTAATGTTCAGGCGAACACGACGCTGCGCAGTGGTTTAGGAGCCCAGGCTCAAAACAGCTCGAGATCTGGAGGTAGAAAAATGCTGTTTTTGAGGACTTGATTAGAAATACAAAACAATGAATAAAAAAAATATATATATTACAGAGGTGTTCCATAGACTCACAGGAATTGTGTAAAAGTGCCCAAATAGTGAAAGAAATAGTAAAATAGTTCCCCTTTAATAGTTGTCATACAGAAGTACAGAATACTTTTATACAAAATGCTTCTTACTGTTACGCTCCAGAGACTGTGCTAGACAAGATAAGTATGAAATAACATAGTATAGCATGTAAATTAGAAGTAAAAAATGAGGTCACAGTGTTCAGTATAGACATATGTACAATGTTCGATGCAGAATAGACGTAACTGAGTTACCATATAATATACAATATACTATGCAGTGTACTAATATACAATACTATATAGTGCAAAGCAGAACTGGGATGAGGTACAATTTAGGTACAATTTACAGTAAGGTGTACGAGTTGTAGTGCAAATCCTTTATCAATAAATATAAAGTGTGTTTAGGTGATCTAAAGTGTGGAGAGTGGGTGCTGCAGTGTGTTGTTTGTTTAAAGTGAGTGTGTGCGTGTGGATGTGTGTGCTGTGTGCATTTGATGGTTGTTGTATAGTGTTTATTGTTCGTTGAGCAGCCTGATGGCCTGGGGATAGAAGCTTCTTCTGAGTCTTTCTGTGCTCGCCTTGAGACTCCGGTATTGCTTGCCTGACCGCAGCAGTTCAAAGAGGCAGTTGTTCGGGTGGCTGGAGTCCTTGATGATTCTCTTAGCCTTACCCCTGCACCGCTTGTTGTAAATTTTCTGGAGGGTGGGGAGCCCCCCTCCAATTGTGCGTTCGGCTGAACGTGTCACTCTTTGTAGTCTGCTTCGGTCTTGTGCAGTGCTATTCCCAAACCAGGAGGTGATGTTGCCAGTCAGGATGCTCTCTATTGTACATGAGTAGAAGTTCTTAAGGATCTTCTGACTGACTTGGAACTTCCTTAGGCGCCTGAGGAAGTAGAGGCGTTGTCGTGCCTTCTTCACAACACTGTCAATGTGTGTGGTCCATGTCAAGTCCTCGGATATGTGGGCTCCGAGGTACTTAAAGCTGTTCACTCTCTCAACCGGTGCCCCGTCGATGCTGAGGGGGCTGTAGTCCTTGACCGCCAACCTCCTGAAGTCCACAATCATCTCCTTTGTTTAGCTGACGTTCAGGGAGAGGCTGTTCTCCTGGCACCATCCCGCCAGGACCTTGACCTCTTCCAGGTAGGCCCTCTCGTCGTTTGCAGAGATCAGGCCCACCACTACTGTGTCGTCAGCAAATTTGATGATTGTGTTGTTACTCCGCTGAGCCACAGTCGTGTGTGTACAGGGAGTAGAGGAGGGGACTCAGAACACAGCCCTGGGGGGCCCCTATGTTGAGGGTGATGGATGAGGAGGTGCAGTTGCCTGCTCTCACCACCTGGGGTCTGCCCGTCAGGAAGTCCAAGACCCACTGGCAGAGGTCATAGTTCAAGCCCAGGTCCCTGAGCTTGGCTATGAGTTTGGAGGGGACTATGGTATTGAATGCCGAGCTGTAGTCGATGAATAGCATTCTCACATAGTTCCCCTTCCTCTTGTCCAGGTGTGATGCTGCTGTGTGCAGCACATGGGCTATGGCGTCCTCCGTGGACCTGTTGGGGCGGTATGCAAATTGCAGGGGGTCCAGGTTGATGGGGAGGGAGGAGCAGATGTAGCCCTTTACTAGCTTCTCAAAGCACTTCATGGCTATGGAAGTGAGAGCTACAGGGCAGTAGTCGTTGAGGCAAGCAGGCTTGGATTTTTTAGGTACAGGGATGATAGTGGACTTCTTCAGGCAGGTGGGGATGACAGCCTGTTCTAAGGACAGGTTAAATATGTCAGTGAATACCGGGGCCAGTTGGTCGGCACAGACTTTTAGGACGCGGCCGGGGATGCCGTCCGGTCCTGCTGCCTTCCTGATATTCACTTTTTTAAAGGTCCGCCTCACCTCATGCTCTGTTACCCTGAACACTGAGTCTCCATCAGCAGACCCCCCCCCCCCCCCCCATTGCCGTGGCTTGTAGGCTGGTGTTGTTATTACCAGCCTCAAACCTCGCATAGAAGGTATTGAGATAATTTGCTAAGAAGATGTCACTGTTCAGTTTGAGGGAGGTGCCTTTGTATTCTGTCATCGTTTTGAGGCCCTGCCACATAGCTCTGGAGTCAGCCTGTTCAAACTGGAGTTCAATTTTATCCCTGTAGCGCCGTTTTGCCTCTATTACTGTCCTCCTTACGTTGTATCGCGCCACCTTGTGGTCATTCATGTTGCCTGCCACCAGGCCGTCGTTGTATGCTGTGGTGCGCGCTTTCAGAGCTTCACGGACGGATTTGTCTACCCAGGGTTTTTGATTTGGGTAAACTCTAATTGTGGTAGTGGGGATTGTTTCTTCCACCAAAGTACGAACAAAGTCCAGCACTGTCTCCGTGTAGACATTAATGTTATCTGTGTCACGGAATACACTCCAGTCTGTGCATTCAAGCGCAGCTTGGAGCGTCTCCCCTGACTCCACATCCCATTTCTGCACCTCTCGCGAGACTACCGGAGTGCTCTTGATTCTTTGTTTATATTTTGGTGAAAGAAAGATGGCCACATGATCAGACTTCCCGAAGCCACTAGCAGAATGAGCCTTGTATCCACCCTTGAATAGCGTGTAACAGTGGTCTAAAATGTTACCGCCTCTGGTGTTGCAAGTCACATGCTGATAGAAGTCCGGCAATACCTTTCTCAGATTGGCGCTATTGAAATCACCCACAACCACAATAGCAGCATCAACGTTAGCTGCCTGGAGTTTATTTACCTCGTCGTGGAGCCTGGAGAGCGCGTCACCAGTGTTGGCTTGCGGTGGAATATACACCCCGACCAGGATGATCGACGTTAGCTCCCTTGGGAGGAAGAAAGGTCGACACTTGATGGATATATATTCCAGGTTGGGGGAGCAGTGGCTCGATAGTTCCTTCACGTTGCCTGGATCGCTCCAATTGTTGTTCAACATGAAGGCTATTCCACCTCCACGCTGTTTGCCGGATTCTGCTGTTCTATCCTTCTAAACTAGCGATAACAACAATAACACTTCTGGTCGGGGGGGTTTCAAAAGAGTGAAGTCTAAAACAGGAAGGACGTTTATTTTGTACATTTGTGGCAGCGTTACAGGATTTTCAGTCTTTCTGTGCTCGCATTTTCAGTGGTATCGTTTGGACGCACATATTTCTGAACTGAGAACTGAACTAGTTCATGTAGAAAGTGAACTTTCCCAACACTGCCCATGTGATATATAATTTATTTATTTCAGTTGTAGTTTTACAGTGATCTTTCACGTACAGTTACTTACATTACAAAAAACACATTGGGACAGGGGGGGGGGGGGTTCCTCCAGTTCATCTATATGCCATCATCCACACCATAAGCAAGCAAAAACAAAAACAAGCAGAAAGGAAAGCAAACCAAGACAGGCACTGTACAGTATTGCACATGCCTCGAGCCCATTCACATGTAGACATACATTTATTTATTTTTTCTATCCTAGGTCTGTCCATACAATGGGGCATTGGGCCTTTAGAAGGATCCGAGAAATTTCAGCAGTAAAATTGTCTAATAGTGGGGCCCACACCACCTGAAAGGAAGCGTCGTTTCCTCTATGCATTGCACAGAGTCTTTCATGGGGTAGCACACCGAAGATATCTCTATACCACATTTGTATAGATGGAGGCTTATCCTTAATCCAGTTTATCAGAATGCATTTCCGGGCTGAAAGTAGAAGTTTATCAAATAGTTAGATTTTTAAGGGTGTCAAATGAATTTCCTTTGATGGGAGCTCCCGGATCCTTCTTTATTTTCACCTTGAAAATTTCGCTTAACTCACGTGCCACTTGGCCCCAGAACCTGGATAAACACTTACATTCCCAAAAGTAGTGATAGTAGGTACCCAGATCTGTTTGACATTTCGAACATAAAGGAGATATTGATGAACGGTCCATTTTGTTTAGTAACACAGGTGTGATGTGTAATCTGTGATTACAGTGATCTTTCTGAAGAACCAATATAAATAGAAGTAAATGTGATACAACCATGAGGGCCATGGCTCAATGTATGGCTCTATTTAGTTTTTTAAAACATTTGCATACTTTTTTTGTAGTGATATTGTACAGAACAGGCAGATACAACCAGACCAGGCTGCAGAAACAAATTAGTGGGGGGGCATAAAATGTTCCCGGGGGGGCACAATGGTTTTTCAACACAGGTTCCCTTTTATACGTTTCAGCTGGGACAACGGCGCTGTGGCTTGCTTGGCGCTGCCCACGGTGCTGAACTAAACAGCAGAGAGGCCATTGAAAAATCTAATTTCGCTCTATCTTAAGAACATTCACCTATACAAAAACAGACTGAACGGATATATATAACAGACTTGCTGGGGCTGAGAGCAGGGGACACAAACAGGCTGGATAAGATGGTCAGGAAGGCCAGTAGCATGGTTGGGGTGGAGCTGGACTCTAGTGAGGGTGGCGGAGAGGAGGAACCTTGCTAAGCTCCAGGCCATCAGGGAAAACCCCTCCCACCCACTATACACAGACTTGGCTGACAGGAGGAGCATGTTATAGGCTCACACTACCTAAATGCAGCACTGAACGGCACAGGAAGTCCTTCATTCCGACAGCCATCAGACTATACAATGCATCACTGTGCCTCACTGCATCACTGAGCACAGAGTGACAGTTACCATCTTCCTGGACTCTTACTTTTTAAACAGCACTGTGCAATATTACACCTACTGTAGACTTCAGTATATTTTTACTGTAATTATTTACTGTATCTTTTATTCTATTTATATTCTATTTCATTTTATTCTATTCTGTTCAGTTCAGTTCAGTTCAGAGTTTTTATTTGCCACATGGAATCATACAATCATAGTTTCTTCATTACACAATCATAAATAGTCATTCCATGGACAAAAGGAGCAGGAAGAAGAATAAATCTTATAGTTACCTGCCCCTTATTCCTAAACTAACAAGTATTTACTTAATGGTCGGCGTACAACCTAATTTACACAAATAATAATTTATACCATTATAAAAGAAACACACAATCCACAGTTAAACAAGAAAAAATTAAATAATAATAATAATGATAAAGAATAAAGAATAAAAGAAAGAGAAGAAAAAAGTAGAAAAAATCTCACTATTCAGATCACATTTGATTTTCATACTGACTAAATTTTTTTTTTATACATTTTTTTGAATTGATAAACACTATTACATCCCTTAAGCTCGCTATGGAGAGAATTCCACAACTTTACACCAATAACTGAAGGACACATCTGTTTAAGTGTGGTACGTGCAAACTGATGTTTAAAATTGTATTTTCTCCTACTAAACTCACTTTCTAAATGAAAAAGATTTTGTAGTTTTTCTGGCAGTGTATTATTTCTTGCCCTAAACATAATTAACATTGTTTGAAACTTAACCATGTCTTCAAGTTTAATTATTCTAGATTTAATAAATAATATATTTGTGTGTTCTCGATAACTCACTTTATGTGTGATTCGTACAGCCCTCTTCTGTAGTATATATAATGGTTTTATATTAGTCCCATAAGTATTCCCCCATACTTCAACACAATATTCTGATATAAGGTGAGATGAGTGAGCAGTAGAGTGTTCTCATTGCCTCATACTCTAACACATCCTTTACTTTATTCATAACAAAAATACTCTTGGACATCTTTTTTTTAACGTGTGCTATGTGCGATTTCCATGTTAATTTATCATCCATAATCACACCAAGAAAACGAAATTCATTAACTCTCTCTATATCAACTCCATCTATGGTCAGTACTATATTTTCATCTAGTTTTCGATTGCCAAAAACCATAAATTTAGTTTTTTTCAGATTCAGTGATAGCTTATTTACATCAAACCATTTCTTTAGCTTTGTCATTTCATACACAATATATTCAGCTAGTTCCTTTAAATTATTTCCAGAGCAAAAACAATTTGTATCATCAGCAAACAAGACAAACTGTAATAGTTTTGAAACATCACAAATATCATTAATATATAAAAGAAAGAGGCCATTCTTAGGCCATTTGTTTTGTTCTTATTCGTGACTTGTTCTGTCTAAATGTTTAATGTTGAGTGATTTGCAGTGTCAAATTTCCCTCAGGATAATACATTTCTATTCAATTCTATTCTATATCTTTGAAAAGTCTCCATTTATTCAACACTTATGAATTCACTGACAAACTGAACTGAACTGACAAAAATAAGGTGCATAAAAAAGCAAACAAAATTCCTCCACAGGCTACTCGCCATCATTAGTAGAGCGGCAAGTGACGTTTGGGGACAGAGTGAAATCTTCTTAAAACACTGCCCCTCCAACAACTTTTTTGTTAAGTCCTTCTCAAATGCCAACTGAATTAAATTGGCCTTGCGTCGATGAAGCATACTAAGGCGATGTTCTGTAAAGACGTTCTTGAGGGTAGAAAACGAATTATCACAGAGTGCCGTGCTAGCTTCAGTAGTGTTGTTGTTGACATCAGTGCCCACTAGGGCTGTCCCCGACTAAGGATTTGGATAGTTTACTTTGATTAAAAAAAAAAAAAAAAATTGCCAGGGTGGGCACAGCTGACTCAGTGGGCGGGCCTGGCCCCCTAATGCCCGCCCATGGCGCCGGGTCTGGATACAACCATGAGGTTTTTTGATAGTGATATTGCACAATACAGGGTTGTTCATTGTACAATACAGGGTTGCGGTTTGTTGTTTATTATTATTTTCTATGTTTTTTTAATAAAATTGTGTGATATTCTATTACGGTTTTTAGTTTATTTGTATATATAGTGATATAAATACATACTACATTCATGTGACATAACTGAGTCATAATATTCTGATAGCCCAGGTTCTGAAAATAAATATCACTTCATTGTACAATACATTGTTTAGGTTTTACAAGCAGTTTATCAAAGTTGACGTGAACTTGAATTTGGTATAAAAATACAGATTGGGGTGCTTATCAACTTCCCTAAGCTTTCCAATGAGGAGCAGAAACAGCAGTGTGCAGCACTCTAAGTAACTCCCTCACCTGCAATGGCCAGTCAGACCTGGATGGAAAAGAACTTGCATAATAAAATACTATCAGGTCAATAAACAGAGTAAATATATATCTTACACAAATAACAATATATAAGGTATAGAAAATAACATTTCTAATGACTCTGCACCCTAGCTTTATCAACAACTCTCTGGGCCTCTTGGGTCAAAAGACAGTCATTGGAATAAAAAAGGAACGACAGACTGGAAGCTGGGCCTTTGTTACCAGGTGTAAATTGGTGTGGCGTGACATTGATTACATTGGTGAAAATCGCCCAGACTCCCAATTAATTGACCTGCCTGGTTAAATAAAGGTTAAATAAAATAAATAATAAGTAGTCAAATCTGGAATTGGGCGTCTTTGGATTTTTGAGGATGGACCTTGTTTAGCCGGGGGGCTAAATGCAGGATGATATAATTGAGTCCAATGAGTCAAAATAGGATCTAGGGATAATAATTGGTGTGTTTTGAAAAAAGTATAAGAAATGTTAAACATTTTAAAGTTGAATGCATCACTCTGATGCACTTTGAAGAAGTTGAGCTTTTGTAAATAATGTTTTGCTGAATGAATGAATGAAAAACGTTATTTAACAGATTGCAGAATGGGTACAATACAGTATGGCTCAATACACACAATTGTTAACACTTTGATTGCCAGGCAGCAGGGGGCACTGTGGGCCTTCAGTGCCAGCGTTCTAAACATCGGATAGAATGGCGTGTTTGCACTGCTAAAAACTATATTTTATATTATAGCTATGGATCTAATAACGCTGTTGATTGTCAGTGAGTTGCTTCTGGTCAACATGCAAAAAACAGATTGTTTTTTCATCCGTACATTTCCGTTTTATACCTTTTTGAATATGAGTATAGTTTGGGTGATTCTTACTAATCCCAGGAAAAGTCGCGATAATAGCCCTTTAGTGAAATCCAGTTATCACGTTGTCATTTTTCGCCTGATTATCTAATCATCCTGAAATTGACGCTAGATTATCGTTATGATGTCTCCTCATGCAAGAATGAAATGTGGTTTAGACCGGCGCTTGCATATGAAGGAGGGGGGGGGGGGGGCAGCCTAGTTGTGATATCGTTGTAACAGGTTACCTCGCCGGAGTATTTACACCCCGCCCAGCTCGACCCAGAAAAAAAATACATGGTTTCTAATGGAGTGCAATAGCGGCCACAATGCATTAGGGGGCGGTATGGACCGTCTGCAATCTCAGACACACTCAGAACAGCATGCACAAGGTGCCCCGATGAATTATGAATGGCAATAGCGAATAAAAGAAATACCGAGACAAAAATGTAGATCTACGTTAACGGCACTCAACCGTTGGGCCACAGAAACGTAGTTCTACCTTAACACTTTGAGAGCCCACCACGTGATAACACGTGTTATCAGCCCGACGCCTGAATTCCCACCACGACAATTAGCGTGTTATTTTTTTATTAGCGATCTGAATTCATATTTCATCAACGGAGTCTCCCGTTGGTAAACCAGCCCCATCAGGAGCTCAGATGTGAAAAAACCGCCCCCTATCGTCTCCCAGATGGCAATGCACCCTTTTGGAATGGACTCAATGAAAATGGATGAGAAAAGAAAAATCCGGAATCCACATTTGACTTCTCAGGCATGTAACCCGAGCCGATCGGATTCATTGTGGACCATCAGAACAGCGTGGAATATGTGTTTACAGTATGTAGCGTTGGATCATTAAAAGCAATCGCTTTTTGGAATGGCAATCAGGAATTGGAATGATCTTTTTGGAGAACATCTGAGTGATCTGAGGTAAGGAATCTATTTTACAAGTCTTGGGATAATCAGAGTTGTATTCGCTGAGCTCTCAGCGTTCGCCCTATGTGTGTGTGTGTGTGTGTGTGTGTGGGCGATGGCTTTGAGGAAATCAGAGAATCGATTTTTCAGATCGCCTATATAGCGTGCATACGTACACATATACTATCGATAATCTAGCGTTTATTTGAAAACAATTCATAAATAGGCAGAAAAATTACAACGTTTTTGTGTATTCTAGAATATTCCAGTACAGGGCGTTTATTATGGAATCTTTAAATTTTCCTTGAAAACGAGGGCTTTTCAAAATGCTATAAAAGGAAAATGAACAGATAAAAAAACAATCCGCTTCGACAATGTTGACTGGAAAACGAATCATTGATAAGCGACGGGCAGATTAGACACATAGCCATAATTTAAAACATAGATTAGCCGTTATTAACGCTAACATTGAAGTGGATGGAGGGCATTGATGAAATATGATTTCAGATCGCTAAAAAAAAGAAAAAAAAGAGAACAAACGAATATTCTCGTGATTGGGCATTCAACCCGGGGGGTAATAACCCAAATAATCTCGGGCGTGGCATGCAAAGTGTTAAAGGTGACATGCATTATAAATGTCATTTTTCAGTCTCTAGCATTGTATTATAGTAATAGGAGTTAGTATCAATGTGTTTTTGTGTCTAAATACCATATTGGCGGATTGCCGTCATTCAGGTCATTCATTGACTGGTCCATTTTAACCAGGTCGTTCTGATTTGAGGCGCATGCTGACGTCAGTTGGCACTGGGTAAGCGGACAGTGATGCGATTGGCTCTGTGGTTGTAGCGCACCAAACGGGGTTTGACAGAGCGAGCGAGAGAGAGAGAGATAGAATCAGATAGACCCTCGCGACAGAGCACACATACACACTGTGCCGAGCGCTAGGCAGTGGTGCAGTGCTGGTATAACGAGGTATAACGGCGTTTTACCTCGGTCACTGAGGCTGAAGTACGCGCAATCGCGCACGGATATGTTCCCGCGTGTACGAGCAGTCACGCACACAAAAATCCGCTGTTCCCATTCGTTGTAACTAAGTATCGGCTCGGCCCGCGGCCACCGTTTTTACATAACAAAAGCGCAGGTAGACTGTAGGCTGACCAAACGTCCTCTTTTGCCCGGACATGTCCTCTTTTCACGCCCTGTCCGGGGCGTCCGGGGGGGGTTTATTAATTCATCGAAATGTCCGGGGTTTCACTGTTTTTCAGTTTCAGTTTCAGTTTCACGGCCCTTTGCGAGCATCTGAAGGCTCGGGGCTGCATTTTTCGCCGAACATATAAATTACCGAATAAAGCGCTATTCGTTGCCGTTCGAATGCCATCTGGATCGCCAAAATCCGTGCCTCGGTTCTCGAGTTACATGCCGATATGTCAGGCATGCGACTTTTTACATGGCATTATCCAACCGGACACCCGGAAAAGCATGCAGCTGCAGAGCCGCAGAGCCAGCGGCGCTCTCTGGGCCGCCTATTGCTTAATGACATGTCATGAGTGCTGCTTTTGCTTCCGCGTTTTCCCTGATTGGCTGCGCCATGCCCCGCGGCAGGCGCGGCAACCGCAGAGCAGAGCGGCAGAGCGAGCGGAGCGGCAGAGCGAGCGGAGCGGCAGAGCGCGAGCGGAATTAGGTAACCGCCGCAGGAATCAGCCATGATTTTCATTCGGCGCTTCAGCTCACCTGGCATAGCAGCGGTCCGCGGTCCTGCGGTTCGTTGTTGACGAGTTCGAATCCCATGAATTTTTTTTTTTTAACGTGATTTTTTTTTAACGTGTATTCTTTCGCCGGTTAAGGTTAGGCATGGTTAAGGTTAAGGTTAAGGTTAGGCATTGTTTCGGAGTTGGTTAAGGTTAGAACGGTTAAGTTTAGGCGCTGTTAAGGAGCTGGTTAAGGTTAGAGTTTGTCAAAGAGAATGGCAATATTCTTTCTATGGTTAAGGTTAGGCATGGTTAAGGTTAAGGTTAAGGTTAGGCATTGTTTCGGAGTTGGTTAAGGTTAGAACGGTTAAGTTTAGGCGCTGTTAAGGAGCTGGTTAAGGTTAGAGTTTGTCTTAGAGACAGCTATTTCCGCACTGCCGCTCTCCCGCGTTGCCGCGGTCACATGGTCAAATTGTCACATTCTTGCACTCATGACCTGTCATAAAGCAACACGCCTCTGGGCCGCGCGCTGACGGCCGCGCTGTGAGTCAATAGTATCCAGCTGCAGGACGAGAGCACCAACACTCTCAGGACCGCAACACTTTAAGGACCCACACTTTAAGGACCCTCGCTTCCATTGGCTGATTTGGGTCACATGACCGTCCCACCCAATGGCTGAATTGGAGTATTGCACTGCGGCAGTGGTGCAGTGGCAAATTGACAGTAGGTCAAACGCTCCACGCGCATGCGCGTGCACGCGCATGCACAGTTTTTTTTGGCTGCTCTCGTCCTGCAGCTGGATACTATTGCCTCACAGCGCGGCCGTCAGCGCGCGGCCCAGAGAGCGCCGCTGGCTCTGCGGCTCTGCAGCTGCATGCTTCTCCGGGAGTCCGGTTGGATAATGCCATGTAAAAAGCGATTGCGCATACTTCAGCCTCAGTGACCGAGGTATAACGCCGTTATACCGAGTTATACCAGCACTGCACCACTGCACTGCGGGATTGATTTATTGATTGATTGATTGATTGATTGATTGATTGATTGATTGATTGATTGATTGATTGATTGATTGATTGAAAACTTTATTAACAGATTGCAGAATGGGTACAGTACAGCTAAATACATACAATTGTTAAGGGGATGCAGACCAGAGAAAGACTTTCGTCTTGTTTACATCAGGGTCCCCCATTTTCAATTCATCATAACATATATGACATACACGACATACAGATAGACAGTACTGCTACATCTATACATTTATGACATATACCAGATTTGCAAATACATTACTGTTTGTGATACAAAAGTTTCATACGCTGCTACCTTTTTCAGCTTCTCTATTTCAAGGCAAAAAAATAATAATAATCTGTGCCAAAAAAAACTGTGCATGCGCGCGCGCGTGGAGCGTTTGACCTACTGTCAATTTGCCACTGCACCACTGGCGCTAGGAGAGAAAGAGACAAGTGGAGGAAGAGAAACAAAAGGTGGATGAGAGAGACAGAGGTGGAGGAAGTTAGAGAGAGAGAGAGAGAACCGTGTAAACACTCTGCACGCAGGTCCCCCCCTCCACCCCCCCTCCCTCTCCCGACCCGGGAGCACAAGCTGCAGCGCGGCACAGCGGCAGACCCCCCCCCCCCCCCCCGAACGGGAGAGAGAGAGAGAACTGTGTAAACACTCTGCGTGCGGGTCCCCTTCTCTCTCTCTCTCCCAGAAAGACATTTGTCTTGTTTACACCAGGGTCCCCCATTTTCTCTTTTTATCAACAATTTAATCATAAACATATTGGTTGTATAGATATGAATTGTCATGACACAGCAAACAAGTCTCTGAAATTGCCTACCCCACCTTTCAAGGAAATACCATCTTGCTTACTCTTTTCACCACTGTCCCCAAAACTTTTTAATCATCCCAAAGTGTATATTGACCATCCCAAAATATACATTTATTATTATTATTATTTTACATTATATAGACTCCGATATATCTACATCATCTATGATCATAAGTAATTAGTAACTGATGGGTTCAGATGAATGTATTGGAGTAGAAGTACAAAGGTCCCTAAAATGAAAATACTCAAGTAAAGTACAAGTACCTAACAATTGTACATAAATACAGTGGTTGAAAAAAATGCGACGTTTCGCGCATCAATGATCTTTTCTGCTTTAAGTTTGTCTGTGAGATCACTTTCAATGTGAAGCGGACTCAGAGTTGACCGTCTCTCCTGGCGCATATTCAGTCCCGGCGCCATGGGCGGGCATTAGGGGGCCGGGCCCGCCCACTGAGTCAGCTGTGCCCACCCTGGTAAAAAAAAAGATTTTTTTTTTTTTTTTTTCAATCAAAGTCGACTATCCAAATCCTTAGTCGGGGACAGCCCTAGTGGGCCCTTCAGTTGGCATTTGAGAAGGACTTAACAAAAAAGTTCAGGAATGAGTGGAGGGGCAGTGTTTTAAGAAGATTTCACTCTGTCCCCAAACGCCACTTGCCGCTCTACTTATGATGGTGGAGGAATTTTGTTTGCTTTTTTATGCACCTTATTTCTGTCAGTTCAGTTCAGTTTGTCAGTGAATTCAGAAGTGTTGAATAAATGGAGACTTTTCAAAGATATAGAATAGAATAGAATAGAAATGTATTATCCTGAGGGAAATTTGACACTGCAAATCACTCAACATTAAACATTTAGACAGAACAAGTCACAAATAAGAATAACAAAACAAATGGCCTAAGAATAGAAAATAGAATAAAAATAGAATAAAAGATACAGTAAAAAATACAGTAAAAATATACTGGTCTACAGTAGGTGTAATAATGCACAGTGCTGTTTAAAAAGTAAGAGTCCAGGAAGATGGTAACTGCCACTCTGTGCTCAGTGATGCAGTGAGGCACAGTGATGCATTGTATAGTCTGATGCAGTCCCGGCGCCATGGGCGGGCATTAGGGGGCCGGGCCCGCCCACTGAGTCAGCTGTGCCCACCCTGGTAAAAAAAAATTTTTTTTTTTTTTTTTCAATCAAAGTCGACTATCCAAATCCTTAGTCGGGGACAGCCCTAGTGGGCCCTTCAGTTGGCATTTGAGAAGGACTTAACAAAAAAGTTCAGGAATGAGTGGAGGGGCAGTGTTTTAAGAAGATTTCACTCTGTCCCCAAACGCCACTTGCCGCTCTACTTATGATGGTGGAGGAATTTTGTTTGCTTTTTTATGCACCTTATTTCTGTCAGTTCAGTTCAGTTTGTCAGTGAATTCAGAAGTGTTGAATAAATGGAGACTTTTCAAAGATATAGAATAGAATAGAATAGAAATGTATTATCCTGAGGGAAATTTGACACTGCAAATCACTCAACATTAAACATTTAGACAGAACAAGTCACAAATAAGAATAACAAAACAAATGGCCTAAGAATAGAAAATAGAATAAAAATAGAATAAAAGATACAGTAAAAAATACAGTAAAAATATACTGGTCTACAGTAGGTGTAATAATGCACAGTGCTGTTTAAAAAGTAAGAGTCCAGGAAGATGGTAACTGCCACTCTGTGCTCAGTGATGCAGTGAGGCACAGTGATGCATTGTATAGTCTGATGGCTGTCGGAATGAAGGACTTCCTGTGCCGTTCAGTGCTGCATTTAGGTAGTGTGAGCCTATAACATGCTCCTCCTGTCAGCCAAGTCTGTGTATAGTGGGAGGGAGGGGTTTTCCCTGATGGCCTGGAGCTTAGCAAGGTTCCTCCTCTCCGCCACCCTCGCTAGAGTCCAGCTCCACCCCAACCACGCTACTGGCCTTCTTGACCATCTTACCCAGCCTGCTTGTGTCCCCTGCTCTCAGTCCGCTGCCCCAGCAGGTCTGTTATATATATCCGTTCAGTCTGTTTTTGTATAAGTGAAAGTTCTTAAGATTAGAAATTTGGTTTTTCAATTGCCTCTCTGCTGTTTAGTTCAGCACCGTGGGCAGCGCCAAGCAAGCCACAGCGCCGCTGTCCCAGCTGAAACGTATAAAAGGGAACCCGTGTTGAAAAACCATTGTGCCCCCCCGAGAACATTTTATGCCCCCCCACTAATTTGTTTCTGCAGCCTGGTCTGCGCATATTGTTGTTCTAGCCAGTTTCGGATGCGCCTCATTGGGAAAGGCCGTTCTGGAGTTCCAGGTCTTGGCAGCTCTCACGGAGAGGGCTGCTTTGCTAAATGTACAAGTCACCCGGTACAACAGTTCTGGTGAACCTGGAGGTGAAAAATCGGAAAGTGGGGGTGGGGGTGGGGCTAGACCATGGAGGGTTTTGAAGACCAGACTGGCATCGGTTAGTTTGATGATGCGGCGTGCATATGGCTCGCTGATAACAAACTATCATTACACATGGGCAAAACAGTCCATTCTCTTCGGTTCAAATAACAAACTCAGCAAGACCGACGGCTTCTCAGTTACAGTGGGTGACAATATTGTCACAAGGAAAGATGAAATTACCTACCTGGGTTCCATCCTAGAGGCTAATCTCTCCTGTGACAAAATGGCATCCAATGTAATAAAAAAAGTCAACCAACGAACTCGATTCTTGTACCGGATCGCCTCTCTGGTAAACAAGAATACCCTGAAGACTCTGGCAGGATCATTCAAGGGTACTACGACTATGCTTGCACCTCATGGTACCAAAGCACCTCAAAGGCGCTAAAAACAAAATTACAAACATCTCAAAACAAACTGGTCAGACTACTGCTTGACCTTACTCCTAGAACCCACCTCACCCCTGCCCACTTTGACAACCTAGGATGGCTTAGAGTAGACGACAGAGTACAGCAACTTGCAATGGGCCTGGTCTACAAGATACACTACACGACCAAGGTACCCATGTACATGACTAAATACTTCCCAAAGGTCAGTGAATACCACGATCACAACACCAGAGGGAGCTCCACAAATCATGTTAAACCCAGATTCGGCTCAAACAAGGGACTAAACACGTTTCGCAATTATGCCACATCAATGTGGAACGCCCTACCCAAAACTGTAAAGGAATGTGAATCACTACCCACTTTCAAAACCACTCTCAAGGGACACCTACGGGAGACTGCAATTCGAAACTGGCCCCTGTAAATGTCCTAACCCAACCCCCTCCAATGTACAGTAATTTACCTAGTATGGTTTTGTCAATATTCCAATGTACAATTGTGCTTGTTTGTACAGTGTGTGTCCCCCCCCCCCCAATGTACAGTTTTGCTTGTTTATACTGTACAGTGGTGCAGTGCTGGTATAACGCGGTATAACGGCGTTTTACCTCGGTCACTGAGGCTGAAGTACGCGCAATCGCGCACGGATATGTTCCCGCGTGTACGCGCAGTCACGCACACAAAAACGTTACACGCTACTTTCGGGAGAAAGAGTCTAGACTAGAAGATCTGCGAGGAGGAAAAAAAACTCCCCGTAAAAAACCCACTATGATTGGTTGGTTTGTTTAGATATGAGTGACGACTCACGATTGGGTATGGTAGGCCAAAACTTTACGGGTAGGCCAATCAGAGGCAGGATAGGGCGGGACTCCAGGCCGCAAACCAGGAAGTGAAAATCGAAACGCAGACCACTGAATGAGAATGAATGGATCATGCAATTTACAATAACAGAACCAGTCAGGATTTGATGTTTCCACTGATGGCATTGATGAAGATGATGTCAACAACAATAACAACACTGCATCTCCATGGCCCTACCTGGACACGTTTATGAGTTTGACTGAAAAAACGCCTAAAACATATGTGTTTAGGTGTTTATTGTGTCAACCAAAAACGAAGCTGCTCTCGACGTCCCACACGTCCAATACTAACTTGAGAACACATATTCAGGTGAGCTGATGAAAACCCTTACTGTCTTTACATAAACAAGTCAACTGTTCCCAAACAGCACACAAGTCAGTGCACTTTTTATCAACAGCTTTAACTAACAGTCTGAGATTGATTGATTGAAAAGTGTATTAACAGATTGCAGAATGGGTACAGTACAGTACAGCTCAATACATACAATTGTTAAGGGGATGCAGACCAGAGAAAGACTTTCGTCTTGTTTACATCAGGGTCCCCCATTTTCAATTCATCATAACATATATATGACATACATGACATACAGATAGACAGTACTGCTACATCTATACATTTATGACATATCAGATTTGCAAATACAGTACTGTTTGTGATACAAAAAGTGTCCAGAAAAAGAGTGTATATACATTTGACGTATAAACTGTACATTGGAGGAGGTTGGGTGGGTGGGGGGCTGTACATTGGGGGGGGGGGGGCACACTGTACATTGGAATACTGACAAAGCCATACTTGGTCATTTATTGTACAACTGGGTTTTGAGTGTTTTTGAATAGTGATTCACATTCCTTTACAGCTTTGGGTAGGGCGTTTCACATTGAATCCCTGCCCCTCATCAGGTTTGGTGTGAACGATGGGCTGTGTCTGTCATTGCCATGGAATGTTAACTTGCATCCCATCCATAGAGGCAATTAGTGTCATTGTCTTTCATACGCTGGGAATGTGTTTTGATGTTCTCTGCACAGTAGAGAACTTGCTCTTAATATGCTGGTTAAATCTAGTTTAAGTTGATTCAATTAAAGAAATTGTATCAATACATTTAAAACATTGTTTGTTTTTCAACCATATATGTTGACAATATAGGCAACATCCTGCTACCTTTTTCAGTTTCTCTATTTCAAGAAAAAAAAAAAAAAAAAATCTGTGCCAAAAAAACTGTGCATGCACGCATTTATACAGTGTCCCCCCCCCCAACCACCTCTAATGTAAATTACCCTAGTATGGTTGTCAATATCCCAATGTACCCAACCCCCCCCCACACAACCCCACCCAACCTCCTCCAATGTACAGTTTCTACGTCAAATGTATATACTCCCTTTTCTTGACTCTTTTTGTAACACAAACAGTACTGTATTTGCAAATCTGGTATGTCATAAATGTATAGATGTAGCAGTACTGTCTATCTGTATGTCATGTATGTCATATATGTCCTGATGAATTGAAAATGGGGGACCCTGATGTAAACAAGATGAAAGTCTTTCTCTGGTCTGCATCCCCTTAACAATTGTGTGTATTGAGCTGTACTGTATTGTACCCATTCTGCAATCTGTTAATAAAGTTTTCAATCAATCAATCAATTGGTTACTGCCTGCAGCCTGGAATGTTAACGGCCACCACACCTACTGCCATTGACACCTTGGTTGGCCGACCCTTGCATATTGTCACCACCGGGCTGCAGCAGCCCACACACACACAATATCGTAGCCTAGGCTGCCTATAATAATACGCAGACTGGGGCGTTTGGGCCGGCATAGCCTCCCTGTGCCTTATATACCCGCCGCCTATGGGTATGCCAAACAAGCATGTATTCATAAAAACACTGAATCATACCTTGAATTCAACTTGTTGTATACAGCAGTCGTGAGGTCCTTAGTCACTGTGGAGTTGTGGTGAGCATGTTGTTTAAAGTAAAGACCAGCAGAGAGTAACATGACAGACATCAAAGCAGTGGCTTCTGGGAAGCCTCCAAGGTCCTCTCCACTACGGTTTTATTTTTTCATTTCATGTCTTTATTTAAAATCATATGTTTCTGAGGTTTCCCTCATTTACAGAAACAACGATCATACAAATACAAAACAGACACAATAAAGCAGCAATATTCACAGAACATGAAACACAAAAGATGGATAATAATTTACTTAATAGATTCATAGACTTTACAATGCATCACTGTGCCTCACTGCATCAATGAGCACAGGGTGACAGTACTATCTTCCTGGACTTTTACTTTTAAACCGAACATAGTAAAATTTTACACTTACTGTATAGTTCTGTATATTTTTACTGTATATTTTATATTAGAATGTAACATAGGAAATGTATATCCTGGACCGTATTTTATTCTTAGGCTTATTTGAATTCTTATTTGTGACTTTTGTTTTGTCTACCTAAATGTTTACGCGATTTGTAGTGCCAAATTTCCCTCGGGATGATTAAAGTCTTTCTATTCTATAAAGATATATATAATAAAGAATCAGCTAAAAACTGTTACAAGTAGTCACACAATGTTCAGAGATAATACGCTTAAAGATATCAGTTATCAGAGTTAGAGGTGTCATAGGAAAAAGCGGATTTCCCAAGATCAGAACATACTGGACCCTAAGAACCATCCAGTCATTAGATCAGAACATACTGGAGGGACCCTAAGAACCATCCAGTCATTAGATCAGAACATACTGGACCCTAAGAACCATCCAGACATTAGATCAGAACATACTGGACCCTAAGAACCATCCAGCCATTAGATCAGAATGTAGACACATGAATGTGTCTGTTAAAGACTCCGGTATTCAATATAGACATTGGAATAGGTTCCATAGGACTTTCAGATATGTTCCCTTGGGAGGACGAACACTAGGGGGTGCTGCAAGACAGTCAGACTGGTGGTCAGAAGAACGGCGTCCGGTGTACTGCAGAAGACACGAAGAAGCAAGGAACACGCCCCTTCCCTGCGCAGACCGCCGACGAGAGCAGACATGCGTGAGAGAGCTCTCCCGAGCATCAAGCTAACGGCTAATAACGTGGCCTAGTGATTAAGTATAACGCAGAGTGTTAACGTGTTAGAACAAGTATAGTATCAAGACGTCGTGTTGCCGAAGAGGACGGTTAACCGACCAACGTGAGAAGAGGACGGAGACTTTGCGTGTTAGCAGTCTAGGTCGAGAGCTAAGTTAGCCACACTGGCTACTAGGTAATTCTATCATTGTGAGTTAGCCAAGTAGCTTAGCTCGTCGTGCCCACCAAGCTATCAGAGGAAGAAGGACATTTCACCCAAGGCTTGTACTGGACATCTCGGGCACCAGCCAGACCACCAACTGACTACCCGCACTATCCCGGCCAGGGTGTATCAGGTGACGGTCTACAGAGACCACTTTATCGCCGTAGAACTTGAAGCACAGACTTTATGGAACATGCATGCTAAAGCCAGCCACGGCTAGACTGTTTAACGTGAACTTGACATTGTTGTATGCGCCGTGGCGGCAAACTTTGATATGCGCGCATGCTCGTTAAAGGTACACCCCGTGCTTTTCCTTGCCTCTGGAGTACAGCCCTTTTATTTGTTCAGGCTCTCAAGGGAGTGAAAGGGCCATTGTGTTTGCGGCCACTACGTCCCCAAGCTACGACTCGGCGCTACAACGGGGGGGACTTTACCCATTCCTTTGGGGTTATTCTTTTCTTTGTGGTTATTTTGTGATGCTGGCTTAGTATAGATAAAGTGCATTTCGAATGTGTGGGCCCATGCAGATTATATATATATATGATTCAGGTTACTCACAGGGTTGAACCGTGGCGCATATATCCATGGTGTTGCCGCTTTAAAAAGGGTACATGTGATTAACATTTCATTGCTATTGTGTTGCCGCTTTAAAAAGGGCAAATGTGATTAACATTTCATTGCTATTGTGTTGCCGCTTTAAAAAGGGCAAATGTGATTAACATTTCATTGCTACGGTCGTGTCATCATTAACCGTAGAAAGTCTCCAGTGCGGTAACACGGTTATACACTGTACACTGTGGTGTTACATTCCTTAAGTAAAGGGAGAGACTGATAATTGGATTCACTGTGTGTGTGTGTGTGTGGTTAATGGCGTCGTACTGTCTAACTTCTTTTAATACCCTGTATTCCACCAAGCGGGGTAGGTGCTAATTTCAGGTCTCCTACAGAGAAAAGGTACTGCTTTGGGGAGAATTATACCAACCACTACTTCCACCGGGTGTGAGGGGGTGTGGGACGTACTGTACTAGGGGGTAGTGTTGTCATGATACTGGAATTTCGACTTCGATACGATACCTTGAAAAGTATCGAAAGTATCGATATTTTCTATACCAAAAAAAAATATATATATATTTTTTTAACAAATTTTGCTTTTGTTGCTGGTTGATTCTCCTCAGCTTCTCTCTGGTACTATAAGAGAAGATAAATATAACACTTTTAAAACCATTTGTTTATCTTTAGATCAGACATTTAAAAATAACTAAATTATCTAATCTAAATCAAACCCCTCTTAAAAACAAAAACGTGTTTAACCTAGCCATCTATAAAACATCATGCTAAAACTGTGAAACAAACTCCCCTAAAGAAAGAAATACATAGCAAACATGACTCAGTTATGCAATAGTGCTGCTTAGAGAGAGAGAGAGAGAGAGAGAGAGAGAGAGAGAGAGAGAGAGAGAGAGAGATTTCTCCGGAGCTATGCTCGGACTCGGAGCATTTATTAACGTTACATTTTCAACAAGATTGCTGCTACTTAAACACTTCATGGAAACGCGGTAACGTTATGTTGAGTTCATACGTGAACTAGTGTAGTTAGTATGAACGTGACTTAACGTTACTCCGTTTCTATGAAGTAATTATAAAGGTGGCCAGCTAGCTAGCATAAGCTAACGTTAGCTAATAGCTGTATCGTTGGCACTGCTCTGTAACAACGCTTTAGCTTTTCCTTCGTCGTTTACTTCAAACCCGAAGTACTTCCAAACAGCACTTCTGCTGTTTTCTTTATCCACAAGCACAAGTTGCGGAGCTGCACTGGCCATATTCGGAGCTAAAATCTTTTGTTTACAAACTGAAGACAGGTCTGCGAGGGGGAGGGCTGCAGCGGAGGAGGAGGGGCAAGCGTGCTCTGTGTAGCACCCTGAATATGTGACTATTATTCAGAAGTGCTGACTTACCTTTTATCTCCCCTTTGTGCACAAAGACATATTAACTAGTTTCCATTGATATTCCCTCGAACAATGACGCAGGTTTCTCCTTCTCTCACCGGCTGGAATATGGATTATAAACAGTAAACTGAATCATATTCTATCCACCCAGTGCTTCCTGTGGGGCTAGTTGGCGGTACCAGCAGGGGGCGGCGGTGGCAGGCGGAGCGCACGAGAGAGGCATACAGGGAAGCAAGTCAACTGGAACGGAAGTGAGGCGAGCCAGCCTCTTCGACATTGGACTTGGACCTGGTCGGTCGTGTCTTGACAGAGCCCTGTTGTGGACCACACGGGTGAACGTATTGAACTTGAGTATATTACGGGTTATACTAGAAATATAAGCGTAGTAGCGTGTTGCATGTCCCCACTGAACAACCCTAGTGATACTACGAGTTATCCTAGAAGACAAGCGGTATAGCCAAGTGTTGGCTTATGTTAACGATATCCCCTCCAGTGAGGTGCCCAGCCAGCGTGGCTTGAAGAGGACCGGTGTTTAGAGGCACCCTGCGTCATTGTATGTTGCGGCTAGCAGGAGGGCTGTCTAGGACCCACAGAGTAGCTTCAGTTAAGGTAGGGCCAGATTATTGTGGCGCGTCGACCCAGAACCGGCCGTCAACAGCCTATCTTCGCCGGCGTTCTGCATCTGCTCTGCACCGGCGGTCTTCAGCCCAGCACGGGAGTTTGTCCCGTCCAGCAGAGGTCGCCATCACCCAGCACGCGCTCTCAGCCCGCTACTGCTCCCTCTGCCCCACCCCGCTTGCTAGCGCCCGTGACGAGAGCGTTCGACGCCATCTTACCACCCGGACAGTGGTGGCGCGGCGAGGCCGCCATCTTGGTTGAGTACATTAGAGCTTCGGTGCTCAGGATCCTATTGCACAGTACACAGTGTGATGCGGCCTACGGGCGAAGCTAATGTTGCTAACTACAGTTCATAGGGGTACCCCATAAACATTACATGCCGGCATTAGTATAGGACTTTTGTTTTGATAAAGTGGGCCCACCTTTTTCATTTTCTTTGAGTGTGATAACGTGTTTGTTCTTTAATAATATTTTCCCATCTAATTAACCCTTCCTCTGTGGGGAGGTTACCGACCTGTTGTATGATAAGTAAGGCCTTAGAGAGGTATTTTCACTACCATATAATTAAAGCCTGAGAGAGGTATTATCCCTGGTACTAACCCAGACATGGGTGATGAGTCAAGCACATTGGTGTATAATATAAGTGTCTAGAAGGTATTGAGTTACAAATTGGGTAATAGTAAGACTCCATTCTATTTGACCCATTGCCGTTAAATCTTTGTAACTGACCAGTACCATTAACGATAAAGAATTAGATGGGAGTTCTGTCTGCATGTCCATTCCTGAGCCTATGAACAACTCTTTTGGTGTGGGTAACGTTAATACCATTAACCCCTTCCTATCCAACTCTTCCTTTCTTACTGTAAGGTTTCTAATGTCACCGAGGGAGGGTAATGCTTGCGGGGGGAACTAAGTTATTTATTTACAATTCAGTCACTAGGTGTGGGAGGGTTAAAAGAGGTATTGGGGGAGTACTGCTGACCGCCCTGGAAGGGAGAGGAAGACCAGAGTACCAGACCAGGTTGGTAAATCCCGGGCCCCATCCACTCCCACTGCCGGCCTCCAGTTGACGCTCCAGACCCAAAGATGAAGGTGCAGTCAGACGGAGCTCTACTGTGTCTCGCTACCCAGTGGCTGTGCACACCCGTTCCTACGAAGCAGGGATAATCCACCCTGCTACATTTGGCGTCACGAACAGGATCAACATCCTACTCCACTCCCTCGAACGTGACGACCAAGAGACCTAAGATGTCGGAGAGCGACGTCCCGAAGCCGGAGGTCAGAGCCGGGTCGTCCCAGGCGGAGCGACGAGAGGACTCCCCGGCCCTTCTCAAGGAGGAAGGAGGGGAAGCCGAGACGATGCAGACCTTGGCCGCACAAGTGGAGTTCCTACGGGGTCAACTCCAAGACCAGACGGGCATCCTGGACCACCAGCACGAACACCTGGAGCAGGCCAGACGCCAAGAGTCGCTTGCCATGGCGCAGGCCATGATCCAACAGCTCCCTCCAGCGCCCCTCCCGGTGGTGTACGTCCAACGAGAGCGGAAGTGCAGCGAGTTTGGAGGTGAAAAAGAGAGGGGGGAGCTGCCTGTGGAAGACAGGATCCAGGAGGTCCATCTCCGTGCCAGTCGAGTGCCCGCGGAGGAACAAGTAGAAGTCGTACAGCTCCACCTCAAAGGCGAGGCGAAGCAGACAGTACGCTTCCTGATGGAGGGAACCGTCCCCGACACAGAAGCCTTGTTCTCGCTCCTGGAGGAAACCTATGGGGACAAGGTCCCGGTCAGCGTTCGCCTGGGGGAGTTCTTTGACCGAAGACAGGCTGCCGGCGAGACTGTGCGCCAGTTCGCCTATGACCTACAGGAGAGGATCCGTAAGCTACGACGTTGGGCGCCTACACAGGTCACCGACGCCGCCGCCCTGCTGCAGGAACGGTTTGTGGTGGGCCTCAGAGACGAGACCCTGAGGCGAGAAATGAGGAAGAACATGAGGGAGGACGGGACGCGGCCGTTTCCCCAGGTGCTGAAGGCGGCGATCGATTGGTCGGAGGACGAGCTGGTCCTCCCCTCCGACAAGGGTCCCCCCGGGGCTTAGTCCACGCCGCGGCCGCGGAGGGACGAGAGGCCCCGCTGAGCGTAGACACGCTGCAGGAAGCTATTAAGCAGCTCAAGGCAGGACAGGGTGCGCGCCAGGAGCAACTATTCCAGGCCTTCCAACAGGAGCGCGACGCGCCCCGGAGAGGCGCCACCGGACGGCGACGCCAAGACGACGCGACCGCCGCTACGCGGGAACCACCCCGCTGAGATGAAGAGGGCAGGCTGATCTGTTATGCCTGCAATCAGCCGGGCCACATCAGCAGGGATTGCCCCCGCTCAGCCAGCGGGCCACGCCCAGCCTCTGCTCCCACCCCCGAAGCTCCGGGCCCGTCAGGGTACCGATCCGGGCCACGAAGGGCAGTCGACGCCGTAGCGACAGGAGCCGCCGACTCGGCCACGGAGGGCATGAGACGCAGGACGTGCACAGGGAGTGCCTCACGCTAGACGTCCAGATCGACGGGATCGAGACCCGCTGCCTCTTCGACACAGGCGCCGAGGTCACCACCATGAATTAGAGCCACTTCCGAAGACACTTCCCGCGGTCGAGGTTGACCCCCTCCAACTGGATCACCCTCATTGCCGCCAACGGGTTGGAGATCCCAGTGGTGGGGTGTCTCTACACCGAGGTGAAGTGCCTGGATATGACATTTACGGGGAAATGCATATTCATACTAAAAGACGATCCCGCCCGAGTGCCCCCAGGAGACGCCGTCCAGGGACTTCTGGGCATGAACGTGCTCGGCGGAGTAGACAGCCTGTTCAAGGGGATCAAGGGGATGCGCCTGGCGAGCGAAGACGCATCGACGCTAGAAGCATCGCCATCCGCCGTGTGGTCACCACCATGGCCCAAGAAGCCCGAGAGTGTACCGCCCCTGGAAGAATGGGGTACGTCAAGGTGGCCGGCAGGGAGCCGGTGGTCATTCCCCCGCACAGCGAAGTGATCGTCTCAGGCCGCTGTGAGACGACGGCGGGGATGCGGCGTCCCGTGATGCTAGAGAACACGGCGAGTGCCAACCTGCCCCCCGGACTACTGGTGGCGAACGTGGTGGCATACGCCCGACAGGGAAGAGTGCCTGTGCAGGTGTTGAACCCGACCGACGCCGAGATGGTGCTCCGACCCCGGTCCAGACTGGCGGAGCTCCACTGCCCCCGTCAGGTACGGCCTAAGGAGAGGGTGACCGTGGAGGAAGTAGACGGAGGCGTCCGAGTGCCGGCGATTGAGGCTCGAGACAGCCCGCCCTCGGCGATGGTGGACGGGAGGACCCGAGGGCTCGCCGTGCCCATACAGGCGAACCTTCAGGATCTCACACCGGCCCAAGTGAGCCGACTAAATTAAGTGTTGGAGAAACACAAGGCGGTGTTCTCCGTAGACGACGGGGACTATGGTTACACGACCACGGTCACTCACTACGTCCCCAAAGGTAACGCACCCCCGGTCAAGCAACGGCACCGCCGAATACCGCCCCACGTGTTCCAAGAGGTAAAGCGGCACGTACAAGACCTGGTGAACCAGGGTGTTCTGGTAGAGAGCTGCAGTCCGTGGGCGTCACCAGCCGTGATCGTCATAAAGAAGGACGGCTCCGTGCGGTTCTGCTGTGACTACCGCTGCCTCAATAACGTGACGCACCGGGATGCGTACCCCTTACCTCGTATCGAGGAGTCCCTAGACGCCTTGGGGCAGGCCAAGATCTTCTCCTCGCTCGACCTCGCCGCCGGCTACTTCCAGGTGGCGGTGAAAGAAGAAGATCAAGAGAAGACGGCCGTCACGACGCCCTTCGGCCTCTACCAGTGGACCCGTATGCCCTTTGGGCTGTGTAACGCACCAGCGACATTCCAGCGGTTGATGACCGCTGTGCTGGGGGACCTGGCCTTTGACGTCCTACTTGTCTATCTAGACGACGTCTTGGTGTTCGCCAGTGACTTCGAGAGCCACTGTCAGAAGTTGGACCTGGTGTTTGGACGGCTTCGGGAGCATGGGCTCAAACTCAAGCCCCGGAAGTGCTTCCTTCTGAAGACCGAAGTCAAGTTTCTGGGACACATCATCTCCGCAGCCGGCATACAGGTCGACACCGACAAAGTGAAGGCGTTGGAGGACTGGCCGGCGCCACGCTCAGCGAAGGAAGTGAGGCAGGTGATTGGGTTCCTGTCCTATTATCTGCGGTTCGTGCCCCGCTTCGCCCAGGTGGCCCAGCCACTGCACGCCCTGATGGGGAAAGAAAAAAAGGGGTTCGCCAAAGGCCGGCCCGAGGCCTTCAAGTGGACTCTGCAGTGTCAGACGGCCTTCGACCATCTGCGGGAGTGCCTCTTGACGCCTCCGGTGCTGGCCTACCCCGACCTCCAGCTTCCCTTCATAGTGACCACGGACGGGAGTTACATGGGACTGGGAGCGGTACTAAGTCAGAAGCAAGAGGGCGTGGAGCGAGTCATCGCCTTTGCGAGTCGAGGTCTGCGTGGGTCCGAAAGGAATGACCAAAATTACAGTGCGTTCAAGCTGGAGCTCCTCGCCCTGAAGTGGGCGATCACCGAGAAGTTCAGAGACCTCTTGATGTACTCCCAGTTCACCGTGATCACCGACCACAATCCGCTGAGGTACCTCGGCACGGCCAACCTGGGAGCAGTGGAGCAGCGCTGGAACGCTCAGCTCGCGGAGTACGACTTCGTGGTGCAATACAAACCTGGCCGACTCAACCAGAATGCCGACGCCCTGTCTCGCATGCCGATGCGGTCAGAGGCTGAAGTGGAAGACACCGAGAAAGACTTCCTAACGATACCCTCGCCGGCACTCACACCCGTCAGGGTCTACAGGAACGGACCGCCCCATTGTGCGCCCCCGCCCCAGTCGCCCGCGATGGCTACGTCGTGGTCCCAGCGGAGGAAGTACGGGCCCTGCTAGGCCCTGAGAGACCGACAGAGACGTGGGAGGCCCCGAATGTCAGCGCACGACAGATAGCGGCACAGAAGGGGAACAGCGGGTATGACTGCGCGGAAATGCGGCAGCTGCAGGCGGACGATCCCGAGTTGGGTCCGGTGTGGCGGGCGGTGACGCAGGGAGTCCCTCCCACTAAAGTACAGTTGAGTTATAAGTTATACGGGCAGTGGGAGCGATTCCGTCTGCACCAACAAGTACTGTTTCGGCGCGTCAGTGATCCCCACGACGGGGAGGAGGTTCTGCAGCTGGTGGTGCCCACGGCCCTGCGACGGAGGATCTACGAGACCCAACATGAGGATGGGGGACACTACGGGGGACGAGGGACGGTGGATCTGATGAGGCGAAGTTATCACTGGATCGGAATGGCAGAGGAGGTGAAGAAATGGGTGCAGCAATGCAAGCGATGTGCATTAGCCCGGGACGTGTTCCCTAAAGCCCAGGCCCTGATGACCTGCACTAACGTGACGGCACCCATGGAGGTCCTTGCCATGGACTTTACCGTGTTGGAAAGGTCGGTGGGTGGCTACGAGAACGTACTGGTGCCGACTGATATGTTCACCAGATTCACTATTGCCATACCGACCAAAGATCAGACTGTGAAGACCACCGCCGCCGCCATCATCAAGTACTGGTTCATATATTATGGCTGCCCAACCCGACTCCATGCCGACCAAGGGCGAAATCTCGAGTCGAGCGTCATCAAGGAGCTCTGCCGACTGTACGGAATTTCCAAGAGCCGCACCACGCCTTACCATCCCCAGGGGAATGGGCAATGTGAGAGGTTCAATCGGACTATGCATGACATGCTGCGTAGTCTGCCCGCAGAGAAGAAGCGGGACTGGAAGGAGCACCTACCCGAGTTGGTACTTACGTACAACTGCCACGTGCACTCCTCCACGGGATACTCCCCCTTCTACCTGCTCTTCGGGAGAGACGCTAGGATGCCCCGAGCTGTCCTGGGGGGCAGAGACGTCATTGAGGAGGGGGCGGAGGACCTGGACGAGTGGGTACAGGGTCACCACGAGCGACTAAAGGCCGCTGCGGAGGCCGCCGAGGCCACGGCGAAGCATGCGTCTCATCGACGCAAGAGGATTTACGACAGGAAGAGCAGAGGCGCACTCTTGCGGGCCGGAGACCGGGTCCTGATACGCGACCACCAAATCCGGGGCCGTAATAAGATACAGGACAAGTGGGAGCCTACGTCTTATGTGGTGGTTAAGCAGAGCCACGAAGGGACGCCCGTGTTCACAGTCAGGCCCGAAGCAGGGGGTCCAGAAAGGACCGTGCATCGAGACCAGCTCAAGACCTGTCCCTTCCCGGCCTCCGACCCGGAAGTGCGGGCGAGGGCCCCTCGACAGATCCCTGTGGCACCACGGAGCTCGTCCGAATCAGACATCGGAGAGGCTTTCGAGTACCGTCGGGAACCGCATCCTAGGGCGTGTAACCACCCCAGGCCCCTGCAGGACGCCCCTGAAGAGGCAGCGGACGCTGAGTCAGAGGTGGAGTCGACCCCCTCAGGAGAGGATGGGGAGGACGGCGGGGACAGAGTCGAAGAGGAGGCCGCTGGCGGTCCACCGATGGCCCCGGAGGGCGAGGCTGTGGTCAATGACCCGCCAACGGGCACCGAAGAATCCGACACAGAGTCGGAGGTGGGGGAAGTGGAACCCACCCGGCCCCAGAGGAGCACCAGAGGTCGGCTACCCGCTCGGTATCGCCAGGACTACGTGCTAAAGAGTGTGTTTGTTGAACAGTGTTTCCAATTCATGAAGGAGTGTGTGAAACTGTTGGCATAATGTGTGACTGTCGATCTATGTGTGAAACTGTTGGTCTCAGGACCATATTCATGCATGCGTTGGTCGGTGTTTCATTGAATTAACTTGCAGAGGACTTAGCAAGTTCAAAGTGGGGGGAAATGTAGCACCCTGAATATGTGACTATTATTCAGAAGTGCTGACATGCCTTTTATCTCCCCTTTGTGCACAAAGACATTAACTAGTTTCCATTGATATTCCCTTGAACAATGACGCGGGTTTCTCCTTCTCTCACCGGCTGGAATATGGATTATAAACAGTAAACTGAATCATATTCTATCCACCCAGTGCTTCCTGTGGGGCTAGTTGGCGGTACTAGCAGGGGGCGGCGGTGGCAGGCGGAGCGCACGAGAGAGGCATAGAGGGAAGCAAGTCAACTGGAACGGAAGTGAGGCGAGCCAGCCTCTTCGACATTGGACTTGGACCTGGTCGGTCGTGTCTTGACAGAGCCCCGTTGTGGACCACACGGGTGAACGTATTGAACTTGAGTATATTACGGGTTATACTAGAAATATAAGCGTAGTAGCGTGTTGCATGTCCCCACTGAACAACCCTTGTGATACTACGAGTTATCCTAGAAGACAAGCGGTATAGCCAAGTGTTGGCTTATGTTAACGATATCCCCTCCAGTGAGGTGCCCAGCCAGCGTGGCTTGAAGAGGACCGGTGTTTAGAGGCACCCTGCATCATTGTATGTTGCGGCTAGCAGGAGGGCTGTCTAGGACCCACAGAGTAGCTTCAGTTAAGGTAGGGCCAGATTATTGTTGCGCGTCGACCCAGAACCGGCCGTCAACAGCCTGTCTTCGCCGGCGTTCTGCATCTGCACCGGCGGTCTTCAGCCCAGCACGGGAGTTCATCCCGTCCAGCAGAGGTCGCCATCACCCAGCACACGCTCTCAGCCCGCTACTGCTCCCTCTGCCCCACCCCGCTTGCTAGCGCCCGTGACGAGAGCGTTCGACGCCATCTTACCACCCGGACAGTGGTGGCGCGGCGAGGCCGCCATCTTGGTTGAGTACATTAGAGCTTCGGTGCTCAGGATCCTATTGCACAGTACACAGTGTGATGCGGCCTACGGGCGAAGCTAATGTTGCTAACTACAGTTCATAGGGGTACCCCATAAACATTACATGCCGGCATTAGTATAGGACTTTTGTTTTGGTAAAGTGGGCCCACCTTTTTCATTTTCTTTGAGTGTGATAACGTGTTTGTTCTTTAACACTTTGATCGCCAGGCTTAAATTCATAATTTACAATCATTCGCCAGCCCTATTTAATATGGAGAAGTTCCCCTTCTTTGCAGGGCTATAACTTTTTAAATTGTATTGCTAAATTGACATTACTATGGCCCATTCAACGTCCTATATCTATTGTTCAGGGTGTAGCAACGTTATACTTTTTCATTCACATATTCATACTAAAATACGGTCTAAAGTATAAGTATGTTTTTATCGTTTTCTGCAGCTTTCTCCAGAAGGTGATTTATAGCCACAAATGCATTATATTGATGATGAAATACAGTTTGATAGGAATCTGCGCGAGATAAAAAAAAATTCAAATGGACGTGCTTCTAGAAGTTACTACTGATGTTGACCGGATGGGGGGGGGGTCGTTTATAATTCCGTGGCCAACGTTATATGATTCATCTAGTGTGGGTGATATGATCATTAGAGCAGTTAGTATCGAACACGGTAAAAAATAACGTTGAATCTTACCGTAGCTTCCTCATAGCGTTGGGCGATGAGCGTGGAACAGAAATGTTCCTATTATGGGATGTAGAAATATGCGATCCATTTCCAGGTTGTATAATAGTAAATACGTCCAAATCATGTTGTTTATCGAGTTATTTGCAACCGATCAATGTCCAGTGTATCAAGATGGAGTCCCGCTAACAATAGCGAGTGCCCGGACGAAATATGGGAGAGCACCACTTCCGGCGCATCACTTCCTGTTTGGGCGATCCGCCGATCGGCCACCAGATGGCGCTCTTGAACCGTTGGAGAGTTGAGAGGGGATCAACAGTATATGTCAAGTGTCCGGGGGAGAAATATGATTTCGATCACAGATTTTTTAAATATTGATATCAAAGACGTGGTCCAGCGTCTTTGGCAGAATAAGCATGGCGGGGAAAGACGTGTCCCAGCGTTTTTGGCGATTAAAGTGTTAATAATATTTTCCCATCTAATTAACCCTTCCTCTGTGGGGAGGTTACCGACCTGTTGTATGATAAGTAAGGCCTTAGAGAGGTATTTTCACTACCATATAATTAAAGCCTGAGAGAGGTATTATCCCTGGTACTAACCCAGACGTGGGTGATGAGTCAAGCACATTGGTGTATAATATAAGTGTCTAGAAGGTATTGAGTTACAAATTGGGTAATAGTAAGACTCCATTCTATTTGACCCATTGCCGTTAAATCTTTGTAACTGACCAGTACCATTAACGATAAAGAATTAGATGGGAGTTCTGTCTGCGTGTCCATTCCTGAGCCTATGAACAACTCTTTTGGTGTGGGTAACGTTAATACCATTAACCCCTTAGTGGCTGTGCACACCCGTTCCCACGAAGCAGGGATAATCCACCCTGCTACATCTGCAACAGCGTGCGTCTGTCTGTCAACAACTTGCGGTAGAACACTGCGAGCAAGCCAGCTGGTATCGATACTCAAGTTTCAAGTTTCAAGTTTCTTTAATAGTTGTCATACAGAAGTACAGAATACTTTCATACAAAATGCTTCTTACTGTTACGCTCCAGAGACTGTGCTAGACAAGATAGTATCAAATAACATAGTATAGCATGTAATTTAGAAGAAGAAAATGAGGTCACAGTGTTCGGTATAGACATATGTACAATGTTCTGAGTTACCATATAATATACAATACTATGCAGTGTACTAATGTACAGTACAATACTGCAGAAAGTATCGATATTTCGGGAAATGAGTGAAACCGTTTTAAATATTCAGTATCGATATGTATCGATATTTCGATATTTTTGACAACACTACTAGGGGGAGGGTGGGAGTTTAGGGAGTACTGAATATTGCCCTTAAGAGGCGGGAGGGACCAGTACGCGAGTCCTAGGTTAGTAAACCCTAAGGCCCTAATTGCCGCCCTTGTCAACCTTAAACTTAGTACTCCAACACTACAGTCGGGGGCCCAGCCGGACTTAGCTCTGCCGGGTTCCTACTATCCGGTGCCAGTAGAATATCACCCTCACTAAGTAAGGGATAATGTATAGCTACGAGGTCATTGTCGCAAAATAATTGACCGACACAGAGTTTAAAATACCGAGGCGCAGCGCCGAGGTGTTTTAAACGTCAGTGAAGGTCAATTATTTTGCGACAATGATCGAGTATAGCTATACATTATCCCGCTTATTACATGGCTAACTTACTAACAAATATACCTAATTCATTGTACACCATCGACAAGACGAGATCAAATGCAAACACAGTTGTTCTGTGGCTCTGTCAGCCCAAATAAAGTGATTATTATTATCGGCAGTCGGCAGGTCTGTGGTCTGATTGCACTGATGACTGGTGCAGCTGTGCATATGCTGAGCAGCACTGATACAGTGTTGTAGTGGGCTTGATTGCGAACAGCTGCGCACAGCGGTCATTATTGCTTGGCAGAGGTCCGTTATTGTGTGATAACAGACCTCTGACGCGCGCTATTGACCAATCACAAGCAAGCATTTCGGCGATTGGGAAAACGCCATGTAATAAGTAGGGATAATCCACCCTTCTACAAGAACATACTGGAGGGACCCTAAGAACCATCCAGTCATTAGATCACAACATACTTGAGGGACCCCAATAACCATCCAGACATTAGATCACAACCTACTTGAGGGACCCCAATAACCATCCAGACATTAAATCAGAACATACTGGAGGGACCCTAAGAACCATCCAGTCATTAGATCAGAACATACTGGACCCTAAGAACCATCCAGTCATTAGATCAGAACATACTGGAGGGACCCTAAGAACCATCCAGACATTAGATCTGAACATACTGGAGGGACCCTAAGAACCATCCAGTCATTAGATCAGAACAAACTGGAGGGACCCTAAGAACCATCCAGACATTAGATCTGAACATACTGGAGGGACCCTAAAAACCATCCAGTCATTAGATCAGAACATACTGGAGGGACCTTAAGAACCATCCAGTCATTAGATCAGAACAAACTGGAGGGACCCTAAGAACCATCCAGTCATTAGATCAGAACATACTGGAGGGACCCTAAGAACCATCCAGTGATTAGATAGTCGATTAGGAAAATAAACAAATACCAGTGTTTGTTGTGCCTTTCTGCAAGAGAAAGCCAACCCAACCTATCACACAGGACACAATGGTAAATACCTGTCACCAGTAATAAATTAGTTGAGTGATAGACAGAGTCCAGATGTTTAAGTGTTGATGCCGCAGCATGCCAATGAATTACATCACTATAGTCCAAAACTGTTCAACTATTCTTTTTCTACTAATCAGAGGAAACCTGGATCTGTTTCTGTACAGGAAACCAATTTTCTGTCGCAGCTTGAAGGCAAGATTATCCACATGGAATTTAAATTAAATGTAAATTTCTCATCAAGCCACAAGCCAAGATGTTTATATTCAGTGTCTCACTATACAAGATCTACAGTAGATGTCTGCACATTATCATATTCACAGTCAATATTTCTGGCTCTAGAAAGCAACATCAATTTAGTCTTACTAGCATTAACCTCTTAAAGAGATGATTTATTTTGCATATAATCTCACACACATCCAAAAGCTCTAAACCGTTTTGCACACATTCCTTTAGTTTGACAATTATTGAGAGTAAATTAGTTAATGAGTAAAAGTATGGTGACCAGTGATGTCATCGGGGACATTGAATCCTTGTGTTGTGTTAATCACAGCTCCATGACATGATAAAGTAGCAGTCTCTATAAGACAAGGTGTTAACCTAACACAAGGATTCAATGTCCCCGATGACATCACCGGTGGCCACATTCCAACTAATTTACTAGCAATAACTGTAAAAATAAATGAATGTGTGCACAAGCTTACATGCAAAACAAATAGTTTTTTGGTGAAGTAAGTGCCCCTTTAAAAGGAAGGCTCATATAACCCTTGCCCCCAGGCTCTCTGTGCTAATGGAAAAAGAGAATATTATAGATATTATATGGCTGTGTGACAGTTGTCTATATTATTAGTTCTGCATTCTTAAGATGAACATTTATTTTAGGGATTGAGAAGGGTACTTCCAGCGATCCCTCTACAGAGGCGGGAGTGCTCTGGTTGTTAAGTGATTGCAAAAGACCAAGATGGCCCCGTAGACCCATGTCGGCACCATGTGTCTCAACAGCGCGAGAGGGAATGAGTTTACATTCCTGGAATTGTGAGTTTAAAACAAACAGCTAACAAGCAACAGCCTCGGTTAGGCTCTGTGTATTATGGGCGCTCCAGACAGCCTGTGTGTGGTTCGACTTGTGTGTGGCAAGAAAAAAAAGGCTGTGAAACATGAACAATGCAAGGAATGAGTTAACATTCTATATTATACACTATACACAGTAGTATGTTGTCATTCACAGGCAATTGTTCACATTTCGCATGTTCACACTTGCATTTTATGATATTTCTCCCGCCCCTAACAAGATGGATAGGCAAATACATTATCACCAGCCTTTGTTTAATGCTTTGCTTAGTTTGCTTTTAGTCTAATTCACACTGTAAACCCGCATGTTCAAAATAATCAATTAGTTTGAGTAGGGTATACTCAATATTCTATGAAAGTTCTACTAACTTGAATGTCTTGAGTTCGTGTGACGTGTTCTTATGTTTTGAGTAAATAAAACTCATAGTTTTTGATTGACTTGGAACTATTCACTTATTAAGTAAGTATAATGTAAAAGCATAACTTAAGTACAACTTAAGATAATTAAGTAGATACAGACTGTAAACCGCATTATGTTTTGAGTAAATAAAACTCATAGTTTTTGATTGACTTGGAATTATTCACTTATTAAGTAAGTATAATGTAAAAGCATAACTTAAGTACAACTTAAGATAATTAAGTAGATACAGACTGTAAACCGCATTATGTTTTGAGTAAATAAAACTCATAGTTTTTGATTGACTTGGAACTATTCACTTATTAAGTAAGTATAATGTAAAAGCATAACTTAAGTACAACTTAAGATAATTAAGTAGATACAGACTGAAAACCGCATTATGTTTTGAGTAAATAAAACTCATAGTTTTTGATTGACTTGGAATTATTCACTTATTAAGTAAGTATAATGTAAAAGCATAACTTAAGTACAACTTAAGATAATTAAGTAGATACAGACTGTAAACCGCATTATGTTTTGAGTAAATAAAACTCATAGTTTTTGATTGACTTGGAACTATTCACTTATTAAGTAAGTATAATGTAAAAGCATAACTTAAGTACAACTTAAGATAATTAAGTAGATACAGACTGAAAACCGCATTATGTTTTGAGTAAATAAAACTCATAGTTTTTGATTGACTTGGAATTATTCACTTATTAAGTAAGTATAATGTAAAAGCATAACTTAAGTACAACTTAAGATAATTAAGTAGATACAGACTGTAAACCGCATTATGTTTTGAGTAAATAAAACTCATCGTTTTTGATTGACTTGGAACTATTCACTTATTAAGTAAGTATAATGTAAAAGCATAACTTAAGTACAACTTAAGATAATTAAGTAGATACAGAGTGTAAACCGCATTATGTTTTGAGTAAATAAAACTCATCTTTTTTGATTGACTTGGAACTATTCACTTATTAAGTAAGTATAATGTAAAAGCATAACTTAAGTACAACTTAAGATAATTAAGTAGATACAGACTGTAAACCGCATTATGTTTTGAGTAAATAAAACTCATAGTTTTTGATTGACTTGGAATTATTCACTTATTAAGTAAGTATAATGTAAAAGCATAACTTAAGTACAACTTAAGATAATTAAGTAGATACAGACTGTAAACCGCATTATGTTTTGAGTAAATAAAACTCATAGTTTTTGATTGACTTGGAACTATTCACTTATTAAGTAAGTATAATGTAAAAGCATAACTTAAGTACAACTTAAGATAATTAAGTAGATACAGACTGAAAACCGCATTATGTTTTGAGTAAATAAAACTCATAGTTTTTGATTGACTTGGAATTATTCACTTATTAAGTAAGTATAATGTAAAAGCATAACTTAAGTACAACTTAAGATAATTAAGTAGATACAGACTGTAAACCGCATTATGTTTTGAGTAAATAAAACTCATAGTTTTTGATTGACTTGGAACTATTCACTTATTAAGTAAGTATAATGTAAAAGCATAACTTAAGTACAACTTAAGATAATTAAGTAGATACAGACTGAAAACCGCATTATGTTTTGAGTAAATAAAACTCATAGTTTTTGATTGACTTGGAATTATTCACTTATTAAGTAAGTATAATGTAAAAGCATAACTTAAGTACAACTTAAGATAATTAAGTAGATACAGACTGTAAACCGCATTATGTTTTGAGTAAATAAAACTCATCGTTTTTGATTGACTTGGAACTATTCACTTATTAAGTAAGTATAATGTAAAAGCATAACTTAAGTACAACTTAAGATAATTAAGTAGATACAGAGTGTAAACCGCATTATGTTTTGAGTAAATAAAACTCATCTTTTTTGATTGACTTGGAACTATTCACTTATTAAGTAAGTATAATGTAAAAGCATAACTTAACACTTTGACTGCCTAAAAACGCTTTACAGCGTCATTGCTGGCCATGCTAAAGTTGCCGGGGGACGCTGTACAGCGTCCTTATATCAATATTTCAAAAATCTGGAATCGGATTCATATTCCCCCTCCGCTGGCCTGAGATCCATCAGCAGGACCCACTGAGCTCTCTGGCGGTTCAGGAGCGCCATCTGGTGGCCGATCGGCGCAACCGCTTAACAGGAAGCGCAGTAGAGGTTTTGCTGGTCGGCCCTATTACTTCCGGCCACTCGGTATAGGTTCCGGCACTCTAGCTCGTCACTCTACATAGCGATCGATTGCCAATAACTCGATAAACAACATGATTTGGACGTATATACCATTATACAAGCTGGAGATGGACCGGGTAATAATATATCCCATAATGATAAAATTCCTACTCGACGATGATCGCCCAACGGCGCGCGGAGACTGGGGTGAGTTTCAGCGTGTAACGTTACCATCTTCGATACTAACTGCTTTTATCAACATTTGACCCACATTAGATGATTGGTATAACGCTGCCCACGGAATTATAAACGCCCCCTCGCCCATCCGGTCATCATCAGATGACGTGTAGTAACTTCTAGAAGTACGTCTAGTTGGAATTTTTTATATCGCGCTGATTGCCATCAAACTGTATTTCATCATCAATATAATGCATTTGGGGCTATATATCACGTTCTGGAGAAAGTTGCAGAAAGAGATGAAAACATACTTATACATTAGACCATACTTTACTATGAATATGTGAATGAAAAAGTTTAACGTTGCTACACAATGAACAATACATATAGGACTTTGAATGGGCCCTAATAATGGCAATGTAGCAATAGAATTTAAAAAGTTATAGCCCTGCAAAGAAGGGGACTTTCTCCATAGACAAATAGCGCTGGCAATCTATGGTATATCATTAATTTAACCCAAGGCAACCAAAGTGTTAAGTACAACTTAAGATAATTAAGTAGATACAGACTGTAAACCGCATTATGTTTTGAGTAAATAAAACTCATAGTTTTTGATTGACTTGGAATTATTCACTTATTAAGTAAGTATAATGTAAAAGCATAACTTAAGTACAACTTAAGATAATTAAGTAGATACAGACTGTAAACCGCATTATGTTTTGAGTAAATAAAACTCATAGTTTTTGATTGACTTGGAACTATTCACTTATTAAGTAAGTATAATGTAAAAGCATGAATTAAGTACAACTTAAGATAATTAAGTAGATACAGACTGTAAACCGCATTATGTTTTGAGTAAATAAAACTCATAGTTTTTGATTGACTTGGAACTATTCACTTATTAAGTAAGTATAATGTAAAAGCATAACTTAAGTACAACTTTATTAACAGATTGCAGAATGGGTATAGAGGTGTGATAGGTGTGAGAGGTGTGATAGGTGTGATAGGTGGGATTGGTGTGAGAGGTGTGATAGGTGTGATAGGTGTGAGAGGTGTGAGAGGTGTGATAGGTGGGATAGGTGTGATAGGTGTGAGAGGTGTGATAGGTGTGATATGTGTGAGAGGTGTGAGAGGTGTGATAGGTGTGATAGGTGTGATAGGTGTGATAGGTGTGAGAGGTGTGAGAGGTGTGATAGGTGTGAGAGGTGTGAGAGGTGTGAGAGGTGTGATAGGTGTGAGAGGTGTGAGAGATGTGATAGGTGTGAGAGGTGTGAGAGGTGTGATAGGTGTGAGAGGTGTGAGAGGTGTGAGAGGTGTGAGAGGTGTGATAGGTGTGAGAGGTGTGATAGGTGTGAGAGGTGTGATAGGTGTGAGAGGTGTGAAAGGTGTGAGAGGTGTGAGAGGTGTGAGAGGTGTGATAGGTGTGATAGGTGTGAGAGGTGTGAGAGGTGTGATAGGTGTGAGAGGTGTGAGAGGTGTGATAGGTGGGATCGGTGTGAGAGGTGTGATAGGTGTGAGAGGTGTGATAGGTGTGATAGGTGTGAGAGGTGTGATAGGTGTGAGAGGTGTGATAGGTGGGATCGGTGTGAGAGGTGTGATAGGTGTGAGAGGTGTGAGAGGTGTGATAGGTGTGAGAGGTGTGATAGGTGTGAGAGATGTGATAGGTGTGAGAGGTGTGATAGGTGTGATAGGTGTGATTGGTGTGAGAGGTGTGATAGGTGTGAGAGGTGTGATAGGTGTGATAGGTGTGAGAGGTGTGATAGGTGTGAGAGGTGTGAGAGGTGTGAGAGGTGTGAGAGGTGTGATAGGTGTGAGAGGTGTGAGACCTGTGCCTGTATGCTAGCATGACACTGTTGGTATCTATGACCTGTGCCTGTATAGCATGACACTGTTGGTATCTATGACCTGTGCCTGTATAGCATGACACTGTTGGTATCTATGACCTGTGCCTGTATAGCATGACACTGTTGGTATCTATGACCTGTGCCTGTATAGCATGACACTGTTGGTATCTATGACATGTGCCTGTATAGCATGACACTGTTGGTATCTATGACCTGTGCCTGTATAGCATGACACTGTTGGTATCTATGACCTGTGCCTGTATAGCATGACACTGTTGGTATCTATGACCTGTGCCTGTATGCTAGCATGACACTGTTGGTATCTATGACCTATGCTAGCATGACACTGTTGGTATCTATGACCTGTGCCTGTATGCTAGCATGACACTGTTGGTATCTATGACCTGTGCCTGTATGCTAGCATGACACTGTTGGATCTATGACCTGTGCCTGTATGCTAGCATGACACTGTTGGTATCTATGACCTGTGCCTGTATAGCATGACACTGTTGGTATCTATGACCTGTGCCTGTATGCTAGCATGACACTGTTGGTATCTATGACCTGTGCCTGTATAGCATGACACTGTTGGTATCTATGACCTGTGCCTGTATGCTAGCATGACACTGTTGGTATCTATGACCTGTGCCTGTATGCTAGCATGACACTGTTGGATCTATGACCTGTGCCTGTATGCTAGCATGACACTGTTGGTATCTATGACCTGTGCCTGTATAGCATGACACTGTTGGTATCTATGACCTGTGCCTGTATGCTAGCATGACACTGTTGGTATCTATGACCTGTGCCTGTATAGCATGACACTGTTGGTATCTATGACCTGTGCCTGTATGCTAGCATGACACTGTTGGTATCTATGACCTGTGCCTGTATGCTAGCATGACACTGTTGGATCTATGACCTGTGCCTGTATGCTAGCATGACACTGTTGGTATCTATGACCTGTGCCTGTATAGCATGACACTGTTGGTATCTATGACCTGTGCCTGTATGCTAGCATGACACTGTTGGTATCTATGACCTGTGCCTGTATAGCATGACACTGTTGGTATCTATGACCTGTGCCTGTATGCTAGCATGACACTGTTGGTATCTATGACCTGTGCCTGTATGCTAGCATGACACTGTTGGATCTATGACCTGTGCCTGTATGCTAGCATGACACTGTTGGTATCTATGACCTGTGCCTGTATAGCATGACACTGTTGGTATCTATGACCTGTGCCTGTATGCTAGCATGACACTGTTGGTATCTATGACCTGTGCCTGTATAGCATGACACTGTTGGTATCTATGACCTGTGCCTGTATGCTAGCATGACACAGTTGACCTATGACCTGTGCCTGTATGCTAGCATGACACGGCTGGTATATATGGACTCCTCAGTCTCTAGTTTCATACCACTTCTTGCTAGCTTTAAATGAGAGAGAGAGAGAGAGAGAGAGAGAGAGAGAGAGAGAGAGAGAGAGAGAGAGAGAGAGATGTTAATAAAGTTATCAATCAATCAATCCGGGTCTGTGACGTCACTGTACCCATTCTGCAATCTGTTAATAAAGTTTTCAATCAATCAATCCGGGCCTGTCACAGTCACTGTACCCATGAATTCAATAAAGGAATATCTTATTTTATCTTATAAAAAATATATTTTCCACTCATTTCTATGTTTCAACATTACTGTCTGATGCAGTAACATTAGTGTGATGATGTCTGCATGAAAACATGCAACCTGCATGTTTCCCAGATAGCAAAAGACATTCATTAAATGTTGGATTTTGGTCAGATTTGTTATTTTTGGTTGAGGTTGAAAAAGCTATGTTGACCTGTGCCTGTATGCTATAGCATGACACGGTTGGTATCTATGACCTGTGCTGTATGCTAGCATGACATGGTTGGTATCTATGACCTGTATGCTATAATGGTTGGTATCTATGACCTGTGCCTGTATGCTATAGCATGACACGGTTGGTATCTATGACCTGTGCCTGTATGCTAGCATGACACGGCTGGTATATATGGACTCAAGACTGTAGCACTCAAGTTTGACACTGTTTAACAAACAATCTTACTTATACGCAGAGTTGTACCCTTCCTGCAGACTTGACAGAACTTGTAAATCATTTTGGATAAAAGCAGCTAAATGACTAAATGTAAATGTCATGGATTTCAAAAATAGATATGAATATGAGACATTTCTTTCGTCTTTCTTTCATTCCTGATTTTTATTTTTATATTTTTTTTAGGAGATACAAGATTGTTGGTTCCATATTCCAGCCCAGGTCTGTTTTCTTCAATATTAGGCCACTGGGTGTAGAGTATTCAACTCTTTTACATTAATACAGAGAGAGACAGAGAGAGACAGAGAGAGGGAGAGAGAGAGAGAGAAACAGAGAGAGAGAGAGACAGAGATAGAGAAACAGACAGACAGAGAGAGAGAGACAGAGAGAGAGAGAGAGAAACAGAGAGACAGAGAGAGAGAACAAGAGAGAGAGAGAGAGAGAGAGAGAGAGAGAGAGAGAGAGAGAGAGGGGGGGGAGAGAGGGAGAGAGAGAGAGAGAGAGGGAGAGAGAGAGGGAGAGAGAGGGAGAGAGAGAGAGAGAAACAGAGAGAGAGAGACAGAGAGAGAGAAACAGACAGACAGAGAGAGAGAGACAGAGAGAGAGACAGAGAGAGAGAGAAACAGAGAGACAGAGAGAGAGAACGAGAGAGAGAGAGAGAGAGAGAGAGAGGGGAGAGAGGGAGAGAGGAATTCTGGGATGATACCTGCATACCCCATGTCGTGAGTTGCAGCAGCAGCAGCCGTCAAGTTAGCAGAAGCAGCGCACGTCAAGTGTCTTTCATATAGTGAGTATAAATATTTTTTTTATAAATTTGCCAATTTGCGGTTATCTGTGGTCATTTAATCTGTTCGGATATGCAATTTGTAGATGCAAATTGCGTGAGCTGCTAGCGCATCTTTTAATAGTTTAGTTATAGTTAATGGCTGTTCAGTATAATTAAGCTAACTCGGTCTCCATTGTCTTCTTAAACAACTGCCTGCATGCATGCTGTGTGCAATTAAATATTATGGCACACCGAAATGATGTTGTTTCAGGCAAAATATTAAGTGTTCGATATTGGGTCAAGTGCAAGTGTGAGTTATAGTGCAGGTAAAGATGGCGTCGCCCTCATGCGTGCATGCATGCTGTGTGCAATTAAAATATTATGGCACACCGAAATGATGTTGTTTCATGCAAAATATTAAGTGTTCGATATTGGGTCAAGTGCAAGTGTGAGTTATAGTGCAGGTAAAGATGGCGTCGCCCTCGTGCGTGCATCCGCATCTCCATTTTAGGTTTGTTTGCACATTATGTCCTATTATCGGGTTTGAGGGAGATTAATTCGGTTATATTGGTTGAGTGTCATGCAGGCGTCGCGTCCTCATGGCATGCATGGTCGAAGCCACATATCTCCATTTCTTTGAGCTTGTAAATTGATGTTTGTAATAGATATATATTTTTGACAAAAGGAGGTTTGAGAGAGATATTAATTCACGCTCTCATTCATCTCCGCTCTCTCTCTCCCTCCCTCCCTCTCTCTCTATCTCCTCTCTCTCTCTATCTCCTCTCTCTCGCTCTCTCTCTATCTCCTTCTGATTGATGGTTAAACATTCAAACTGTGAAAATTATGATCATGTTTTTGTAAGCTAATATATAGTATGAACTTGTTATATTGAGTTGTAAGTTATTCTGGTATATGTTTCATGGAGGTCTAAACGTTGTATTTTTTCCCTTGCCTTTCAGGTAGCAAGTGCTGCTGGGAAATATTCAAATGAGCCAAACAGTAAGCTGATTATTTTTAAATATAAAAACATATTTGTGAGATGGGACTGTATCGTTGAGACCAGAACATAGTTTATTAATCTGTTTCCACAGAGCTCAGTTTTTTCTCATAGTTCCAATATGGTAGTCTGGCAGTGTAAATTGTGTGCAGCTTCTTTGACTTCTAGAATACAGTTATTTAAACACTACTGTTGTGAAGGGCCAGATTAAACTGAATATATATATGTATCGTTTGATATACTTTGTATATTATTTATATATATACACGGAATATCCCTTTACCTGCGTACAGACCAGAGTAATATTCGCTCTCCTATTGGACAGCGGCCCCAGGCGCCAACGACCAAGCCCCCAACGGCAAGTTCAAAGGCAACTCCGGGCATGTCAGTACATGCCCAGAGTCTGCATAGTAATACGAGACAAGAACTGAGGTTGGGACTAGATATTCACCTTACGTATAAATACGGCGCAGGTGTAAACAGCAGTAGTCTTACCAAAACCTTAATACCTTCACCACGAGTCAACGTGCAGTGAAGTGAGCAACCTTGCATCTAAATAGAGCATTGAGAACCGCGTGCGAATAGAATGTTAAAGTGTCAGAGTTTAACGCAGTAACGTTGAGTTCGACTTAATCTAATGTGAAGTAATAGTCGATCATTTATTGTGTATCGTGCGGCTACAGTTCTTCCGTGACCAGCATCCATCGGTTCGTCGTGCTTTAGCTAGTGCACTTATCCAGGCTGTGCGGCCTAAATTTGTGCCCACACCCGAGGAGTCCTAGGCGAGAACCGTTGGATATGTACACAGGAGAATCGACACCGGTGATTGCAGAACCATTTCTGGTTGGATTATATTGCAATCTTTAATACAGTCAGGGTTTTGTAACCCCTCAGTTACAACTACAGACTGCAACACAGCCACTTTTCCAGAGTCAGTCCTCTTCCATGCCTCCATACTGATCTGTAAATTTAAGACGCTAAATGCATTGAGTACTCATTTGTCAAGATATCATACTGCACAACTTAGCAGTAGACTAGAACAGAGTCTGAGCCCTGTGGTAATAAAATGCCCTTTGTGCGCATTTCGGGAACCCTTTTCTGAATCAATTTTCTTAAGTCATCTCAGAAAGCATTTAAAAAATAATGAAACAGTGACATGCCCATATAAGGATTGTAGCTATAGCACAAATGTTTACTCTTCATTCAATTGCCATAAAAGCAGAGAACACCAATTAAGTCTTGCATCAGACTTAAAAGCTGTCGTTGTTGAGGATCCCCAAGACAGGATTTCTGAGGTCACTAGTGATTTGCATGAAGAATGTCCAGGCCAGAGCATAGAAGTGGTGGATGATGATGATCAATGTGACACTGACAATCTAAGAAATCAACTTAAAATGAACGTATCTTCCTTGTTCCTAAAGATGCAGGCTATCCTCCATGTCTCAAACACAGCTAACCCTACTGTCCCTACTGTCCCTACTAACCCTACTAACCCTACTAACCCTACTGTCCCTACTGTCCCTACTGTCCCTACTAACCCTACTAACCCTACTGTCCCTACTAACCCTACTAACCCTACTGTCCCTACTAACCCTACTAACCCTACTAACCCTACTGTCCCTACTAACCCTACTGTCCCTACTAACCCTACTAACACTACTGTCCCTACTAACCCTACTGTCCCTACTAACCCTAACCCTACTAACCCTACTGTCCCTACTAACCCTAACCCTACTAACCCTACTGTCCCTACTAACCCTACTAACCCTACTAACACTACTGTCCCTACTAACCCTACTGTCCCTACTAACCCTACTAACCCTAACCCTACTAACCCTACTGTCCCTACTAACTCTACTAACCCCTGCTGCATGTTTGGACCATGCGATTTGAGGCCAAGCACCGCTTTTTCAAAAGAGTGGTGCATGACACTCAAAACTTCAAAAATATCTTGAAGACGATGGCAATCAGACACCAACACATGATGGCATATCATCTTGCTTCACCATCATATTTCAAGCCAAAAACCCAGGCATCCAGGGTTGACTCTGTTCTGGTTTCATCTCTACCAGCAGTAGCTCAGGTACACATTAGAGCAGTGTTTCTCAACTGGTGGGTCGCGACCCAAAAGTGGGTCGCGGGGCCATTTTGAGTGGGTCGCGGATGTGTGTGTTAAAAAAAAAAAAAAAAAAAAAGAAGTAAATTTTTTTTTTTTTTTTTTTTTTTTACTTTTTTTTTCACTACCTATCTTTGTGAAAGTGGCTTCTCAGCTCTGGTCCAGCTGAAGACAAAGCGGAGGAACAGATTGGACATTGAGCATGACCTCAGAGTTGCTTTGTCTACAATCACCCCAGACTTTGAGACTCTTGTCAGGAGCAAACATCATCCCCAGTTATCCCATTAGTCCCCTGCATGTTAAGCTAAGAATTCTGCTAAGAAGGATATATTATTTATTATTATTATTATTATTTTATTTCATTGTGTTTTTAGCCCTTAGTTGCACTTTTGTTGCAACCCCAGTTATCCCATTCGTTCCCCCAAACGTAGGTCTGTTATGTTAAGCTAAGAAATCTGCTAAGAAGCATATTATTTATTATTATTTTATTTCATTGGGTTTTTAGCCCTAGTTGCACTTTTATTGCAATCCCAGTTATCCCATTAGTTCCCCCAAACTTAGGTCTGTTATGTTAAGCTAAGAAGTCTGCTAAGAAGCATAATTATTTATTATTATTATTTAATTTCATTGGGTTTTTAGCCCTAGTTGCACTTTTGTTGCAACCCCAGTTATCCCATTAGTTCCCCCAAACTTAGGTCTGTTATGTTAAGCTAAGAAATCTGCTAAGAAGCATATTATTTATTATTATTTTATTTCATTGGGTTTTAGCCCTAGTTGCACTTTTGTTGCAAACTCAGTTATCCCATTAGTTCCCCCAAATTTAGGTCTGTTATGTTAAGCTAAGAAATCTGCTAAGAAGCATATATTATGTATTATTCTTTTATTTCATTGGGTTTTTAGCAATAGTTGCACTTTTGTTGCACTTTTTTGTGTTTATTTCATATTTTGAAAGATTGCGTATTACTGCAAATATTTTTTTTTTACATTTGGTTCAAAATTTTGGGTCGCGACTTAATGACGAAGGAAAATGTTGGGTCCCGAGGCTAGACCAGTTGAGAACCACTGCATTAGAGGACACACAGTTAGTGACACAATCTACCAGACATCAAAGGTAACCATTGATGGCACAGACTATGTCTGTGGAATGTTTCTCTCCGTCAGAGTCAGTGGTGGACTGTCTACATTTAGCCAAATAGAACAGATCTACCTTGTGAATAACGAGGTTTCTTTTCTGTGTCGAGACTATGACTCCTGGTATATAGAACATCTTAGGTCCTATGAGCTGTCAACCACACAACCACATATGTCCATCTACCTACAGTCTGGTCTCAATGATACAGTCCCACTCTCAGCATATATGATCGATGGTCTGCTGCTGCTGCTGACTCCCAAGCGATTCATTCAAGTGAAACGGAAGGTGAATAGTTATTTTATTAATCGATTATTGTGTCTTTATTCACTCGTTGTGTAATTGAGTTTATATTCTGTATAAGTTCATATTCTGTATATGTTAATAATGACGCTTTCTGTGTTGTGTTTATGACTACTCCTTAGGTCCTTGAGCTGCTGTCTGTCGACCGGACCACATCTGTCCACTGTCCATCTACCTGCAGTCTGGTCACAACGATACAGTCCCACTCAGCATACAAGATCGATGGTCTGCTGCTGCTGCTGACTCCCAAGCGATTCATTCAAGTTTCCATAGCACAATGGCAGCTGCCTCCCCACAACCCATGATCCTTCGTGTTGTTGAGACAGACCGGGCTAGAAAATTAAAACTCAGTTCACGACCCGCCTCTGTTGATGCACTGATCACGATTATAAAAGAACAGTTGGAAATAGACCTTGACTTCAGTTTGCTGTATGAAGATCCAGACTTTGATGGGAAACTTACTTCCCTTGATGACATTACGGAATTGCCACAAAAAGCTGTTGTGCACATTTCACTTTCGCTCGACTCCAGCTCTCTCGCATCTACTGATATACTTTCAGATATGTCATCTCCATAACGTCTAAGCAGATGGCCTCCAGGTCCTTTTCCAGTTCCTACATTTGCATTCGATGTTGAGCTGAAACTTAGAGACGGAAACAACGAATTTGAGAAGAACAAGAGACACCTTAAGTTGACAAGAGACCTAAAGCACGACATCTTAGAAAAGCTTGCATCTACAATGTATGCTTTCAAGGCTTATCCAAGTGATAAAGAGATAGCAGTGGCTTCTGCGGCTCTTGTCGCCAAACATCCCTGCTTGAAGGAAGCAGGATCTGAGACCGGCTGCAATGGATGGAAGAACAGCATCAAATTCAAGATGGGCAATTTCAGGAACAAGCTGAGACGGGCAGGATGTGAGGAGGTCACTGTAAATGCTGGAAAAAGAGGTAGAAGCAATCCTGATGGCGAACCTTCACATTCCAACATTAAAAGACCCAAGCGAGCAGAAGTAAACTTCCTACCCAACTATCCCCAAGGAGAGGATTCCTTGAGGCTTGAGCAGTTGAGGCAGACAATTGCTGAAGAAGTCAAGAAGACTGAGAAGAACCTGCCCCTCATTAGAAAGCTGATGCAGACCACATTTGCCCTGCGCCGACAGACCATAGTGAAGTCCAGCCCACCAGTGAAAGAGCTCATGGACCTCTGGCCTGCTCTCAAAATGGAGTCTGAGGTAATATAGATCAGCTCTCTCTTTCCTGTGTTAACATTTGGCACATTCTGTGTGTTTTAAAGTGAAACTTGTGATTCTTAAGCCTGGTTTATATACTCTAGCGGCGCATCTGCGTGCGTGTTCTGTGCGCCCCGCGAGCTAGTCATCAGCGACCGATTCCGCAAAGCATGTAATGACATGGTTGACCAGAAATCCCGCCGTCATGCTCTGAAGCCCAAACCAAACAAAGTAAGAGATCCACCAAGTTGAAGTGACTAATTGATGTTGATATACTATATTGTCCTGCTGTTTTTAAATATAGGTGTATGCAGAGTTCCAGCTGATTACCAACCAGAACCTGCCCAACACATTCTACGCTGAGCTTGACCGCCATCTTCCTCGACTGATGACGTTATTCAGACAGAAGGCGTCCAAAACTGGGAACACAGCAGATGCTTTGGCTCACATTTTAAAAATCCACGATGAACAGGTGAATAGATTATTATACATGTCATAGGTCGAACCTCTGTAACATTGAACAGGTTCAATGATTCAAATGAGCTTTTGAATTTTACAATTAGTCCACCATTGTGTTTGCCATTTTTCTGATTGCATTAAAGATGTGAACATGTTATTTGTGGACATATCTGATTGGACTGTTTAAAATCCGCTTTGTTCAGTAAACATTTCCATATAATACAATTCTTTTTCTTCTTCTTAATCTTACATCTTAATAGGAAATCCATGATGTTCACACCAGGCGTACCACTGTTCTCCATGCCCTGCCTGTGTATCTGCATGAGGAAGTCGCTGGATTTTTCAAAACCTGCACAGTGAGTCAGAGTAAAAATAATTTACAGTACAACTGTATATTAAGTGAACAGTTAATCAAAATGCTAAGTATCAGTCTTCCTTCCTTCCAGGTCTCCCTTGTGAAAGAGATATTTGATCTCGACGGGACTAACCTGGTTAAATAAAAATAACCTTCTCACCAAAAAAATTGTTCTAACTAAAATATAAACAACTTACAAACACAACTCCATATACTTAGCTTTGTGCTGCACTTTGTAGAAACCATGGATTCTTAATAGGACTAGTTGTTAAAGATCCCTAAATATTCAGCACAACAATTGAATGAGGTTGGAGTGGGGTGGAATTTGGCAATGATCACGTGATGATCACCAGTACGACACATCTTCAGTTGTGTTCCCCGACCTCATTTTGTGTTTCGGCCATTTATCACAATACACCCTCTGCCGAGGTTGGCCCACCACAGGCTGATCAGGCCTGGGTGTGTGTCGCACAGTGGCACCACGTGTTCATTTAGCAGCCCATGATGCGTCTCTACGTTTCAGCCACAACCAGTGACTGCTCCGTTCTGCTGCAGTGGCAAGTTCTTTGATTGCCTTTCGTTGGGCCTGTCCTCTGATCCCTACTTCCTTCAGGAGCCTTGTGGTGGAACTGGCTACAAAGCCTCTGCAGCCCACCTCCACTGGCCACACCTTCACGTTCCAGCCCCGCCCCTCTGCTTCAGCTGCTAAGTTGGCATATCGCAGCCTCTTCCGTTCAAATGCCTCATCGATGGCTTCCTCCCATGGGACCGTCAGCTCAACGATGAAGATGGATTTATTTGTGATTATTATGTCTCTTTCATTCCTTCAGGACACGTCTGATGAGCCAGAGCTTCAGGGTGTTGCAGTGGCCCTCCTTACTGTCATCAGTGACCATGCATGACACAAGTCCAGTTCACTACCAGCCTGTGACAATCTCTGATTGGTGATTCCTTCCTGGTAATGTTTGGACTAATCTATGCACTACACCTCAGCTACCCCAAGGGACTTACCAACACTTTTGAATTCATTCAGAAGATTTTACTAGGTCTAGAAGCTGGTAAACTGTTGCCCAGGTTGCAGACTCTCAAGAATGACTTGATGATGCAATCATTTTTTTTTCTTCTGATTTTTCAATGGATTTTCTCCCCGTCCCAATTAGTCGTTGTGCCAATCCCCCCCCCCCCCCCCCCCCCTACCTGGTGCTGTATGCATGTTCTCCTACAAGTCGGTATAAGGGCGTCCCGAGTCGATCGCACGCTTCCCCCGAGACGTGCGCCAACAGCCAGTGACGTCTTTTCACTTGGCAGCGAGGGCTCTCATTGGTGAAGTGTAACGCGTGGGAGGGCACGCTATCTCCACCAAGTCCTGCCCCGCTTAGCAAGCGCTGAGACCTGACCTGTAGGCGTCGCTGTCCACAACGCCAGATTCCCACCCGCCAGCTTCCCCACCCCCTAATACTGCCGAATTGTATTAGTGTGAACGGCCAGCCAAGCTGGTGACAACGCAGGGAGTTGGATTCGAACACGCGAATCCAGTGTCTCCAGCGTTGGTGACGAACGCAATCTCCGCTACGTCACCTGACCGCTCTTGCATTAAACTTTTGAAGGTATTATTTTGACATGACAAGGAAATTAATACCTCACCCCACATCCTTCTTTCAGATGAGTTTCTATTCCTTACTGTAATCAGTGATCATGACACAAGTCCAGTTCACTACCAGCCTGTGACAATCTCTATTGTCATTGAAAGTCATATCATGATCAGCTTCCCCAGATTTGGTGATTCCTTCCTGTAATGTTTGGACTAATCTATGCACTACCCCAAAGCACTTACCAACACCTCAAAAGTGTGTCTATAGAAACTCATCTGAAATGTCTTGTCATGTCAAAATAATACCTTCAAAAGTTGCTGTACTACTTTGCAGATGTTCAGCCAATAGGTCCAAACTACTCAATGTACCTTGTTCTTTATTTTTTATGTAATATGTTTACATTTGAGAGTTTTACAGTTTGAATTTTCTTAACCGTCTATAGCTGGCATTATTGTAATTTCATCCAAGTACGTTTTAGAGTTGAAAGAGTTTATCAGAATCTCAAAGGCAACATCCAAGTCCCAAACGTTTGTTTCTCGAGGAACAATAGGAGGCAATGGGCATAAATGCCACTCTGCTCTGACTGCTTCCATTGCTTGTAGGCAGTGGTAGAGTTAGTGTTCTCAGTACAGAGTACAAGGCGATATACCAGGAGCCATAAACGCAACACAGAAGCGTTATTATTAACATATACAGAATATGAACTTATACAGAATATGAACTGGTCAATTACACAACTAGAGTGAATAAAGACACAATAATTGATTAATAAAATAACTATTCACCATTAGCTGGACTCAGTTCCGTTTCACTTGAATGAATCGCTTGGGAGTCAGCAGCAGCAGACCATCGATCTTGTATGCTGAGAGTGGGACTGTATCCTTGAGACCTTGTAGGCAGTAGTATACTGCCCTGTCAAGGGCTAACCGCAGTAACTTGAAAAAAGTTAAAATTTAGTTATGAGTGAAATTGACCTTGTCAATAAATGTTTTATCTTGTGACCAAGTTTCAGATGTTAATGTCGCTCAGTTTTGGAGATATGGGGTTTTAAAAACTGCATGCTACAAAATCACACTCAAAACCCAGGCAGACCGCAGTAACTTCCAAACAGTGAAAAATGGCTTTAAAGTGTTTTGACTTGCCATCCAAAATGTGTTATAGGTAAATAGACGATAGTACCCAGATTTAACATGTATTAATGAAGTAATCTTTAGGCATACAAAAATATGACATAATTATTTTAATTAACCCCAAAAAAGCAGATATTGCACTCTGCTGCACGATTTCCTTAAATAATTATACAGGTAATGTACAGGCAAAGTGCAGTAACTTCAAATACAATGTTGTTTTCCCTCCAGCTTTCATAACTTAACCTAGCCATTTTGAAAATGAAATTTAATACCTGAATATATTGGAATGATGATGATCCAAATAAAATGGCTAAGTATCTGCTTTTTTGGGGTTAATTAAAATAACTACGTCATATTTTTGTATGCCTAAAGATTACTTCATTAATACATGTTAAATCTGGGTACTATCATCTATCTACCTATAACACATTTTGGATGGCAAGTCAAAAAACTTTAAAGCCATTTTTCTCAGTTTCACTGTTTGGAAGTTACTGCGGTCTGCCTTGACAGGGCAGTATAGTTAGTGTACTGTATAGTGTTCTTAGTACAGAGTACTGTAGTGTTCTAGTTATCATTCTGCAAACATAGCCTGCTCTAAATGACGGATGGTGCCTCTGACATTCTGACTAACTCTTTCAATGAAAACACCATCTTGTTCCATGATACATCATGGAGCAAATACATGCAGCTGCATTTCCATATGTAGGTATGTGCACTATTAACAGTATTGCCAGCTGTATAGCATGTAATGTGGATTGGTATTTTGGTTCCACA